>NW_027361873.1:3542500-4287063 GCF_039654945.1 Dendrobates tinctorius
AATATGATTTTTTAATTGTATGGCTTTATGTTATAAACTTCTGTGAAGCCCATGGGGGTTCAAAGTTCTCACCACACATCTAGATAAGTTCCTTAGGGGGTCTAGTTTCCAAAATGGTGTCATTTGTGGGGGGTTTCCACTGTTTTGGTACATCAGGGGTTTTCCAAACGCGACATGGTGTCCGATCTCAATTCCAGCCAAAAACGTCAAATGGCGCTGCTTCCCTTCCGAGCTCTGCCATGCGCCCAAATAGTGGTTTACCCCCACATGTGGGGTATCAGCGTACTCAGGACAAATTGCACAATAACTTTTAGGGTCCTGTTACCCTTGGGAAAATAAAAATTGGGGTGAAAAGATCATTTTTGTGGAAAAAATATGATTTTTTAATTGTACCGCTGTACGTTATAAACTTCTGTAAAGCCCTGGTGGGTTCAAAGTTCTCACCACATATCTAGATAAGTTCCTTGGGGGGTCTAGTTTCCAAAATGGGGTCACTTGTAGGGGGTTTCCACTGTTTAGGTACATCAGGGACTCTCCAAACGTGACATGGCGTCCAATCTGAATTCCAGCCAATTTTGCATTGAAAAAGTCAAACGGCGCTCCTTCCATTCTGAGCTCTGCCATGCGCCGAAACAGTCGTTCCCCCCCACATATCAGGTATCTGCGTACTCAGGACAAATTGCACAATAACTTTTGCAGTTCAATTTCTCCTGTTACCCTTGGTAAAATAAAAAAAATTGAACCTGAAGTATTTTTTTTATGAAAAAAAGTTAGATGTTCATTTTTTTTTAAATATTCAAAAAAATTCCTGTGACGCACCTAAAGGGTTAATAAACTTCTTGAATGTGGTTTTGAGCACCTTAAGGGGTGCAGTTTTTAGAATGGTGTCACTTTTGTGTATTTTCTATCATATAGACCCCTCAAAGTGGCTTCAAATGTGATGTGGTCCTAAAAATAAAATGGTGTTGTAAAAATGAGAAATCGCTGGTCAACTTTTAACCCTTATAACTTCCTAACAAAAAAAAATTTTGGTTCCAAAATTGTGCTGATGTAAAGTAAACATGTGGGAAATGTTAGTTATCAAGTTTTTTGTGTGCCTTATCTCTGTGATTTAAGGGCATAAAAATTCAAAGTTGGAAAATTGCGAAATTTTCAAAATTTTCGCCAAATTTCCGTTTTTCTCACAAATAAACGCAAGTTATTTGAATGAAATTTTACCACTAACATGAAGTACAATATGTCACGAGAAAACAACGTCAGAATCACCGGGATCCATGGAAGCGTTCGAGAGTTATGACCTCATAAAGGTACAGTGGTCAGAATTGTAAAAATTGGCCCGGTCATGAACGTGCAAACCACCCTTGGGGGTGAAGGGGTTAATCTAGTCCCTGGAGCCAAGTTACCCAAGGCTCGCCTGTTCAATTTGTCCGGGCCCGAACGTCTAGCCATGAAGGAGTACATTACCGAGAGTCTCCTCAAAGGGCATATTAGGCCTTCTGTTTCACCTGTGGCGGCGGGCTTCTTTTTTGTTAAGAAAAAAGATGGTGGTTTGCGGCCGTGCCTTGACTTTCGGGAATTAAACAAAATTACTGTGAAAAATACATACCCTCACCCCCGTAATTCCTGATCTATGTAACCAACTCACCGGGGCCAAGTGGTTCTCTAAACTGGATTTACGTGGGGCATACAACCTTATAAGAGTCCGAGAAGGGGACGAATGGAAAACAGCATTCCTGACGACTGAAGGGCTGGTCGAAAACTTGGTTATGCCCTTTGGTCTCACCAACGCTCCTGCTGTTTTTCTGAATTTTATTAATGTAATTTTCTGTGATTTAATTGGTCGTTTTGTGGTTATCTATTTGGATGACATTCTGGTGTACTCGGTGGACAGTCAATCTCACTTGCACCATTTGCGGATGGTTCTCCTGAGACTGAGGGAGAATCATTTGTATGCCAAGTTGGAAAAATGCTCATTTTTCATGCAAGAAGTATCCTTTCTGGGGTTGATTGTGTCAGGGGAGGAGTTCCGCATGGATCCTAAGAAGGTCCAGGCTGTTACAGATTGGGTGCAGCCTCATGACTTGAAAGGGTTGCAGCGATTTTTAGGCTTTGCTAACTTTTATAGGAAATTTGTTAAGGGCTTCTCGCAGGTGGTAAAGCCTCTAATGGACCTCACTCTCAAGGGAGCTGATGTAAAAAATTGGTCTGTAGCTGCAAAAAATTCTTTCATGACTTTAAAAAAGTGCTTTTCTTCAGCCCCTGTATTGGTACAACCTGACCCGTCAAGACCTTTTATCGTGGAGGTTGACGCCTCGGAAGTAGGGGTGGGGGCAGTTTTGTCTCAGGGCCCTCCTACCCTTACTAATCTGAGGCCTTGCGCCTTCTTCTCTAAAAAATTTTCCTCTGCCGAGAGAAATTACGATGTCGGCAATAGAGAGTTGTTGGCGGTAAAGCTGGCTTTTAAAGAATGGAGGCATTTCCTGGAGGGGGCTATTCATCCCATTACAGTCATCACTGATCACAAAAATTTGGCCTATATCGAGTCTGCCAAGATATTGACCCCCAGACAGGCTCGGTGGGCGCTTTTTTTTCTCGATTTCAGTTTACCATCACATTCCGCCCGGGATCTAAAAACATCAAGGCTGATGCCTTATCCCGAAGCTTTGATTCGGTGTCCCCTCCAGAACCTCCCTCCTCCATTCTTCAGCCAGGAGTAGTGGTGGCCAAATCATATCTGAGCTACAGAGAGAGATTTTGGAGGCCCAGGCTCAGGCTCCAGGTGGTAAACCCACGGGTAAATTGTTTGTACCGGAACGTTTCCGTCTCAGACTTATGCAGGAATTTCACGATTCTATGTTGAGTGCTCTCACCCTGGGATTGCAGCTACCCAGGGGGGCAATTGCGAGGGGTTTCTGGTGGCCCTCTATGGTAACAGATATTAAAAAGTTTGTAACTGCATGCGGGGTGTGCGCTCGTTCTAAAAGATCTCAGGTCCGGCTGGCCGGGGAGTTGGTGCCTTTGCCAATTCCGGATAGACCATGGACACATTTGTCCATGGATTTTATCACAAATCTTCCTCCTTCCAGGGGTAACTCGGTGATATGGGTGGTGGTGGATAGGTTTTCAAACCAAGCCCACTTTGTACCTCTCCCCGCGTTACCATCTGCTGAAACCCTGGCCCGCTTATTTATGCAGCATATAATTCGGTTGCATGGAGTGCCTATGAATGTGGTGTCAAACAGAGGGGTACAGTTTGTAGCCAGGTTCTGGAGGGCTTTTTGCAAAAAGCTGGGGATTTCGTTGTCCTTCTCCTCTGCCTACCACCCAGAGTATAATGGACAGACGGAGCGCACGAACCAATCGTTGGAGCAGATTCTGAGATGCTTGGCCTCTTCCAGGCAGGAGGACTGGTGTGAGGTATTGCCCATGGCAGAGCTTGCATTCAACGGTCGTGTTAGTCAATCTACTGGGAAGTCTCCCTTTCAGATCAACTTTGGGTTTAACCCACATTTTGGAGTTTTCCCGCATGGATTCAGGTTGTCCTGGAGCTGAGGGTGCGACACAACGTCTTAGAATTCTTTGGAGGGAGGTTCAGAGGAATATTTCCAAGGCCCAGGAAAACTATAGGTGGTTTGCTGACAGGAGGAGGGGGCCAGGTCCAGTATTTGCAGTAGGGGAGAAGGTGTGGCTATCCACCCGCAATATCAAGCTTAAGATACCATCTATAAAGTTGTGGAGGTTGTTAACCCAGTAGCCTACCGACTGCAGCTGCCCACCTCCTTTAAAATTTCTGATGTCTTCCACAGGTCCCTGTTAAAGCCTGTGGGGACAGTGAGAGAGGATCCCTCATCAAATGCTCCGCCAGTGCTGGTAGAGGGGCAGCTGGAGTATGAAGTAGGGCGCATTGTCAACTTCCGGTGGGTGCGCCGGAGACTCCAGTATCTGATACACTGGAAGGGGTACTCTCTGGAGGATCGGTCATGGGTTCCGGCCAGTTCGGTGCATGCCGATCGTCTGGTGCGAGCTTTCCACGCCAGATACCCAGACAAGCCTGGGGGTCTAGTGGCCCCCCGTTAAGAGGGGGGTACGGTCATGGTTTGAACAGGGTTCTTGCTCTGCACTCACAGGGTTAAGTGTTCGTGGCCTCTTTCTGGATCTGGGAGGAGTATTTATACTCACTCTTTACCAGGGTTCTCTGTCAGCTATACTGTTGTTCTGGTGTGTCTGACCCCTGGGGTGCGCATATTCTGCGTTGCTTGTTTGCTTCCCGTGTATGACCTGGTCTGTTCCCTCACTCTGTACTCCGTCTCTCATTTTGGTACTATTGTCTTTTCTGGTTCTGACCTCCTGGCTTGGCTATCGTTACTCCGTTACAGTTTGTCCTTATTGTACCGTCTATTGCCCGTTCTGGTTTTATGATCTATTCCTACGTCCTGACTATCCATTCTGTCTAACCCTTTGGTACTGTATTGCTATCTTGTGCTTTGACCTGGCTTGATCTGGTTTCTGTCTATGCCCTTGGTAACATTGTCCTGTAGTTACCTTTCTAGGAGTTTCCCTGCAGCTCCTAGCTCTGTGGAGCTTAGGCCACGCCCCCAGCAGTCACGTGCTTCAGGTCCTGATAGTCTGAAGCACGCATAGTCTCTGCTGCTGCCCTGCTCCACAGGTATCTTTGAGCACTGTTTTTGTACTCAGGACCCACGCACTGGCTCAGTGAGCAAGTGCAGTGCGGTGTTCCTGACATTGTATTTGTTAATCACCTTAGGGAACTTGAATCTACGATCATCCGATAGCTTGCGTTATATACAGGAATGCCACAGTATTGCTGTATATAACAATATATCTCTTGGCCACGGTTGAGAAAATTAAAACACGTTCATATAGAGTAGAGAGGGAAAGCTAAGGAGGGCAAAAAGTAAACAGAGCAAGTATAACCTCCCAGAAACCTAAAGAGGTAAAAGGAAAAGGAACTGGGAAGGAAAACTAACTGCAGGAATTCAACAGGTGTTTAGCTTGCAAGGTAAACCACTGAGCTGAAGGTCTGGATCTCCTAAACCCAAGTCCACCTAGAAGTATAGCCAGCAAGGAAGTACAGTGCAGGGTGAACACATAAAACTCAACACAGTATGTGATTGGGCAGACCAAAACGGGAAAATGGAAAACACTTGGAGAGGGGCAAGCCAAAAGGGGGAACAAAGACAATTGGAACCATCAGCATTTGGACAGGAAAGAAAATGAAATAGCTCAGCAGACAAGGGAACAGACCATGCAGCAAGAGATCAGCAGATCGAATGCCCAAACCGACCCATGACACATATGCTATAATGGAGCTGTCTGTTGTTGGATTAGAGTGCAAATCAAACGAGATGTAGTGAGACACTTAAGGCTGTGCAGGCTGTAACAACAGCATCTGTGGTCAATAACAAGGTAACACAAAAACTTTGCCTGTCCGTTCTTTCATTGGTAAGTGGGAGACCAAGTTACTTTATGGTTGTCAAATCACTTGGCTCCACAAAAACAGCTAACATGTGAGAAACATTTCATCACCACTCATCTGAACAGATTCCATTTTAAAGGGAATCTGTCAGCAAATTTTTGCTACTCTTTTTGAGCATGATGTTGGGGCAGAGACCCTAATTGCTATAATATATCACTTACTGGGTTGCTTGCTGTACTTTAAATAAAATCTCTGTTTTATCTGCTGCAGATCTAGCTGTTATCTGAATGCTGAGCTCTGTATAACCTTGACAACACCTAATTGGCAACTTTCTGTGTACACTATGCATAGACAGAAAGATGCCAATCAGTGGTGGTGGCGGAGTTATACAGAGCTCATAAATATGGAGGCCGGTTTACTGGTCCTCTAGTGATCATCTCCTGCTGATAAACAGTGATTTTCTTTAAAAAATTACATTCGGTAGCCCAGTGGGTGAAACATCACTGGCATCAAGGTCTCTGTCTCTTCATTATGCTGCTAGTCTCAGACTAGGTGCAAAAACCTGTAACAGATTCCCTTTAAGTTCATAGGTCCTATTTTAAGTTAATTTGCCACCTTTTAAGAATGACTCATCTAATAGTTCTAGTTTATCTCTATATATAAAAATGAATGTGTGTGTGTGTGTATCACCAACCAATCATGAAGCATCTTTCATTTCACCAGAGCTGTTCAAAAGAAGCTGAGCTGTGATTGGTTGCTATGAGCAACAGTTTTCCTTGCAGCCAATCACTAAGGATCTCTCATTTCACCAGAGCCGGTTAAAAGAAGCTGAGCTGTGATTGGTTGCTATGACCAACAATTTTCCCACTTGACAACACCTCAGCAGACACTGGCATGGTGGGAGAAATCTAGCATCCCTGGGAACATAAGCTCCCAGCCATTGTCTGCCCCCCAGAAAGGAGCAGCGAGCACATGACAGAAATGAATCCCCCCTCCCGTGCCTATATACCCATCACACATCCTCCATACAAAACCGTCAAAGTGTGAAAAAACGGATCCGTTGCAGATTGCAAAAAGCTGATGCACCGGATCCGGTTTTTGGACGGATCCGGCGCAGCAGCCAGTGCATGAAATTTAAAGGAACAGAACTCTGGAAAAGGGGAGAGAGAGAGACCCCAGGGCCTCTTAAAGGGATCATTGGCATGGAAGATAGGGCAAATCCACACTGCGCTTTGGTACTGACCCCAGGCCTTTCTTAAAGGGATCTCCGGTATGGAAGTCAGGGTATATCCATCCAGCGCTTTTGTTCTGACCCCATGCCTCTCTTAAAGGGATCCCCGGTATGGAAGTCAGGGCAATTGCCTTCAAATGCTCTGGTACTGACCCCAGGCTCTCTTAAAGGGATCTCCTGTATGGAAGATAGGGCAAATCCCTCAGCGCTCTGATTCTGACCCCAGAGTTCTATTAAAGGGATCATTGGTATGCAAGTAAGGGCAAATCGTCTCAGCGCTCTGGTTCTGATCCCAGGCTCTCTTAAAGGGATCCCCGGTATGGAAGTTGGGGCAAATCCACTCAGCACTCTGGTTCTGACCCAAGGCCCCTCTTAAAGATTAGATTTGGTTTCCAGTACCATCTCTATGCTGATGACACCCAATTATATGCTTCTTCTCCTGACATCACGCCAGCCTTTCTAGAAAACACCAGCGATTGTCTAAACGCTGTGTCTAACATCGTGTCCTCACTATATCCGAAACTGAACCTGTCAAAGACTGAACTCCTTGTGTTTCCTCCTGCTACTAATGTACCTATACCCGACTTTGCCATTCCGTGTGTGGTTCCACTATTACTCCCCAGCAACATGCCCGCTGTCTTGGGGTCATACTTGACTCCGAGCTTTCCTTTGCCCCCCACATCCGATCACTGGCTCGCTCTTGCTATCTGCACTTCAAAAACATTTCTAGAATTCGACCTTTTCTTACTTTTGACTCCGCAAAAACTCTTACTGTTTCTCTTATTCATTCTCGTCTCGCCTATTGTAACTCTCTTCTAACCGGTCTCCCTCTTACCAAACTCTCCCCCCTCCAATCTGTCTTGAATGCTGCAGCCAGGATCATATTCCTCACCAATCGTTACACCGATGCCTCTACCTTGTGCCAGTCATTACACTGGCTACCCACCCACTCCAGAATTCAGTATAAACTTTTACCCTCACCCACAAAGCTCTCCATGGCTCAGCACCATCCTACATCTCCTCCCTTGTTTCAGTATACCACCCTACCCGCGCCCTCTGTTCTGCTGATGACCTGAGGTTAGCATCCTCAATAATCAGAACCTCCCACTCCCGTCTCCAAGACTTTACACGTGCTGCGTCAATTCTTTGGAATGCACTTCCCAGGTCAATATGATTAGTCCCCAATCCCCACAATTTTAAGCATGCCCTGAAAATGCATTTATTCAGACTGGCCTACAGCCTCAACATATTAACCTAATCTATCGCTGTGTGGCACAGCCAAAAGTTTTACCATAATCAGGTTCCCCGCATCATGTTCCCACATGTTTTATGCATCCTCTGTGTCTGTACTGTTACACACTTAACATTATGGCTGGTCCAAACAATCAGGGAAATTGTTACCACCCACCTTTCGTGTCTACCTTTTTCCTCATAGATTGTAAGGGTACGTGCACACGCTGCGGATTGGGGTGCGGATTTTGTAAAATCCGCAGGTAAATCTGCAGGTCAAAAGACCTGCGGTTTTGCCTGCGGATTGGCCTGCGGTTTTTCATCTCCACAATGGAGGATATGGCAAACCGCAGCGGAATCCGCAGAAAGAATTGACATATCAATTCTTTCTGCGGTTTAGAAACCGCAGGAAAACAGCGTGGAAAAATCTGCACCGTCTGCACTGCGGTTTTTAATATCCATAGGATATTATGGTACTGTACACCGCAGCAAAAACAGCTGCGGATCCGCAGCGGCCAAATCCGCTGCGGAACCGCTGCAGAATCCGCAGCGTGTGCACACACCCTAAGCGTGCGAGCAGGGCCCTCATTCCTTTTGGTATCTGTTATGAACTATGTGATTATTGTTATGCTGTAATGTCTATTGTCTGAACAAGTCCCCTCTGAAATGTAAAGTGCTGCGGAATATGTCGGCGCTATAAAAATAAAATGTATTATTATTTATTATTATTAAAGGGATCCCCGGTATGGAAGTGAGGGCAAATCCACTCTGCGCTTTGGCACTGACCCCAGGCCTCTCTTAAGGGGATCCCCGGTATGGAAGTTAGGACCGTTCCACTCAGCGCTCTGGTTCTGATCCCAGACTGATGGGATGATGTGGGATATTAGGGGGAGTAGTCCGGTGGCTCTGGCTGATGGGGTGATGTGGGATATTAGGTGTAGTAGTCCGGTGGCTCTGGCTGACGGGATGATGTGGGATATTAGGGGTAGTAGTCCGGTGGCTCTGGCTGACGGGATGATGTGAGATATTAGTGGTAGTAGTCCGGTGGCTCTGGCTGACGGGATGATGTGGGATATTATGGGTAGTAGTCCGGTAGTTCTGGCTGATGGGACGATGTGGGATATTAGTGGTTTTAGTCTGGTGGCTCTGGCTGACGGGATGATGTGGGATATTAGTGGTAATAGTCCGGTGGTTCTGGCAGACGGGATGATGTGGGATATTATGGGTAGTAGTCCGGCGGCTGTGACGGGATAATGTGGGATATTAGTGGCAGTTGTCCGGTGGCTCTGGCTGATGGGATGATGCGGGATATTAGTGGTAGTTGTCCGGTGGCTCTGGCTGATGGGATGATGCGGGATATTAGGGGTAGTAGTTCAGCGGCTGTGACGGGATGATGTGGGATATTAGTGGTAATTGTCCGGTGGCTCTGGCTGACGGGATGATGTGGGATATTAGGGTTAGTAGTCCGGTGGCTCTGGCTGACGGGATGATGTGGGATATTAGGGGTAGTAGTCCGGTGGCACTGGCTGACGGGACGATGTGGGATATTATGGGTAGTAGTTCGGTAGCTCTGGCTGACGGGATGATGTGAGATATTATAGTGAATGTGGCTATGCGGAGTGGGTGGAGGTCTACACTCAGCTTTATATATAGATATAATCATTATAATTTGTTATAACTAACCGTAGTTAGTTACTATGCCCGGGCAGCGCCGGGCTCTTCAGCTGGTAGATAATATATCACAGTTTAGTGTACATGGCTGACACTGTGCACTGTAAAGGGAATGTTCGATTATACACAGGCATCAGTAGCTTGCCGGTGGATCTGTCTTGTTATCCCCACTTGTCTGAACAGTTATTATATTATTCTTTTTCACAAAGCGTTGTTTATAACAGTAATGCCATCATTCACCTTCATCACATACCCATGGGATTTTCGCATTTGAACAGCCTTATTTAGTTCCCATCTCTTTTTTTTAATTCCAGCTATTCTCACACTTAAAATGATTTCGTGTTGCTATGCGCATAAACCTGTTGCTAGGAAACCACAATCTTTTCAGCTTCACAGCTAGCAAATTGTCATTATATGTCTAGATCTAGGGTTATATTTATCAGTGACATACAATGGTTACAAAAAAACATCAAGGGAACCTTTATAAAGACATTACAATCTAACAAGTGCAGAATTCTAGGGCGACCTAGGACAACCATTACTTGGCAGGGGGTATGGACTACACAATTATATTAGATCAATGATGCAAATAAAGGTTGTTGTCACAGGACAGACATTTGGATGGAATCTTTGGTATTTGGATGCTGCCATTTAGGGATTTACGCCTGTAGAAAAGAGATACCGTTTTTTTTTTTATTTAAAGAGAAATGCCTTTATCAAGGAGAAGCTCGGGAATGAATAGTGATTAGTGGAGCAAACACATAGGCAGGCTTCATTTCTGCTGGGTATTGATATTTAAAAAGAAAGTAACCAGGGAGGGATTTATGAAGTTTGGGTACATAGTGTTCCAAAATAATTGGACAGATTTATCGATACACGGTGTTCCAAATTATTATGCAAAAAATATTTCCTCATATTTTCTCTAAATTACCTATATGAATTGCAGTCGTTGTTATTTTCCAGTCATCTAATATTCTAGTATAATTGAAATGTTTTTGAACAAACTGCCTATGAAAACAGTATATTTTTAAAAATAATAAACACTCAAAATGCATGTTCCAAATTATTATGCACAGCAGAGTTTTCAACCTTTTTATTTTTATTTTGAACAAAAAAATGGTTAATTGTGAAATTATAAGCATCAGCTTATTACAAAATGAAATCAAACAGTTTTCAAGTCAAAACTTTATTCTAGGTGATGTTACATTTGCACATAGGACCCCTTGTTCGAAAGAAGCTTCTGAACTCTCTCGTCCATTGAATTTGTCAGTTTTTGGATGGTTGGTGCTTCAATTGTTTTGCATGTGGACAGAATACCCTCCCAGAGCTGTTGCTTAGATGTGAACTGTCTCCCGCCATCATAGACACTCCTTTTGATGATGCTCCAGAGGTTCTCAAAGGGGTTGAGGTCAGGGGAACATGGTGGCCACACCGTAAATTTGTCCTCTTTTATGCCCATAGCAGCCAGAGATGCAGATGTGTTATTTTCAGCATGAGACGGTGCATTATCATGCATGAAAATGATCTTGCTGCGGAAAGCACGGTTCTTCCTCTTGAACCATGGCAGGAAGTGCTGTTTTAGAAACTCCACATAGATTATGGAGTTCATCTTTACCCCTTCAGGGATCCTAAAGGGGCCGACAATCTCTCTCCCCATGATTCCAGCCCAAAACATTATTCCACCTCCTCCTTGTTGGCGCCTTAGCCGTGTTTTCATGGGTTGTCCATCAACCAGCCATCCTCCACTCCATCTATCTGGACCATCAAGCGTTGCATGGCACTCATCGGTGAACAAAACAGTTTGGAAGTCAGTCTTCATGTATCGTTTGGCCCACTGGAGCCGTTTCTGCTTGTGTGCAGTGGATAGAGGTGGTCGACAGGATGGCTTACGAACAGCTGCAAACCTCTGAAGGACCCTGAATCTTGTTGTTCGGGGGACGTTGGAGGCACCAGCAGCTTCAAAAACTTGTCTGCTGCTATGACAAGGCATTTTTGCAGCTGCTCTTTTAACCTGACGCAATTGCCTGTTGGAAAGAGTCGTGGCAATGTTGATTGTAGTCATGCCTTGACCTAAATACTCCACAATTTGTTGCTTCTCAGCAGCCGACACATCCTTTTTCTTTCCCATTTTGGCAAAAAATGTAGGCTGCTTAATAATGTGGAATAGCCTTCTTAAGTAGTCTTGCCTTTATTTGGACACACCTGCCAAACTAATTTGCACAGGTATCTGCAATTGCTTTCAGTGATATAAAGAGCCCTGACACACATCACCATCAATGAGTTTAAATGACAAACAAAAAAATTCTAACCTTATCACTCCTAAACTCTTTTTGCATAATAATTTGGAACACAGTTTATATTTATAGCAATGTTTGAATAAATTGTCCAGGGCTTCAATGTCATGCTGCATGCAACTTATTTATCAAAGTTTTCTGAAACTAAGCATGCAATAACACTGATTACAACCTACTGTAACTTTTAGGTAATAACACTGAGTACATCCTACTGTAACTTTTAGGCTGGGTTCACAAATGCGAGGAATGCGGCCGAATCTCGCATGTTAATACCCGGCACTGCCGCCGGCACTCAGGAGCGGAGCGTGCGGCTCCATGTATATCTATGCGGCCGCACGCTCCAAACCGAATGCCGGCGGCAGTGCTGGGTATTAACATGCGAGACTGGGCCGTGTTCCTCACATGTGTGATCCCGGCCTTAGGCAATAAAACTGATTACAACCTACTGTAACTTTTTTTTTTTTTTTTTTTTTTACAGCTAGAGCCATATTTCCCACTATGGATATAATGATACATCTCCCTAAATGTGTTGCCCCATAGACCCTATAACATCAGTGTTCTGATACCTTGTTTCACAGAATGCCATTTTTTTTCTTTTAATGAATGGGGCATGCAGAATTTTGTTTCCGTTGAACTTTGTACCATTACCTCCCAAAAAAACAAACAAAACAAAACAACTGCCATTGTTCATCGGGCACACCATTTACAGAGGTTGACTCTAAACACTGCTCCTATAGGCTCGTTATCCAAGAAGTATCGTTTCTCCTTGCGGAGAATGACATGCTAAGCATGTCGGGGTGAGGAGACTTAAAGCTGCAATGCTCCTCTGGGAAATATGCTAATTATGCAAATTGTCTCTTCAGAGAGGAAGAGGACTAGAACTCTAGTGCCACCTATTGGAGGAAGCAATCCTAAAAGTCAATGTTGACCCTTTAACGAGCCTAGTTACATGACTTAGGATAAAAGCCAAGCCAGAATCTCCATTTGCAGACACTGTGTTTCGGGGTACTGCCCCTCATCAGTGCAAAGTGGGAGATCTGGTTTGGCTGTGAGAGAGGCATCTGACCGATATCCAAGAAGTATCATTTCTCCTTGCGGAGAATGACATGCTAAGCATGTCGGGGTGAGGAGACTTAAAGCCGCAATGCTCCTCTGGGAAATATGCTAATTATGCAAATTGTCTCTTCAGAGAGGAAGAGGACTAGAACTCTAGTGCCACCTATTGGAGGAAGCAATCCTAAAAGTCAATGTTGACCCTTTAACGAGCCTAGTTACATGACTTAGGATAAAAGCCAAGCCAGAATCTCCATTTGCAGACACTGTGTTTCGGGGTACTGCCCCTCATCAGTGCAAAGTGGGAGATCTGGTTTGGCTGTGAGAGAGGCATCTGACCGATATCCAAGAAGTATCGTTTCTCCTCTTATAGGCTCGTTCACACAACTATTTTTTCAGCACTAGGACAGAGCTAGGGCCAATGTTACTCAATTGGGCAGTGCAGATGAGCAATTTTGTTTCACAGACTTTTATCTGTGTGTGTGAAAAATATTGCAACATGTACTTGTTCATTCCATAAATCAGGTGAGACTCACCCATTCAAGTATATGGGTGCGTAAAAAAACTTGATACCAAAATAAAAAAAAACAAAACAGATTGCACATGGAAGATAAGTGAAAAAAAAAAGGTTCACTGAGTTTTCCGGATGAAATTCTGAACAATTTTTTTTATTTTTTCTATACTCGTGTGAACCTACCCTAAAGGTTCATTCAGACGTCCAGGCCACTCAATCCAAGGAAGGACCACTAATGCACAAACTGGCCATGGCTCCTCTGATCCGAGTGTAACAGCTTGACATATTTCTATACAGCTGTCACGCTCAGGTTGGGAGACACATAGCTAAGTTTGTACATTGTGGTCCAGTATTGGACCGATTGGCATTGAAGCCTGAATGCACCTTAAGGGCTCACTCCACTCACACTTGCATATATACTGGAAGAGTACTATAGGATTGCACACAGACCGATGTTATTCAATGAGGCAGTGCCGATCTGCTATTTTGTTCTCGCGTGTATTTGTAGTGAGGAAAAAAAAATCGAAGCATGCTGCAAGTGGCCGCATATATCGGATCAGACTCAACAATGTAAGTCTCTGGGTGCAAGAAAAAAATGGACGGTACAGGAACCATCCATATGGCTTCAGATTTTTACGCACACATAGAATCACAGAATTAAAGAATGTTAGAGTTGGAAAGGACCTCAAGGGTCATCGTGTCCAACCCCCTGCTCAATGCAGGATTCACTAATCCATCTCAGACAGGTGTATATCCAGCCTCTGTTTGAAGACTTCCATTGGAGGAGAACTCACCACCTCTCGTGGCAGCCTGTTACACTCATTGATCACCCTCATTGTTAAAAAGTTTTTTCTAATATGTAATCTGTATGTTCTCCCTTTCAGTTTCATCCCATTGCTTCTTGTGTTTCTATGTACAATTGAGAATAAGGATGATCCCTCTACACTGTGACATGCCTTCAGATATTTGTAGACAGTTATTAAGTCTCCTGTTTGCCTTCTTTTTTGCAAGCTAAACATTCCCAGATCCTTTAATGATGTCCTCGTAGGACATACTTTGCAGTCCGCTCACCATCCTGGTAGCTCTACTTTGAACTTGCTCCAGTTTTTCAATGTCTTTTTTAAAATGTGGTGCCCAGAACTGGACACAGTATTCCAGATGAGGCCTTGACAAGGAGTAGAGGGGGATAATTACTTCACGTGATCTAGACTGTATGCTTCTGTTAATGCATCCTAGAACTGTGGTTGCCTTTTTTGCTTCTGCATCACACTGTTGACTCATGTGCAGTCTGTGATCTATTAGTATACCCAAGTCTTTTTCACACGTGCTGTTGCTTAGTTCTATTCCTGCCATTCTGTAGATGTCATTTTTGATTTCTTGCCCAGATGTAAAATCTTGCATTTCTTCCTATTAAATACCATTCTAGTAGTAGCTGCCCATTATTCAAGCTTATCTAGATCCTTCTGAATCCTTTCTCTGTCTTCTTTATTGTTAGCTATCTCTCTTAGCTTTGCATTGTCTGCAAATTTGATTAGTTTACCTTCAGTTTTCTTATCTAGATCATTTATTAAAATGTTGAACAACACTGGGGCCAGGACAGAGCCTTGTGGTACCGCACTTGAAACAATCTTTCAATTGTCTGTGCAACCATTTATTACCGCTCTGTGAGTATGATCATTGAGCCAGTTATGAATCCACCTAACCGTAGCCTTGTCAATATCATGCTTGGTCATTTTTTCAATAAAAATAGTATGAGATACTTTATCAAATGCTTTGCTGAAGTCAAGATATACTATATCTACAGTATTTCCCTGTTCCACCTAGTCACTGATTCCATCATAGAAGGAAATTAGATTAGTTTGGCATGACTTGTTTGATACAAACCCATGCTGACTCTGGTTAATTACTGTATTATTATCCAAGTACTTACATACATGCTGTTTAATAATTTGTTCAAAGATCTTTCCTGGTATAGAAGTAAGGCTCAATGGCCTGTAATTTTCTGGCTCCATCTTCTTTCCTTTTTTTAAGATAGGGACAACATTCCCCATCTCCAATCTTCTGGGACTTTTTCTATTCTCCAGGAAATTTCAAAGATTCTGTCTAGTGGTTCTGCAATTTCCTCTGCTATCTCTTTCAGTAAACTAGGATATAATTCATCTGGACCAGAAGATTTCAAGTCATTTAAATTAACTAAGCGTTCCCTGACCATATCTTTGTTTATAGATAGCGTGGATTATTTGATTCCTTCAATAGTACAGTGAAGATCAGTTGATATTACATTTGCTTTCTTTGAGAACACAGATGCAAAATAGAAATTTAAAAGTTCAGCCTTCTCAACATCATTTTTGACCACTTCACCCTTTTCATCCTGTAAAAATCCTATAGCATATTTGACTTTTCTTTTTGCTTTTGACATACCCCCAAAATTCCTTTTTATTGCTTTTCGTCTCCTTTGCAAGCCTCACTTCATTACCGTCTTTAGCGCTTCTAACGCTTGCTCTGTATTACCAGCAGACAGCATTATATTCTTCTTTAGATATGCCCCCTTCTTCCATTTGATAAACATTTCTTTTTCCCTTTTTAGCAAGTGTTTAAGTTCTGTGTTCATCCATCCTGGTTTTTGAGGCTATGTGCCCACGTAGTGTTTTAAAACGCTCACTAAAAACCGGACTCCTTCCCAGAAATCGCGCGTTTTTTCCTCGCGATTTCACCGCGATTATGATCGCGATTTTGCCGTGATTTTCGCGTGTGATATTCAAGCACTTTCCAAGCGATTTGAAGCATCGCTTGGAAAGTGATTGACAGGTTGGTCACACTCATCAAACATAGTGTTTGACAAGTGTGACCAGGTTTTTACTATTGAGGCCGCCTATGCGGCATCAATAGTAAAAGATAGGATGTTAAAATGCTAAAAAAAATAAAAAAATCGGGGTATATTTACCTTTCAGCGTCCCGCGCTGCATTCCCGGGCCTCAGCGTTCCCAGCGATGCCTTGCGAGACCTGTGATGACGTTGGTCTCGCGTTACTATAGTGATCTCACGAGACTGCTAGAGTCACGCGAGACTATGTCATTACAGGGCCTTGCCGCAAGGCATTACTGGGAACGCTTAGGCCGGGAATGCAGCGCGGGACATCGTAAGGTAAATATACCCAGATTTTTTATTTTTTATTCTTTTTTTTACAGGGGTATGGTACCCAGGGCCTGGAGGACAGTCTCCTCTCCTCCACACCGTGGGTACCAACCGCACATGACACGCTTAACTTCCCGCATGGTGGGCATAGCCACATGGGGGAAGTAAGCGATTCTCATGCATTCCTATGGGTGCGGAATCGCGGCAATTCTTTGCGATTCTGCACAAAAGAATGAGCATGCTGCGATTTTTTCCGCGATGCGATTCCGCCGCGGAAAAAAACGCAGCATTAGCACAGCATGTGCGGAATGCCATAGGAATGCGTGGGGGGCGTTCTGTACATGATTTTTAAACGTTTTCGCGCCGAAAATCGCGGCAAAAACGCTTAAAAATCACTACGTGGGCACACAGCCTAAATGCTTCCAATTCTTACTTCTTTTCGTGATTGTTACTGATTGTGCAGTGAGAATTTAATCTGAGTCCTTGCAGGTTTAGGTATCTTGTAAAAATACATTTTAGTTTGTTGTCAGTTTCTCTTGCTCCTGTTCAATCTTCTTGGTCCATGTCCACCCACTGGGAGGATGGATGAGAAGATGACCTGCACTCCCAGTGCCTTCACTTTCCAACCTAGATATTCAGAGTCTCTGCATATAGTTTCCAGGTCCTTTTTTGTTGCGGCATTTGTTCCTACGTGTATTAGTAGACATTGTTAGTCGTCTTAAACATATAGCTAGGAAGATGGATAGACAGAAATACCATAATTATGGTTAGAGATACTCTCCATATAGTCAGAATAGCATCAAGGAAAAAATTGAGATTTTATATACTGTATTGTTCTAGTCATTTCTTGTAATGTGTATTGTATGATATGTTTGTTATGTCCTGTATAATTAATGATTAATATTTAATAAAGTAACTTTCCACTTTTTTAATATAATGGAACTCATATTTTGCTTTTTTGTTATTCTATTAACTCATTCTTAAGAGATTTAAGCTCTCAATTTTTTCCTTGATGCTATTATGGTTAGTCGTCTGTAGCACTGAAGAGTCTTGATACCCTATCAGACACATCTTTGATTTGGGCACCTGGAAGAGAGCACACTTCTTGTAAGTAACAGGATCACACATGCGAGGAATCCGTATTCCAAGTCTCGCATGTTAATACCCGGCAGCTCCATGTATTGCTATGCGGCCGCATATTCCGATCCGAGTGCCGGCGGCAGTGCCGGGTATTAACATGCGAGACTCAGCCGTATTCCTCGCATGTGTGATCCTGGCCTAAATCGGCAGATAGTGGCTACTGTTCTTCTCAGTAGGGACTCCTGCACGACCATCAATCTCATTTTCTTTTTCACCACAGCGCTTCTTTTTCTCCATTGAAGAGGCTTCTGATTTCTTACTGAAATGTTCTTTGTGGGCAAAGCACTTTTTTGATTTACAACTTCATACTTGTCCTGCACGAGAGCCTGGTAGCAGTTCTTCAGCAGTATGGGTGCTGACTGTCTCCTCAGCCTCCTGCTTCTTTGGGTTACAAGCTTCCATTTCTTTGACCATTCTGAACAGTTATTTCTACTCTGTCATTAGTTTTTGCAGGAACACTGAACACAGGATTCTTCTGCTCAGTCAACACAAAATTCTCATCTTCTTTGAGCTTCAGTGTACAGTGCCTTGCGAAAGTATTCGGCCCCCTGGAACTTTTCAACCTATTCCCACATATCATGCTTCAAACATAAAGATACCAAATTTAACTAGATGTGTATTTCCTGAAGTAAGTACAGATAGTGCTTTGAAATGGTGCCCGGGCTGCCCCTTTAAGACAGACTTGCCTGCTGCCCCTGCAAGACATTCAACTCAGGATCCGTTTTAACTGTGGGTGCCTCTCAGGGGCCACTTTGGCCTGTGGGGCCCCTCAGGGTCTGATTTGGTGGGTGGGGCCCCTCAGGATCCAATTCGATGGCTTGGGCTCCTTAGGGCTTGAATTGGTGGACGGGATCCCTTAGGGTCCGATTTTGTGGCTGGGGCCCCTTAGGGTCTGTTTTTGTGGGCGGAGCCCCTCTGGGTCCGATTTGGTGGGCGGGGCCCCTCTGGGTCTGATTTGGTGGGAGGGGCCCCTCTGGGTCTGATTTGGCGGGCGGGGCCACTCTGGCTCCGATTTGGAGACCTGGGTGGCTCGGCCTCCGATTTGTAGGCCAGGGTCGATCAGATTTGCATTTGTGCTTTGGGTGTCACTTTAAAAGCTGATATCTGGCAGAAACTGTGTCCTGCTGGGGTCATGTAAAGTTCGTAGGCGTTGGCATAGTAACTGGGTCTGCCTGCGTATATCAATGAGCTTAACTGCCATTTGAATCGCCTCACGACTGCCCCACATGTATTCCTATGCCAAAATTTTCCCATTGAAATGCATTGAGACAATGCATTCCAATGACGGTAAAAAAAATTTCAATCGCAAATTGCACTAAAACTACAAATCCGATCGACACGAAAAATACTTAGCACACCACTCGTGGACGCTGGCTTCGAAACGACGCCTCAACGGAGTCTGTGCGTGTAGCCGTTCGGGCCACATTAGTTGCAGAAATCAACTGAATAATAATAAGAAGAAGAAGTTAGCAACGTTCGGATTACAAGATAGTGCTTTTTTCAAAGCACTATAATAATAATAAGAATAAGTTAGCAGTGTTCGGATAACATGATAGTGCTTTTTTCAAAGCACTATAATAAGCTGGCACCGTTCGGATAACATGATAGTGCTTTCTTCAAAGCACTATAAATTTTTTGTGAAGAATCAACAACAAGTGGGACACAATTGTAAAGTTGAACGAAATTTATTGGTTATTTTAAATTTTTGTTGGAAATTCAAAAACTGAAAAGTGGAGCGTGCAATATTATTCGGCCCCTTTAACTTAATACTTTGTTGCGCCACCTTTTGCTGCGATTACAGCTGCAAGTCGCTTGGGGTATGTCTCTATCAGTTTTGTACATCGAGAGACTGAAATTCTTGCCCATTCTTCATTGGCAAAAGCTCAAGCTCAGTGAGGTTTGATGGAGATCGTTTGTGAACAGCAGTTTTCAGCTCTTTCCACAGATTCTCGATTGGATTCAGGTCTGGACTTTGACTTGGCCATTCTAACACCTGGGTACGTTTATTGGTGAACCATTCCATTGTAGATTTTGCTTTATGTTTGGGATCATTGACTTGTTGGAAGACAAATCTCCATCCTAGTCTCAGGTCTTTTGCAGACTCGAACAGGTTTTCTTCAAGAATGGTCCTGTATTTGGCTCCATCCATCTTCGCATCAATTTTAACCATCTTCCCTGTCCGTGCTGAAGAAAAGCTGGCCCAAACCATGATGCTGCCACCACGTTTGACAGTGGGGATGGTGTGTTCAGGGTGATGAGCTGTGTTGCCATTACGCCAAACATATCGCCAAAAAGTTCGATTTTGGTTTCATCTGACCAGAGCACCTTCTTCCACATGTTTGGTGTGTCTCCCAGGTGGCTTGTTGCAAACTTTAAATGACACCTTTAATGGATATCTTTGAGAAATGGCTTTCTTCTTGCTACTCTTCCATAAAGGCCAGATTTGTACAGTGTACGACTGATTGTTGTCCTATGGACAGACTGTCCCACCTCAGCTGTAGATCTCTGCAGTTCATCCAGAGTGATCACGGGCCTCTTGGCTGCATCTCTGATCAGTCTTCTTGTTTGAGATGAAAGTTTAGAGGGACGGCCGGGTCTTGGTAAATTTGCAGTGGTATGATACTCCTTCCATTTCAATATAACCGCTTGCACAGTGCTCCTTGGGATGTTTCATAGAATCATAGAATCGTAGAGTTGGAAGGGACCTCCTGGGCCATCTGGTCCAACCCCCTGCTCAAAGAAGGATTCACTAAATCATCCCAGACAGATATCTGTACAGCCTCTGTTTGAAGACCTATTGCAGGAGAACTCACCACCTCTCGTGGCAGCCTGTTCCACTCATTGATCACTCTAACAGTCAAAAAGTTTTTTCTAATATCTAATCTGTGTCTCCTCCCATTCAGTTTCATCCCATTGCTTCTAGTCTTTCCTTGTGCAAATGAGAATAAAGATGATCGTTCTGCAATGTGACAGCCCTTGAGATATTTGTAGACAGTTATTAAGTCTCCTCTCAGTCTTCTCTTTTGCAGGCTAAACATTCCCAAATCCTGCAACCTTTCCTCATAAGAGAGGGCTTGCAGACCGGTCACCATTCTGGTCGCTCTTTTCTGAACTTACTCCAGTTTGTTGATGTCTTTTTTAAAATGTGGCGCCCAAAACTGGACACAGTATTCCAGATGAGGTCTGACCAAAGAGGAGTGGAGGGCAATAATGACTTCACGTGATCTATACTGTATGCTTCTGTTAATACATCCTAGAATTGCATTTGCCTTTTTTGCTGCTGCATCCACTGTTGACTCATATTCAGTCTGTGATCTATTAGTATACCCAAGTCTTTTTCACATGTGCTGTTGCTTAGCCCTATTCCTCCCATTCTGTATATGCTTTTTTCATTTTTATTGCCCAGATGTAGTACTTTGCATTTTTCCCTGTTATAAACCATTCTATTAGTTGCTGCCCACTGCTTCAGTTTATTTATATCTTTTTGAATCTTCTCTCTCTCTTCTCTAGTATTAGCTATCCCTCCTAGCTTTGTGTCATCAGCAAATTTAATCAGTTTACCCTCAATTCCTTCATCTAAATTGTTGATAAAGATGTTGAACAATACAGGGCCCAGGACAGAGCCCTGTGGTACCCCACGTGAGATATTCTTCCAACTGGATGTGCAGCCATTTACGACCACTCTTTGGGTCCGATCACTAAGCCAGTTATGAATCCACCTAACAGTTGCCTTGTGCATTCCATACTTAGTCATTTTTTCAATAAGGATTGTGTGAGATACTTTGTCAAATGCTTTGCTGAAGTCAAGATATACTATATCTACAGCATTTCCCTGATCCACCCAATCAGTGATTCTGTCATAGAAGGAAATTAAGTTAGTCTGACATGACTTATTAGTTACAAATCCATGCGGACTCTGTTTAATCACTTCATTCTTATCCAGGTACTGACATACATGTTGTTTAATAATTTGATCAAAGATCTTTCCTTGTATAGAAGTCAGACTCACCGGCCTATAGATGCCTGGGTCCACCTTCTTCCCCTTTTTGAAGATAGGAACAACATTTGCTCTTCTCCAGTCTTCTGGGACTTCTCCTGTTCTCCACGAATTTTTAAAGATTATGGAGAGCAGTTCAAAAATTTCTTCTGCTATCTCCTTCAGTACTCTGGGGTGTAATTCATCTGGACCTGGAGACTTGAATTCATTTAGGTTAGCTATATAGTGATTCCTCACTATATTTCTGTTTATAGTTATCCTGGATTCTTCTATTCCCTTAATAGGACAGTGAAGAATAGTTGATGTTACATTTCCTTTCTGAGAGAAAACAGATGCAAAATAGGAATTTAAAAGTTCGGCCTTCTCAACATCCTGTCTTACCATTTCATCATTTTCATCCTGCAAAAATCCTATAGCATCTTTGACTTTTCTTTTACTTTTGACATATCCCCAAAATCCTTTATTATTGCTTTTGACGTCTCTTGCAAGCCTCAATTCATTGTCAGCTTTAGATAATCTTATTCATGCCCTGCAGGTTCTGCAGACAGCATTATATTCTTCTTTAGATATGTCTCCCTCTTTCCATTTTATAAACATTTCTTTCTTCCTTTTTAGCATGTGCTTTAGTTCTGTGTTCATCCATCCTGGTTTCCTTAAATGCTTCCTATTATTCCCTCTTTTCGGAATTGTTAACGATTGTGCTTTGAGAATTTCATTTTTCAAGATTTCCCATCCTTCCTGGACATTTTTGTCCTTAAGGATATCCAGCCATTGGATCCCTCCAATTCTCTTTCTGAATCCCTTAAAATCTGCCTTTCTGAAATCTAACCTTGACGTCTGAGTCTTCACAGGTCTTCCTCCTCTAGCTATCCAAAATTCTAAAATAGCATAGACGCTTCCTCCAGCAACTCAACTTTTACCTCCTCAACCATTTCCTCCCTGTAAGGATTAGATCCAAGGTAGCAGTTCCCCTTGTTTTCTGCCGTACCTTTTGGAAGATAAAGTTGTCAGCAAGAGAGGATAAGAATTTCCTTGACCTGTTAGTTTTGCCTGAGAGAGATTCCCAACAAATGTCTGGATAGTTGAAATCTCCCATGACAACTATGTCATATTTTTTGGAGAACTCGGCCATTTGATGCATAAAGTGTTCATCCATATCTTCAGCTTGCACAGGCGGCCTGTAGTAAATGCCTACAATGGTGTCCTTTCCATTGTTCTGTCCTTGTATTCTTACCCAAACAGTTTCCACAGAACTCCCAGTCTCTGAAGCGTCAATCTCTGTGCAGATATACGTGTTTCTAACATAGAATGCGACACCTCCTCCTCGTTTATCCTTCTAGCTTTGTATTCCAATCATGTGTATTGTCCCACCATGTCTCAGTGATTCCAATGACATCATATTTCTTTTACTGGGTTAGTAGTTCCAATTCTCCTTGTTTGTTGCCCATGCTTTGTGCATTAGTATAGAAACATTTTAGTTTGTGATTGGTTTCTCTTTATCCAATATTTTTATTATTTAGATTCTTTTGTCTTTGTTCTTCCTTTCCACTTCTAATAGCAGAGTTCTCAATAGCATTTGTCAGGTGTATGGCTTTTTCTGGCCTTTTGCTTCCCTTCCCGCATTGTTCTAGTTTAAAGCTCTCCTGATGAGTGTAGCAAGGCAGCTTCCAAATACATGTTTTCCAGTCTTCGTAAGGTGCACCCCATCTCTAGCAAGTAGTCCATCGTATAGATAATTCACTCCGTGATCCAGAAATCCAAATCCTTGCTGACGGCACCATCGACGTAGCCAGTTGTTCACCTGCAGAATCTTATTCTACCTCCTTGTTCCATGGCCATCCACTGGGAGGATGGAAGAGAAGACCACCTGCGCTCCCAGTTCTTTCACTTTCTTACCTAAGTTTTCAAAGTCACTGCAGATGGTTTCCAGGTCGTTTCTTGCTGTGTCATTTGTCCCCACATGTATTAGCAGGAATGAAGAGTCCTGATATCCTGTCAGACACATCTTTAATTTTTGCACTTGGAAGACAGCAAATTTCTCAAGAGGTTACATCCGGTCTACAGATAGCGGCCTCTGTTCCTCTCAACAGGGAATCCCCCATGACCACCACTCTCTGTTTCTTCTTCGCAACATTTTTCTTTCTCCATCCAGGACGACTCTGAGGACGTACAAGGTTGCTGTTTGTGGGCAAAGTCTTATCCTGATGTATTTCTTCATCGTTTTCCTGCGTGAGAGCCTGGTACTGGTTCCTGAGCAGTATGGGTGCTGACTGCCTCCTGATCCTCCTGCTTCTCTGGGTCACGTTTCCATTCCTCTGTTTCTTCAGGTAGGTGCACTTCGAATTTCTTGTCTTTCTGTAACATGAAGAGATAATTCTGCTCTGTCTAAGAACTCTTCACCTTCCTTAATGATATTCAACGTAGCTAACCTCTCTTCGAGATTTTGCAACTTTTCCTCCAACAGGGACACAAGCTTGCATTTGTGGCATGTGAAGTTTGGCTTTTCAACTGGTAAGTCTGTGAACATGTAGCAAGAAATGCAGCTCACCAAATGGCTCCTAGCCTTTTCCATATTGCTATTATTAAAGAGATTTCAAAGCAATGAAAAATGAGCCAAAATTCGGCATGTGGTTTACCGATTTCCTCTTTTCAGCTGCAATGGCCAAAATCCAGTGATCGTTGAGCTCGCGGAGACTCTTCACTTATCCCAGAAGGCACTGGGAATATGCAAATTATCTCCTCAGGACTCTTCCCTGAGGAAGTTTAAAGTTTTGGAAATCATTTTGTATCCAAATCCGGATTTAAACTTCTCCATAACAGTATCATGGACCTGCCTGTTGTGTTCCTTGGTCTTCATGATGCTCTCTGTGCTTCAAACAGAACCCTGAGACTATCACAAAGCAGGTGCATTTATACAGAGACTTGATTACACACAGGTGGATTATATTTATCATCATTTAGGACAACATTGGATCATTCAGAGATCCACAATGATCTTCTGGAGTGAGTTTGCTGCACTGAAAGTAAAGGGGCCGAATAATATTGCACGCCCCACTTTTCAGTTTTTGACTTTCCACAAAAATTTAAAATAACCAATAAAGTTCGTTTATCTTCACAATTGTGTCCCACTTGTTGTTGATTCTTCACCAAAAATTTACATTTGGTATCTTTATGTTTGAAGCATGATATGAGGGAAAAGGTTGAAAAGTTCCAGGGGGCAGAATATTTTCGCAAGGCACTGTAGCTGTTCTCACCTGAAGACTTTACACCTTTTCCTCTAAGGCTAGGTTCACACTAGGCGGTTTTACTACATTTTTTAATGCCTTTTTTTATGCTAATTTTCAGCTGCGTTTTACAGCACCAGCAAAGCCTATGAGATTTCAGAAATCTCATGCACACACATAGTTTTTTTTTGTCATCAGTAGCTTGTGCTTTGCATGTTTTTTTGGACATAGAGCATGTCACGTCTTTCAGAGCTCTTTTAGCATATTTCACCCATTGACTTCAATGGGTGGTGAAAAAATGCTGAAAAAACGCACCAAAAACTCAGGTATCATGTTTTGCTGCGGTTTTTTGTGCCAAAGCCTGATTCTATGGAATAGGACTTTTTTTTTTTCAACACTAAACACAAGAGATAAATCTAGCATGCAAAAAACGCAAGAAAAAGCAAGGAAAACATGCTGAAAAAACACCTGAACTTATTCTACCAGAGTCACAAGCTCTCAAAGGAACAAGGAAATTGCATCAACCAAGCAATCGAAGTTCACAGCCAGAAACCTCCTGGCAACAATCATGGGGTTTTGTGTGAAATTATGTCCAATTTGCCTTTTTTCTTCTTTTTTTTGTGTTGTTCCAATACACACTAAGGAAATAAACGTGTATAGCAAAACATGTGTAATTGCAATAATTTCTGGGAGAAATACTTTATTTTCTGGAACAATTTCACGAGTGCCAACACTATCGGCCCTGACTGTAGATAGATATAGATATCCTGCAAACATAAAATTTCACAACCCCCCCTACAGAATTTTAAATTGTACCCTTTTGTGCCTTTCATGTGGAGTTAATTATACAGCTTTTTATGCTTGTTTGACCTAATAAATAAATAGATAAATTAAAAAAGGAAGTGGGGTCCCCCCCTATTTTATGAAACTAGCAAATGTAAAGCAGACAGTTGTGAGCTGATATTATCAGGCTGGGAAGGTCTATGGTCATTGGGCCCTTCCCAGCCTATAAATACCAGGCCTAAACCACCCCAGAAGTGGAGCATCACATGAGATGCTCCAAGTCTGGCAATTCGCCTTCCTGATTGCCCTGGTGCATTGACAATTGGGCAATGGGGCTTAGGGTTGATATCAGCAGTAATTTATCAAAAAACACAGCAGACATCAAGCCCTGGTATTAAAAATGGAGAGTTACAGTGGGGAAAAAAAGTATTTAGTCAGTCAGCAATAGTGCAAGTTCCACCACTTAAAAAGATGAGAGGCGTCTGTAATTTACATCATAGGTAGACCTCAACTATGGGAGACAAACTGAGAAAAAAAAATCCAGAAAATCACATTGTCTGTTTTGTTTTCATTTTATTTGCATATTATGGTGGAAAATAAGTATTTGGTCAGAAACAAAATTTCATCTCAATACTTTGTGATATATCCTTTGCTGGCAATGACAGAGGTCAAACGTTTTCTGTAAGTCTTCACAAGGTTGCCACACACTGTTGTTGGTATGTTGGCCCATTCCTCCATGCAGATCTCCTCTAGAGCAGTGATGTTTTTGGCTTTTCGCTTGGCAACACGGACTTTCAACTCCCTCCAAAGGTTTTCT
The DNA here is from genome assembly GCF_039654945.1 of Dendrobates tinctorius. Lineage (NCBI taxonomy): Eukaryota > Metazoa > Chordata > Amphibia > Anura > Dendrobatidae > Dendrobates > Dendrobates tinctorius. The sequence continues at coordinate 3,569,027 of NW_027361873.1, forward strand.
ATAGGGTTGAGATCTGGAGACTGGCTAGGCCACTCCAGGACCTTGAAATGCTTCTTACGAAGCCACTCCTTCATTGCCCTGGCGGTGTGCTTTGGATCATTGTCATGTTGAAAGACCCAGCCACGTTTCATCTTCAATGCCCTTGCTGATGGAAGGAGGTTTGCACTCAAAATCTCACGATACATGGCCCCATTCATTCTTTCATATACCCGGATCAGTCGTCCTGGCCCCTTTGCAGAGAAACAGCCCCAAAGCATGATGTTTCCACCACCATGCTTTACAGTAGGTATGGTGTTTGATGGATGCAACTCAGTATTCTTTTTCCTCCAAACACGACAAGTTGTGTTTCTACCAAACAGTTCTAGTTTGGTTTCATCAGACCATAGGACATTCTCCCAAAACTCCTCTGGATCATCCAAATGCTCTCTAGCAAACTTCAGACGGGCCCGGACATGTACAGGCTTAAGAGTGGGACACGTCTGGCACTGCAGGATCTGAGTCCATGGTGGTGTAGTGTGTTACTTATGGTAGGCCTTGTTACATTGGTCCCAGCTCTCTGCAGTTCATTCACTAGGTCCCCCCGCGTGGTTCTGGGATTTTTGCTCACCGTTCTTGTGATCATTCTGACCCCACGGGGTGGGATTTTGCGTGGAGCACCAGATCGAGGGAGATTATCAGTGGTCTTGTATGTCTTCCATTTTCTAATTATTGCTCCCACAGTTGATTTCTTCACTCCAAGCTGGTTGGCTATTGCAGATTCAGTCTTCCCAGCCTGGTGCAGGGCTACAATTTTGTTTCTGGTGTCCTTTGACAGCTCTTTGGTCTTCACCATAGTGGAGTTTGGAGTCAGACTGTTTGAGGGTGTGCACAGGTGTCTTTTTATACTGATAAAAAGTTTAAACAGGTGCCATTACTACAGGTAATGAGTGGAGGAAAGAGGAGACTCTTAAAGAAGAAGTTACAGGTCTGTGAGAGCCAGAAATCTTGATTGCTTGTTTCTGACCAAATACTTATTTTCCACCATAATATGCAAATGAAATGAAAAAAAAACAGACAATGTGATTTTCTGGATTTTTTTTTCTGAGTTTGTCTCCCATAGTTGAGGTCTACCTATGATGTAAATTACAGACGCCTCTCATCTTTTTAAGTGGTGGAACTTGCACTATTGCTGACTGACTAAATACTTTTTTTCCCCACTGTATCTATCAGAGACTGAGACCCAGATGCCATAGATATGTCATTTACTGGACAGCTTGCTGTAGTTTTGATAAAATTACTGTTTTATCACCAGGCGATTATCAATAGAGGACTAGTACACTTGCTTATATGTAGTCCTTCATATTCATGAGCTCTGCATAACTCCACCATCATGACTAATTGCCAAGTTTCTGCCTATGCACAGTGTACACAGAAAGCTGTCAATCAGTGGTGTGGGCGGGGTTATTCAGATCTTAGCATTCAGAAAACTAGTAGATCTGCAGTAGACAAACCAGCGATTTTATAAAATATACAACTCATAGCCCAATAAGTGACACATTGCTGGAATCAGGGTCTCTGCCCTTACATCGGTATATATAAGCATACACCATCTATTAATTGGCTTACTTTTGGGGGTATGCATCAAGGCTCTTGTGCCAAGCAGCAAATTTTGGCGCATAACATTTTTGCAAACAAACATGCAACCTTTTTGACATTTTACTTATCCCACACCACTTTTTTGGAAATTGTCAAGATTAGCTATGCAAATGAGGTTTTTAGCCAGCTTTATTAGCAATTTAAAAAGTCACAAAAAGTGGATTAATATTACTAGACAGAAGAGTAATATATATATAACAATTTTGGAACTTGGTGCTGCACTTTAAGCCACGCTCCCTTTTCAGAAAACTAACTTCTATGCCCCTTTTGGGGGGGGGTGAAAAACGTAATAAATATAATGCTATCATTAAGGGCAGGTTTTAGTGCAAATTATGCCATAATTCTAGTGCACTTAGATTAAGAAATATGCTTCTATGCAGATTTAAAAAAAAAAAGATCTGTCAGCAGCATTTACAGTGCAAGCTGCATACATTACTAAATAAATTAACATAACCAATGATACTGGTGTACTTACTGTTAATCTCCATTTGAAAATGTCAACATTAACCTGATATAAAAATTAGCATGTTATGAGTCCAGCTACATATTGAGAGTTCTCATTAGTCCATATGTATTCAATCTCTAGCCACCCAGCCTGACTGACGATTGCAGCTTGGACTGAGCAGACGGTCACTGAGGAGCTGTCAATCAGGCCATGTAGATGGTCATTGGGTATAATTTTTCATCAAAGACCAAACAGCCATTCTGCCATAGATTATCAAAGAAAGTACACCAGATCTAACAGGTCTATTTATTAATGCATGCATTTAGTAATTGTAAAATCTTTTGACACATCCGCTATAAATATATATATATGATTTATGAAAATAATCTGTTCCATTAAGGCTTTGCTTTGTGTTTCTGGAGTTAAAGTGATTTTAGGTTCCCTAAACAATAGTCCTTTTACATTTCATTCTAAAGTTACCTACAAACATATGTTGGCAAAGAAGTACAATTTTTACTGATTTGTCTGACCATAAACCAAATGGCCATTCATCCCATAGGCCAATTACTGACTGGCAGCTGTTCAGCTGTTATAGTGTAGTGTTGTGATCTGACCAATGATACATCACAGTTGGCAGAATTTTATTAAATATCTGTAGAGAGGTTACCTGCGATAATAGAGCAATAGGGAATAATAGAGGTTAACCCTCACCCTTATGTTGCTTAGGGTACATAAACAAGTCAAAAAACACAATTCACAAACAAACAGTCAGACAAGCGTTCCTTAAACATTGAGAAATTGCTGTGTTCACTATAAATAGTGGCCTGTAGGTGACCTGTAGTTTGGTATCAAAATATGTCCACCCAGCTCAAGTAGCGAGCTACAATCCTATCATAGTATTCAATGAATGACAAAAATTGAGCATATAGATATATCAATGATACTACAGGGTGGGTCACTTATATGGATACACCTACTGTAAATAGAATGGGAATGGTTGGTGACCCTGATGGCGCGCTTAATTTGCAGAATGGGCAAAACGAAAATTGGAACAGGACCCTCAGTTTACACAGAACATTATGTTCAATGATGAGGCACACTTTTGGGTGGGCCATTTATACGGCTACACTTAAATAAAATGGGAACGGTGACCATTTTCTTGCGTAGGGTGTCTTGCATTGAAATCTGCTGCAATGACCCGAGTACTGCATTCACCAGACATCAACACAATTTCTATCCACTCCTCAAGTGTTAACCTCTGCGACATGTCAATGGCTGTAAACAAAGAGAAACTTGTAAATAACTCATGAAAGAATAAAATTACGCTAAAACCAAGCACACCATTGTTTTTCTTGTGAAGTTCTCAATACGTTTGGTGTGTCACATGACCTTCTTCCCATTGAAAAAAATAAAGTTGGATCCAAAATGGCCGACTTCAAAATGGCTGCCATGGTCACCACCAATCTTGAAAAGTTTCCCCCTCCCATATACTAATGTGCCACAAACAGGAAGTGATATCACCAACCATTCCCATTTTATTTAGGTGTATCCATATAAATGGCCCACTCTGTATTTTAACCCCAGATGTTCCACTAAATGCACTAGGATGATAAAAAGGTACCAATTTTATTAGTGGCTATAAAGATGATGGTCTGACTATGTGATTGGAGAACTATAACTATACAGTGTACATGAGGGGGAGAAGGGCATTGCCCGACACCGCTACATTATTTAATTTATAGGTATGACTAGTATCTCGAAATTGAGTCTCTTATATTATGGCTAGTGCCTAGTCATGAAATCCCCGATCTTATAGCTCATACCAGGTCATGAAAACCCTGATCTTATAAGTAGAGCCTGGAAATGAAATCCCAGATCTTATAGGTAGAGCCTGGATATGAAATCCCCCATCTTATAGCTAGTGCCTGGTCATGAAAACCCTGATCTTATAGCTAGTGCCAGGTCATGAAATCTCCGATCTTATAGCTAGTGCCAGGTCATGAAATCTCCGATCTTATAGCTAGTGCCTGGTCATGAAAACCCCGATCTTATAGCTAGTGCCAGGTCATGAAAACCCTGATCTTATAAGTAGAGCCTGGAAATGAAATCCCAGATCTTATAGGTAGAGCCTGGATATGAAATCCCCCATCTTATAGCTAGTGCCTGGTCATGAAAACCCCGATCTTATAGCTAGTGCCAGGTCATGAAATCTCCGATCTTATAGCTAGTGCCAGGTCATGAAATCTCCGATCTTATAGCTAGTGCCTGGTCATGAAAACCCCGATCTTATAGCTAGTGCCAGGTCATGAAATCTCCGATCTTACAGGTAGAGCCAGGAAATGAAATCCCAGATCTTATAGGTAGAGCCTGGATATGAAATCCCCCATCTTATAGCTAGTGCCTGGTCATGAAAACCCCGATCTTATAGCTAGTGCCTGGTCATGAAAACGCCGATCTTATAGCTAGTGCCAGGTCATGAAATCTCCGATCTTACAGGTAGAGCCAGGAAATGAAATCCCAGATCTTATAGGTAGAGCCTGGATATGAAATTCCCCATCTTATAGCTAGTGCCTGGTCATGAAAACCCCGATCTTATAGCTAGTGCCTGGTCATGAAAACGCCGATCTTATAGCTAGTGCCAGGTCATGAAATCTCCGATCTTACAGGTAGAGCCAGGAAATGAAATCCCAGATCTTATAGCTAGTGCCTGGACATGAAATCCCCGATATTAAAGCTAGTGCCTGGACATGAAATCTCCGATCTTATAGCTAGTGCCTGGACATGAAATCCAAGATCTTATAGTTGGAGCCTGGATATGAAATCCCCGATCTTATAGCTAGTGCCAGGTCATGAAAACCCCGATCTTATAGCTAGTGCCAGGTCATGAAGTCTCCGATCTTATAGGTAGTGCCAGGTCATGAAATCCCAGATCTTATAGCTAGTGCCTGGACATGAAATCCTCGGTCTTACAGGTAGTGCAAGGTCATGAAAACCCCAATCTTACAGGTAGAGCCTGGAAATAAAGTCCCAGATCTTATAGCTAGTGCCTGGATAAGAAATACTCAATATTATGGCAATTGCAAGGACATGAAATCCCCAATTGTATTGAAAGTGCCTGCACATGGAATCCCCCAATCTCATGTGCCTGGACATGAAATTCACAATCATGTATCTGGATGTGGAATCCCCCAATCTTGTGCCTGTGCACGTGCCTGGACATTGAATCCCAATCAACAAGTATTGTTCTTGTTTACCCTAGGGTTAATTTTAAGGATAGCATTTCGCATTGTTTAGGACAGTCTCGCCTGGCTAGGCTAATATATAAGGCTCCTGAAAAAGGGACTCTGTGTCAAGTTCTTAACTAACAAGAGAGTTACAGCCTTAAAAGAAAATACTCTTCCTTCAACATCTCCTAGTTTAGGGTGTGGTGAAGGTCGAATAAATCCTTTATTATTTATTATTCAGGTTCACTGATTTTCAGTAAGTGTATCCAAAGATAATGTGCTGTCTATAGTAGATTATCCCAACTTGGTAGTAGCTGAACCTTCAATATTACTACAGGTAATATGCAGGTTTTACACTTACAAAAAAAAGAAGTTTTCCTCCCTTTAACAATCAATTCTGATTTTTGGCAAATCATCTCTCTATTTTTCTTTCATGTATACCTTTGTGCCAACTTTAAGTAGGGTTTAAACTCTAATGAAATTCTATTGAAGTCCATGTGTTTAGGCCATTCATAGCCTGCGTGGGTCCAGACCATTTTATCCTTTTGTCTTATGTAAAAAGACTTGTGGTATGTACCTGTCAACTCATTACTGTAATTGTTATATATGTATATTTATGGACCTATGGTAAGTTCATTGATTTCAGAATTGGTATTGTCTATATGTGGTTCAATGAGTTGATACTATAATATTAACTGTTGCTATCAGATGGCTCTGTTGTAGCAGGGACCAGGAGATTATATAAAGAGCTGTAGCAGTCAAGGTATGTGGCTGAAGTTACATGGCCGGGAAAGGATCTCTATTACTGAGGAGAGAAGAGAACTAGGTTAGGAGAACAGACCAGTTATCAAAAACAGGTGAGTCTCAAAAGGAAGGACTTCTGATAAGCCTGTAAAGTGTGCAGCAGCTGCAGAGGAGCATGTCAGCGCTACAGTCTCATTCAGACGTCCATTTATACGTATGTAAGGGGGTGAAGTGCAGGAAGAGCCGGGGGAGGGCTGCCTCCTCTGCTCCATGCCTGGAATCATTGAGCAGGGCAGCAGGTTCCTCGGAGGACAGAGAAGGGGCTGAGCACAGGAAGCCAGCAGAGCAGAGAGCGGGAAAACATAATATTCATATTTTCACTGTTAATTTTGTCAGTGTTATCGCCTGTAAATAAACCTTCCTTTAACTGTTGGTCCGTCTGTTCCGTGGTGACATACTCATCTCCTGCACCTTGTTACACGTACATGTTCTATCTGTTTTCATGGATCATAGATCGCATACCAATTATAATCTATGGAACTGTTCATATGTTCCCATGATGCTCAGTCCACAGAAAAATCATCCAGACACTTCCATTTTTGATCCACGTCATGGATAGAAGTCTATGGGTCCATGAAAATCAATGACAGCACACGGATTGAATCAGTGACAGCACACGGATTGAATCAGTGACAACACATGGATTGAATCAGTGACAGCACATGGATTGAATCAGTGAACAGTCAGTGTGCTGCCTGTGATTAACATGGTAATGGATAGGAGAAGATTTGTTAGGTTTTTTTTTCATACGAGAAAATCACTGATGAAATACTTAAAAGATGAACTGACCAAACACTGATTAAACACTGGTGGTAAAAGCTAACACGATGACCAAATACTGACAAACCTCAGATGAAAAACACTGACGTCTACATGAGGCTGAAATTTGCACCTATGACACATGCATACGGTATTGAGAGATTATGGACACCAAACATGTGGCAGGCTGCTGTTTTTGGCACGTGGAATGTGTGCGCTGTGTTGTGCCGAGCTTAGTTTGCCCTGTTACCCTTGCACTTTCCGAGTACCATGTGCACTTTGCCTGTATTGGGCTGAAGGGCCAAGGTACATAGCGCTGACCAAATCGCCCTGTCAGCAGTAAGAGGTGCCAGCATTGGTGCAGGTCCTGGAAGAGCCAGACACTGCTGTAGATATGGGTGTTGTGGCGCTAAATCTATGTTGTTGTTCTATACATCTTTAGATCTATCCCCATATCCATACCGAAGAGATGGTTGCAAAAACTCCAATCTCAACTAATTTCCTTCATCTGGGCAAAACAAAAACCTAGAGTAGCTAGGTCGATTTTAGCAAAACACGAGGTGGACTCTCCCTTCCAAACCTAACCACCTACCACCATGCCACACTAATTAAACTTACTCAAGACTGGTGGACAGAAAAGGACGGCACAACATGGCTAATGCTAGAAGATCCTACAAAATCCAAAGGTACACTCAGTCTATTCACCCTCTCTTACTTATGTGTCAAAACTAAGAAACTACCGGAGGAAATCATAGTCAAATCCGCAATTCTCTCTTGAAAGCTCTATTGAAATTCTCTCTTAAATCTTTTCCCGTGGTATCTCCTACTTGGATAGATATAGGTATTTTTGAATTTTTATCTACAAGAATTAAACTTAACTCATGGAGACTACAAGGCATTCAATATATATCAGATATAATCGACGAGAATAACAAACTCATTCCCTTCCAACTTATTAGAGAGAATTTCAAGCTTGACCTTACAGAAGAAACGACATTGAAGAAAATCCAAGACCTCATAAACTCTCAAACTCAACTTTTTTCTTCCACAAAACCTTCAGCAGATGTTCAAATATCCCAGAACTCTCCTCTTCTGGAAAACTAGCCACATATATCAGAACCTCAACCAGGATACTCACTTTTCACACACCCCTAACCTAAAAGCTTGGGAAACGGAATTGAACACTAACATCACAACTGACCTCCTACACGCAACTTTTAAGTCTATCTACTCCTTCATCCCTAGTTCATCTCTTGTAGAAACCCACTACAAAATATATACTCGTTGGTATTACACCCCTCTTAAACTACATAAAATTAAAAATACAAACTCCCCCTTATGCTGGATAAATTGTCAAGCTACCGGAAGTTTAACGCATATCTTCTGGAGCTGCCTACATCTTAAAAACTTTTGGGGTGCACTAGAAACCCTAATTAATAATATTACTAACCTGAAATTACAACTATCTCCGGAAGTAGTACTCCTCCTGGTTGGCCTAGACACCATCCCGCATATATATAGACCTATAGTTTCACATATATTACTTACAGCGAAAAACTACATTGCCACCCTTTGGAGAGACCCTATTCCTCCAACACTAGACAAAGTAATAGACAAAATCTCCTCTCACAACACGTATGAATATACATTCGCCCTTAGGAACAATATCTTTCAAAAATACTCAAAAAAATGGAACCACTGGAACCGTTTTATGTCTTCAACTAATTTACTCAATATGCCTTCAGGATCCTAACGTTGTATCACTTGGACCTAATCGATTAGTATGAATGATCTTCATTAGAAGAACTTATACCCCATCATGGCAAACGGACTTTTGTTCCAACACATAGTGGGTATAACCACCTACCCTTCTACCCAATTAACCCATCCCTTTCCTTCTTTTAAAAACACTAATGCTTCCATTCATGTAAATAGTTGTGTTACGACACCAATTCTAAACATAAGACTAGCATAAGTCTTTTCTTTACCTTATGCTCCTAATAACTCTAGATGCAAAATTTCTAAATGTGAATTATCAACTAATTATCAGTTATTATATGGTTTATGTTACTTCTGAATTTGTTACAACTGTATAACCACACTTTATTGTAACTTATTTTGATTATACTTAAGTTCAACAAATACTTCTTCTTTGCATGTTAAAGTGATTTCACTCAATAAAAAAGTAATTGAATATAAATATATGTTGTTGGAAGAAAGGAAATTCATTTAAGGGCAATGTTTTGGTGTCAAGGAGGTGAAAGTGACTACATGAGGTGCCAAGAGAACTTTATGTTGGCCTCTGTACCCATGTAGCCTAGAATAAAAACATTAAGTAGTAATAGTGCATGCAAAGAACAAAGGGTACTAAGTTTATAATATTTTGATCAAAAGAGCGTAAAAACCATCTTACTGCAGTACACCTACAGATTGCACTTATACTAACAGGTATGCTGACTCATGTCTCTGGCCTAGCTTTAGTTTCTTGTATTGGTACAATTGGAGGAGGGGCCACTTGGACTGTGCATCTTGTATATGTAACTTTCCACAGGCAGGTGAAAAACACATTCAGTCCAGGTCCTGCTCTGCCCCCTATCTATTTGGAGGCCTGCTAGCACATAGCATGGTGATATACTACAGTTAGGTACCATTCTGATTGGGTGCACCTTGTTGCAGTCAGACGGCTTTTATTCTAGATTTGTCTATTAATGGCCCCAATGTGAATGTGCACCTACGCATTGCACTTATACTAAACCATATGCTGGCTCATGTCTCTGGTTTTGCTATGTATCCATGATGCCTAGAAAGTTTGGCTCTGGGAAGTCTGTGGGTGCTTTGTAATAATTTCAGCTAATGGTAGCCAATCTTAAGAGACTATGTGGGCTGTGACAAGACATAAGACCTGGAGAGAGCGGTAGCTGGGTCAGTCTGGGATGCTAAAGGAACGGTGACCAGCAGTGAAGGCAAAGGTGGACTACATTGCTGCTTGTAAGTGACCATTGACCTGTAAGAATGGTGTGATCTAGAAGGAGAAGGTTAGCTCAGGATCGGCTCATAATGAAAGATTTTGAAAGTTTGTTTCCTTTTGGGCCAAATACGTCCAGTCTAGTGATGAGCGAGTATACTCATTACTCGGGTTTTCTCGAGCATGCTCGGGTGTCCTCTGAGTATTTTGGCGTGCTCAGAGATTTAGTTTGTGTCAACGTAGCTGAATGATTTGATCTGGACAGGCTGAATACATGTGGGAATTCCCTGACAAACAGGTATTCCTCACATGTATTCAGCCTGTCCAGCAGCCGCAAATCATGCAGCTACGTCGACACAAACTAAATCTCCGAGCATGCCAAAATACTCGGAGAACACCCGAGCAACGAGTATACCCGCTCATCACTAGTCCAGTCCTCTATGTTACATTGCAAGTTGAAGCTACCCTGTCATTAAACTGTTCTGAGATCTGTGACTCATTTTAACTTCTTTATAGGGCAAAGGAAGTGACAACAGCTCCAAGCACATTTTCTGTTCATAAGAGGTAAGCTGCATAATATGAATGACATCATGACACATTTTTATTTTTATTTTTTTAAGGGTGGAGGAACTGCTATAGAACTAAATTTCCAGCAGTTACAAGTGAGTGTTGTAAGATCTTAGGTGCACTTTGTAATAAAGCAATGCTTCATATACCATATACCTGGCTTCCAGGACGTGGCAGTGCAAATTGCTCTTGTGCTGGTCTTGCATTATGTGCAACTCAAGGTAAATCTCTCCTTGGACTTCTTCATCTGGGTTCACATGACTCAGGTTAATCCAGCTGTCAATACCTGAAAAGGAGTAGGAAATCTCAATTACAGTTGATACATTTCATGACTATGAAGATATATGAGCTCAAGAGAACGCAACAATAAATAGTATGGAAATCAATAGAAAGTATAATTCAGGTACTAACTATGCACCTGCCTAGGTATGTACTTGCTACACTCATCAAGAAAGCTTTAAACTAGAGCAATATGGCATGGGAAATATATGGACAGGAAAAGGTATGCAGCTAATTAATTATTTTGAGAACCCTGCTACTAGAAGTGGAAATAGAGAACAAAAACAAACTCTGAATGAAAATAGAAGAGCAAGAGAAATCGACAACAAACTAAAATGTTTCTATACATATGCACAGAGCATGGGAAACAGAGAATTGGAGCTGCTAACAAATAAAGAGAGATACACCATGTTTCATACACAAGATTGGAATACACAGCTTGTAGGCTACAACTTATTTATAAGAAACAGGTTTAACAAGAGGAGAGAAGGTGCTGCATTGAATGTTAGGAAAGCGTATATCTCCACAGAGATCCAAGCTTCATGGAATGGTAGCTCTGTAGAATCTGTGTGGGTAAGAATACAAGGAGAGAACAGAAAGGACACTTGTAGAGATACAGGCTTAGTGGGTGCTCTCGTCTGCTGGCTTGGCTGTCTTTAGAAAGACTGCATGGACCAGGGCTCATACCACTGAACGCCTGTTCTAACTCCCTGAGGCTATAACAGTACTCAGACAACACAGGGTGAGGGTAAAAAAGAGTGACAATAATTTATTGAATGACCAACACACAATAGCTTATAGAACAGTCCCAGCAAATACTCAAGATGATGCAAAATACCACCCTTCTGATGACTCGTTGGGACTAAAGCTGTTTCCAGGGTCGAGTAATCCCACCAGTGGCTCCCTGCTTTTGGTGGGCTCCCACAGTAAGGCAGTAATGACAAGCTTAGGAAGATGACAATCTATTGATGTACGAGGCCAGGTGACTTGATTGTCCCAATCTGGATTCTCTAAACATCTTTGAAGGTTCAGTGATGATCAATGAAGCAGATCTGTATTTCTCCAGTTGGAGCCATGATGCCATGGCAATTGTAATGTCGTCTCTCTAAACACAGGCAGATCCTCATTTCTATAGGTCCCAACTTCTCATTCAGTCATTACACCACAGACTTGGGGGAAGGTGGAAGGAGGCCATCCCTTACTGCTGGAGTGTTCAAAAAACATACATAGATTGTTCTTCATATTACAGAGTACCGAGAGGTCAACATATTAACTAACTTTCAGACATTGTGCCTTTGTTTCCCAAAAATAGTAGGGAGGATAGTAAAACAAAACTAGGACTGCAATACTAGGACAGATACAATAGGTAATCAGTTAGTCAACAAATGGCAGCCATTGAACATTAATTTAATGACAATAAGTAGGGTTGATCAAATTGCTTCGTATAAGAGCTTCGGATAAGAGCTTGTCATGTCGGACGCTGTTCACACCACAGCGTCCGGCAGGCAGAGGTAGTTCCACCTCCAGCCACTATAGCCTCAGTGGCGCCGGCCTGATCTTCAGGCTCTCGGGGGTTAATCCTGCTGGAGACCAGGTTGGATGGTTAGTCACGCCCACGGTCTTTAAATAGTCATGCTGGCCTATGGGCGTCGCCGATTATAGCTTGTGTTTCATACCAAGTGGTTCCGGTCTGGAGTGGAGGTGTTGCAGAGAGAGAGATTCGTATCTGGTGTCATATGATCCGTTGTTATCCTTTCTCCTTCCCATATTTGTGTTTAGTTGTGCCCTGCTCACATTACTGTATATTCCTGTGTGTGTGCGGCGCAGTGCAGTTTAAGTTCTCCCTGTCTGTCTTTATTTGTGTGGGGGCTTTGGTGGTGTGTCTCCTCACTGGGTGGAGGGTGGAGGGTTAAGTGCAGGGCTGAGCAGGAGACAAGGAAAGGTTGGAGGCTCAGGCATTTGCACCATCAGCAAAAACCCTGGGTTGAGGGTCAGACAGGGTTTCCCCTAGTTATAGGGACATCACAGGGCCCCCGGGTATTACAGCCTTATTGGGACTAAGCCCCACGTGACATTATAATCGTCCCACATTTTTTCAGGAGTCCATGGATCCATTAGATTCCATAACCCGCCAGTTGGCGGCGCTGTCCTTACAGGTCTCCGAGTTGAAAGGGGCAGTTCAGCAGCAGGGCCTGGTAGTAGCGAAGGTGCGAACGGCATCTGCAGGTATCGGTGCAGAGCCGAAGTTTCCGCTGCCAGAACGTTTTTCAGGGGATCGCAGCAAATTTGTCGTATTTCGGGAGGCCTGCAAGTTATACTTCCGCATGCGGCCAATCTCCTCAGGTAATGAGGCCCAGTGGGTAGGGCTGGTGTTGTCATTACTGAGTGGTGACCCCCAAGCATGGGCATTTTCCTTACCAGCTGACTCTGCTACATTTCTTTCTGTTGATAATGTTTTTTCTGCCCTCGGACTCATTTACGATGATCCTGACCGACTGGCTCTAGCGGAATCTAAAATCCGCGCCCTCCGCCAGGGGGAGCGCTTGGCAGAGGACTATTGTTTGGAATTTCGCCGCTGGGCCGTAGACACACAGTGGAATGACCCAGCGCTGCGGAGCCAGTTTATGCATTGGGTGTCAGGGAGGGTTAAACAAGCCCTCCTGATGTATGAGTCTCCGGCATCGTTGGAGTCTGCCATGAGTTTGGTGATACGTATTGATCGCCGTTTTCGTCAGGGGGCACAGGAGACGCTACCTCTGGGGGAAAGCAGAGGTGCAAGTGTGGTTGAAGTAGATGAGTCCCCTGAACTTATGCAGATTGCTGGCGTGGCACAGGTTAAGCGTCGCGCTCCGGGATTCCGGAAGCCCGGAGCATGTTTCTACTGTGGTAAAAGAGGTCATTATATTAACGTTTGCCCGGTACTACCTAAGAGGGTCACATCGGCGGAAAACTGTTAAGCTCAGAGGGTATGGAGGAGACCCAACTGAGCGTATGCATATCCTCCATGATGGTATCTCAATGTATGCTCCCTGCCAAGGTTATTATAGCGGGCAGAGAGCTACCAATATCAGTGTTTGTGGATTGCGGTTCCGCCACCAATCTCATAGATGAGGAGTTTGCACACACCGCCGGGTTTAAGATTGAAAAACTTCCTCACCCCATACAGGTGGTGACCATTAATGCTGTTCCCCTCCCTCAAGGGGAGATTACGGAGTTTGTGGCAGAGGTGAAACTCCACATTGGGGTCCTACATTCTGAGTCGGTTACATGTAGGGTCCTCCGTAATCTCCCAGCACAAATGGTCCTGGGTTTTCCATGGTTGTCCAGACACAACCCGGTAATTGATTGGAAAACTCAGGACATAGTACAATGGAGTGGTTTTTGCCGTGACGCCCAGCCTGCCGGAGGCTTTGCAGGATTTCGCAGATGTTTTCTCTGAGAAGGCTTGCTCAGAACTGCCTCCACATAGAGCCTATGACTGTGCGATCAGGTTAAAACCCGGGGCCAAATTACCTAAGGCCAGGATGTTTAATATTTCTGGTCCTGAGAGACAAGCTCTGAAAGACTACATCGCCGAGAGTCTGAGCAAAGGACACATCCGGCCTTCGTCCTCGCCTGTAGCCGCGGGGTTTTTCTTCATTAAGAAGAAAGATGGGGGGTTACGCCCGTGTCTGGATTTCCGAGAGTTAAACCAGATTACTATCCGTGATCCTTACCCTATGCCGTTAATCCCGGATTTGTTCAACCAGGTAGCGGGGGCGAAATGGTTTTCCAAGCTGGACCTCAGGGGGGCGTATAACCTCATAAGGGTCCGTCAGGGGGATGAGTGGAAGACGGCATTTAACACTCCTGAGGGTCATTTTGAGAGTCTGGTTATGCCGTTTGGGTTGACCACCGCGCCTGCCGTTTTCCAACATTTTATTAATGATGTATTTGCTCATGTCCTGGGGAGATTTGTGATTGTATACCTGGATGATATCCTCATTTATTCTAGCGATCGGGACACTCATTTGGAGCATGTCAGGCAGGTGTTACAGTTGCTCCGGGAGAACCAGCTCTATGCTAAGCTGGAAAAATGTTTATTTTTTGTCCAGGAGTTGCCCTTTTTGGGATATATTGTGTCCGCAGCCGGGTTTAAAATGGACACCGCTAAGGTGCAAGCGGTGCTGCAGTGGGAGAGGCCAGAGAGTCTGAAAGCACTCCAGCGGTTCCTTGGGTTTGCGAATTATTATAGGAAGTTTATAAAACACTTTTCGACTATCGCCAAACCGCTCACGGACATGACAAAAAAGGGTGCCGATCTGGCGAACTGGCCTGAGGTGGCTATACGTGCCTTTGAGCGTCTGAAGAATAGTTTTGCTTCAGCCCCCATTCTGGTGCAACCAGACGTGTCTAAACCTTTTGTGGTGGAGGTTTATGCGTCGGAGGTGGGAGTGGGGGCAGTACTGTCTCAAGGCTCGTCCTTGAGCGAGATGCATCCATGCGCCTACTTCTCCAAGAAGCTGTCGCCGGCCGAACGGAATTATGATATCGGCAACAGGGAGTTGTTGGCCATCAAACTGGCTTTTGAGGAATGGCGACACTTCTTGGAGGGGGCGGCTCACCAGGTCACAGTCATCACCGACCATAAGAATCTGCTCTATCTGGAGTCGGCCAAGCGTCTGTCTCCTAGGCAGGCTCGCTGGGCATTGTTTTTTACTCGTTTCAATTTTCTGGTGACTTACCGTCCCGGGGCTAAAAACACCAAGGCGGATGCTTTGTCTAGGTGTTTTCCGGGGGGAGAACCTCGGGAAGAGCCGGTACCCATCCTCCAGAAAGGGGTAGTGGTCTCGGCTCTCACGACGGAGGTAGAGGCGGAGATTGCCGAGGCCCAAGAGTAGGTACCACCAGGACTTCCCGCCAACAAATCATTTGTACCCCTGCATCTTCGGCTTAAGGTGTTGAAGGAACACCACGACTCGGTACTGGCTGGTCATCCAGGGGTGAGGGGCACCTTAGAGCTGGTATCGCGTCGTTTCTGGTGGCCCAAAATCCGGCAGGACGTGGTCTCATACGTGGCAGCTTGCATCACGTGCGCTAGGGCTAAGTCACCCCGTACCCGTCCTGCTGGCACGCTACAGCCTCTGGGGGTACCCAATAGGCCATGGACAGAAATCTCCATGGATTTCATCACTGACTTGCCAGCCTCGGCGGGGAACACGGTCATCCTGGTGGTGGTTGACCGTTTTTCAAAGATGGCGCATTTTGTGGCGTTGTCTTCTTTGCCCAATGCTAAGACGTTGGCTCAGGTATTTGTGAAGGAGGTGGTCAGACTCCACGGAGTACCGTCGGACATAGTATCTGATAGGGGTACGCAATTTGTGGCGAGGTTTTGGAAAGCTTTTTGCTCACATTTGGGGATCAAGTTGTCACATTCATCGGCGTTTCATCCACAGTCTAATGGACAAACTGAGCGCATGAACCAAAATCTAGAACAATATTTACGATGCTTTGTGTCCGACAACCAGGAGGAGTGGTCTACTTTCCTTCCTCTGGCCGAATTCGCGTTAAATAATCACCGCCAAGAGTCATCGGGAGAGTCTCCATTCTTTTGTGTGTACGGTCAACATCCTCAGTTTTGTACCTTACGTCAGGGTGACTCGGGGGGTGTCCCGGAGGAGGATCAGCTAGGAGCCCAATTGTCATCAGTCTGGAGGCGGGTGAAACAGCGTTTGTTGAGCATGAGTGCCAGGTACAAACGGGTGGCTGACAGTAGACGTGTGCCAGGTCCGGACCTGTGTGTGGGTGAATGGGTGTGGTTAGCTACGAAGAACATAAGACTCAAAATTCCATCTTTAAAACTGGGTCCAAGGTTTATTGGGCCTTTTAGGATTTCTGCCATCATTAACCCAGTGGCGTATCGGTTGGAACTTCCTGAGGTGTACAAGATACACAACGTGTTTCACAGAGCTTTATTGAAAAAGGTGGTAGGCTCTGTGGATGTGACGCCGATGCCACCTCCAGTCATGGTGGATGGCGATTTAGAATTTGAGGTCGCCAAGGTAGTGGACTCTCGAGTAGTACGCCGTACTCTTCAGTATTTGGTGCACTGGCGGGGGTATGGTCCGGAGGAGAGGTCTTGGGTTCCAGCCTCAGACATACATGCGGATCGGCTGGTCAGTTCTTTTCACCGTCGTCATCCGGACAAGCCGGGTCCTATGAGTCTTGAGGGTCCGGAGGTCCCTCGTAGAAGACGGGGTAATGTCATGTCGGACGCTGTTCACACCACAGCGTCCGGCAGGCAGAGGTAGTTCCACCTCCAGCCACTATAGCCTCAGTGGCGCCGGCCTGATCTTCAGGCTCTCGGGGGTTAATCCTGCTGGAGACCAGGTTGGATGGTTAGTCACGCCCACGGTCTTTAAATAGTCATGCTGGCCTATGGGCGTCGCCGATTATAGCTTGTGTTTCATACCAAGTGGTTCCGGTCTGGAGTGGAGGTGTTGCAGAGAGAGAGATTCGTATCTGGTGTCGTATGATCCGTTGTTATCCTTTCTCCTTCCCATATTTGTGTTTAGTTGTGCCCTGTTCACATTACTGTATATTCCTGTGTGTGTGCGGCGCAGTGCAGTTTAAGTTCTCCCTGTCTGTCTTTATTTGTGTGGGGGCTTTGGTGGTGTGTCTCCTCACTGGGTGGAGGGTGGAGGGTTAAGTGCAGGGCTGAGCAGGAGACAAGGAAAGGTTGGAGGCTCAGGCATTTGCACCATCAGCAAAAACCCTGGGTTGAGGGTCAGACAGGGTTTCCCCTAGTTATAGGGACATCACAGGGCCCCCGGGTATTACAGCCTTATTGGGACTAAGCCCCACGTGACAGAGCTTAACCGAATAGCTATAGCATTTACTGATTAGCTGCATCGGTAACCTGGATACCTGGAGCGCTCCCAATATCCAGTTGTCCGGTGCCGCAGCTGCATGTGTCGCAGCTGTGTGACAGTCACAACAAACAGGCTCTCCATGCATGTGTTGTTACTGTGAAACAGTTGTTACTGTGAAACAGCCACAATACATGTGTGGCGCCCCTGAGGCTTCAGTCGCCACAGAGGTACTGCACCTTCTCCTAAGGTGTGGTGCCCCACCATCTAGGTAGGGTGGGAACTCCCTTTCACATTCCAACACCTGCACCCCACACACAGGATAGTTCAGCAGGGACCCATCCATGCTTTATGCTGGAAAGGTCATAGGGTGCCTTTTGTGGTCCCTGGCTTCGTAACACGAGAGGTTCTGGGGAGGCGGGTGGAGTTAGATATAAAAGAGAGGGAAGGTGTAGGATTTCAGGTCAGTCTGACAGAAGGTCAGTGAGGAAGGAAGCCACTTGGGAGGAGTGGGGATCCCTGGAAGAAGGATGGAGGAAGGAGTGCTGCAGCTTCCTCAGTGACCTGAGCCAGCTGGCACGGGAAAGGAACAGAAGGAAGGAGACGTAGACTGGAGACTACAGATTCCATAAGAGAGATAGAACAGATCGGAACGAAGGAGAATAGAAGGACAGTGGGAAGCAGGTTGAGAAAGAGAGAACCCTTCCAGTCCAGAGCGCAAAGGCCGGGGCCCGATCCCCGAGGTTGATTGGATCTTTATGTCCGGCAACAGACACCGGAAGAGTAGTGAGCCACTAACGCCTTACTCCCATCATATGTGAAAAATGAGGATGAATGAACTCATGGAGATCAACATCTAACACTGCGGAGACACCATCACATGTTTCTCAACGCAGTGATTCTAGAGCAATGCCCCCATCCCTTATGGGAAATATGCAAAAACATGCAAAACACAAGCCGCGGAGACACCATCACGTTTCTCAACGCAAGCAATGACTAGCCAGGTCTTTCCCCGGGAAGGAACAACCACGGGAAGGGCAGTCTCCAATGAAGGAAACCACCTATGCCAAAACATGGTATCCATCCACAGACAGCTGTTTCGGGGTATTGCCCCTCATCAGTGTGGAGTAGGAAACTGGCTAGTAGGAGCAATGCCTAGTAAAAGACTGTGAAAAATGAGGATGAATGAACTCATGGAGATCAACATCCAACACTGCGGAGACACCATCACATGTTTCTCAACGCAGTGATTCTAGAGCAATGCCCCCATCCCTTATGGGAAATATGCAAAAACATGCAAAACACAAGCCGCGGAGACACCATCACATGTTTCTCAATGCAAGCAATGACTAGCCAGGTCACTGCGTTGAGAAACATGTGATGGTGTCTCCGCAGTGTTGGATGTTGATCTCCATGAGTTCATTCATCCTCATTTTTCACAGTCTTTTACTAGGCATTGCTCCTACTAGCCAGTTTCCTACTCCACACTGATGAGGGGCAATACCCCGAAACAGCTGTCTGTGGATGGATACCATGTTTTGGCATAGGTGGTTTCCTTCATTGGAGACTGCCCTTCCCGTGGTTGTTCCTTCCCGGGGAAAGACCTGGCTAGTCATTGCTTGCGTTGAGAAACATGTGATGGTGTCTCCGCGGCTTGTGTTTTGCATGTTTTTACTCCCATCATAGACTTGGGACACAACAGCAACTGGATAGTGAGCCGGGACGCAGAGAGGAGTCCCCGAAGAAGGCTACAGCTCTCTGTCATACAAGTAGAGACTAGGAACACCTAGAGAGAGGCATTCCAGGGTAACTAAGTACTGGAGTGCTTCGCACCTAAAGGCCATTGGAGGAGTCGTTCAGTAAGGTACATATTGGCGGAGTGTGGAGGGGAGAATCCTATCCTGTCTGGAGGTTGGCTGGGGCCCTGACCTGAAGAACACGGTGCGGAGGCAGGCATTTGTGTGAACTGCAAACAGTGAGTAAAGCTTTGGAACTGCATACTCTGGTGTCCTCCAGTTATTCCAGCACCGCTACATCTGGGTAAGAACCTCTATACCATTCTGCACCTCTCCTCATCCATTGCACCTACACTGCCCTGGGACTACAGCTCCACCTGTGGGGAGCTACACCATCTTTGCTGCACCACACCATCAGTCCCAGTGGATCTGCATGCAGCGTTGGCTCAACATCTCACTTGCCAAACACCACGGGTGGCGTCACGAACTATCCAAATAAACTATTACACCATTAACATCACCGCCACTGATATTGGGCGCCCAAGGCCACGGACCGGGTCACCGCTGCTGTGACACACATTCCCCCTGACACCGGCCCGGTACCGAGTACCCCACTGCCCTGGGTGTGAGGGGCGACCCACATGCAGCTGCGGTGCCAAACAGCTGATTATTGGGAGCACTCCAGGTATTTGGGTTCCCGATGCAGCTATTCGGGAAGCACTATAGCTATTTGGATAAGCACTTATCCGAAGCTATTGAAACAACCCTAACAACAATGGTCAACAGTCATTCTCACATGAACTCAAGCTCATGTCCCTGGGCCTACTGAAATAATATGTCTGGATTATTCAGATTAAATGCGGTGTTTCCAAAATACCATTGTAGGTGTTTATTATAGGCCACCTGAACAGACTGAAGATATGGATGAACTCTTTTTTACATCATTTGTCTTTGTTCTCAAAAAAGTATGACTGTTGTGAATTCTCTTTCTGGGATCCCTCTGGTGGTTACTGAAGGTAGTGGAGCTGGTCAGATTGATAGAGGTGTTGCAAGTTCTCTTTCTGGGATCCCTCTGGTGGTTACTGGAGGTAGTGAAGCTTGTCAGATTGACAGAGGCTTGCCACCTGATAATGATGATGACGATTGGAAATCTGGGGTTTCTGACTGGTGTATTTAAGACAGCTGACTTCCTTCACTCCCTGCTGGTGATTTTCTTCCTGTGCCTTCTGAGGTCTGATGTCTGATGTCTCCTGCTCTGTTCCGGCATGGTTCAGCTAAGTGGCTCATTTGCTAATCTTTTTGCATTTGATCTGGTTTTGTCTATCTTTGCTTTGTGCGGGTCAGCTTGCTCCTGCTGGGGCTGTGCTGGATCACCGCCCATATGTTACTGCTTGTGTCAGTTTGTTTTGTCCCCTGTTATATTGGTCTCTTTTTGCTTTGCTTTTAGTATATACCAGAGTGCTGATAGAGTGGGGGCGAAGTTGTGTGACTTCAGTGTTTTTTGTGCATCAGACGTGATGGATTTTTTTCCTGTCTAGTCAGTTTGGGCCCCATCATTTGCTCAGTCTATTTTTCTACCTGCATATGTGTTTTCATCTTGTCTCACCGACAATATATGTTTGGGGGCTGTCTATTCCTTTGGGGTCTGCTCCAGGGCAGTTTAGATTTCACCTTTCTTGCTTTAGGCTGAGTTAGTTCTCCGGCTGTGCCGAGGCGTCTAGGGCATCGTAGGTACGCTCCACGGCTACTGCTAGTTGTGTGGATAGGATCAGGGTTCTGCAATCCGCTTAGTTTCCTACCTCTCTGGTTTTCTGTGGCTTGGCCTGGCCCTGTTATCCTCCTCGGTGACCTATTCATAACATATGACATATTGATTGTAGAAGATTATAACTCTGCAGATATTTGTTGGGAATCTCTCTCAGGCAAAATTAATGGGTCCAGAAAATTCTTATTTTCTCTCGCTGACAACTTTATCGTTCAAAAGGTGGAAGAGAGAACAAGAAGATCTGCCATCTTGGACCTAATTCTTACCAATAGAGGATAGAGGAAGACCTGCAAGGACTCAGACTTTAAGGATAGACTTCAGAATGGCAGATTTTAATGGACTCAAAAAGAGTGTAGGAAAGGTCAAATGGAAGGATGTTCTAGAGGACAGAAATGTCCAAGAAGGATGGGAGATTTTCTCACTGCACAATCAGTAACAATCCCGAAAAGAAGGAAGAATTGGAAGCATTTAAACACCAGGATGGATGAACACAGAATTTAAAGACTTGCTGAAAGGGAAAAAAGAAATGTATATCAAATGGAAAAAAGGGGGATTACCTAAAGAAGTATATGATGCTGTCTGCTGGGAATGGGGAACACAGGGCAAGCGTTAGAAGAGCTAAAGACAGTAATGAAGTGAGGCTTGCAAAGGAGACCAAAAGCAATAAAAAGGATTTTGGGGTATGTCAAAAGCAAAAAGAAAAGTGAAAGATGCTATAGGATTTTTACAGAATGAAAAGAGTGAAAAGGTAAAAAAAATGATGGTGAGAAGGCTGAACTATTAAATTCCTATCTTGCATCTGTGTCCTCTAAGAAAGAAAATGTAACATCAACTGATCTTCACTATACTATCGAAGGAATAAAAGACACTTAGCTAATTTAAATTAATTTAAATCTTTTGGTCCAGATGAATTACATCCTAGGGTACTGAAAGAGATAGCAGAAGAAATTGCAAAGCCACTAGCCAGAGTCTGACATTTCCTGGAGAACAGGAGAAGTCCACGAAGATTGGAGAAAGGCAAATATTGTCCCTATCTTCACGAAAGGAAAGATGTAGCCAGGAAATTACAGGCCATTGAGCCTTACTTCTATACCAGGAAAGATCTTTGAACAAATTATTGAACAGCATGTATGTAAGTACTTGGATAAGAATACAGTAATTAACCAGATAATGCATGGGTTTGTAGCAAACAAGTCATGCCAGACTAATCTAGAGGAAAAAATCCGGCACTCCCAAATGCAGAAAAATAGAAGATTCTTTTTATTATTCACAGCTTAGTAATCCACACGATGTACATTCAATATAACACATATATTGAATGTACATCGTGTGGATTACTAAGCTGTGAATAATAAAAAAGAATCTTCTATTTTTCTGCATTTGGGAGTGCCGGATTTTTGCCTCTATATTATATTGGGACTGGTATCCTTTTCTGAGCACCCCTCATCTATTTTCGGAGTGACGTGTCTTTTTGTCATACTATATTTGACCATACACACGAGCACCCGGTACCACTGGTTTCTTGAAGAAGAATTATTTTTGTGAGATGTCCGCCAACAGTTTCTCATTTAATGAGACGGAAGTAGCAGACATAGTCTTGCAGGTTACTACATCGAGTGAATTTTTACAAGTCCCTGGAAGTGAGTTTAAGATGCGAGACCTTGAAAGGGAATCTCGACACCTTATAGGTCTGGAGTTACATAGCGCAACTATAGCAGAGTATATCCGAACACAGCGGATACCAAGAGGCCTCAGGGTGTCACTGCGATCCACTCTGTTTCAGAATAATACTGAATTTTGTGAAAAATTTGAACGGATTCTAAACAAATGTTCACTGGATTTGATGGCCGTGACTCTTGAATATCTGAATAAGGACATAAAGAGTGGACAAGAGAAGGTTGTGAATATTGAAAGACAACGTAAGGACACGTTGTCTAAGGAAGAATTTGATAGTATTAAAAGCCGTACCAAGGAGAGTCTGGAAACCTTCAGACAAGAGACTGAGAAGCGCAAATGCCAGAAGTTTATTCGTGATACACAAGATTACCTGCAGAAAAGAGTTTATAGATGGCAGGGCTCTACCGGCTCCTCTCGTCCAAATTATCGCAACTACAGATTTACAGACGGTTCCTCGGCCTCAAGCTCGGACAACGAGAGAGCAGGCACAGGTAGATCTTCTTTTTTAGGCCAAGACAGGAGATACAATCTAAGAAGAGGACGAGGGGGGGGGGCCAATGCCGCAGACACCAATCGCCACATAATGAGCACGAGACAGGTAATATAACAAATCTGGTTGTGAATATTTCATCTAAGTCTATTGATCCCTCGCAAATAGGTTTACTGCAAAAAGGATAGTCTTTTTGTCCCACATATAAATTTAACACCTTCCAGTTAGATTTAGATCTACAAAGGTTCTACAGGAACCTGAGATTAAAGGCTCATTTTGGTACGCAGTTACCCACTCCCCCTAGGGAATTAGAACATGCCAAAACACCGGTAAATATCACCGACTTGAGCCTTAGACTACAGAGTACCTTTAATCCACCTAAGACTAGTCCACCAGTTGAAACGTTTATTTCCTTGATAGAGAAGGAAGTTTCGTTATATACCAAACAGATCACCAGGGGTGAATTGAATTTCCATTCCAATTTAAATCAGGCAGAACGGGATGCCTTACAAGCCCTAATCCACGATCAGGACATAATTATTAAACCAGCGGATAAGGGTGGAGCCACGGTCATCATGGACCGCTCAGCTTATCGTAATGAGATTCTATCAGAGCTTATGAATAGGGAGGTCTATTTACCTCTACGCCATAATCCCACAAGATCTATTCTGGAGAAAATTGAGGAGACGTTGGCACGGGCATTGGGGGACGGTATAATTGATAAGAAAACGAGAGAATTTTTAATCAAGACAGAGCCGATTATTCCCGTTTTCTATACACTCCCGAAAATACACAAAAGGCTTAATAAACCCCCATGTAGACCAATAGTCGCATCGACTGACTCCATATTATCCCCATTGTCCCAACTTCTGGAGAGAACACTTACTCCACTAGTTAAGGATACTCCCTCTTTCATTTTGGACACTGAGGCATTTCTGGAGATTATAAAGAGTTTTGGTCAATTACCTGAAGGCACCTTACTGGTGACCTTTGACGTCAACAGCTTGTACACTTCTATCCAACATGAGAAGGGAATGATGGCAACTAGACTCCTATTTAAGAGGTCTACAATAGAGCCTAATGCCATTTTTTTAATGGATTTACTGAGAATGGTATTGACAGAAACATTTTGTCTTTTTGAAGATTCCTTTTATCTTCAGATACAGGGGACAGCCATGGGGTCACACATGGCCCCCCCTTATGCCAACTGTTTCATGGCTCAGTTTGAGTCTGAATACATATACCCACATATGGACTACCAATCCCATTGTTTACTTTGGCGCAGGTACATCGATGATGTATTCTGCCTTTGGCATGGATCACTAGACTCTTTAGAGGAATTCCATAGATACCTCAATAACATTTGGCCTGAATTGACCTTTACTCTGAACAGTCACAAAACTGAGATCAGTTTTCTAGATACCAGGATCATACAAGACACCTCAGGTAATCTGTCTATAGACTTGTTTACAAAGGAAACAGACCGGAATAACTTATTGCTATATCAAAGCTGTAATCCAGTGGCAGTGTGTTAAATATTAATAATTCGTTAAATATTTCTTATTACACCCAGTTCTGTAGATTGCTTTAGCTTATATGACATAGGCTATTTTTAAGCTTGGCTCATGGTAGAAATGTCAGCTCACTACATATTTAAGTTTAGCCTTGAGGTAAATGTCAAACTCCATATATACCGAGATCACGTGCTTCAAGAGATGTATATAATTCATGGCTAACTGTAGAGGTCGCTGTCTTCTTCCCTCACCATCATGAAAGACAGACACGAAGATGTCGCCTGTGTTGGGCCATGACATGACATAACAGCTGGTATATTACTTGACGGCGATGTGAGAAGCCGAACTGAGAAACAGCAGCCATTTGCTATTCAGGATCTCGGAGAGAAGAAGAATACATGCTGCTTTGCTATGAACAATGGACAATCTCTCTTTCACTTATTTTTATTCAACTGTTTTTCTGTAATAACCTTTCTTTGATGGAAGAATCCAAATAAACCACTATATTTTTATCTGGTAACTAGTCCTGAGTATTTTACAGGATAAGCATTATTTTACATTGGAGAGCCAGCCAGATCTGAATTTTTGTACTTTTTTGTGGATTTCCCTCCACTTGCCCACAAGGGGGATTGGACTTTGCTAACGTCAAATCATATGTGCAAGTTGTCAGGAATTCCACTATTCACAAGAATCAGACGGAACCTAGACGTGAGGACTAAGAAGTGCCAGATAGATTGAGAAGTACTACAAGTGCCAAAGTGCCAGACGTGCTGAAGCCAAGACGTGTGAAGACAAGAGCCCAGCGTTGTCCATCAAAGGAACAAGCTGAGACATTTCAAGGTAAGATAAAATGGATGTCATTAATTGTCTTGCTAAGCAGAGTAAATTGAAATTTAAGTCTGTAGACAATTCTAATTCAGAAGTTTTATGGTTAAGTTTATATGCCGAGTGTGAACTCGAGAATCAAAGGTTAGATTCTAAGTTTTTCAATAGAGAAAGAGAGAGATTAAAAAATATTCTACAGATGGTAGATATATTTCATAGATCTGTGTCAGAGAAATCTAAAAATGATTGTGTAGAGGATAGTGATATTCCCGAGATTCACTGTAATGTGGAGAAACAGTTACAAGTAGCAGCAGCTATTGAAGGTGACCTTGCAGACGTGGAACAAGATGGAGAAGTAGGAGGAGACTTCAGAACTGACGTAGAGGACGTACAAGGGAAAGACGTACCACTAAAAATAGACGACTCACAGGCCCAAATCCGAAGGAAAGTAAGGAAAAGTTTGCTACAGATATACAAAATCATTCCTGCATATGACAACAAAATGCATGTTTGTAGAAACTCTGAGGTTTTTGAAAGTTGTGTTGACAAATTTGATTTATCTAACGAGGAGAAGAATCAGTTGTTCAAAATGTGGATCCCTGTAAATTTTGCTAGGAGATTGTCTTTAAAGTTATCTGGTGAAATACATGAGAATTTAACTGATAAGGACAGATTAAAAATTCTCATTTTTTGTTCATCAAATGAAAATCATCCAGATATTGATATTCTTCAAAAATTAAGGATTGGTCGGAAGGAATGTATTTTTACGTTCATGTCCATATATGAACGTTTGTATAGAATGCTGAGTGAGAATGTCAAAACACCGTCCCTCATAAGGAGTTTTGTAAGCAAATTTTGGTTTCTAAATCCTGCATCTCGTGTTATTGCGTCACAAAAAGATTCTTTATTTGAATGTGCGCAATCCCTTGATTTTGCCAGAAAACACGAGAATCGTGAGAGGAAAGTAAATTGTGCTAATTTTGTAAAGACAGGCAGAGTAAAATCTTATCAGAAGCTTGTATTAGCAAAACCTTCTAAAATGAGTTTTCCCCAAAATCAAATATATGAAGAACAAAGAAAAAGAAAATCACATGTTTGTTATAAGCCATATGGAATGATGCAAAAGAACACCGAAAAGACACAAATTGAATTAAGAAAAATGATGAGTTTTGATCTTCTTTCTGTAACCAAGATGGCCGAATTTGACAGACAGAAACAGGTGGTGAGTGACATCATGGCCTGTAAACTGAATACTCTGCTCCAAGAATCTATCAGCTTTAAAATGGCAAGAACCTTTCAGGATATTTTTTGCAGAGAAATAAGTATGGGTTTAGGAATTGGCTAGAAAAAGTAATTATATATATATATTTTGTGTAACAGTGTTATACAATTAGTGAGTTATATGTAATTATTTTATAGAGTATAATCCTGTAGTTTTATGGTTTGTGGATATATACATATTCATACAGTATATATAGAGTGTTTGCAGAAGTAGAAATAGTAGAACTGTATTTTTTAATGAAAATTAAAATCTACATCAGTAATAATATTTAGAATATGAATATGATATTAACCTTCTCTTTTATGTTTCCTTAGAATTTTCATTTCAAAGCAGGACATAATGCGGGAAAAATTCTCTTACAAGGATTTATGCCTTTATTTACACAGGAAGTTGCAATAATTGCATGATTTTATATATCTAACCCTTAAAAGGAAATAACTGATTGCATTTTAAAATATGTTCTGTGTGTGTGCTTTTCCTGCATGGTTCGAATGACAACCACAACAGGTGGAATTTGTACCTTGTTCTAATAATAAGTATACCAGACCAGTATACTATGTCCCTGTTCCTTAGGGAAAGAATTTTTAAAGGGGTCTCAGCTTTTGCTAAGCAATGGAATTTTTTTTCCAGGCCTAAATGTCAAGTATAGCTATACATATATTTATGTCATGTGTATTTGGGGAATATTCAAAGAAATATTAAGAGACTAAATTGAAATAGTTTACAATGCATTGATGATTAGGATAATTTGGGTTAAAACACGTGTATTCATCACACCTTCGTATGTGAGGTATTTGGTTTAAACTTAATATGTGACACAGTCTGAGTGACAGTGACTGAGTGTATGAGCAGCTGCTGAGCGAGTGATGTGATACGTTTGTATGAGGCCTCAGGATTCTGAATGAGAAAAAAAAAAAAACCCAAAGCTTTTATCTTTAGGAGAAATATGCAGATCAGATAAATTATTAGAATATTAAGATACATAATGAAATATTATCTACACAACATATATTTCTATAGTTCTTTAGTAATTATTTCTTGATTTAGTTAATTGTGGATAAGTGCAATCGCACAACAAAATAGAAAATAGTTTATGAAGAAAATCTATTCTTTCCTTATCAGCTTTAGCTCTTTTAAACAGGCACCAGCACAGAGCCTGGTATTCACCAGCTGCATCTGGGAATAGTGGACCTTCCTTCTCTGTCCAAGTGTGTTAATCTTAAACTACATTTAAATTAATTTTTCCAAAGGATAATTTTATGATATTCAAATTAATTTTAATGGTTACACATCTTCAGACAAATAATGGTAGAAGCAAGTATAATATTTACACAATTTATAAATTAATTATTTTTAATTTTGGTTTTGATAAATGAATTATTTCATGAAACAATATTTTTTTGGTATTAAGGGGAAAATATGTTTTTGATCCTGACTACATCATCACATTTGATTAATACCTCTTCTTCACACATTTTAATAGGAAAAAAATATTAATAAGGTACAATGGTATAAGTATTGGGTATAATAACAAGTATTATAAAGAGTCATTTCTTTACACTAAGAGGAATTACATGCAAAGTTGCATAATCTGAATATTTTGGTAACACAAGTTTATGACAATTATGAAATAATCCAGATCATGGAAATATTAAGGGTATATGTTACTGAAGACATAACTACTCTGCATCAACATAAAGGCCTTATTCTTATTTTTATTTTTATTCTTATTTTTCATTATTTTTAATTCTTTCACCAATATTTAGTGGGGTAATGTCTACTGAGAATATTGCTTCATTAAATATAGCAATTATATGGTTCTATTACTAAGGAAAATGTTTCACTTCTGAGTTATATGCAACAATTCTTTTATTCATTCATTCGCTCACTCACATATTCTTATTTTGGTTCATGGCTATACATTCCTACATATTATTAGTATAATAAATATATTCCTTATTAATAAAGATGAAAACACTGGTTACATAAAACACAGTGACACCTATGGGTTGAAAAAGGTAATTACACCTATGACATAAAAATGTTCTATCACATGAAAAAAATGGATAATAATGTATTATCACTTATTATTGGTTTATTATTTCAAATATTGAAATCCATATATGGTACAAATTCTGATAATAATTATACGGATATTACTGATTGCTATGGTACGCTGTGATATTATAGGATAGGAAAATTACCAGATTTGGTATAGACTAGGGAATGAAGACTTCAAGCAAGATACTGAAATTATGTTAATAAAGACTTTTCACATTTCTAAACTTCATTGATTCTTATCAGTTGCAAGAAGAAGAATGCCGCGATCCAGAAGTCCCAGAAGGTAACAAAGCTATGATTACTGAGTAATATACTGTGTTAATTACAAATGCAGTATTCACCACTGACAGTCACAAGTGCAGTATCCACCACTGACGGTCACGATTAAAGTGTCTAACCTGACAACCAGAGGACGATGATCCTATGATGCTGAGATGAACTGTGTTATCACGTTCTTATCAAGTTCCAGAGGTTTTCAATCACCTGAAAAGCTTTGATGAAGGCTGGTGAACAATGAAGGTAATTAACCCTGACATATGTCCTGTGCATTAGGACAAGGACTGGTTATGGTGCTATGTTTAGCAAGGAAGAGTCATTTTAACCCTTGCTTTGCTGACCAAAGACGTCACACCTGTTCAAAGACCAGTACCGATGGAGGATTCCAGAATATCCAAGGCGAGCCAATGTAAGCCCAGGTTTTAAAGATGACACTGCACAGATATTAAAGCTGCATTTCATCTATAGACTTTGATTTGATACACAACACAATTTCTACAACATCTATATGCTAGAGAAAAACTGTATTTTTAAAAGAACCAAGAAGAAGACAGAAGACATCAAAATGAAGACCAGATGACACCAGATGATGACTGGACCTGAGATGCTTCAATTTAGACTTAGGGAAGTATAATTATACATATTTTATATGAATATTGTTCACGGCTTACCATAACATGAATTCACATCAATTATGTCATTGAGTACTTATAACGGTAATCTGATATTATTATTGTTATTGATATTAAATTATTTTGTCAAAGAAGAAGAAAAGAAGAAAAAGATCTTGTTATATTTGAGGGTTCCAATTAATGTCTGTCTCCCTCAAAAGGGGGAATTGTTAAATATTAATAATTCGTTAAATATTTCTTATTACACCCAGTTCTGTAGATTGCTTTAGCTTATATGACATAGGCTATTTTTAAGCTTGGCTCATGGTAGAAATGTCAGCTCACTACATATTTAAGTTTAGCCTTGAGGTAAATGTCAAACTCCATATATACCGAGATCACGTGCTTCAAGAGATGTATATAATTCATGGCTAACTGTAGAGGTCGCTGTCTTCTTCCCTCACCATCATGAAAGACAGACACGAAGATGTCGCCTGTGTTGGGCCATGACATGACATAACAGCTGGTATATTACTTGACGGCGATGTGAGAAGCCGAACTGAGAGACAGCAGCCATTTGCTATTCAGGATCTCGGAGAGAAGAAGAATACATGCTGCTTTGCTATGAACAATGGACAATCTCTCTTTCACTTATTTTTATTCACCTGTTTTTCTGTAATAACCTTTCTTTGATGGAAGAATCCAAATAAACCACTATATTTTTATCTGGTAACTAGTCCTGAGTATTTTACAGGATAAGCATTATTTTACACAGTGAAAAAGTCTTTCCCCATTTCACAGTTTGACAGAGTTAAAAGGATCGTTAGTGACCCCCTAATACGTTCTGCACGACTAAGCAACATGGAAGAGAAATTTGTAGAGAGGGGTTATCCCCGCCATCTGCTTAAGAAATGTCGGGACGACAACCATTCCCGCAATAAGTTGAGTATGGGTCCCAGGATTCCCTTTGTCCACACCTTCCATCCTTTCATGTATAGACTACACAAGAAAATCCATAAACATTGGCCCATACTTCGGGATAGTTTCACAAAAGTACTTGAATTTCAGGTCCCTTTTCTCCCATGTTTCAGGAGACCCAATAATCTGAGAGATAAAATTGTTAGAGCAGATATTGGCTCCGTACTAAAAATTCCTAGGCAAAGTTTTCTCTAAACTCAGAAAAGAGGGACCTTTCCGTGTTTACAGTGTGCACAATGCGCTAATGTTTTAAAAGGTTCCTCTATTTCACATCCTCAGACAGGTGTAGATATCCCTATTAAGGGGTTCTACACCTGCGACTCTAAATCTGTGGTCTATGCGATTAAATGCCCGTGTGGCAAACTTTATGTAGGGGAAACAACACAGAGTGTGAAAGATAGGATTTCACATCATAAGTCTGATATACGCTGTGGACGCCATCATTTACCCATACCTTTTCATTTCTATACTGCAGGCCACACTATAGCCCAGTTATGGTTTCTTGTTCTCGAACAAGTCCCAGCACATAGGAGAGGGGGTAACCAGGTAAAATCATTAAAGCTCAGAGAGGCTTTTTGCATTCATTCGCTGCAAACTTTGGAACCAAAAGGGTTAAACAGAGAATACGATGTTATGTCTATTCTAACGTTGATATCAGGAGATCTTTTCCTAACTTTTTTTCATTCTCTACAGCAGCAGCAATCGTGTTAGAGAATATCCTTGGAGGGGTATGGTTTTTATAATTTTTTTTCTTTTTTCTCTATTTTTTTCTCTACTTTCTCTATTTTATTTTTTTACATTTTATTTTTTTTATTTTTTATTTTTTTCATTTTTCTATTTTTTTATGTTTCAATTTAGGCTATTTTCTGTTCGTTATTTGTCATTTTTTCCATACAATATTCTTTTTATAATTTTTCCCCTAGTTCTATACTTTTTTCTCTTATATTCTCTTCGTTTTTATTTTTATTTATTTTTTTATTTTTACTTATTTTTTTTTTCATAAGATTTTTCTGTTTTTCATATGTTTTTTTCTTTATTTGGTCCTTTACTCTTTTTATTATTTTATTTATTTTTTTAATCCCTTTTTTCAGCAAGACACTAAGCTGCCTATTCATAGTGTTAAGCTCCTTTCTTCTCCCCCTATTATATCAGCACTGTATGTCATGCCACATATAAGCTGCCTTTTATTCTAATGTGTACTTTTCTCTACCTAGTGTCACAGCATTGTGAGCCATGCCGCTTTGAAGGACATAGACACCATTAAATCCACCGCCACAGCCGTACTGCATTCCACTATGTGTTCCACTGACTACTTCCGTTCGCGGCCAGCCTCCATGACAAACTTCCGGTTTGCGCTCCACAGAGCGTTCCACTCCTCACTTTCGGCCTACCCCCACCTACCAGCTCACACTTGTGCGCATTAGCGCGCACTCCCGTTGGGTATTTAACCCTGACTGTACATAGCCGCCATCAGCGCACCTCTCTTCAGCATGACAGCACATATCTGACAGCGCTTTATTTCCTGATCACGGCGTTCTTCACAGCTCCACATGGTAAGCACCACTGCTTTACTCTATTACACCACTTTTTCCGTTCATAGACTATATATTTTGTTGGACCTGTCTGTCTGTTGTTTCTTAACAGAGCAGCCTAATTATATTAGTCCACACCACTGTGACGCACTGGGTCAGCCTTGAGCTTTAACAGGATTGTTTCATTGGTAAGGTATATGCCATTTCATTAATTGTTTTTGCTTTATTATGCAACTTTACTTTTTCTATTTTTTTATTTTTTTCTGGCCTATTATTTTCTTCCCCTCCTTTCAAAATACCTCATCAAGTAATTGGATTTTGAGCATTTTCATACCCCCCCCCCTTTTTTTTTTCCCTGTATTTTGTTCCGATATTTTATATTATAGATCTCTGATGTCAATCCTTTGGTCATCTTATGTCCTGCCTTTTTTGAGAATAAATAAATGACTATATAATAGCTACATTTGAGTATCTCTTTAACAACCCGTGCATTGGTTGTTCCATTCATATTTGTATCCCCTTATACCGATTTATACGACATCTTTTTGCTGTTCCATAAGGGATACCTTATATCTTTAAATTGTCTATATGATTATGATATGTTCTATTTTTTGTAACTACTATATAATCTGATGCACATAGGATTCATTCATGTAGAACCTGTCTTTCTATGCAGCTCTTGTCATGATCCAAGGTGGATCTAACAGTTTAAATGCACAAAGTGAACTTTTTTCCCTTTGGCTTGGCGCCAAAGTGGGTTGACTGCCCCCAGTGGCCATTAGAATTATTACACGTGGTGTCGTTCATTCTAAGTTGCCCCGGTAGTGGTGAGTGGTATTGCACTTTAGTTCTTTGGTTAAGTGCACGTGATTAGGTAACAGGTGTGAATGCTCTATAAATGAGTGTCAGGTGTATCATTCACGGGTGGTGATATTGATTGTATTCGTCATTTGGGAAGCAAGCCTGGATGAGGAAGGAGCTGAACATGAGTCCTGCGCAGCCCAGCCAGAGGGGACGAGTGGCAGCTAGGTGGTCTGCAAGAAGGGCTGGCATGACGTGGTGGAGTCACAGTTTATGGTGTCGGCAGGAAGTGCTTGCATGGCTTGGTGGAGTGACGACTATGGAGAGAGTTGCACTCAGCATGCGGGACTTGGTTGCTGAGAGCTGGACTCAAGCATGCTTGACTTTTTGGGCAGGAGCTGAACTCATCTTTGGGACTCTGTTACTGGACAGCTGCAACTGGTGGTGGACTCTGCTCCAAGGCTGCACTATGGTGAAGGATCCAGTTATGGTGATGGATCCGGGTGGAGGAGAAGATGCACACAGGTAGTGGGCTCTGTTGCTAGGAGCGTACGCAACAGAGCAAAGCTAAATGGTGTTTCCCCTGTTTTGTCATCTTTCCTCATGTGTGTTTTAGTGCAGTGGTGGGATTAGTTTCCGCACCGACCAATTCCCTAGTGAGGGTTTAGGTCAGGGCGAGCTAGGGTTTTTAGGTTCCTGTTGCGTGCCCGGTGCGGAACCGGCATAGGGAACGTTAGGAGTGCAGGGACACTGGCTCAGGGGAGCTCAGGAGGTCTCCACTTCCCTATTCCCTATCGCAGGGCCCACCATTGTTAATGTTTCCCAAGTTTCCCTTATTGTTTAAATTCGCCTTACTGGAGGCAGGGTTTCCAGACTTGTATATACGTGTAATGTCTAAATTCGCCAGTTGGAGGCGGTGTATCCAGGGTCACGTGCGTCACAAGGGTTCGCCTTGCGGTACTCGCTGCGTCCAGACACACGTGACCGTGACAGCTCTGGTCTTCATTGACTATATCTGTTCTTTATAGGTCATTTTGAAACCAGCTATGTATTACATTATATGTCATTTTTTCAATTGATGTTTATATAATTTTTATTTTTTTCTTTCTGTTGTATTACATTTAGTCTGAAGAAGGTCCATTATAGTGACCGAAACGTTATGCATATATTGAATGTACATCGTGTGGATTACTAAGCTGTGAATAATAAAAAGAATCTTCTATTTTTCTACGCATATATTGAATGTACATCGTGTGGATTACTAAGCTGTGAATAATAAAAAGAATTTTCTATTTTTCTGCATTTGGGAGTGCCGGATTTTTTCCTCTATATTATATTGGGACTGGTATCCTTTTCTGAGCACCCCTCATCTATTTTCGGAGTGACGTGTCTTTTTGTCATACTATGCCAGACTAATCTAGTTTCCTTCTATGACGGAATCACCGACTGGGTAGATCAGGGAAATGCGGTATAGTATATCTCAACTTCAGCAAAGCATTTGATAAAATATCTCATACTATCCTTATTGAAAATATGACTAAGTATTGGATTGACAAGGCTCAGTAATCATACTCAAAGAGCGGTAGTAAATGGATGCTCATCTAATTGGAAGAGTGTTTCAAGTGGGGTACCACAAGGCTCTGTCCTGGCCCCAATGTTTTTAAATAGTTTTATAAATGATCTAGATAAGGAAACTAAAGGTAAACTAATCAAATTTGCAGACGATGCAAAGCTAGGAGGGATAGCCAACAGTGGAGAAGACAGAGAAAGGATTCAGAATAATCTAATCTAGATAAGCCTGAACAATGCGCTTCAACTAATATAATGGTTTTTAACGGGGAGAAATGCAAAATTCTACATGTGGGCAAGAAAAATGAAAATTACATCTACAGAATGGGTGGAATAGAACTAAACAACAGAATGTGTGAAAAAGACTTCGGTACACTAATAGATCACAGACTACAAATGAGATAACAGTGTGGTGCAGCAGCAAAAAAGGCAAAACACAATTGTAGGATATATTAAGAGAAGCCTAGAGTCTAGATCATGTAACATACATAGCAACATAGCTAGCAAGGCCGAAAAAGACATTTGTCCATCCAGTTCAGCCTATATTCCATCAGAATAAATCCCCAGATCTACGTCCTTCTAAAGAGCCTAATAACTATAAGATACAATATTGTTACGCTCCAGGAAGACATCCAGGCCTTTCTTGAACCCCTTGACTGAGTTCGCCATCCCCACCTCCTCAGGCAAGGAATTCCAGATTCTCACTGCACTACCAGTAAAAAATTCTCTTCTATGTTGGTGCATTCTAGGGGGCATTCTCTCCTCCAGACGCAGAGAATGCCCCCTTATGACCGTCACCTTCCTTGGTATAAACAGATCCTCGGAGAGATATTTGTATTGTCCCCATTTATACTTATACATGGTTATTAGCTTGCCCCTCAGTCGTCTTTTTTATAGACTAAATAATCCTAATTTTGCTAATCTCTCTGGGTATTGTAGTTCCCCCATCCCCTTTATTAGTTTTGTTGCCCTCCTTTGTACTCGCTCTAGTTCCATTATATCCTTTCTGAGCACCGGTGCCCAATACTGTACAGAGTACTCCTTGTGCGGTCTAACCAGGGATTTGTACAGAGGCAGTATAATGCTCTCATCATGTGTATCCAGACCTCTTTTAATGCACCCCATGATCCTGTTTGCCTTGGCAGCTGCTGCCTGGCACTGGCTGCTCCAAGTAAGTTTATCATTAACCAGTTAGATAATATACCTTTTATAACCACCCTCTGCTTTCTATCACTAAGCCAGCTACTTACCCATTTACACACATTTTCCCCCAGACCCAGCATTCTCATTTTGTGTACCAACCTCGTGTGGCACGATATCAAACACTTTGGGAAAATGAAGATATACCACGTCCAATGACGTGAAGTAATTATCCCCCTCCTCGTTGGTCAGACCTCTTCTGGAATATTGTGTCCAGTTCTGGGCACCACATTTTAAAAAGACATTAAAAAAAAACTGGAGCAAAATCAGAGAAGAGCTACTAGGATGCTGATCGGACTGCAAACTATGTCCTATGAGGAACGGTTAAAGGATCTGGGAATATTTAACTTGCAAAAAAGAAGTCTAAGAGGAGAATTAAAAAGTTCTCCTTCAATGGAAATCGTCAAACAGAAGTTGGACAGTCATCTATCTGAGAAGGTTTAGTGAATCCTACATTGAGCAGGAGGTTGGACATGATGACCTTGAGGTCTCTTCCAACTCTAGCAATCTACTATACACTCCCATTAAAGAAGACCTGACAATGGGTTAAAAGTGTCCAGATTTTGCTCTTATATTATTCCCGATGCTTCACTGAGTATTTAGCTTTTTTCTTTTTTCTTTAAACCAGCTATACAATTTCAGAGATATGAGCATTTTGGTTTAAATCTAATTTTTATGGTCTTTACCAAAGAGGTGTGGCAGACAGGATTGAGGGCGTGTCTTTAGGCTTCTCTGGATTATTATCCTGTAAGCAACACCCCCTTGTTCAAAACATAAAGACTAGCACAAGTTAAAAAGGTCAATAATCCTAGAGACTTGTATACTTCCGACCACATTTCAACTATATATGCTCTGCCTCTCTCAATACAGGTGAACACACTGTAAGGCTGTGTGCACACGTTGCGTTTTTTATTTTGCGGCATTTTTTCGCTGCAGAATCGTCGCGAAAACGCAAAAAAAAACGCATCCCATGCAATCCTATGGGATTCCGCAATGCTGTGCTAATGCTGCAGATTTTTCCTCTGCGAATTTGCAGCATGCCCATTCTTTTTGCGGAATCGCGGCGATTCCGCACCCATAGGAATGCAATGATCTGCTTACTTTCCGTATGTGGCTGTGCCCACCATGCGCAAAGTAAGCGGATCATGTGCGGATGGTATCCAGGGCCTGGAGGAGATGAGACTCTCCTACAGGCCCTGGGTACCATAATCCTGTAAAAAATAGAATAAAAATAAAAAATAGTGATATACTCGCCCTCCAACAGCCCCTGGAGTCCTTCCCGCCTCTCACCACGCTGCCGGCAGCTTCCGGTCCCAGTAATGCTTTGCGTGAATGACCTCGATGACGTTGCGCTCTCGCGAGCATGATGTCATCTCAGGTCCTTCGCGTAATGCATTACTGGGACCGGAAGATGCCGGGAGCGTCGCAGAGCAGATTGGGGGCCGTCGGAAGATGAGAATAACAATATTTTTTTTTTATTATTATTTTAACATCCTACCTATCACATTCCAAACGATGCTAATCGCTTGGAATGAACAAACATTCCGCAAGCGAAAAACGCTTGCAAAACGCTTGTTTTCCACGGGGAAAATGCATGCGAATTCGCATGCATTTTACCCGTGGTGGGAGTGCAGAAATGTTGCAGAAATTTCCGCAGCATCTCTGCAACGTGGGTACATAGCCTAACACTGCTACTCACTTGGGAGCGATCTGAGGTATCACAAGAACTATTTCTATTTAAAGTCCGGATGGTTTATTTCAGCCCTCATAAACCACATCACAGGATACTTAAATACAGCCTTTGTCCGGCACAAAGTAAAACATAAAGTAACAGATCTATACAATTGTGCTGGTCAGCCTTCCTGACTTAGAGTCCAGCTTCTTAGTCCTTTAGCAAAGGCACTCAATCCAGGAGATTTGCACACCTCCATACACACAGCCATGTGTGAGACAAACAGGTCTCACTTTACAAAGTGAATCAAATCCATGGGTGGAGATATGGAGAGCAGCCATCTCTTCCAACTCATCCAGCTGCTCACAATCAATCTGTCATGGCCGATTAACCCCACTGTAGTCCTATATGTACTAAAGCATTACTCCAGGTTTATTTACTATGCACTAGGTGTCCTATAGCCATTTTACAGCACACTCTCACTGGCAATACCTGTGAATCCTGACAGCATGTGCACCGCATGCAGTCTGGAGTCAGAAATCTGCAGCCACGAAGAATGACTGACGACTTTCATTAGAAAACCGAACAATCCCTTTAAGTCTAAAAAGCTACATGCAACATAAGGCAAAGAGCCAAAGAGGGACTCTGCAGCCATGACTCAGGAGCGCAAAAGTCACAGCTGCTCATCTTGACAGTTCTCTGACAGATCACATGAGTTGGAACTGTCAGAGTATTAGTAGTAAAGAAATTTAGATGGCTATGCAAACATTAGACATCTTGTACTACCTATAGCTCTATTATTTCTAGATGGGTAGATAAGTGTGAACCTAATGATGGAGGGCCCAATAGAGTTGCAGCGGCAGACATGGAGCCCAAAGGAACATTTCCAAGTGTTGTGCACTGAGTTCTCTGAGACTGAGATGTGTCTTTTCCTGATCAGTACCTTCCTCTCCAATTAACCTGCTCATGTTTTTTTTTTTAAAGGGAATCTGTCACCTATTTTTTTGCCTATAAGCTGCCGGCACCGCCATCAGGGGCTTAGCTACAGCATTCTGTAATGCTGTAGATAAGCCCCAACGTAACCTGAAAGATAAGAAAAAGAGTTAGATTATACTCACTACGGCGTCCGGTCCGGTGAGTGTCGCGGTCCGGTCCAGCGCCTCCCATCTTCTAAAAATCATGTCCTCCTTCTTACTTCTGCCACAGCTCCAGCGCAGGCGTACTTTATCTGCCCTGTTGAGGGCAAAGTAAAGTACTGCAGTGTGCAGGCGCCTGAGCTCTCTGACCATTCCTGGCGCCTGCGCAATACAGTACTTTACTCTGCCCTCAACAGGGCAGAGAAAGTACGCCTGCGCAGGAGCCGCAGCAGAAG
Source organism: Dendrobates tinctorius (assembly GCF_039654945.1). NCBI lineage: Eukaryota > Metazoa > Chordata > Amphibia > Anura > Dendrobatidae > Dendrobates > Dendrobates tinctorius. The sequence continues at coordinate 3,607,914 of NW_027361873.1, forward strand.
TAAGAAGAATATCATCTGTAGAAGATAGGAGGCGCCGGACCGGACCGCGACACCCACCGCACCCAACCACGCCCCCCGGTGAGTATAATCTAACGTGTTTTTCTTATCTTACAGGTTACAGCGGGGGCTTATCGACAGCATTACAGAATGCAGTAGATAAGCCCCTGATGGCGGTGGCCGCAGCATATAGGCCAAAAATGGGGTGACAGATTCCCTTTAAATTATTTGCCATTTTGAAGGAGATTTATCTGTGAAAACTGGCTCTGTGAATCTGACTCAGTTGCCCTTAGCAACCAATCAGATTCCACCTTTCATTTTCCAAAGAGTCTGTGAAGAATGAAAAGTGGAGTCTGATTGCTTGCTAAGGGCAACTCAGTCAGTTTCACTTTACACCATGTTTGATAAATCTCCCCCTTCATAACCCTATTACACATACTGTCCACCTACTTTTGGACCACCCTGTATATATCATATCGATAGATAGAGAGAGTGGGCCATCATACTATATATGTTGGACAGTGGGGCAATCATACTATATATGTAAGGTTTAGTGGGGGCTTCTTATACCATATAGAGAGGAAATGTGGGGATCATTATAAGGGGACTTTGGGACAAGATGCTATATTTATAGGGACTGTGGGATCGTTATACTATATATAGGGTGCTGTGGGGGTCATAATACCGTAACTAGTGAGCTGTGAGGACCATCATACTATATATAGGAGGTTATGGAGACATCATACTATATGTGAGGAGCTGTGGGGACCATCATATTATACAGTCACCACCAATTGTGCAAGTTCGCCCACTTAAAACGATGAGAGAGGCCTGCAATTGACATCATAGGTAGACCACAACTATGAGAGTCAAAATGAGAAAACAAATCCTGAAAATCACCTTGTCTGATTTGGCAATATTTATTTTTCAAATTATGGTGGAAAATAAGTATTTGGTCATTAACAAAAGTTCATCTCAATATTTTGTTATACATCCTTTGCTGGAAAAGACAGAGGTCAAACGTTTTCTGTAAGTCTTTACAAGGTTGGCACACACTGTTGGTGGTATGTGTGCCCATTCTTCCATGCAGATCACCTCTAGAGCAGTGATGTTTTGGGCCCGTCGCTGGGCAACATGGATTTTCAAATCCCTCCAAAGGTTTTCTATGGGGTTGAGATCTGGAGGCTGGCTAGGCCACTCCAGAACCTTCATATGATTCTTATGAAGCCACTCCTTCGTGGCGGAGTGCTTGAGAACATTATCATGCTGAAAGACCCATCCATGTTTCATCAATGCCTTTGCTGACAGAAGGAGGTTTGCACTCAAAATCTCACGATACATAGCCCCATTCATTCTTTCATGTACATGGATCAGTTGTCCTAGTCCCTTTGCAGAGAAACAACCCCAAAGCATGATGTTGCCACCCCATGCTTCACAGTAGGTATGGTGTTCTTTGGATGCAACTCAGCATTCTATCTCCTCCAAACACGACAAGTTTTGTTTCTACCACACAGTAATACTTTGGTTTCATCAGACCATATGACATTCTCCCAATACTCTTCTGGATAATCAAAATGCTTGCTAGCAAACTTCAGACAGGCCCGGACATGTACTGTCTTAAGCAGGGGAACACGCTGGACCTCCCTTTGTCCAGTAACCGTGGGCGACTGCAGCGATGTATTAAAGTCTCTTACAGCTTTTCACAAGACACGATCTCCTTCCGTTGCACAGTCCCTAAATAAGCTGGAGCTCCTTTTGTACAGTTTCTGTGGGCGACTGCAGCGCCATGTCAATGTCTCTACTCACAGATTTACTTGTTTAGCTTGCAATCACTACAAACGCCAGTCCTCCTTCGGGCACAGGACAGGCTACCTCCAGTTCACCTCTGGACACAAGATCTGTCCACATCCGAGACCAGTTACCGCGGGTGACAAGACCACTGTCTTAATGTCTTTTTTACTCACACAGATGTACACAGTCCTTGATATCCTCCGGGTCGCAGCCGGGCACCATATCCACCTGTTTGCAGCCTTTACGCATGTCAGTCCTCCTCTGACCCATTACCGTGGATGGCAGCACCACTGTGTACGCTGTGGGTGCCAGGCTTATTGGGCTCCACTCTGTCCACGACTATCACCCTGCAGTCTGTTTCAAAACACAACAATCAGAGGAGGTTTTCCATACATCTGCCTTGGACACTAATGTGTCCAAATCTAAAACTCAATTTAGTCTGCATGGCAGCCACTATTACGCCCGTGACTGCCATGCACACCTATGGCTTTCATACACCTCCGTGCACATCCTAGGCAGAACACATAGTGACCCCTACCTGTAACATCGGTTCCTGCTTCACCATTGCAATCACAGCTACACCTGCCACTGCAATGCCCCCTCATGGTCTCAATACACCTCCGTGTGTATCCTGGGGAGAACAAACAGTGACCCCTACCTGTGACACGGGTCACTGCCTCACAAGATGTATTGATACCAATTATTTTCATTTTTTATTTCATAGCGTTTTCTTTATGTAATTTAAACTTTTATATTTTGTGGTGTTTTTTTTTTAGAGATTTAATTTTTTTTTAAACTGTTTTTATTTTCTACCATTGTTGATTCCTAGTACAACGCAGTTCAGTTCTTCTGTATTGCAGTGTTTCGCCTTGTCAGCACTCTTAATTGAAGTTTGATGTGGCAGGGATTCTTATGAGTTTTAACAGGGCAGACACGAAGGCCTCAATTAATGCAGACTTGTTGGGCCTGGTGTACTTTGTTTGAAAATCCATGTCAGAACAGCTGTGTAATACTTTTTTAAATGTTTTCTGCCTAATTAACATTTTTATTACTGTTTTATTATCATTATTATCAGGATTATACAGCCATTCTGACCTGGATTTTCAAAGTAAACACACTAGCAGCATCAGGTCTAAGATGTTTATTTAATAATGTGTGCAATTTGTATCAACAGGAAATCTGCCATGTATGAGTTCACCCTCATCTCTCTCAAATTTGTGACCACCAATAGAATGTTCTTACCTCTTGGCTGTGATGCAATGTAGTCTTTGCTGAGTGATATCTTCCCAATTACATCATCATGTCTGTAACACAGGAAAAAATGTTTAGGATGATGTAACATGATAGAAATGTAACACAGCTGAAGACATGGATGGTAGCATATAAGTGCACCATTACATGCATATGTAACACAAGAAAAATAAATCTCACCCAATTGTGTCTTCATCCATCACATAGAAAGAGAGAGTATGGAAACCAAGGGGAAGGTGTAGGGTAAATTCTTCACCCCAAAATGGATTCAGGTCCCTCCATACAGTGGCGGTTCTGTATATGAGAAAATCACACCATTGTCAAAATTTATAGCTATTGATTTAGAATAATATGAGAGAATAAATACATGAATGGATGAGGGTAAATAATAATAATAATAATAATAATAATAATAATAATAATAATAAATAATTATAAAATTATTACCATAGTAAATGGGTGATGTACACAATAGGAAAATAACCAAAAGTAAAAAAAGGAGAGAAAATTTCTGACTTGCTAAAAGCATGGGAATTGGTAGGTGTGCCCTTACAATGTATTGCCTACATATCTGCATAAATAAGTTATCACCTATTCACATGAAAGGTGATAACTTATTGATTGGTGGGGGTTCAACTTCAAGGACCTGCACTGATCGGCAGATCAGGAAACTCGTATTGAAATGGATCAGCAGTGCTCGTGAGTCACTCTATTTATTTATTTTTTTTAATTTACTTTACCTATTAACGCCATTAATTCCACACCACTTTACAGACATTATCATCGCTGTCCTCATTGGGGCTCACAAGCTAGATTCCCTATGTCTTTGGAGTGTAGGAAGAAACCGGAGAACCCGGGGGAAACCCACGCAAACAGGAGGAGAACATACAAACTCCTTGCAAATCTTGTCCTTGGTGGGATTTGAATCTGGGACCCAAGCGCTGCAAGGCTGCAGTGCTACCAACTGAGCCACTGTATGCTACTCAATTCCAACAAGCTTGTCAGCAGAGGGAAGCATGAAGTGCTCTGAAATTTCCTGGTAGACGGCTGTGCTGACTTTGCTCTTGATAAAACACAGTGGACCTACACCAGCTGTAGTGCAGTGGTAGCCGTCTACTAGGAAATTTTAGAGCACTTCATGCTTCTCTCTGCCGACAAGCTTATTGGAGATGGAAATTTCATTCTCCAGCAGGACTTGGCACCTGTCCACACTGCCAAAAGTACCAATACCTGGTTTAAAAACAACCGTATCACTGTGCTTGATTGGCCAGCAAACTCACCTGACCTTAACCCCATAGAGAACCTATGGGGTATTGTCAAGAGGAAGATGAGAGACACCAGACCCAACAATGCAGGCGAGCTGAAGGCTGCTATCAAAGCAATCTGGGCTTCCATAACACCTCAGCAGTGCCACAGGCTGATCGCCTCCATGCCACACCGCATTGATGCAGTAATTGATGCCAAAGGAGCCCCGATCAAGTATTGAGTGCATTTACTGAACATGCATTTCAGTAGGCCAACATTTCTGATTTTAAAATCAATCGAAAATGGTGTTATAAAGTATTCTAATTTACTGAGATAATGACTTTTGGGTTTTCATCGGCTGTAAGCCATAATCATCAGAATTAACAGAAATAAACACTTGAAATAGGTCACTCTGTAATGAATCTTTATAACAGACGTTTCACTTTTTGTAATGAAGAACTGAAATAAATTAACTTTTTGATGATACTCTAAATTTGTGAGATGTACCTGTAATAGTGGCCTGTGAGGGATAAAAAAAAGTATCACATTCTGCTCATTGGTGCGGGCTCCAGAGGTCGGACCCTCAGGTATCAATAAGTTATAACCGGGCAACTCCCTCAAAATGGATATCCAGTCTTAATAAGGATTGAATATGTCATAGATACACCTGAGAAGATCACACTGAAGTCACTGACCTCAATCGACAAAACTTCAAAATTGAAAACATTCAATAAAGAACTTCAAGGGTACAGTGTGGACAACTTTTTACCACATTACAATACAACTTTACAACTAAGAAACCTTAGAAAAAGACCTTCAGAGGTCTAGTAGTGGGAAAGAATTTTACTTGAACCTTCAACAGTTTCCTTAGGCTATGTGCACACGTAGATTTTGGTCCTGCGGATTTTTCCGCGCGGATTTCTAAAAATCAGCAGGTAAAATCTCAGGTCAAAAGACATGCAGTTTCACACCTCTACAATGGAGAAGGTGTGAAACCACAGCGGGCTCTGCACAAAGAATTGACATGCTGTGGATTTGAACCCGCAGCAAATCTGCGCGGAAAAATCCGCAGCATGTGCACAGCGTTTTTCAGTTTACCATTGAAAACAATGGTACTGTACAACGCAGCTAAATCTGCTGCGGACCCGCAGCTCCTGAAACGCTTCGGATCCGCAGCAGAATCCGCACCGTGTGCACATAGTCTTAGGGTAGACCACAAAAGTATTATTTATAGGGTTCTTATTTCTATTACTTTCACTGAAAGGTAGAATTTGTGGGCAGTACAGTGCCCAACAAAGTGATGTCCACGTGGCCTTGTCTGGTACTAAAACTCAGTGGCACTCAGCCCTGTTTATATCTATGGCCATCACTGTACAGGATACTGCGGTGAAGGGGTTACAAGTAGAGATGAGCGAATTTGTTCGTTTTTTTGTCCCCGAATATGATTTTGACATATTCGAGCCATATTCGAACACTATTCGAGCCGAATGTATGTTTGATGACTAGATCCTAACATATTTAGTAAATTCTATTCCCATTGACGCTAACGAAGTTCGTCTGTGTTCGACGAATATTTCAAAAACAATAATTAATGCTGATCGTATTCGGAACCAAATCCAAACAAATACGCTTTTCTCTAGTCACAAGGCGTCACTGTATATTTCTGCCTCATCAAGAACAGACAGTAGATGGCCAAAAAACTGTCTTTGGGAACTATTGCTCTCTAATGATCTACCAGTCCTTAATAGTATTAAGTTTATTAGCTCAAGTGTTTATGTGGAATATAATTGATAGCAAAAACTACCTTTAAAATGACAGTGCCCCCTCTAACCTATTGTCTAACCTATTGGGCCCCCGCGAAGCTTCACCAGTAGTGTATGTGCCCATGTGCCTCATCAGTTTGCAAACCAGTAATTATACATTAATGACTAATCTCTATATATATATTTTTGAATGTGTGTGTGTGTGATGTGTGTGTGTGGGTATCACCAACCAATCATGAGAAGTGGGCAGCAACTAACAGAATGGTTTTTAACAGGGAGAAATGCAAAGTACTACATCTGGGCAATAAAAATGAAAAAAGCATATATAGAATGGGAGGAATAGGGCTAAGTAACAGCACATGTGAAAAAGACTTGGGTATACTAATAGATCACAGACTGAATATGAGTCAACAGTGTGATGCAGCAGCAAAAAAGGCAAATGCAATTCTAGGATGTATTAACAGAAGCATACAGTCTAGATCACGTGAAGTCATTATTTCCCTCTACTCCTCTTTGGTCAGACCTCATCTGGAATATTGTGTCCAGTTTTGGGCACCACATTTTAAAAAAGACATCAACAAACTGGAGCAAGTTCAGAAAAGAGCGACCAGAATGGTGACCGGTCTGCAAACCCTGTCTTATGAGGAAAGGTTGCAGGATTTGGGAATGTTTAGTTTGCAAAAGAGAAGACTGAGAGGAGACTTAATAGCTGTCTACAAATATCTAAAGGGCTGTCACATTGTAGAAGGATCAACTTTATTCTCATTTGCACAAGGAAAGACTAGAAACAATGGGATGAAACTGAATGGGAGGAGACACAGATTAGATATTAGAAAAAACTTTCTGACAGTTAGAGTGATCAATGAGTGGAACAGGCTGCCACGAGAAGTGGTGAGTTCTCCTTCAATGGAAGTCTTCAAACAGAGGCTGGACAGACATCTGACTGGGATGATTTAGCGAATCCTGCTTTGAGCAGGGGGTTGGACCAGATGGCCCAGGAGGTCCCTTCCAACTCTACGATTCTATGATTCTATGATTCTATGAAGCATCTTTCATTTCACCAGAGCTGTGTAAAAGAAGATGAGCTGTGATTGGTTGCTATGATAAACAGTTTTCCTTGCAACCAATCACTAAGCATCTTTCATTTCACCAGAGCTGTTTTGGTTGCTATGAGCAACAGTTTTCCCTCTCCAGAAAACACCTCAGCAGACACTGACATGGTAGGAGAAATCTAGCATTCCTGGAAATATAAGCTCCCAGTCATTGTCTGCCCCCAGAAAGGAGCAGAGAGCACATGACAGAAATGAATCCCCCCTTCCCTGCTCATATGCACATCACACATCCTCTATCCCATAGGCACATCTTCCCTCTTAAAGGGATCTCCGGTATGGAAGTTAGGGCAAATTCCTCAGGGCTCTGATCCTGACCCCAGGCTTCTATTATAGAGATCATTGGTATGGAAGTCAAGGCAAATCCATCCAGAGCTTTAATAATAATAATAATTTTTATTTATATAGCGCCAACATATTCCGCAGCACTTTACAATTAAGCGGGGACATGTACAGACAATAAATTCAATACAAGTTAAGACAATTCAAACAGTGACATTAAGAGTGAGGTCCCTGCTCGCAAGCTTACAATCTACAAGTAAATGGTACTTTGGTACTGACCCCAGGCCTCTCCTAAAGGGATCTCATGTATGGAAGTTAGGGCAAATCCCTCAGCGCTCTGATTCTGACCTCAGGATTCTATTAAAGGAATCATTGGTATGGAAGTCAGGGCAAATCCACTCAGTGCTCTGGTTCTGATTCCAGGCCTCTCTTAAAGGGATCCCCAGTATGGAAGTCGGGGCAATTGCCTTCAAATGCTCTGGTACTGACCCTAGGCTCTCTTAAAGGGATCTCCGGTATGGAAGTTAGGGTAAATCCCTCAGCACTCTGATTCTCACCCCAGGCTTCTATTAAAGGGATCATTGGTATGGAAGTTAGGGCAACTCCACTCAGCGCTCTGGTTCTGACCCCAGGGTGACGGGATGATGTGGGATATTAGGGGTAGTAGTCCGGTGGCTCTGGCTGATGGGATGATGTGGGATATTAGGGGTAGTAGTCCGGTGGCTCTGACTGACGGGATGATGTGGGATATTAGGGGTAGTAGTCCGGTGGCTCTGACTGACGGGATGATGTGGGATATTATGAGTAGTAGTCCGGTAGCTCTGGCTGACGGGATGATGTGGGATATTAGGGGTAGTAGTCCGGTGGCTCTGACTGACGGGATGATGTGGGATATTATGAGTAGTAGTCCGGTAGCTCTGGCTGACGGGATGATGTGGGATATTAGGGGTAGTAGTCCGGTGGCTCTGGATGACGGGATGATGTGGGATATTATAGTGAATGTGGCTATGCGGAGTGGGCGGGGCTATACACTCAGCTTTATATATATATATATGTGTGTGTATATATAATCATTATAATTTGTTAAACTAACCGCAGTTAGTTACTATGCCCGGGCAGCGCCGGGCTCTTCAGCTAGTCTCTATATATAAAAATGAATATGTGTGTGTGTATCACCCACCAATCACGAAGCATCTTTCATTTCACCAGAGCTGTTTAAAAGAAGCTGAGCTGTAATTGGTTGCTATGAGCAACAATTTTCCTTGCAACCAATCACTAAGCATCTTTCATTTCACCAGAGCTGTTTAAAAGAAGCTGAGCTGTGATTGGTTGCTATGAGCAACAGTTTTCCCACTCCAGAAAACACCTCAGCAGACACTGACATGGTGAGAGAAATCTAGCATCTCTGGGAACATAAGCTCCCAGCCAGCGTCGGACTGGCCCACCGGAGAACCGGAGGATTCTCCGGTGGGCCCTGGCATCTGGTGGGCCCTGGCACCTGCTGGCATACAGGGCCAGCAGTTGCCTAGGGCCCCCGCTGCTCCAGGGGCCCCCAGCCAATGGTGTGTCGCACACCATGCAGCTGCTATGGGGGCCCCTGCCAGCGGAGTAGCAGCGGGTGTCAGGAGGCAGGAGCCCCTGTCCCCGCTGCTAAAGAGAAATGAATATTCACTGCGAAGCAGTGAATATCATTTCAGGTCTCCACCCCCAGAGGCCCCGCCCCCAGCCCAGTAAGCTGCTCTGCAGACTACAGCTGTAAATCAGGGCCGGCGCCGCCCTCAGTCCTCTCTGCTCCTGACTCACAGCCAGTGCGCGATGACGTCACTACATCGCGCACCCGCTGTGTGTCTGGCAGAGGGGGCAGCTCCTGACACTGAAGCCGGGATCAGCGTGGGAGCGAGGAGGAGAGGTGAGTATTGTGTTTTGTTTTGGTTTTTTATATATCTCTCTCGCTCTCTCTATCTGTCTCTCTCTATCTATCTATCTATCTATCTCTATATATCTCTCTTATATCTATCTATTTTTCTATCTCTATCTATTATCTATATCTATCTATCTCTATATCTATCTCTATATCTATCTCTATCTATTATCTATATCTATCTATTTCTATCTCTATCTATCTATCGCTCTATCTTTATATCTCTTTCTATCTCTACATCTATCTCTATATCTATCTATCTATCTCTATATCTTTCTATTTTGTCTATCTATCTATCTCTATATCTATCTATCTTACTCTATCTCTATATCTATTATCTCTATATTTATTATCTATCTAGCTACCATCTATATCTATCTATCTTTATCTATATATATCTCTATCTAATATCTATATCTATCTATCTCTATACCTATCTATCTATCTATCCGTTATCTATCTCTATATCTTTTCTCTGTATCTATCTATCTCTATATCTATATCTCTCGCTATCTATCGCTCTATCTCTATATCTCTCTATAGCTATCTATCTATATATCTATCTATCTCTATATCTATCTCTCTGTATATCTATCGCTCTATCTCTATATCTTTCTATCTCTATATCTATATATCTATCTATCTTTCTCTATCTATTTATCTCTATATCTTTTCTCTGTATCTATCTCTCTCTATATCTATATCTATCTATCTCTATATATACAGTCATGGCCAAAAGTATTGACACCCCTGCAATTCTGTCAAATAATATTCAGTTTCTTCCTGAAAATGATTGCAAACACAAATTCTTTGGTATTATTATCTTCAATTAATTTGTCTTAAATGAAAAAACACAAAAGAGAATGAAGCAAAAAGTAAAACATTGATCATTTCACACAAAACTCAAAAAATGGGCCGGACAAAAGTATTGGCACCCTCAGCCTAATACTTGGTTGCACAACCTTTAGCCAAAATAACTGCGACCAACCGCTTCCGGTAACCATCAATGAGTTTCCTACAATGCTCTGCTGGAATTTTAGACCATTCTTCTTTGGCAAACTGCTCCAGGTCCCTGATATTTGAAGGTTGCCTTCTCCAAACTGCCATTTTTAGATCTCTCCACAGGTGTTCTATGGGATTCAGGTCTGGACTCATTGCTGGCCACCTTAGAAGTCTCCAGTGCTTTCTCTCAAACCATTTTCTAGTGCTTTTTGAAGTGTGTTTTGGGTTATTGTCCTGCTGGAAGACCCATGACCTCTGAGGTAGACCCAGCTTTCTCACACTGGGCCCTAAATTATGCTGCAAAATTTGTTGGTAGTCTTCTGACTTCATAATGCCATGCACACGGTCAAGCAGTCCAGTGCCAGAGGCAGCAAAGCAACCTCAAAACATCAGGGAACCTCCGCCATGTTTGACTGTAGGGACCGTGTACTTTTCTTTGAATGCCTCTTTTTTCTCCTGTAAACTCTATGTTGATGCTTTTGCCCTAAAAGCTCTACTTTTGTCTCATCTGACCAGAGAAAATTCTTCCAAAATGTTTTAGGCTTTATCAGGTAAGTTTTGGCAAACTCCAGCCTGGCTTTTTTATGTCTCGGGGTAAGAAGTGAAGTCTTCCTGGGTCTCCTACCATACAGTCCCTTTTCATTCAGATGCCGACAGATAGTACGGGTTGACACTGTTGTACCCTCGGACTGCAGGGCAGCTTGAACTTGTTTGGATGTTAGTCGAGGTTCTTTATCCAACATCCGCACAATCTTGCGTTGAAATCTCTTGTCAATTTTTCTTTTCCGTCCACATCTAGGGAGGTTAGCCACAGTGCCATGGGCTTTAAACTTCTTGATGACACTGCGCACGGTAGACACAGGAACATTCTGGTCTTTGGAGATGGACTTGTAGCCTTGAGATTGCTCATGCTTCCTCACAATTTGGTTTCTCAAGTCCTCAGACAGTTCTTTGGTCTTCTTTCTTTTCTCCATGCTCAATGTGGTACACACAAGGACACAGGACAGAGGTTGAGTCAACTTTAATCCATGTCAACTGGCTGCAAGTGTGATTTAGTTATTGCCAACATCTGTTAAGTTCCACAGATAAGTTATAGGTGCTGTTAATTACACAAATTAGAGACGCATGACATGATTTTTTGAACAGTGCCAATACTTTTGTCCACCCTCTTTGTTATGTTTGGTGTGGAATTATATCCAATTTGGCTTTAGGACAATTCTTTTTGTGTTTTTTCATTTAAGACAAATTAAATGAAGATAATAATACCAAAGAATTTGTGTTTGCAATCATTTTCAGGAAGAAACTGAGTATTATCTGACAGAATTGCAGGGGTGTCAATACATTTGGCCATGACTGTATATCTATTATCTCTATATCTATATCTATTTCTCTCTATATCTCTCTCTATATCTATCTATCTATTTATCTCTATCTCTATATCTATCTCTCTGTATATCTATCTATCTTTCTATCTCTATATCTATCTCTATATCTATCTATCTTTCTCTATCTATCTATCTATCTATTATCTATATCTATCTCTATCTATCTATCGCTCTATCTCTATATCTATCTTTCTATCTCTACATCTATCTCTATATCTATCTTGCTATCTATCTCTATATCTATCTATATCTATATCTATCTATTATGTCTATCTATCTAGCTATCTCTATTATCTATATCTACCTATCTCTATATCTTTCTATCTTACTCTATCTCTATATCTATCTGTTATCTCTATATTTATTATCTATCTTTATCTATCTCTATCTATTATCTATATCTATATCTATCTCTCTATCTATTTATCGATCTCTATATCTATCTCTCTATATCTATCTATCTCTCTATCTACCGCTCTCTCTATCTCTATCTATCTTTATATCTTTATCTATATCTATCTATTATCTCTATATCTATCTACCTATCTATCTCTATATCTATCTCTATCTCTCTCTCTATAGCTATCTATATATTATCTCTATATCTATCTATATATTATCTCTATATCTATCTATCTATCTCTATATCTATCTATCTCTATATCCATATCTATCTCTATATCTAGCTATCTATCTCTATATCTATCTATCTCTATATCTATCTTTCTATCTAACACTATATCTCTGTATCTATCTCTATATCTCATTATCTATCTATCTCTATCTCTCTCTAATTATCTATCTATCTATTGATCTATCCATCTATCTCTATATCTATATCTATCTATTATCTCTATTATCTATATCTATCTATCTATCCATCTATCTATCTAGCTATCTCTATCTATCTCTATATCTCTCTCTATATCTGTCTATCTTTCTAACTCTATATCTATCTATCTCTATACATATCTCTATATCTAGCTATTATCTCTATATCTATCTCTACATCTATCTATCTATCTATCTATCTATCTCTATATCTATTATCTCTATATCTATCTATCTCTATATATATCTCTATCTATTTTTATTTATAGCCATCTATCTTTATATATTTATCTCTATATCTATCTATATATGTCTATATTATTATTATTATTATTATATCTGTATATCTCTATCTATTATCTATCTCTATCTATTATGTATCTCTATCTATATATCTATCTCTATATCTTTCTATCTATAGCTATCTATCTCTATATCTATCTATCTATCCATTATCTATTTTCTATCTATCTCTATATCTATCTACCTATCGATCTATCTATCTATATTTCTTTCTATATCTATCTTTATATCTATCTCTATCTATCTCTATGAATCTTTCTATCTATATCTATCCATTATCTACTTTCTATCCATTATCTACTATCTAGCTCTATATCTATCTATTTCTACATCTATCTTTCTATCTATATCTATCTAACTCTATATCTATATATCTATATAGCATTATACCCTATGAGGGGGTGCATTATTCCCTATGAGGGGGGCAGTATTATACCCTATGAGGAGGCAGCATTATACCCTATGAGGAGGGCAGCATTATTCCCTATGAGGGGGCAGTATTATACCATATGAGGGGGGCAGTATTATACCCTATGAGGGGGGCAGTATTATACCCTATGAGGGGGGCAGTATTATACCCTATGAGGGGGTGCATTATACCCTATGAGGGGGGCAGTATTATACCCTATGAGGGGGGCAGTATTATACCCTATGAGGGGGTGCATTATACCCTATGAGGGGGTGCATTATACCCTATGAGGGGGGGCAGTATTATACCCTATGAGGGGGGCAGTATTATATTCTATGAGATGGCTGCATTATATTCTATGAGATGGCTGCATTATACTATGTGAGGGGGCTGCTTTATATTCTATGAGGGGGCTACCCCAACTCCTGCTACATAATTAAGACATGTACAACCTTATACCGGATATTAGCGTGTTTTACCGCATAATTGGTGGTCTGGTATTTAACTCTATGCAGCTACATAGTGGGCCCCAAGAATGATTTTCTCTGATGGGCCCAAGGTGTTCCAGTCCGACGCTGCTCCCAGCCATTGTCTGCCCCCAGAAAGGAGCAGAGAGCACGACAGAAATGAATCCCCCCTCCCTGCCCATATCCCCATCACACATCCTCCATCCAATAGGCACATCTTCCCGCTTAAAGGGATCATTGGTATGGAAGTCGGGGCAAATCCATCCAGCGCTTTGGTTCTAACCCTAGGCCTCGCTTAAAGGGATCCCTGTTATGGAAGTTAGGGCAATTCCACTCAGCGTTCTGGTTCTGATACCAGGCTCTCTTAAAGGGATCCCCGGTATGGAAGTCAGGGCAATTGCCTTCAAATGCTCTGGTACTGACCCCAGGCTCTTAAGGGATCTCCCATAAGGAAGTTAGGGCAAATCCCTCAGCGCTCTGAATCTGACCCCAGGATTCTATTAAAAGGATCATTGGTATGGAAGTCAGGGCAAATCCAGTCAGCGCTCTGGTTCTGATCCCAGGCTCTCTTAAAGGGATCCCCGGTACGGAAGTGAGGGCAAATCCACTCTGCGCTTTGGTACAGACCCCAGGTCTCGCTTAAAGGGAACTCCGGTATGGAAGTTAGGGTAAATCCCTCAGCGCTCTGATTCTCACCCCAGGCTTCTATTAAGGGGATCCCTGGTATGGAAGTTAGGGCCATTCAACTCAGCGCTCTGGTTTTGACCCCAGGCTGATGGGATGATGTGGGATATTACGGGGAGTAGTCCAGTGGCTCTGGCTGATGGGATGATGTGGGATATTAGCGGTAGTAGTCAGGTGGCTCTGGCTGACGGGATGATGTTGGATATTAGGGGTAGTAGTTCGGCGGCTGTGATGGGATGATGTGGAATATTAGGTGTAATTGTCCGGTGGCTATGGCTGACTGGATGATGTGGGATATTAGGGGTAGTAGTCCGGTGGCTTTGACGGGATGATGTGGGATATTAGTAGTCCAGTGGCTCTGACTGACGGGATGATGTTGGATATTAGTAGTCCGGTAACTCTGGCTGACGGGATGATGTGGGATATTAGGGGTAGTAGTCCAATAGCTCTGGATGACGGGATGATGTGGGATATTATAGTGAATGTGGCTATGCGGAGTGGGCGGGGCTATACACTCAGCTTTATATATATATATAATCATTATAATTTGTTATAACTAACTGTAGTTAGTTACTATGCCCGGGCAGCGCCGGGCACTTCAGCTAGTCCCTATATAAAAAAATGAATATGTGTGTGTGTATCACCCACCAATCACAAAGCATCTTTCATTTCACCAGAGCTGTTTAAAAGAAGCTGAGCTGTGATTGATTGCTATGAGCAACAATTTTCCTTGCAACCAATCACTAAGTATCTTTCACTTCATCAGAACTGTTTAAAAGAAGCTAAGCTGTGATTGGTTGCTATGAGCAACAGTTTTCCCACTCCAGAAAACACCTCAGCAGACACTGACATGGTGAGAGAAATCTAGCATCCCTGGGAGCATAAGCTTTCAACCTTTGCCTGCCCCCAGAAAGGAGCAGAGAGCATGACAGAAATGAATCCCCCCTCCCTGCCCATATCCCCATCACACATCCTCCATCCAATAGGCACATCTTCCCTCTTAAAGGGATCATTGGTATGGAAGTCGGGGCAAATCCATCCAGCGCTTTGGTTCTAAACCCAGGCCTCTCTTAAAGGGATCCCTGGTATGGAAGTTAGGGCAATTCCACTCAGCGTTCTGGTTCTGATACCAGGCTCTCTTAAAGGGATCCCCGGTATGGAAGTCAGGGCAATTGCCTTCAAATGCTATGGTACTGACCCCAGGCTCTTAAAGGGGTTGTCCGGGCTTTACACATAATCTCAGTACATATCTGGGCTGCAGAATGGTGACAAAAAGTAATTTACCTTCTGTCACCAGTTTGCAGGGTTTTCAAGATATCACTCTCTTGCTTCTGAGCAGAACGTCCGGGGGGGTGTTCTGGCATTGAAATGAGAACTGGTAATTTCCTCCTACTCTACTAAAAACCCTGTTGTGAACTCATTTTCTGGTTTACCTCTGGCTTCTGGTGAGGGTGGTGGAGCTGGCTCTGTGGACAGAGGAGTCGTGAGTTCTCCATCCGGGCTCCCTCTGGTGGTGACAGCAGGTAATGAAGCTGATCTAAATGGCAAAGACCTGCCACCTGAGGAGGAGGACTGTGAGTGGACATCAGGAGTCTCTGACTGGATTTAATACAGCCGACTCCCTAATTTTGTGCTGGTGATTTTTTCCTGCCCTGAGGTTCTGGTTTCCAGTTCTGTTCCTGCGTTCTCAAGCTAAGTGTGCTCTGCTATTTTTTCACATGAGATTTGGTCTGGTTTACTCAGTTTTTGTGGTCAGCCAACCCCTGCTGGGGCTGTGCTGAATTTCCATTCTTATGTCTCTGTTTATGCCAGTTTGATTTTTGTCCCTGATCAGATTGGTCTCTTTTTTGCTCTGTCTTCAGAATATACCAGAGTGCTGATGTAGGGAATTGAAGTCTAGCGACTTCAGGGTTTTTGTTATCAGAAAGTGTTGGACATTTTTTGGCAGGGTTTTGTGCGTGATTGCAGACAGCATCTTTCCTTTCCTGTCCTTTCTAGTTAGTGTGGGCCCCATCGTTTGCTCAGCCTATTTTTCTATCTGTGTTTGTGTTTTCATCTTGTCTCACTGACAATACATGTTTGGGGGCTGTCTATTGCTTTGGGGTCTGCTCTGGGGCAGTTTAGATTTTCCCTTTTCTTGCTTTAGGCTTATTTAGTTCTCCGGCTGTGATGAGGCGTCTAGGATCATCGTACGTACGCTCCACGGCTACTGTTAGTTGTGTGGATAGGATCAGGGGTCTGCAATCCGCTTAGTTACCAACCTCTCTGGATTTCTGGGGCTTAACTTGTTTTGTTTTTCCTCCTCGGTGACTCATTCATAACAAAACCCGCCCTCTATAGCAACAACCCCACCCTCCATAGCAACAGGCCCTCCATGTCCACATGAACAAGCCCTCCTCACACAGTAACAAATCCTCCCCCTCTAGCAGCCTCAGTGCAGAGAGCAGAACCACCCAGCTGCTCCTCCCCCAGACACACACTTAACAGTGATCTATGGAAAGTGAAACTCTAGTGAGGAGGGAAAATCGTCCTGTATTCTGGGCCACTCCATGATTACAATACATAACTCACTCATTATCAGTGATTCCTTCCCTCACTGTCCCACGCTGCTGGCAGTGATGGGGCCCGGATGCTGGCAGCAGTGAGAACAGACTGTGTGATGGCCAGTGATGGGGGTCTGCAGCTTCTAATCTGCACAGGGGATGACAGTCACTGATGTAATCTGTTCTGTGACAAAGCCTCTGCTGTGTGAATGAGACAGCTCTGTGTCACTGTCTTCACACAGCAGCAGATTTGGTGCAGTGTTTGTGTGAAGCTCATTTCACTTCTCATTTCAATGCCAGAACACCCCCCTTGGATGTTCTGATCAGAAGCAAGAGAGTGATATCTATAAAACCCTGCAAACTGGTGACAGAAGGTAAATTACTTATTGTCACCATTCTGCAGCCCAGATATGCACTGATATTATGTGAAAAGCCCGGACAACCCCTTTAAGGGATCTCCCATATGGAAGTTAGGGCAAATCCCTCAGCGCTCTGAATCTGACCCCAGGATTCTATTAAAAGGATTATTGGTATGGAAGTCAGGGCAAATCCACTCAGCGCTCTGGTTCTGATCCCAGGCTCTCTTAAAGGGATCCCCGGTAAGGAAGTAAGGGCAAATCCACTCTGCGCTTTCGTACAGACCCCAGGCCTCTGGGAAGATGTCTATTAAAAGGATCTCCGGTATGGAAGTTAGGGTAAATCCCTCAGCGCTCTGATTTTCACCCCAGGCTTCTATTAAAGGGATCCCTGGTATGGAAGTTAGGGCCATTCCACTCAGCACTCTGGTTCTGACCCCAGGCTGATTGGATGATGTGGGATATTAGGGGTAGTAGTCCGGTGGCTCTGGCTGACGGGATGATGTTGGATATTAGGGGTAGTAGTCCAGCGGCTGTGATGGGATGATGTGGAATATTAGGTGTAGTAGTCCGGTGGCTTTGACGGGATGATGTGGGATATTAGTAGTCCGGTTGCTCTTGCTGACGGGACGATGTGGGATATTAGGGGTAGCAGTCCAGTGGCTCTGGCTGACGGGATGATGTGGGATATTAGGAGTAGAAGTCCGGCGGCTGTGACGGGATGATGTGGGATATTAGGGGTAGTTGTCCGGTGGCTATGGCTAATGGGATGATGTGTGATATTAAAAGTCTGGTGGCTCTGGCTGACGGGACGATGTGGGATATTAGGGGTAGTAGCCCGGCGGCTGTAACGGGATGATGTGGGATATTAGGGGTAGTAGTCCGGTGGCTATGGCTGACGGGATGATGTGGGATATTAGTAGTCCGGTGGCTCCGGCTGACGGGACGATGTGGGATATTAGGGGTAGTAGCCCGGCGGCTGTAACGGGATGATGTGGGATATTAGGGGTAGTAGTCCGGTAGCTCTGGCTGACGAGATGATGTGGGATATTATAATGAATGTGGCCAAACGGCGTGGGCGGGGCTATACACTCAGCTTTATATATATAGATATCATCATTATAATTTGTTATAACTAACCGTAGTTAGTTACTATACCCGGGCAGCGCAGGGCTCTTCAGCTAGTACTATAATAATATCTAGGTAAATATATCACATACAGTAACTTATCCTCTTCTGTCAAACACTGCGCAGATTGAAAATTATAATGGGGAACACAAGACCATCTGGAGGTTCACGGTGATAAAATGTCTGCTTATTTATTCATATATTTATTTAATTTAAAAAAATAACCAAGGAAAAAGGGTAATTGCACAAGGAAACAAGTGAAGAGGGCCATTACAGAGATTATATAATAAGAAATAACCAAGTATCTGTCATGTGGTTACCGCAACAGAGCGGAGCCAGAAGACCGCAGCGTCTGGTTGCTCCTACTCTGGCGCTGAGAAGAAGCACTTCTTCATCATATTAAACGTATTTATTTCTTCCAACGGAACAGAGGTTAATCAGCCATGTTGGAAATCCCTGTTCTCAGCTGTGCTCGGTTAGCTACTCCTTTTCCCTATATAAACTGGGCTCTATTACTAATCTTCGGCAGTGTTAGCTTTTGCTGCATGGCTATAGGAGGGAGAGAAGTTGGTATGAGAAAGAGTGCTGGAGGAGTTATAGGTGACTGTTGTTTGGTTTGTACGCTTGATAATTCCTTATTTTGGTTTCTTCCCCTTCCTACACACCCTGGTGCATTCCTCTGTTATATGTGAGTGAGTATTTTGTGTGTGTGGCATTTTCAGTTACCTCTTGTCTTTGTTGCCCTGTTTGTTGGGTTGGTGTATTGCTGTGCCCAGTAGCGCCCACGCTTCCCTGGGTGGGGGAAGAGAACAGATGGAGGGCTATCTTAGGAGATAAGGCAAGAGCGGAGGCCCCTGCCTCTTCACCATCTGAAGTATCCTGAGGAACAGGGTGAGCTAGGGCGCCGCCTAGTGTCAGGGCCAGGGAAGGAATCCCTGTCCAGGGTCACCCAACAGCTGTGTTGTGAAAGTATTGGTATCCGAGACTAGAACCACATTGGCAGAAGGTAAAGAAACAAAAGCAATGAACTCAGATAGCGAGTGTATATAAATGTTGACCAGAATCATACAAAATATACAACCACAAAAGAGACGTTAGGTATGAAAGGGAAAGGAAAGAGGAGAGGAAGGACAGGAAAATTGGTCAGATAGGAAAAAATGAAATCAATAAATAAATGAATACTGGTAAATGAATAGTAATGACCATAACGGGAATCAGGGATGTTCTCTGTGACGATCACCAAAGAAATCCAGACAACATAAAATTGGGAAATCTTTAGGTTATTAAGGTAACATATTCTTTAGAGTTTTCAAAACACTGTCAGTAATGCAGAGTGAAGAAATGTGTCATGTCTTGCCTGTGAAAGGGACATAAGATCCTTAATTTGTTCGTGACCTGAACCTTTTAATGCTAGAGGCAAAGTCTACGTAAGTTTCAAAAGGCCAGAATGCAGGAATGAGCCCCAAATAATCAGGTGACAGATGATCGGTTTCTTGTAGAAAGATGTTGCATGAATGAAGCCTGGAGTCATGGGGTGGAGTATAGTCTGTTACTTTGATGGTGATGTGTCAAATAGTTTTCCAAAATTTAGTCTGCATCTGATATTTCCAGAAAATACATACAACGGATCTTTCATATGAGCCTCCATGCCATGAGATAGGGGAGGTAGAAGGACATTGGCCATGCAGTGTGGAGGAGGCTTTGTACTATCACAATCTTGAATCCTCCTGGATATTGAAGACTTATGTGTCGTGGTTTACCAGAGTGTATGCTGATCTGCCAGAAAATAAGTATTACTCTCTTGCCTAATAGGTGAGACACGTCAGACGTGAATCCTCAGGTACAAAGATAACAAAATAATAGAGAAGGGAAAGAGCAAACTGAAGAAAGGACTTATAAATCTTGATAATAGAGGGCAGCTGAGGGACACGTATTTACGAGTTGTGTGCTATTTTAATGAGAAATGTGCGGTAGATAATAAAAAAAGAAAAAAGTACTAAGGACAATCTCTGACTATGCACCATAAGGCCACATAGGCACAGGTTTTTATGCACTTCCAGACAACTCCAGGGGCTTTAATGTACAGATACATTGGGGGTGCATTGTATCCCATGGGAATAATGAGGCTTTACTCCTAGCTTAGTAACAGGCTTGGGAAGCAGTAGAACTCCTCCTGTCTCCATGGAAACAAGATGAAAGGATGCTGAGAAACACACTTCTTAAGTGATAGGGGGGACATGTTTCATGTTTTTACCACTCCTCAAGAAACACAAGGGACAAAACAACAAAATGACACAAGGCATCATCCAGGTCCGGAGCGGACAGCGTGTTGTAACTCACCAATTTTACGATCTCTGTGTGCTGCCACCGGAGAAAAACATATTTGAATGCATGCAGCGCCTGACATGTAAACCTGTGCAGATCCAGTACTAAGAGCTGGATGCATGGATGTGAGTCAGGCGTCACCCCTCTCAAGGTGTCAATGTCAGTAAAACGTAGCAGTCTCCATCCATTGGAGAAGAAATCGCTAATATTATCAGCCCCTGACATCAGAGATCTTTAAAATAATGCAGAACTTATATATTAACTATATTAAAAGGGAATCTGTCAGCAAAATCAACAGTGCCAGCAAAAGCTACGCGATTTCAGAAATCTCATGCACACACAGCTTTTTTGCTTGCTGAATTTCAGCACAGTATGTCAGCGATGGGGGAGCCACGCATATCTGGACAGGATGGGGGGAACCACGCATATCTGGACAGGATGGGGGGAACCACGCATATCTGGACAGGGATAAGGAGACAATGCATACCCGGCTTATACTCAAGTCAATAAGGTTACCCAGTTTTCCATGGCAAAACTGGGTACCTTGGCTTATACTCAGGTCAGCTTTTACACGAGTATATATGGTAATTAACATGTCCTGTAGACAAATCACACATGTAATCCACCTGTAAGACGCAGGAAAAACGCAGCTATTTTCTGCATTTTATATGCAGCATTTTTACTGCCTTGAGTGAAGGTTTTGGATACATAAAAAAAGTGTGAACATCTTCATATCCGCTATCTATCACATGTATCCACAATTTTTATAGTATGCAAAAAAACATTATTTTGATCACTGTTTGATCAGGGTGTGGTCCGGGTGTCATCAGTTAGCCGCTGATCTCCCGACGGTTGCCGCGGGTCATCTCCTGCCGCACGGAGGTCAGTGGTGACGCAGCCGGGAGATGACCGATGCAGCGCTCAATGTGCGGATGGTACCCAGGGTCCGGAGGAGAGGAGACTCTCCTCCAGGCCCTGGGTACCATAAACCTGTAAAAAATAGAATTAAAATAACAAATAGTGATATACTCACCTTCCGACGGCCCCCTGACTCTTTCCCTCCTCTCACCACATGCCCGGCATCTTCCGGTGCCAGTAATGCTTTGCGCGAAAGACCGCTGATGACGTTGCGCTCTTGTGAGAGTGAAGTCATCTCCGGTCCTTCGCGCTAAGCATTACTGGGACCGGAAGATGCTGGGAGCGTGGAGAGGAGATCGGGGGCCGTCGGAAGGTGAGAATAACCTTTTTTTAAAAAAAAATTTTATTACTTTTTGCATTCTATCTTTTACTATTGATGCTGCATAGGCAGCATCAATAGTAAAAAGTTGATGTCACGATCCCACCGCTGACACCGGTATGTTACGGATGGAGGGACGTGACGCATTGCCGACACACGGCTATCACCTGCACAGGGGGGATTATCTTAATTATCCCACCGCTGCCACAATGTGATAAAAAAAACAGCAAGCTAGTCTTGCCCTAACAATTTATCGCAGGGGGGTTATTTTGGATGTCCCACCATTGCTAACAATATTTCACGAACTGCGGGGATTTATGTATATCCCACTTTTCAGTTCCACTTTGGAACTTGCAGCTCTCCGGAGCCCCACCTTACCCTCACGTCAGTCAGGGAACTACGCCTAGGAAAATTGGTCGCCGACCGGGCTGCTTGTTGTGCACTGGCGATTAGGCTGCTGCAGTGAGGGAATTAAAAATGCTCTGGCTGCAGCCACCCAATTAGCTTATTGCCAGAGAGGCAACGGGAGATTAGGGAGGTTAATAAGTGGCTCAGGAATTGGTGTAGGAAGGAGGGGTTTGGGTTCCTGCAGAACTGGGCCGACTTCTCAGTTGGCTACAGGTTCTACGCTAGGGATGGGCTGCACCTCAATGGGGAGGGTGCAGCTGTGCTGGGGGAGAAAATGGCTAGAAGGTTGGAGGAGTGTTTAAACTAGGGACGGGGGGGGAGGGTATTCCTTTTATAGGAGGGGAAGACAGTGCAGATAGAGACCTGGGCACAAATAATGACATTGGGGGTGGAGGTGGCATGGGGGGTGGGGTTAGAACAGTTAATAATTTAAGAAAGAATAGAGGTACAGAGAGATACATAAAGTGCATGTATACTAATGCCAGAAGTCTCGCCAACAAAATGGAGGAACTGGAGTTAATGTTGTTGGAACATAATTATGACATGGTGGGGATATCTGAGACATGGCTGGATGAGAGCCATGACTGGGCTGTTAATTTACAGGGCTATAGTCTGTTCAGAAATGACCGTACAAATAAGCGAGGGGGAGGCGTGTGTTTATATGTAAAATCATCCTTAAAACCCATCCTTCGTGATAATATATATGAATCTAATGAAAATGTAGAGTCCCTGTGGGTAGAGATAAGGGGAGGGGGGAAAAATAATAAATTACTGATAGGGGTTTGTTATAAATCTCCAAAAATAATGGAAGCTACAGAGAATATCCTCATAAAGCAAATAGATGAAGCAGCGACTCAAGGAGAAGTCATTATTATGGGGGACTTCAACTACCCTGAAATACATTGGGGAACCGAAACCTGCAGTTCCAGCAAAGGTAATAGGTTTCTGACAACGATGAGAGACAATTACCTTTCACAACTGGTTCAGGACCCAACAAGAGGGGGGGCACTGCTAGACCTAATATTAACCAACAGGCCAGACCGCATATCAAATGTAAGGGTTGAGGGTCACTTGGGTAATAGTGATCACAAATTAATAAGTTTTCATGTATCCTTTAATAAGATGTGTAGTAGAGGGGTTACAAGGACACTAAACTTCAGGAAGGCAAATTTCCAACGGATGAGAGATGATCTTGGTGCAATTAACTGGGACGATATCCTGAGACATAAAAATACACAAAGAAAATGGGAGACGTTTATTAGCATCCTGAATAGGACCTGTGCACAATATATACCGTATGGGAATAAATATGCGAGAAATAGGAGGAAACCACTATGGCTAAATAGAGCTGTAAGGGGTGCAATAAGAGATAAAAATAAAGCATTTAGAGAAAGCAAGTAGGTAGTGATGAGGCATTAAATAAATACAGAAGATTAAATAAATTCTGTAAAAAGCAAATCAAGACAGCAAAGATTGAGACAGAGAGACTCATTGCCAGAGAAAGTAAAAATAATCCCAAAATATTCTTTAACTACATAAATAGTAAGAAGCTAAAAAATGATAGTGTTGGTCCCCTTAAAAATAGTCTGGGTGAAATGGTGGATGAGGATGAGGAAAAAGCCAATATGCTAAATGACTTTTTTTCAACAGTATTTACACAAGAAAATCCCATGACGGATAACATGATCAGGGATAAAAATTCTCCATTAAATGTCACCTGCTTAACCCAGCAGGAAGTACGGCGGCGTCTACAAATCACTAAAATTGACAAATCCCCAGGCCCGGATGGGATACACCCCCGAGTACTGCAGGAATTAAGCACAGTCATAGATAGACCACTATTTTTAATCTTTAAAGATTCCATAATAACAGGGTCTGTACCACAGGACTGGCGTATAGCAAATGTGGTGCCAATATTCAAAAAGGGGACCAAAACTGAACTTGGAAATTATAGGCCAGTAAGTTTAACCTCAACTGTGGGTAAAATCCTGGAGGGTTTTCTAAGAGATACTATACTGGAGTATCTGGAGAAGAATAACCTTATGACCCAATATCAACATGGGTTTACAAGAGACCGTTCCTGTCAGACTAATCTGATAAGCTTTTATGAAGAGGTAAGTTCTGGACTGGACCAAGGGAATGCAGTGGACGTGGTGTACATGGACTTTTCAAAAGCTTTTGATACGGTGCCACACAAAAGGTTGATACATAAAATGAGAACAATGGGGATAGGGGAAAATATGTGTAGGTGGGTTAAGAGCTGGCTCAGGGATAGGAAACAAAGGGTGGTTATTAATGGAGCACACTCGGACTGGGTCACGGTTAGCAGTGGGGTACCACAGGGGTCAGTTTTGGGCCCGCTTCTTTTTAACATATTTATTAATGACCTTGTAGGGGGCATAGAGAGTAGAATTTCAATATTTGCAGATGACGCTAAACTCTGCAGGGTAATTAATACAGAGGAGGACAATTTTATATTACAGGAGGATTTATGTAAACTAGAAGCTTGGGCTGATAAATGGCAAATGAGCTTTAATGGGGATAAATGTAAGGTCATGCACTTGGGTAGAATGAACAAGTTGTATAATTATGTGCTTAATTGTAAAACACTGGGCAAAACAGTCACTGAAAAAGACCTGGGTGTATGGGTGGACGACAAACTCACATTTAGTGTCCAGAGTCAAGCAGCTGCTGCAAAGGCAAATAAAATAATGGGATGCATTAAAAGAGGCATAGATGCTCATGAGGAGAACATAATTTTACCTCTATATAAGTCACTAGTGCGACCACACTTAGAATACTGTGTACAGTTCTGGTCTCCGGTGTATAAGAAAGACATAGCTGAACTGGAGCGGGTGCAGAGAAGAGCGACCAAGGTTATTAGGGAACTAGGGGGTCTGCAATACCAAGACAGGTTATTACACTTGGGGTTATTTAGTTTGGAGAATCGAAGGCTTAGGGGTGATCTTATTACAATGTATAAATATATGTGGGGACAATACAAAGACCTTTCTAATGATCTTTTTACTCTTAGACCTGTGACGGGGACAAGGGGGCATCCTCTACGTCTGGAGGAAAGAAGGTTTAAGCATACTCACAGACGCGGATTCTTTACTGTAAGAGCAGTGAGACTATGGAACTCTCTGCCATATGATGTTGTAATGAGTGATTCACTACTAAAATTTAAGAAGGGACTGGATGCCTTTCTTGAAAAGTATAATATTACAGGGTATATACACTAGTCTCCTTAATATTGCATTGATCCAGGGAGCTAGTCTGATTGCTGTATGTGGAGTCGGGAAGGAATTTTTTTCCCCAATGTGAAGCTTACTGTTGCCACATGGGGTTTTTTTGCCTTCCTCTGGATCAACATGTTAGGGCAAGTTAGGATAGGATATGGGTTGAACTAGATGGACTTAAAGTCTCCCTTCAACCTTAATAACTATGTTACTATGTTACTATGTTATAAAATCCCTTTCCCTCACAGTCAGCAGTACCCGGGACCCAGACCACACTTCGCCGCCACCAGCTCCAGATTTCTCTGATTAATATTTAAACTTAATAGAGGGGATCGAAGCCAACCCAAATCAGTAGTGTAATTATCTTAAAGGCAGGTAAATTCGTTTTTAGAGCATGAAGACAGACTGATAAAGTTATAATTTATTCCCAAAAGACGGGCAGTGTTTACAGAGATGAAAGATCTTACAAAGTTGAGACATTATATATGTACAATGCAAATATAAAATAAACAGGTTTAAAAGCATAAATCAACACTTACATTTGCTTAGATGGTCTTAGGCTAACCATGTGGGGAGAAGGCGGAGCCAAACGTCTCCACTCATCTGAGTTCCGTTTGGCACGGAATCTCCAGCTCGAATCACCTCCCAACTGAGTGAGTGTGCTCTATAGTTCTGGGTCATGATATCATAAAAGGGGCTATCTGGTGATGGTTCTCCCCCTGCTCAAAGTACAGATGTGGGTCCTGAAAACTTATAACCATCATATCTGGGCTTGAGAACCTAGCAGAATATCAGCAGAACCATCATTCATCTTATATTGAAATTAGCTTTGTAATAATATCAAACACTAGCTGTTTATTCCACTCTGTATAGGAGAACAACTCCATTTCTCTGGTTCTGTCGATACTAGGATTTAGCAAGAACCACTGTAGTGAAGCCCGATCAGTGCATGTTACCAATAGAGTGCGCTTAGGGAGGCAGTACCTGTTAGGCGTTGGGTTCCTGTCGCTGCACAGCAGGAATCCCGAGCCTTGCATTCGGCAGTCTCCCATTCCTCTCCGGCCGCAGAGGAGGCTGCTCAGCAGAATCGTCGATCCAGGCGCTCTGCTCAGACCAGCTCTGTGGGTTTGGTCACTGCTGCCACCTCTTGTCTAGCTATAGCAATGCATGCTTGTCAGCAGCAAGCTACTCCAGGGAGTAAGTCCTCCTTTCGGTCCACTGAGCATGCCCGTGGGACGATCTCTCATTGGAGATCGGAGGTCACATGCTCAGGTCCTTCTCCAGCTCAGATTGGGCCATCAGGAAGGTCCCGGAAGGACGCTGCTATAAAAGGTTCGCATGGCCGCTCGGCCATGTGCTAATATAGAAAAAGATTAGACTATGTGTTGTATGCATGTATGAATGTCTCTGGTGAGACTCATTATGAAACCCCTACCCTTGGAACGCATGTGTTGTGTAGCCTAGCCTGCTAGCGCCAGGCTGAGGTCCAGGTAGAGGCAGAGTCAGAGACTGGCATCAGCACCTACCGGTGACTTTGTCTGTACACCACGGTGCACATAGTCTGCACTCCATTGTGGTCAGTGTTCATTAGAGGCATCGGCAGGTGCGATGCCGCACGCTCAGTAGGTCTAGAGGGACTCAGACCTCGTGTCATTGGGGCTGAGTTCTGTGACCGTTTACTGAGCGCTCTCTTGCCGAGTGCTGTGTGTCTTGACAGGCTCTGGCATTTATGTTCCGCGATACTGCGGCTTTGTGATGTAACAGAGTCCGTTCCTGTTCACACCAGGTGACGTTAACCCGCGTGTGACCTTTTGTATACCGCTATATCCATCCGCCATTACTAAGCAGCAGTTTACCACCTCTGCACGGTGGATCCTGGACTGCGAACGCACCTTACTATTATTTTATTATTTGGTGCGTTCCGCCAGCCCTAACAGTACCTACACACCGCCAGATGCACCTCTGCAGGTTCACCCCTGTGGGACAAACCATCGACATTTCCATGCTTGCGACCCTTCTTGTGTTGTACGGTAAATCGTACTGCTGAAGGGCAAGGCTCCAGCGTAGCAACCTTCCATTGGTTCCGGACACTGTGTGCAGCCACAACTCAGAGGGTTGTGGTCGGTTACCACCGTGAAGGTGCGCCCGTACAGGTATGGCTGCAAAAGTTGCAGTTCCCAGACCATGGCCAGGCACTCCAGAGGAGGCTGCTCAGCAGACTCGTCGATCCAGGCACTCTGCTCAGACCAGCTCTGTAGGTTTGGTTGCTGCTGCCACCTCTGGTCCAGCTATAGCAACGCATGCTGGTCAGCAGCGAGCTACTCCAGGGACTAAGTCCTCCTTTCGGTCCACTGAGCACGCCCGTGGGATGTTCTCTCATTGGAGATCGGAGTTCACATGCTCAGGTCCTTCTCCAGCTCAGATTAGACCATCAGGAAGGTCAGGAAAGTCCCGGAAGGACACGGCTATAAAAGGTTTGCATGGCCGCTCGGCCATGCGCTAACATAGAAAAAGATTAGACCATGTGGAGTGAGTGTTGTATGCATGTATGAATGTCTCTGGTGAATGACTCATTATGAAACCCCTACCCTTGGTACGCATGTGTTGTGTAGCCTAGCCTGCTAGCGCCAGGCTGAGGTCCAGGTAGAGGCAGAGTCAGAGACTGGCATCAGCACCCACTGGTGGCTTTGTCTGTATGCCACGGTGCACATAGTCTGCACTCCATTGTGGTCAGTGTTCACTAGAGGCATCCGCAGGTGCGACGCCACACGCTCAGTAGTTCTAGAGGGATCAGACCTCGTGTCATTGGGGCTGAGTTCTGTGACCGTTTACTGAGCGCTCTCTTGCCGAGTGCTGTGTGTCTTAACAGGCTCTGGCATTTATGTTCCGCGGTACTGCGGCTCTGTGACGTAACAGAGTCTGCTCCTGTTCACACCGGGTGACATTAACCCATGTGTGACCTTTTGTATACCGCTCTATCCATCCGCCATTACTAAGCAGCAGTTTACCACCTCTGCATGGTGGACCCCGGGCTGCGAACGCACCTTACTATTATTTGGTGCGTTCCGCCAGCCCTAACATTATATTAGCGCCAGGGTCTGGCTAGTAATGGCGGACGAACAGCGACTGCAGCGGTACATCCAGCAGCTGGAGGGCAGGTTGGTGGCTCTTGAGTGCACAACCTCAGCCGTGGATGTTACCACAGTAGCTGTTCAGGCCGCTAGCATGGTGGCAACTAGGTTGTCCACTGCCACCCCTGTTCCAACATTATCCCGCCTCCCCCTGCCAGATAAATTTTATGGTGATTCTAAGTCTTGTAGAGGATTTGTGAGCCAGTATGCTATACACCTGGAGCTCCTGGCTGCATGTTTTCCCTCAGAGCGGGCTAAGGTGGGGTTCATAATATCCATGCCACTTTGGGAGCTAGCGTCTGAGCTGGAGTGGCCAGATAATGCTCTCATCCCAGTATTTTGGAGAGGGCTGGCTGACCATGTGAACGACGCTCTGGCCACTAGGGAGATTCCCGCAACACTGGATAAATTAATTACAGTTTCTACCCGCATCGACCTCCGCTTTCACGAGCGAAGGTTGGAGCGTGTACAGTGTAGGCAGAAGTTTCGGCTGGCACCCACCTTCGCCAAACCTCTGGAACCTCCGGTCCAGGCGTCCAAGCCACATGAGGCCATGGAGATGCCTCGAGCGGGATCCAAGTCCCAGACCGCTCAT
This sequence comes from Dendrobates tinctorius, assembly GCF_039654945.1. Lineage (NCBI taxonomy): Eukaryota > Metazoa > Chordata > Amphibia > Anura > Dendrobatidae > Dendrobates > Dendrobates tinctorius. Next base: position 3,637,316 of record NW_027361873.1, read on the forward strand.
GCACGCATGGTCTGTCATGTCTGCCTGCAGTCAGGACATCTCGCCTCCAGATGTCCTCGGCGACTGGGAAAGCATCCACGTTTGGTGATCTTGGGAGCTGGTTCACTAAACGCCATGGCACCTTCTTCCAAGCTGACCTTTAAAGGGACAATTTCTATTGGTCCATCCACCCATGTTGTAGAGCTTTGCGTAGATTCCAGAGCGGAGGGCAGCTTTATGTCTTCTGTCTTCACCCAACGGCACACAATTCCTCTTGTTATGCTTGACAAGCCAGTGACCATATGGGTGATAAATGGATCGACGCTACCATCGCAGATAACCCATCAGACCATCCTTTTTACTTTATCCATGTCTCCTTCCCATCAGGAGATCATCTCCCTGCTAGTCATTCCCGAAGGAATTGACGAGGTCCTCTTAGGGATGTCGTGGCTACGGTATCATTCCCCTCATATAGAGTGGTCCTATATTCTCCTATAGAGGGAGAATTCTGGGATGGAGTAAATCCTGTGTTGGTAGATGTCAACGGGAGTGTGTTCAGGTTGATACTACTGAGATACCCGCAGATCTCTCCTCCCTCCCCAAACACTATTGGCCCTATGCGGACATGTTCTCCACGAAGGCGGCGTAGACCCTTCCGCCTCATCGCCCCTATGACTGTCCTATCGACCTCTTGCCTGGTGCTGAGCCTCCTCGGGGTCGAGTTTATCCACTCTCTCTCCTGAAGACGAAGGCAATGTCTCAGAACACCAGAGATGGACAATATGAATATCTGGTGATGACCTTCAGGCTCTGTAATGCTCCGGCTGTCTTCCAAGACTTTGTGAATGACATCTTCCGGGATATGCTCACCACCTCAGTTGTAGTCTATCTGGATGATATCCTCATCTACTCTCCAGATATAGACTCCCACCGGAGAGATGTTTGCAAAGTCTTCGACCTCCTACGGGCAAACTCACTCTAAGCCAAGTTGGAGAAGTGTGTGTTTGAGCAGGAGTCCTTACCATTCCTGGGCTATATCATCTCCGCCCAGGGCTTGGCCATGGATCCTGCCAAGCTACAGGCGGATATGGATTGGCAGGATCCTCATTCCCTCAAGGCGGTGCAGCGCTTTATGGGATTTATTGACTATGGCCCTCACCAAGAAGGGAGCAAATCCTAAATTGTGGTCAGAGGAGGTCTCCAAGGCCTTCCTCTCTATTAAGTCTCATTTTGCCAGCGCTCCCATTTTACATTGCCCCGATGTAGATAAACCGTTTATTTTAGAGGTGGATGCCTCGTCCGTCGGTGCTGGAGTGGTCCTGTTCCAGAAGGACGCTCAAGGTCGGAAGCACCCTTGCTTCTTCTTTTCTAAGACCTTCTCACCGGCGGAGAGGAACTATTCCATTGGGGACAGGGAGTTGCTGGCCATGAAATTGGCCTTGTCATGGTCCATGCTGGATCATGACAGATAAATTCACAAAGTAACCTTTTTTTTCCTTAAGCTGTGTGCTCGGAGTTGGTTTTTGCCCCCGGTGGCCATTAGGATTATTACACAGTGGTGTTTTTTGTTCTAGTTTGCCCCCGGTGGTGGTGAGCGTCATTGCGCTCTGGTTTCTTTAGTTTAGTGCATGTGATATAAAGCAGGTGTGATTGCTGGCTCTTACCTATAAAATAGATTCAGGTGTTGCAATCACTGTTGGTGATAGTGTTCATTTCAAACATCCTTGATGGAGGAAGGATCTAGAGAGAGGTCCTGGCAGCTCAGTCAGAGCCCTGTTGTGGAAGGAGTCAGAGGGGATTTCCTTGCAGCTCTGACAGAGCTTGGTGGCAGCTTTTCAGGAGGAAAGCTGCATTCTGGTGATGGACTCTGCTGCTGGGAGCAAGAGCAACAGAGCAAAGCTAAGTGGTGTTTCCCTGTCTATATTTTTCCTGGTGTGTATTAGTACAGCAGTGGGGCCAGTGCCTGCATCACCCAGCTCCCTAGCAAGGGATAGGTGAAGGGTGTGGTAGGGTGACAGGTATCCTGATCGGCGCCCGGTGCGGAACCGGCTTATGGAACGATAGGAGTCTGAGGGACACTGACTCAGGGGAGTGCAGGAGGTCTCCACGTCCCCGCTCCCTATCGCAGGGCCCACCATTGTAACTGTTTCCCTTTCCCTGTGTCTTGTTGTTTTAGTTACCGGCCTGCGGGCCGTGTCACACAGGACAGTTTCATGTGCCGTGTCTTGTTGTTTCAGTTACCGGCCTGCTGGTCGCGTCACACAGGACGGGTCCACGTGACAGGCCTTTTCTGAATGGAGACATCTCCTGGAGGGGGCCCGTTACCCCTTCCAAGTCTACACTGACCACTAAAGTTTAGTGTATTTACAAACCGCCCAGCGGCTAAATTCTTGCCAATCCAGATGGTCCCTGTTCTTTTCCAGGTTCCATTTCACCCTACATTTTCATTCCGGTGAGAAGAATGTCCGGGCCGATGCGCTCTCTCGCTCTGTGGTGTCAGCGGAGGATGAGGAGCCTCGGTTAATTGTACCATCTGAGAGCCTGAGGACAGTGGCTCTGGTCGCTCTTGAGTCTGTAGCCCTGGGCAAGACTTTTGTCCCTGCCCGTTTGCGTCCGGAGGTCCTCTCTTGGGTGGGCTCACACGTCCAGGGTGGGTGGACACTTTGGCACTAAATGGACAGTTGAGCTTTTGGCGAGGACGTACTGGTGGCCGCATATCGCCCGTGACGTTAGAGACTATATTCAGGCGTGCGTCTCCTGCGCCAAGAATGTCTTCCCGGTAACAACCTGCTGGGTTACTTTACCCATTACCGGTGGCGGACAGGCCCTGGGAGATTGTTGGCAAGGACTTTGTGGTGGGTCTACCCAAGTCCAGTGGCAGCACAATTATTTTAAGTCGTCACCGACCATTTTTCTAAAATGGTGCACTTGGAGCCTCTCTCTCGGTTACCTTCCGCACGGGGCATAGCAGTGTTGTTCATTAAACACGGTTTCCAGTTACACGGCATGCCAGACAGGATTGTCAGTGACCGGGGTCCCCAGTTTGCGTCTCGGTTCTGGAGAGAGCTCTGTCGCTTGCTGTCATGATCCGAAGTGGATCTGACAGTTTAAATGCACAAAGCAACTTTTTTCCTTTGGCTGTGTGCCAAAGTGTGGGTTTGCCCCCGGTGGCCATTAGGATTATTGCACTGTGGTGTCGTTTGTTCTAAGCTTGCCCCAGTTGTGGTGAGCAGCATTGCACTTTAGTCTTTAGTTAAGTGCACATGTTTATAATGCAGGTTTGATTGCTGGCTCTGCTATAAAAGAGTCACAGGTGTTTCAATCACTGTTGGTGATAGGTCTTCATTTGCAAGAACGCCTGGGTGAAGGAGGGAGCTGAAGGAGAGTCACGGGCAGCTCAGTCAGAGCCCTCGAGTAGCAACTATGGTGTCTGCAAGGAGTGCTGGCATGGATTGGTGGAGTTCAACTATGGTGTCTGCAAGAAGGGCTGGCATGGCGTGGTGGAGTCGCAGTTATGGTGTCAGCAGGAAGTGCTTGCATGGCTTGGTGGAGTGGCGACTGTGGTGTAGAGTTGCACGCAGCATGCTGGACTTGGTTGCTGAAAGCTGGACTCAAGCATGCTGGACTTTTTGGCAGAAAAGTTGGACTCAAGCATGCTGGACTTTTTGGCAGAAGCTGGACTCATTTGCTGGACTCTGTTTCTGGACAGCTGCACATAGGTGGTGGACTCTGTTTTCTCCAAGGCTGCACTATGGTGATGGATCCGGTTGGAGGAAAAGATGCACGCAGGTGGTGGCTCTGTTGCTGGGAGTGTAAGCAACAGAGCAAAGCTAAGTGGTGTTCCCCTGTATTGTCATTTTTCCTTATGTGTGTTTAGTGCAGTGGTGGGATTAGTTTCCGCACTGACCAATTCCCTAGTGAGGGTTTAGGTGCAGGGCGAGCTAGGGATATCAGGTATCCAGATCGGCGCCCGGTGTGGAACCAGTCTAGGGAACGTTAGGAGTGTAGAGACACTGACTCAGTGGAGTGCAGGAAGTCTCCATGTCCCCGTTCCCTATCGCAGGGCCCCCATTGTTATTGTTACCCAGGTTTCCCTTATTGTTTAAATTGGCCTTACTGGAGGCGGAGTTTCCAGATTTACATGTAACGTGTATTACCTAAATTCGCCTGTTAGAGGCGGCGTCTCCAGCTGCAAGTCTTATTATTTAAATTTGCCCCACTGGAGGCGGTGTATCCAGGGTCACGCGTGTCATCTAAATCTACCCTGCTGGGGGCGCTGTGTCCAGCCGCGCGTGACCGTGACATTATCACCAACCATACTTTTTTTTTTTCTGGTGAGCCTTGGCCATGTGGAGACCTGTGAGCAATTGCTGCTGGGCCTCACTGAGGTGAGTGAGGAGCTGCATGGTGTTGAAGCAGCTGCGACAGCAATTATCAGGGTCTGGGGCCTTCCCTTTGGCTCAACCAGAAAATCAAAATTGCGGCTCTGGTAATGAAGCCCCCTAGAGTCGCTGCTGGGGAGCGGGACTTGCTAATGCACGCGGAGGTACCCAGGCAGGTGGGAGGAATTGGTGCCCCACGGAGTTGCCTGGTAATCCCCGAGGTGAAGGGGTACGCCCCTGTGGTGAGCGGACTGGTGTGATAGTCCGCGGGGTTTATGCCAAATCTTCCATTCCACCGAAGAAGCCGCCCCCTCCTGGTCGTGTGGAGGAAAGCGACCAGGGAGTGTATTTTTCCTCCATATCCCAGGCCCCTCCGTCAACGGTGTGAGAAGCAGGTGTGCTGCGGAGGAGTAGGGGCAAATCTCAACCCTCGCCATTAGCCAACTCTGGGAGGCGCAGACCTCGTGGTGTAAAGGGTTGGAGGGTGGTGTTCCCTTGGTGAATAGCGGGGGTGTTAGTGTGGTGACACAGGGGGACGCCTCTGTTGTCGATCCCAGAATGAGTTCAAACGAATGTGTGGCAATAAACGTTCAGTTCCGGACCTGTGTGTGAACGAGCAAGTATGGGTGGCCACCAAAAAACTTCTTGTGGAAGTGTGTTGCGGAGTCTTACCAGCTCATACCGAACGTACACATACATAACTCGTTCCCCAGGTCGGCGCTGTGGAGATGTGTGGTGCCTCCCAAACATACATTGCCAATACCAACGGTGCATTTGTCATTAACCTGAAGTGTCAGGTAGTGGTTGGGGTGAACTCTGGATCTGGGCGTCCCCACTGTAGGTGGTGCCCTGATGAGGAGTGGTCTTGAGGGTCCAGAGGCCCCTCATTAACGGGAGGGTACTGTCATGATCCGAAGTGGATCTGACAGTTTAAATGCACAAAGCAACTTTTTTCCTTTGGCTGTGTGCCAAAGTGTGGGTTTGCCCCCGGTGGCCATTAGGATTATTGCACTGTGGTGTCGTTTGTTCTAAGTTTGCCCCGGTGGTGGTGAGCAGCATTGCACTTTAGTCTTTAGTTAAGTGCACATGTTTATAATGCAGGTTTGATTGCTGGCTCTGCTATAAAAGAGTCACAGGTGTTTCAATCACTGTTGGTGATAGGTCTTCATTTGCAAGAAAGCCTGGGTGAAGGAGGGAGCTGAAGGAGAGTCACGGGCAGCTCAGTCAGAGCCCTTGAGTAGCAGCTATTGTGTCTGCAAGGAGTGCTGGCATGGATTGGTGGAGTCGCAGTTATGGTGTTAGCAGGAAGTGCTTGCATGGCTTGGTGGAGTGACGACTATGGTGTAGAGTTGCACTCAGCTTGCTGGACTTGGTTGCTGAAAGCTGGACTCAAGCATGCTGGACTTTTTGGCAGAAAAGTTGGACTCAAGCATGCTGGACTTTTTGGCAGAAGCTGGACTCATTTGCTGGACTGTTTCTGGACAGCTGCACATAGGTGGTGGACTCTGTTTGCTCCAAGGCTGCACTATGGTGATGGATCCGGTTAGAGGAAAAGATGCACGCAGGTGGTGGCTCTGTTGCTGGAAGCGTAAGCAACAGAGCAAAGCTAAGTGGTGTTCCCCTGTATTGTCATTTTTCCTTATGTGTGTTTAGTGCAGTGGTGGGATTAGTTTCCGCACCGACCAATTGCCTAGTGAGGGTTTAGGTGCAGGGCGAGCTAGGGATATCAGGTATCCAGATCGGCGCCTGGTGTGGAACCGGCCTAGGGAACGTTAGGAGTGTAGAGACACTGACTCAGTGGAGTGCAGGAAGTACCATGTCCCCGTTCCCTATCGCAGGGCCCCCATTGTTATTGTTACCAAGGTTTCCCTTATTGTTTAAATTCGCCTTACTGGAGGCGGAGTTTCCAGATTTACGTGTTACGTGTATTACCTAAATTCGCCTGTTGGAGGCGGCGTCTCCAGCTGCAAGTCTTATTATTTAAATTTGCCCAACTGGAGGCGATGTATCCAGGGTCACGCGTGTCATCTAAATCCGCCATGCTGGGGGCACTGTGTCCAGCCGCGCGTGACCGTGACACTTGCTCAGTATTGAGCTGAATCTCTTCTTGGCCTTTCATCCCGAGACGAACGGGTTGGTAGAGAGGGCCAACCAGACCCTGGTCACATATCTCTGACATTTTGTCTCGGCCAGGCAGGATTACTGGGCATCCTTGTTGCCATGGGCAGAGTTCGCCTTGAACAACACTGTGGCCTATTTCACCGGCCAGACCCCATTCCTCCTTAACTACGACCAACATCCTCGTGTCCCGGTGCCCATGCCCGTGTCATCCACTGACTCTAGGGTGGCAGACTGGGCGGTGGAGGCATGTGATATTTGGGACCGCATCCAGGATGCTATTCGGGCCTCTAAGGAGAGAATGAGGGCCTCCGCGGACGCACACTGGCGTCCTGCTCCAACCTTCTCCCCTGGCGATTTAGTGTGGCTCTCCACCGGTAACATCAGGCTGCGAGTAGAGTCCACTAAGTTCGCTCCTCGCTACTTTGGTTCCTTTAAGGTCCTCGAGCAGATCAGCTCTGTGGTCTATCGGCTGGCCCTTCCACCACACTTGGCTATCTCTGACACCTTCCACGTGTCCCTTCTTAAGCCGGTCCACATGTCCCGGTTCTCCGAGTCCTCTGCCAGAACATCAGACCTGTCCTTAGACGAGTTTGAGGTTAATGCCATCGTGGGATGCAGGGTGGTACGTGGAAAAAAGTTTTATTTGGTGGACTGGAAGGATCATGGTCCAGAAGCTTGGACCTGGGAGCCAGTGGAGAACATCCGTGCTCCGCTTCTCAATGCGGCATTTGAGCGTAGCGAGGCTCAGAGGGGAGGGGCCCCTAGGGGGGGTAATGTTAGGCGTCGGGTTCCTGTCGCTGCACAGCAGGAATCCCGAGCCTTGCATTCGGCAGTCTCCCATTCCTCTCCAGCCGCAGAGGAGGCTGCTCAGCAGAATCATCGATCCAGGCGCTCTGCTCAGACCAGCTCTGTGGGTTTGGTCACTGCTGCCACCTCTGGTCTAGCTATAGCAACGCATGCTGGTCAGCAGCGAGCTACTCCAGGGAGTAAGTCCTCCTTTCGGTCCACTGAGCATGCCCGTGGGACGATCTCTCATTGGAGATCGGAGGTCACATGCTCAGGTCCTTCTCCAGCTCAGATTGGGCCATCAGGAAGGTCCCGAAAGGACGCTGCTATAAAAGGTTTGCATGGCCGCTCAGCCATGTGCTAATATAGAAAAAGATTAGACTATGTGTTGTATGCATGTATGAATGTCTCTGGTGAGACTCATTATGAAACCCCTACCCTTGGTACGCATGTGTTGTGTAGCCTAGCCTGCTAGCGCCCAGGCTGAGGTCCAGGTAGAGGCAGAGTCAGAGACTGGCATCAGCACCTACCGGTGACTTTGTCTGTACACCACGGTGCACATAGTCTGCACTCCATTGTGGTCAGTGTTCATTAGAGGCTTCGGCAGGTGTGATGCCGCACGCTCAGTAGGTCTAGAGGGACTCAGACCTTGTGTCATTGGGGCTGAGTTTTGTGACCGTTTACTGAGCGCTCTCTTGCCGAGTGCTGTGTGTCTTGACAGGCTCTGGCATTTATGTTCCGCGGTACTGCGACTTTGTGATGTAACAGAGTCCGCTCCTGTTCACACCGGGTGACGTTAACCCGCGTGTGACCTTTTGTATACCGCTATATCCATCCGCCATTACTAAGCAGCAGTTTACCACCTCTGCACGGTGCATCCTGGACTGCGAACGCACCTTACTATTATTTTATTATTTGGTGCGTTCCGCCAGCCCCAACAGTACCTGTCGGTACACCGCCAGATGCACCTCTGCAGGTTCGCCCCTGCGGGACAAACCATCGGCATTTCCATGCTCGCGACCCTTCTTGTGTTATACGGTAAATCGTACTGCTGAAGGGCAAGGCTGCAGCGTAGCAACCTTCCATTGGTTCCGGACACTGTGTGCAGCCACAACTCAGAGGGTTGTGGTCGGTTACCACCGTGAAGGTGCGCCCGTACAGGTAGGTGTTATGATGAGTCACCGAAGGAGGAAAAAACAAAATATCAGCTAAGTCCAGAAAAAACAGAGAGGTTGGCAGCTATCAGATTGCAGACCCCTGGACCTATCCACAACAACTAGCAGTAGCCGTGGGGGGTTCCTACGGAGCCCTAGACCCCTCGATCACAGCCGGAGAACTACATAGCCTAAAGACAGAAAGGGGAAAAACGAAACTGCCCCAGAGCAGACCCCAAAGCAATAGGCAGCCCCCAACATATAATGACGGTGAAGCAAGATGAAAACACTAACACAGATAGAAAGATAGGTTGAGCAAATGATGGGGCCCAAGCTAACTACATAGGACAGGATAGGAAAGCTGCTGTCTGCCATCCGCAAAAACCCTATCAAAATGAGCCAACCGACTGATAGGAAAAACAGGCCCTGAAGTCGCTAGGCTTCAAAAGACTATATCAGCACTCAGGTATATTCTGAAGACAGAGCAAAAGATCAACAGATCAGAGACAAAAATGGAATTCAGCTCACCCCCGGCCGGGGATGGCAGAACTCCCAAAAAACAAGGCAAAACAAAAACAAAACTGAAGAGTACAAAGCAGAGCAGAAAAACTTAGCTTTGAGATGCAGGAATCACACTGGTCTCCAAGAATCCAGCAGGAAAATCACCAGCCAGGAAGAAGGGCGTCGGCAGCCTTATATCCAGTCCTCAATTCCAGCCACCCAGTCATCATCTAGCTGCCCAGGTGTTTGGTAATCAGTCTCACTACCTTCCTTCACCAGAGGAGGGAGTTCATCAGACCTCAATGGTGAAGGGAAAAATGAACTCACAACAGTACCTCCCCCTTGAGGAGGGGTCACCGAACCCTCATCCATGCCACCAGGGCGATCTGGGTGAGCCCGATGAAAGGCACGCACCAATCTTTTGGCATGAATATCAGAGGCAGAGACCCAGGAATTATCCTCCTGACCATAACCCTTCCACTTAACCAAATACTGGAGTCTCCGTCAAGCCAGACGGGAATCCAGTATCTTCTCTACCTCATATTCCATGTTACCTTCAACCAATATAGGGTCAGGAGGTGCCACCACAGGAACTACTGGTTCAACAAACCTCTTCAACAAGGACTTATGAAACACATTATGAATTTTAAATGTGACAGGAAGAGCCAACCGAAAAGAGACCGGATTAATAATCTCCAAAATCTTGTAAGGTCCAATAAATCTAGGCTTAAACTTAGGAGAAGCCACCTTCATAGCGATATTTTTTGATGACAACCAAACCATATCACCCACCTTAAACTGGGGACCAACAGTTCTACGCCGGTTGGAAAACCGCTGGGCCTTTTCCTGGGAGAGAGACAACTTATCCACTACTTGGTCCCAGATCTAGTGCATTCTCTCCACCACAGTGTCAACACCTGGGCAGGCAGAAGGCTCCACCTGCCCTGAAGAAAATCGAGGGTGAAAACCAAAGTTACAAAAAAAAGGTGACATCAAAGTGGCAGAACTAGCTCTATTATTTAAAGCAAATTCGGCCTTGGGCAAAAATGAAACCCAATCATCCTGATCGGCAGAAATAAAACATCTCAAATACGACTCCAAAGTCTGGTTTGTTCTCTCCGTCTGCCCATTGGTCTGAGGGTGAAATGCAGAGGAGAAGGACAACTGAATTCCCAGCTTGGAACAGAAAGTCCTCCAAAATCTAGACACAAACTGAACTCCTCTGTCAGATACAATGTTCTCAGGAATCCCGTGCAAGCGAACCACCTGTTGCAAAAACAAGGGGACCAACTCAGAGGAAGATGGCAACTTAGGGCGTGGTACAAGATGGACCATCTTAGGGAATCTATCACAAATCACCCAAATAACAGTCATTCTCTGAGAGACAGGCATATCAGAGATAAAATCCATTGAAATATGGGTTCATGGCCTCCTGGGCACCGGCAAAGGCATCAACAAGCCACTAGAGAGAGAACAAGGTTTAGACCGGGAGCAAGTCCCACAGGACTGCACAAAATTCCTGACATCATGAGACAAGGCGGGCCACCAAAAAGACCGACTCACCAGATCTCTAGTACCAAAAATACCTGGATGACCAGCCAATGCAGAGCAATGAACTTCAGACATCACTCTCTTCCTCCACTGGTCAGGAACATACGACTTTCCACTGGGACAACGCTCAGGTTTGTCCTCCTGAAACTCTTCCAGAGCACGTCTCAAATCGGGCGAGATGGCAGAAAGAACTACCCCCTCGCCTAAGATGGTAGCAGGCTTAGTCACAACAGGAGAATCAGCAAGGAAACTCCTAGAGAGGGCGTCGCCTTGACATTCTTAGTGCCCGGAAGAAAAGAGACCACAAAATCAAAACATGTGAAAAACAAGGCCCACCTAGCCTGTCTAGGATTCAAACGCTTGGCCTACTCCAGGTAAATCAAATTCTTGTGGTCAGTAAGGACCACGACTTGGTGTTTGGCTCCCTCCAACCAATGTCTCCACTCCTCAAATGCCCATTTCATGGCCAACAGTTCCCGATTCCCCACATCATAGTTACGTTCGGATGGGGAGAACTTTCGGGAAAAGAAAGCACAAGGATTCATTTTAGATGTCACAGGATCTTTTTGGGACAACACCGCTCCTGCACCAATCTCAGAAGCATCCACCTCCACCTGAAACGGGAGTGAGACATCAGGTTGCCGCAAAACCGGAGCAGAAGTGAATCTTCGCCTCAGCTCCTGAAAGGAAGAAACAGCCTCCGGAGACCAATTCAGCACATCAGCACCCTTCCTAGTCAAATCCGTCAATGGCTTGGCAATACCAGAAAAATTAGCTATAAATTTCCGATAAAAATTAGCAAAACCCAAAAACTTCTGGAGGGCCTTCAAAGAAGTGGGCTGAACCCAATCATAAATGGCCTGTACCTTGGCCGGGTCCATTTCAATAGTTGACGGAGACAAAATAAATCCCAAAAATGAAATCCTCTGTACCCCAAAAAGGCATTTCGATCACTTGACATACAGGGAATTCTCCCTCAAAATTCGGAACACAGTCCGAACATGTTCCACATGAGAGTCCCAATTCTTGGAGAAGATCAAAATATCATCCAGATAGATAATCAAAAATTTATCCACAAAGTCTCGGAATATATCGTTCATGAAGCACTGGAAGACAGAAGGGGCATTAGTGAGCCCAAAAGGCATCACCAGCTACTCAAAATGTCCCTCCGGAGTATTAAACGCCGTCTTCCATTCATCCCCATGCTTAATGCGAATAAGATTATACGCCCCCCTGAGGTCAAGCTTGGTAAACCAGCAAGCACCTTTAACTCTGGAGAATAGATCAGAAATCAGGGGTAACGGATACTGATATTTAACAGTAATTTTGTTGAGGGCACGATAGTCAATACAAGGCCTTAATGAACCATCCTTTTTAGCCACGAAAAAAAAACCAGCACCTAAGGGTGAAGAGGATGGTCTAATATGACCCTTATCCAATGCCTCCTTAATATAGGATCGCATAGCCTCGTGCTCGGGTACAGATAAATTGAAAAGCCGACCCTTGGGGAATTTACACCCCAGCTCAATTGCTCAGCTCAGCTCAATTGCACAGTCATAACTCCTATGAGGAGGCAAAGACGCAGACTCATTCTCACTAAATACATCATAAAAGTCAGCCAAATAGTCAGGAACATCATGCGACTGGGGAGAGGGGGAGAAAACAGGAGCATCACTAAGGGCACACCGACAACCCCAACTCACCACAGACAAAGATTTCCAGTCCAGAACTGGATTATGGATTTGCAACCAGGGAAACCCCAGAACAATGGCATCATGCAAATTATGCAACACCAAAAATCTGCAATTTTCTTGATGGTCTGGGGTGACCCGCATTACCACCTGGGTCCAAAACTGAGGTTTATTCTTCGCCAAAGGAGTAGCATCAATACCCCTCAAAGGGATGGGCGTCCGCAGAGGTGTCATAGGAAATCCACAACGTTTAGCAAAATCCAAGTCCATCAGATTAAGAGCTGCTCCTGAATCCACAAAAGCCTTGGTGGAAAATGTGGACAGGGAGCAGATCAGAGTAATTGCCAGAAGAAACTTAGGTTGAACACCACCCACAGAAAACGTGTGTGCACAACGTTTCTCTCGTTTAGGGCAGACAGAAATAATATGCGAGGCATCTCCACAAAAAAAACACAGCTTATTATGCCTTCTGAACTCCTGACGTTGCGCCCTAGACAAAACTCTATCACATTGCATAGGTTCAGACATTTGTTCAACAGGTGGCAACATCTCTCGTGTAGTTTTGCGTTCACGTAAACGCCGATCCACCTGAATGGCTAATGACATAGAATCGTCAAGACCAGAGGGAACAGGAAATCCCACCATAGTATCTTTTACAGTTTCTGACAAACCCTTCCGAAAGAGGGCTGCCAAGGCACCATCATTCCAGGTAGTAAGGACCGCCCACTTTCGGAATTTTTGACAGTACAACTCTGCCGAATCCCGACCCTGTCTTAATGCCAACAGGGTCTTTTCAGCCTGATCAATAGCATTAGGTTCATCATACAACAACCCCAAGGCTTGAAAAAATGTGTTCACATTATTTAGAATAGGATCATCAGGTTTCAAAGAAAACGCCCAATCCTGGGGATCGCCGCGCAGCAAAGAGATGACAATTTTAACCTGCTGCGCGGAGTTCCCCGACGAGTTAGGCTTCAAGGCAAAAAATAATTTACAATTATTCTTGAAATTCAAGAATTTAGACCGATCCCCAAAAAACACATCAGGAGTGGGAATCTTTGGTTCAGCAGCATGTGAATGAGCAAGATAGGCGGAAATTCATGGCACTTCAGCAGCGAGCTGCTCCACATGATCAGATAATTGCTTCATCTCCATTGAGAGAAAAATTCCCCCTACGGCCTCAGAGATATAGAGGAAAAAATATGCACTCAAAAAAGAAAAAAAATTCTGACACTTTTTTTTTTACAATTCTCTCCTGCTATTGAGTACCCTAGGATCTGCGGTATGGCTGGTGATTCTGTTATGATGAGTCACCGAAGGAGGAAAAAACAAAATATCAGCTAAGTCTATTAAAAACAGAGAGGTTGGCAGCTATCGGATTGCAGACCCCTGGACCTATCCACAACAACTAGCAGTAGCCGTGGGGGGTTCCTACGGAGCCCTAGACCCCTCGATCACAGCCGGAGAACTACATAGCCTAAAGACAGAAAGGGGAAAAACTAAACTGCCCCAGAGCAGACCCCAAATCAATAGGCAGCCCCCAACATATAATGACGGTGAAGCAAGATGAAAACACTAACACAGATAGAAAGATAGGTTGAGCAAATGATGGGGCCCAAGCTAACTACATAGGACAGGATAGGAAAGCTGCTGTCTGCCATCCGCAAAAACCCTATCAAAATGAGCCAACCGACTGATAGGAAAAACAGGCCCTGAAGTCGCTAGGCTTCAAAAGACTATATCAGCACTCAGGTATATTCTGAAGACAGAGCAAAAGATCAACAGATCAGAGACAAAAATGGAATTCAGCTCACCCCCGGCCGGGGATGGCAGAACTCCCAAAAAACAAGGCAAAACAAAAACAAAACTGAAGAGTACAAAGCAGAGCAGAAAAACTTAGCTTTGAGATGCAGGAATCACACTGGTCTCCAAGAATCCAGCAGGAAAATCACCAGCCAGGAAGAAGGGCGTCGGCAGCCTTATATCCAGTCCTCAATTCCAGCCACCCAGTCATCATCTAGCTGCCCAGGTGTTTGGTAATCAGTCTCACTACCTTCCTTCACCAGAGGAGGGAGTTCATCAGACCTCAATGGTGAAGGGAAAAATGATCTCAAAACAGGTAGGGCTGCAAAATTTGCAGTTCCCAGACCATGGCCAGGCACTCCTTCTCGATGGTGGAGTATGCCACTTCCCTCGGCAAAAGTTTCCGGCTCCGGTACAACACGGGGTGCTCCTGGTTCCCCGAATCGACCTGGCTGAGCACAGCACCGAGGCCAAACTCGCTAGCTTCGGTCTGTATCAGGAACGGGCGACTGATGTCCTGTATGAACCGCCTATAGTAGCCTGCAGTGCCCAAGAAGGACATCACCTGTTTCTTGGTCCTGGGGGTGGGCCAGGACACGACCTGGTCCACTTTCTCCGGCTCCGGACTCATGGAACCCCCGCCTACCCGGTGCCCCAGGTAGTGGACCTTGCTCATGCCCATCTGGCACTTTTCCGGCTTGATGGTCAGGCCTGACTGGTGAAGATGCTTGAGCACCTCCTGGAGATGCTGAAGGTGTTCCTCCCAGGTGAAACTGAAGATAGCAATGTGATCCAGATATGCCACTGCGTATGCAGAGCAGCAGTGCAGAGCAGCCTGGAACTCCTGGCTAGAGGCAGCTAGAAGTGACATCAGGGTTCCTTCCTCACTGGGACCCTCTGGAACCTGCTCTGGGTTCACCTCTGGTTCAGTCTCTCCTGTAGTGGAAGAGGGTCCAGAAGGCAGGGCGCTACCTGCGATCCGGGCACTCTGACTGCGTGTGACAGAGGCTATGTATGCTGTCTCCCTGGGGATTTCTACAGACCCACCAGCCGGCGCTGCTATGGGCTCTACCTCCCCATCCACCCCCAACACTTCAGGAGCAGTGCTACTTATGAGCCAGTTACCTTCCTCGGTGACACTGGTCAGTTGCATGGCATCACCTTCCTCACGGTTCCCATGCACCTCCCCATTTCCTTGAGCACCGACGCTTGCTCCTGTTAGGGGTTCCTCAGCCGTCTCACGTTTTTAGAGCATGAAGACAGACTAATAAAGTTATAATTTATTCCCAAAAGACAGGCAGTGTTTACAGAGATAAAAGATCTTACAAAGTTGAGACATTAGATATGTACAATGCAAATATAAAATAAACAGGTTTAAAAGCATAAATCAACACTTACATTTGCTTAAATGGTCTTAAGCTAACCATGTGGGGAGAAGGCGGAGCCAAACGTCTCCACTCATCTGAGTTCCTTTTGGCATGGAATCTCCAGCTCGAATCACTTCCCAACTGAGTGAGTGTGCTCTATAGTTCTGGGTCATGACATCATAAAAGGGGCTGTCTGGTGATGGTCCTCCCCCTGCTCAAAGTACAGATGTGGGTCCTGAAAACTTATAACCATCATATCTGGGCTTGAGAACCTAGCAGAATATCGGCAGAACCATCATTCATCTTATATTGAAATTAGCTTTGTAATGACATCAAACACTAGCTGTTTATTCCACTCAGTATATGAGAACTCCATTTATCTGGTTCTGTCGTCACTAGGATGTAGCAAGAACCACTGCAGTGAAGCCCGATCAGTGCATGTTACTAATATGTAATTTTCATCTCTGTCGCGTATTGTTACACAGAGCTGCAAGCAGTGAAGTTACACTAGTGTGTGTGAGCTGTGGGGGGAGGAAGGGGGGTCGCAGGGGCTGACAAGCAAAAGTCTCATCTGTAGTGTAGAGAATGTAAGATTCTGGAATGTTCTGGAGAAGTCATATCTTACATTATCATTACAGTTGATCACAATTGTCAAACACAATGCTTGACAAGTGTGACCAACCTGTCAATCACATTCCAAGCGATGCTTCAAATCGCTTGGAATGTGCTTGAATTCCGCATGCGAAAATCGTGTGAAAAACGTTTGTTTTCAGTGGCAAAACGCATGCGAATTCGCATGCGTTTTTCCCGCGGTGAGTTGCGGAAATGCTGCAGAAATTTCCAAGGCATTTCTGCAACGTGGGTACTTAGCCTCAGTGTGACACGCAGCAGCGACCAGGCCCCCGCTGTGAGATCGCGGATCGTGGTGGATCGTCCTGGACAGTCTTTTGAACATCTGTCTCCCGCTGGCCATATTCTAGAATACCCGATGCGTTAGAATCTATCTATCCAGTATATTAGCAAATGTATTACAGTCTTCTTGCTATCCTTGTTAGAATAGACTATATAGGCACACATATGTTCAAGCATATAATTTACCAGTGAATACTTCCATTATTTATGTGTAGGGACCCTGTACAGACCAGAAAAATAATATGGAGATCTTTCCTACTTCATTTCCATGAACTGTAGGACACTTTATCATTACTGCAGTCTAAAAAGCCTGGTATCTAGGGGCCAATTAGCAGTGCCAGCCTGCATCATGTTCTAAATTTCTTATAGGACATTCATAAAAAATTCATATTGCAAGGTTCACCCTAGTGGATGAATAGTGGGCTTTTTTCTTAAGAAACATTTCAGCTATCAATGTTTATTTTCTATATTTCTAACAAAATTATTCCTTTTTGTGCCACAAAAAATTCAGTGTTCCCTGCCGCACATGCAAACTCAATACGATACATATGGGAACTGCTACATCCCCCCGGGTGTTTGCTCCTATGTGAAAAAAATAATTGGCCTTGTTGTAAAGTGCTGTGGAATTAATGGCGCTATATAAGCAAGTACAATAAATAACAAAGTTTTTTTAACCACATCCATATACCAGCAATACTAGAGGTATCAGGTCACCCCTCCCTGTGTTCGCTTGCTTCATCATTGGACTTTATTTGTATAGCAAGCTGTAGAATAGAAGGAGTTAAAATGGTGCATTGCAATCTTCTGAGGCCAGGGCTTACTTTTATGGGTTTTTTTTACATGCCATGATTATACTGCAATTACAGCAGGTTGCAGTACAGTGTTAGACATTGTCAATGCTAATGTGTGGTTCGCTTTGAATCATATGCAAACTTGAAGTTTCATGCTTCCATCATTCTGTGATCTCATGAAATGCAAAATTATAGCCTCCTTAATTGTTAAAGGCAACCTGTAAGCCATTTTATGCTCCTGGAATCACTTCCTTGTTACAGAAAACTATGCTTAAGGCCTTTTTCACACGTCAGTGTCTCCAGGACGTGCGGTGACAAATTCTACATGTACAGGAGACACTGACACACGTAAACCCATTCAAATCAATGGGTCTGCGCATGTCAGTGTGTTTCCACGTACCTTATGTCCATGTGCAATACACATAGACATGTCTGTTTTTTGCTGCAGCATGGTTCGCAATATGTCCTGCACATGTACACACAGATGTCACACAGATGCCATCAGTGTGACACGTACCGTGTCTGGGATGCTTTACAGTTAGCGCTGTTCCAAGGCGCCGGGTGCTTAACCTGACTCTCATCATTGTCGCCTGGTCTCTCTGCAATCAACGAGTCAGCACCCGCCATCTGTATATCACGTGTATTAAATAAATAAATTTTAAAATATTGGCATGGGGTCCTCCTTAATTTTCTCAATCAGCTGAAGGAAAGCCGACAGCTGGGGGGGCTGGTGTTAATATTCTGGGAAGGGGACAATAGCCATAAAGGTACCCAACCAATTAATAATAGCTCACAGCTGTTTGCTTAGCCTTTACTGGTTATTAAAGAAGGGACCCCCCAAAAAATGATGTGGGGTTCTCCCTATTTTTTCTAACCAGAAAAGGCTAAACAGACAGCTGTGGGCTGATATTAATAGCTGGGAAGAGGCCATGAATATTGGTCCCTTCCCAAACTAAGAACATCAGCCCTCAGCAGCCCCAGAAATGGCGCTTCCATTAGATGCGCCAATTCTGGCTCTTCCTTCTTTCCCTGGTGAGTAGGCAAGTTGAGTAATACTTTTGAGGTTGATGTCAGCTGTTTTATGTCCGCTAACATCAAGCCTAGGAGTTAGTAATGGAGAGGTTGCGTTCCCACGAAGCAAATTTGGTGATTTTTTTATGTTGCAGATTTTCTGCACCCATTAGCCCACAATCACACGTTTAGTATTTGGTGAGTTTTTTAGCTCAGTAGTTGCAAACCAAAACCAGGCGTGGGTTAAAAAAAATGTAGAAGTGGTCAAGTGTTTCTATTAGACTGTTCCTCTCCTGGTTTTGGTTTACAAATACTGAGATAAAAAAACTCACCAAATACTCAACGTGTGCACATGGCCTTAAGTTACTTAGGTTTCTTGCGTTTTTTTCATTGCATTGTTAAGTGCGTTTTTTACATACGTTTTATCGCATTTTTAACCCTGCATTTTTTTGTTTTTGATACTTACTGCTATTTGGCGTTGACAGAACTCTTTTAATACAGTCATGTGTGGACTACACGCATTGTTTCCGCTGCGAAAATGCACTAAAAACGCATGTGTGGTTTTTACTTGCGCTTTTTTTCTAATTGAATGCATATTTAGGGAGAAAATCTGTACATAAAATTCAGCATACCCGCAAGAGAAATTGAAATGCTGCTGATTTGAAACTTGCACAACACTGAGTAAAAAAAGAAGTACAATGGGCATACATTTTCTATAAACCCCATCCACTTTGCTGAAACTCGAAGGCTTTGTGCCCAAGATAAGTTTTTTATGTTATGTATGTTCCCTACATCATAAACACAGCGTTTCCCAATTCCAGGAAAGTGGATGGGATCTATAGAAATCTCATGCCGACTGCGTTTTTTTTTACTCAGCGTAAACTGACCTGCGGTGCGTGTATCAAATCCACAACATGTCAGTTTCCCTTGCGGGTACGCTGAGTTTTTTGTGTGGATTTTTCCATAGATCTGCAAGTAAAAAACACATGTACATTTCTACCACAGAGGAATCGCATCAAAAACGCATGTACAGTGCATGTAAGTTTTTGGGTCAAAATTACTATTATTGTGAACAGTTAAGCAAGTTGAAGATTAAATTATCTCTAAAAGGCCTAAAGGTAAAGATGACACATTTACTATGTATTTTAGGCAAAATATATACAGTATATATTCATCTTTTACATTTTAAAAACATCAAAAGGTAAAATGGTCCGAATAAAAAGTGTATTCACCCTGCATGGTTAGTACCTAGTAGCACTCTCTTTTGTAAGTATAACAGCCTGGATAGGCTTTTTGCAGGCAGCCAAGAGTC
The DNA here is from genome assembly GCF_039654945.1 of Dendrobates tinctorius. Classification (NCBI taxonomy): domain Eukaryota; kingdom Metazoa; phylum Chordata; class Amphibia; order Anura; family Dendrobatidae; genus Dendrobates; species Dendrobates tinctorius. Next base: position 3,656,677 of record NW_027361873.1, read on the forward strand.
TTTCAATTTTTCTTTGAGGGATTTTCATCCATTCTTCCTTGGAAAATTCTTCCAGTTCTGTGAGATTCCTGGCTCGTCTTGCATGCACTGCTATTTGGAGGTCTAACCACAGATTTTTAAAGATGTTCAGATCAGGGGACTGTGAGGGCCATTGTAAAACCTTCAGCTTGCACCTTTTGATGTAATCTATTGTGGATTTTGACGTGTTTAGGCCGGTTTCACATTTGCGTTTCACATGCTGCGTTCGGCGCACACAGGCACACCTTCAAAAGTGCGCAGCGCACGGCAAAATCCTGCTAGCGCACGATCTGCGCACCCTATGCTAAAGATTGGGTGCGCAGATCGCAAGCGTCCATGTGTGCTAGTAGGCGGCGATGACCGGATGGGGCGGGCAGGGAGCCGGCAGGGGGCGGGGCTTAGCGGCGGCCGTGCGCAGGCCGTCGCTGCGCCATAAAGCGCAAATGTGAAACCGGCCTTAGGATCATTATCCATTTGTAGAAGCCATCCTCTTTTCATCTTCAGCTTTTTCACAGATGGCGTTATGGTTGCATCAAGAATTTGTGAAAAAGTACTGTATTAATTATTATAGGTAAACTATCCCCCATGCCATTGGCTGCAGCACAACCCCAAACATGATTGAATCACCCCCCATGCTTAATGCCTGACAAGATGTTATTTTCCTGAAATTCTGTGCCCTTTTTTATCCACACATACCTTTAATCATTGTGGCCAACGATGCTTTTGGCTTAGTCCAGGTTCGCATAGCGTTAACCAGCCCTATCAACGCGTAGCGTTGAAGGGCTGCGTTAACGCTATAGCATAACGTGATATGCGTTATGCTATACCGCTGATGATTCATCAGCGCTAGCGGTGACATGCTATACCACTAGCGCTGATGAATCATCAGCGCTAGCTGTGACGGAGCCTCAGACGCTGCAGGCCGCGTCCGAGGCTCCGTCAGTGTATAACGGCACATCGCGAACGCGTGCCGCTTTACGGCATACATTGCGATTCGTTGAAGGGCTGCGTTAACGCTATAGCATGACGCGATATGCGTTATGCTATACCACTGGCGCTGATGATTCATCAGCGCTAGCGGTGATATGCTATACCGCTAGCGCTGATGAATCATCAGCGCTAGCTGTGAAGGAGCCTCAGACGCTGCAGGCCGTGTCCGAGGCTCCGTCAGTGTTTAACGGCACATCGTGAACGCGTGCCGCTTTACGGCATACATTGCGATGCGCCACATAATGGTGGTGTATGGCAGCGTTAACGGACTGCGTTACACCGTTAATGCGTTAATTTTTAAAATGAAAAAAAAACAATATTTTTTTGTAATATAAAAAGGAAATGTGTCATCTTTTTAGATCTTTTAGAAATCATTTAATTTTCAACTTGCTTAACAGTTCACAATAATAATTTTGAGCAGTGGTGTCCAAACTTTTACATGCCACTGTATCCTGGAGATGACTAGCACTAAAGTTTTGTCAAAGCCAACAAACAGAAAGTATCAAAAACAAAGCAGCTTTGTTTAAACAGACAAGAGGCAAAAAATGCAGAGCAAATAATGTGATAAAAACACATGTAGAGTAAAATAAACATACTCAAAAACTCAATGAAAAAACACAGGTTACCCATATACTGGAGTATAAGCCGAGATTTTCAGCCCATTTTTTTGGGCTGAAAGTCCCCCTCTCGGCTTATACTCGAGTCATATACCGGGGGTCGGGGGGAGGGAGAGCGCGGGTGTCAGAGATCATACTCACCCCCTCCTGGCGTACGGTCTCTGCACCCCCTGCTTCTTCCATGGTCGGGGCCCCAGCTCTTCCTGCGTTCAGCGGTCACGTGGTACCGCTCATTAAAGTCATGAATATGCGCATATTCATGACTTTAATGAGCGGCACCACGTGACCGCTGAAACCTGGAAGAGCCGCAGCGCCGAGACCATGGAAGAAGCAGGGGCTGCAGAGACCGTGCCCCAGGAGGGGGTGAGTATGACGGGGGAAGAAGGGGAACAGTGCAATATTCACCTGTCCCCGTTCCACCGCCACGCGCCGCTCTGTCCTCCGACTGTGACGTTCAGGTCAGAGGGCGCGATGACGAAGTTAGTGCACGCCCTCTGCTGAACGTCACTGCAGAGACCCGGGAAACAGAGTGTCGCGCGGCGGTAGAACTGGGACAGGTGAATATCGCCAGTGTCGGGGGCCTGAGCCAGCGGCGACACCGGTACCTCGCCTGCTCAGGTGAGTAAGTCATTTTTTTTTAATTGCAGCAGCAGCAATATATGAGCCATATTTATCTATGGAGCATCTTCTTGGGCCACCATTAACCTTTGTGCAATTTATGGGGGTTATTTTTCTATGGAGCATCTTCTTGGGCCACCATGAACCCTTGTGCAGCATTTTATGGGGGGTATTTATCTATGGATCATCTTCTTGGGCCACCACTAACCCTTGTACAGCACCACCCTCGGCTTATACTCGAGTCAAAAAGTTTTCCCAGTTTTTTGTGGCAAAAATAGGGGGTCTCAGCTTATACTCGGGTCGGCTTATACTCAAGTATATACGGTAATTTATTTAATAGGTGCAGAAATGGTGCAGATAATCTACAACATCATTAACAAAACAAAAGCTCATTGTGGGAAAGTAGCCTAAGATGCTGCGTTTTTGAGGTAGCAAAAATACGCAGCATCAGAAACTCATCATGGTACACAGCCTAAATAGAAAAAATTGTGAATGTAAAGACTATTCCTAGGGCGAGCTTTTACTAAACAAATAGTGAGGGAAAGGCCATGTACAGGCAGCTAACTAAGAACATACAGTATATACCAGAGATGACAATCTTCCAGAATATCACGGAGGCTACCGTGGGGGTCGCACAGATCCCAACGTCGCTATCAGTTTGTCAGGGGACGCAACTCCACTACCTCCAATCGTTAGGACAATTACGCAATTGACTGATGAGTGATGGAGGAGGACACGGTTACTTCCACTACTAGGCCGATTATTGTAGAACTTACAGTGAGCGTATGGTATATACACCTCTGATTTCAACGCATGTAATATATATATATATATATATATATATATATATACACACACATAGATACATACATACTGTACATACACAGTTGAAACCAGAAGTTTGCTTTGCAGTAAGTAATAAGCACCTTAAAACATTCTCTCTCATTATTCTGGCATTTGTCAAAGATTAATAATTATGGTAATCTTAACTGACCTAAAAAGGGAAAGGTTTATCTGATTTCACGTCAGAGATTGAGAAAAACATGGATATGTGTCTTTTTATATAGTGTATGTAAACTTGTAAACTGGTTTCAACTGTATGTATGTATATATATGTATATACAGTCACTGACAACTCCACAATAACAAAAGGGAAGTACTGGAAGCCAACAATCGTTTATACAGGCCAATTGTACACCTGTTACAAGGTAGCGTATGGCTTCAGGGGTGCGGTCTACAGTGCAAGAGAAACAGAGTTATTACATTTTATATATTTAATCTGAAAAAGTAGGCAATGTTTATAGAAAATACACAAAGATGATACAAAATGTGAACAAAACAAAATAGTATATATATAAAAGGGATGACAAAATAAAATTACTACACTTGATGTCACGGAAATAGCTCAGAGCTTAGTGGAGGGAGGTACTCCTGAGGAAAAACAGATAGAACCCTCAGCAGGCTGTACCTACCAGGACTGACAAAAAATACAAGAACCCAAATTCCGCTTCTTATTAGATCAAGGTTACAAGGTTATGCCCACATACCTCCCCTTGGTGAGCTCGTATGGGGGCTAGTCATGGAATATGCTAGGTCTTTTAGAATTTTTATCATACAAAAGCTGGAGAAAAGTGTTTTTATCTCTGTGGTTTGTCTTGAGGTAGAAGCAGGTGTGCTTCAAAACGCGTTGAATAAAAACTGAAATTTGAATTTCTACGTTCTCTTTCTGCATTTGATACTGTTGGCAGTGCAGATTTACCTCCATTTTTCTTCAGCTTCTACATGATATTCCACTGTGGATCTGAAGCAGCTAACACAGGGGTTGTTGCTTTCATAATCCCGCCATTTCCTCTGTTTTTGTTCGTCTTTTTAATACAGAAAAGACCCTATTGTGTTCTTTTTCTTTTCAGATTCCTTTTTTAATTGTGACATTTATAATTTTATGAGATCTAAACTTTCAAAATATCTTCACCCCTGGAGGACACAGGCAGCAGATATTGTCGTTATGTTTCCTATTGCCATTTTGTAGAGATGAAACATGACATTGATAGCATTATTCATAGGACAATATTAAGTTGAGTTAGAATGGACTTACGGTGATGTGAGTGAATGCATTATATTCGTGCCTTTGCTACAACACTGAAAATATACCTCCCATAAATATCTCCCTTCTTTGAAAATGTCTTTATGGATTTTTAATTTTTCTCTATGAAACAGAACAATCACCATTTCTGCACCACCCCACCGATTCATACTTTAATGTAGGGTGATCAGATAGATAACTTAAATAATACTGACATGACAGATACTTAGAGTTTGCTAAAAGACATTTAAAGGACTCTCAGACCAAGGGAAAAGCAATTTTCTGCCCTGGTGTAACCATGATTAAGCACTTTCTCCTCAATGTCAAGTGTTATGTTTGGGGAAAGCAGGTAACACTCATTAATTGGCCCCTACCATGAAGCATGGTGGTTTGGCCCCTACCATGAAGCATGTTGGTGGCAACATTATGATGATGGGATGTTATTTAGGTTTAAAGAACTGGAATATTGGCCAGGATGAAGCGGCAAAGTAAAGAGAGGTCGTTGATAACAACCTGCTCCAGAACCCTCTGGTCCCTGGACTGGATCTGAATATTTATGTAAATGTGATATTTCAGTTTTATATTTTTAGAATAATTGCACACATATTGGCAAACCTCATATTGCTTTATTATATAGTCTGAAAGGGGTCTGAAAGTTTTCTAAATGTACTGTACCTGATAAACTACGTATTACAGGACTCACCGTGCCACAACTTCATTATCCACCTTCACAATGCAGTAGGGGTCACTCGTGCCTGACCTTTAAAGAGGAATGAAAAAGGTCACATACTGATAGTTTCAACAAAGATAAGACTGTTTAGTGTAGCTAATATTCTACTATCTTATCACATCTGACATAGCCAAGTCAACATTAAAATATGTGCCAAGTGTGGACAAGTCCATAGCTGAGCGATTTACAAAAACAAAATGTGTCATGAGAATATGGGGCTGAATGCAAACCAGTAATCACAAACTTAAAAGAGACATTTAGGCTATGGGCCCACGTAGCGTTTTAAAACGCACACTGAAAACCAGACTCCTTCCCAGAAATTGCGCGTTTTTTTCCGAGCGATTTCACCGCGATTTTACCGCGATTCTGTTCGCGATTTTGCCACGATTTTCTCAAGCACTTTCCAAGCGATTTGAAGCATCACTTGGAAAGTGATTGACAGGTTGGTCACACTCGTCAAACATAGTGTTTGACAAGTGTGAGCAGCTTTTTACTATTGAGGCTGCCTATGTGGCATCAATAGTAAAAGATAAAATGTTAAAAATGATAAAAAAATAAAAAAATCAGGGTATATTTACCTTCCGACGTCTCGCGCTGCCATCCCGGGCCTCAGCGTTCCCAGCGATACCTTGCGAGACCTGTGATGACGTTGGTCTCGCGTTACTATAGCGATCTCGCGAGACCGCTAGAGTCACGCGAGACTACGTCATCACAGGACCTTGCCGCAAGGCATTACTGGGAACGCTGAGGCCCGGGAATGCAGCGTGGGACGTCGGAAGGTAAATATACCCCGATTTTTTATTTTTTATTCTTTTTTTTTACAGGGGTATGGTACCCAGGGCCTGGAGGAAAGTCTCCTCTCCTCCACACCGTGGGTACCAACTGCACATGAGACGCTTAACTTCCCACATGGTGGGCATAGCCACATGCGGGAAGTAAGCGATTCTCATGCATTCCTATGGGTGCGGAATCGCGGCAATTCTTTGCGATTCCGCACAAAAGAATGATCATGCTGCGATTTTTTCCGCGATGCGATTCCGCCGTGGAAAAAAGCGCAGCATTAGCACAGCATGTGCGGAATGCCATAGGAATGCATGGGGTGCGTTCTGTACACGATTTTTAAACGTTTTTGCGCCAAAAATCGCAGCAAAAATGCTTAAAAATCGCATTGTGGGAACACAGCCTTAGGCCACGTGCACACATGGAGTACTTGGTGAGTTTTTTACCTCAGTATTTGTAAGCCAAAACCAGGAGTGTTACATTCACAGGAAAAGTATAGCGTAATAGAAACACTTCACCACTTCTGTATTTTTCACCCACTGCTGGTTTTGGTTTACAAATACTGAGGTAAAAAACTCACCAAATACTCAACGTGTGCACGTGGCCTTATTTCAGCTGTGCTCCCAGAATGAGCTTTTGGTGGGTTTTGATGTTGCAGATTTTCTACACGGTTGTCCGGTCCATATCGATAAGTCTGTAGTCGCTCTGTGTGACTGCAGACTTATGGATCCCCCCAGCACACGCACTGTGCGCTGCAGGGATTCACCGGTTTCTGACCCGGGACCGGAGGATATGTATGCAATATACATACTGCCGGCCAGTAGGCGTGGCCTTGCTTCTATACACTTGTATGGAGCATTGGAGCAAGGCCAAACCCAGTAGACGGGCCCTGGCCACGATTATGTATATTGCATACACACCCTCCAGTCCCGAGTCAGAAACCAGGGAAAACAGTGCATCAAGGAACCAGGGATTGAAGCTTGAGGAAGATAATTTGCATATTCCAGGTGCCTTCTGGGAAAAGCAAAGAGTCTCCCTAAGCAAGAGGATCGTTGGATACAGCCGGGACCAGGTGCTTGGAAAGCATCGCCGAACCAGGGATTGAAGCTTGAGAAAGATAATTTGCATATTCCAGGTGCCTTCTGGGAAAAGCAACGAGTCTCCCTAAGCAAGAGGATCATTGGATACAACCGGGACCAGCTGCTTGGAAAGCATCGCCGAACCATGGATTGAAGCTTGAGGAAGATAATTTGCATATTCCAGGTGCCTTCTGGGAAAAGCAAAGAGTCTCCCTAAGCAAGAGGATCGTTGGATACAGCCGGGACCAACTGCTTGGAAAGCATCGCCGAACCAGGGATTAAAGCTTGAGGAAGATAATTTGCATATTCCAGGTGCCTTCTGGGAAAAGCGAAGAGTCTCCCTAAGCAAGAGGATCGTTGGATACAGCCGGGACCAGCTGCTTGGAAAGCATCACCGAAAAACAGGGATTGAAGCCTTACATCACGCAAATTTTTGCCTCTAATAAAAATAATAATTTTTATTTCTATAGCGCTGACATATTCCGCAGCACTTTACATTTCAGAGGGGATTTGTACAGACAATAGACATTACAGCATAAATATAATCACATAGATTGTAACAAATACCAAGAGGAATGAGGGCCCTGCTCGCAAGCTTACAGTCTATGAGGAAAGAGGTAGACACGAAAGGTGGGTGGTAACAGTTGCCCTGATTGTATGGACCAGCCATAATGTTAAGTGTGTAACAGTACAAACACAGAGTGCTAATGGATGCATAAAGCATGTGGGAACATGATGCGGGGAATCTGGTTATGGTAAAACTTTTGGCTGTGCCACACAGGGATAGATTAGGTTAATGTGTTGAGGCGATAGGCCAGTCTGAATAAATGCGTTTTCAGGACACGCTTAAAATTGTGGGGATTGGGGACTAATCGTATTGACCTGGGAAGTGCATTCCAAAGAATTGGCGCAGCACGTGTAAAGTCTTGGAGACGGGAGTGGGAGGTTCTGACTATTGAGGATGCTAACCTCAGGTCATCAGCAGAACAGAGGGCGCGGGTAGGGTGGTATACTGAAACAAGGGAGGAGATGTAGGGTGGTGCTGAGCCATGGAGAGCTTTGTGGGTGAGGGTAATAAGTTTATACTGAATTCTGGAGTGGATGGGTAGCCAGTGTAATGACTGGAACAAGGTAGAGGCATCTGTGTAACGATTGGTGAGGAATATGATCCTGGCTGCAGCATTCAAGACAGATTCGAGAGGGGAGAGTTTGGTAAGAGGGAGACCGATTAGAAGAGAGTTACAATAGTCGAGACGAGAATGAATAAGAGAAACAGTAAGAGTTTTTGCAGAGTCAAAAGTAAGAAAAGGTCGAATTCTAGAAATGTTTTTGAGGTGCAGATGACAAGAGCGAGCCAGTGATCGAATGTGGGGGGCAAGGGAAAGCTCGGAATCAAGTATGACCCCAAGACAGCGGGCCTGTTGCTGGGGAGTAATAGTGGAACCACACACAGAAATGGCAATGTCGGGTATAGGTACATTAGTAGAGGGAGGAAACACCAGGAGTTCAGTCTTTGACAGGTTCAGTTTCAGATATAGTGAAGACATGATATTAGACACAGCGTTTAGACAATCGCCGGTCTTTTCTAGAAAGGCTGGCGTGATGTCAGGAGAAGAAGCGTATAATTGGGTGTCATCAGCATAGAGATGGTACCGGAAACCAAATCTACTGATTGTTTGACCAATAGGGGCAGTGTACAATGAGAAGAGGAGGGGGCCTAGAACCGATCCTTGAGGAACCCCAACAGTAAGGGGAAGGTGAGAGGAGGAGGAATCGGCAAAAGATACAGTAAAGGAGCGGTCAGAGATATAGGAGGAGAACCAGGAGAGAACGGTGTCCTTGAGGCCAATGGAACGGAGCATAGTGAGGAGGAGCTGATGATCCACAGTTTCGAATGCTGCAGAGAGATCCAAGAGAATTAGCATGGAGTAATGACCATTTGATTTAGCTGTTAGTAGTTCATTAGAGACTTTAGTGAGGGCAGTTTCAGTAGCGTGTAAAGAGCGGAAACAGGATTGGAGAGGGTCGAGAAGAGAGTTATCAAAGAGATAGCGGATAAGACGGGAGTGGACCAGGCGTTCCAGGAGTTTAGAGATGAAGGGAAGATTAGAGACAGGTCTATAGTTAGCGGCACAGTTTTGGTCGAGGGATGGTTTTTTAAGTAGTGGATGTATGATGGCATGCTTAAATGAGGAGGGAAAGATACCAGAAGAGAGAGAGAGGTTAAATATTTTAGTTAGGTGAGTGGTGACAGCAGGGGAAAGGGACTGGAGGGGATGTGACGGAAATGGGTCACTGGTGAAAGTGGTTGGGCGAGAAGATGCAAGCAGCCTGCTTACTTCTTCTTCTGTGACTGGTTCAAAATCAGAGAATGAGCTAGATGCAGTGGGGGAGGGAGGACAGTGCATGGTATGAGGTGATTGGGAGATAATTTCCTGTCAAATCTGGTCAATTCTGGTCAATTTTTTCTTTGAAGTAATTGGCCAGATCGTCAGCTCGGAGCTCCATGGTTGGGGCCTGTACTCTTGGGTTGAGTAGAGAAAGAGACGTCAAAGAGACGTTTCGGGTTATTGGACAGTGAGGTGATGAGGGTGTTGAAATAGGTTTGTTTGGAGAGGTGAAGGGCAGTGTTGTATATTCTAAGCATAAACTTAAAATAGATGAAATCTTCTCTTCCTCTTCTTCCTCCAAGACATTATTGCAAGAAAGCTTGCCTGATTGAGTAGATTACACAAGAAGGAAGACACGCAGCAAGTCAGCAGGATCTAGGAGCAACATGGCAGATGTGACAACCTACATGGTGAGCTGCAACATGTGCTACATGTTCACAGATCGACCAGAAGACGAATCTATCTTCACCTGCCAGAAGTGTAGATTAGTGGCCCTTTTAGAAGAAAAGGTGCGTGGTCTGGAAAAAAGAATTGCAACTTTGAAACTCAAAGAAAATGAAGACATCCTAGACAGAACAGAAGCATCTCTACTGGTCACAGAAGGTGAAGAAAGTGTCAGAGAACCTCCAAAAGCAGACGAGTGGAAGCATGTGACCAAAAGAAGCAAGAAGACCATAGAGACATCACCAACCACACAACTGACAAACCGATACCAAGGCCTTGCGGAGGATAATGATGGTACACCTAAGGATGAGGCACAACCAGCAAGCAAAGAAGAAAAGGGCACACAACAACACCCAGAAGTGACAACAAAAAGTACAGCCAAGAAGCGAAGAAGAGTGGTAGTGGTGGGAGACTCACTACTGAGAGGCACAGAAGCAGCCATCTGCAGACCGAATATAACCGCAAGAGAAGTATGCTACCTCTCAGGTGCAAAGATCAAGGATGTGACCGATAGGATACCAAAGCTCATCAGTTCTAAGGATGTCCACCCATTTCTTCTGATACATGTTGGCACCAATGACACTGCAAGGAAGGACCTACCGACAATCGGCAAGGACTTTGAAGAGTTGGGGAAGAAAGTAAAGGAACTGAATGCACAGGTAGTTTTTTCTTCTATCCTTCCAGTAGACGGCATGGCACCAGGAGATGGAACAGGATCCTTGATGCGAACAACTGGCTAAGACGATGGTGCAGACAACAAGGATTCGGATTCCTGGACCACGGTGTGAATTACCTGTACGATGGACTCCTCGCCAGAGACAGACTACACCTCAACAAAACTGGGAAACACACATTCGCCAGAAGACTCGCTACACTCATCAGGAGAGCGTTATACTAGAAGAAGAGGGGATGGGAAGAAAAACGTTAGACACGAACATGAAACCAGATATTATACTGATGAATGATATGAGGTGTGTCAAAGAAGATCCAAGACAACATACTCAGAAGGGAGGTAAGAAAATTTCTAAAACAATCAACAGGGTGGAGATTGGAACAAAGCAAAATCTCTAAAATGCATGCTCGCAAACGCCAGAAGTCTGACAAACAAGATGGAAGAACTAGAAGCAGAAATATCTACAGGTAACTATGACATAGTGGGAATAACCGAGACATGGTTAGATGAAAGCTATGACTGGGCAGTTAACTTACAGGGTTACAGTCTGTTTAGAAAAGATCATAAAAATCGGAGTGGAGGAGGGGTTTGTCTTTATGTAAAGTCTTGTCTAAAGTCCACTTTAAGGGAAGATATTAGCGAAGGGAATGAGGATATCGAGTCCATATGGGTCGAAATACATGGAGGGAAAAATAGTAACAAAATTCTCTTTGGGGTCTGTTATAAACCCCCAAATATAACAGAAATCATGGAAAGTTTACTACTAAGGCAGACAGATGAAGCTGCAACCCATAATGAGGTCCTTGTTATGGGGGACTTTAACTACCCGGATATTAACTGGGAAACAGAGACGTGCAAAACCCATAAAGGCAACAGGTTTCTGCTAACAGCCAAGAATAATTATCTTTCACAATTGGTGCAGAATCCAACCAGAGGAGCAGCACTTTTAGACATGATACTATCTAACAGACCTAACAGAATAACAAATCTGACCACTTTTGTGGTAACCACCATATAAGAAAGAATTTCTTTTGGTCCCACACAATGGTATAGATTAAAAACACATCTTTATTAGCATAAGATACAGAAAACACAAAATTACATAGAAAGGTGTCAAACCATGAAAAGAGGGACTATACAGCTCGGGGATTGTCCTCCAGCTGACATAAGGTAATTACCGGCTTTCTCATTCACCCGGTGGTTGCAGCTAGTGCCGTTTTTTGTTATACAAATTGAGCTGACATTTAGGTCATTATCGGCTCGTTCATCCACCCGGTGTTTGCAGCTAGTGCCGTTTTTTACACTTAGAGCTGATATTAATTACCGGCTTTTTTCATTCACCCGCTGCTTGCTGCGAGTGCTGTTTTCTGTGATACATTTAGGGAAGGTGTGGTTGTCATCTTCTTATTTATATATGTCTGGTTGACAATTTGCATATTTGACATAATTAAAATGGGTGTACCTTAAATTTTCTAAAGCATTGGCTGGTATGGGTATTTTTCCTATGGAGCTGTATAGTCCCTCTTTTCATGGTTAGACAAATAAATGGGAAATGTTTAAGAACATCCTTACTAGGCACTGTAAGCGGTTTACACCTTGTAGGAATAAAAGGACAAGAAATAGGAAAAACCCAATGTGGCTAAACAAAAAAGTAAGAGGGGCAATTAACAGTAAAAAGAAAGCATTTAAACTACTAAAGCAGGATGGTACCGTTGAAGCTCTAAAAAACTATAAGGAGAAAAATTCTTTATCTAAAAAAAAATTAAAGCTGCCAAAAAGGAAACAGAGAAGCACATTGCTAAGGAGAGTAAAACTAATCCCAAGCTGTTCTTTAACTATATCAATAGTAAAAGAATCAAAAGTGAAAGTGTAGGCCCATTAAAAAATTGTGAGGAAAGTATGGTTGTAGATGATGAGGAAAAAGCTAATATATTAAACACCTTCTCCACGGTATTCACAGTGGAAAATGAAATGCTAGGTGAAATGCCGAGAGACAAAGAAAACCCTATATTAAGGGTCACCAATCTAACCCAAGAAGAGGTGAAAAACCGGCTAAATAAGATTAAAATAGATAAATCTCCGGGTCCGGATGGCATACACCCACGCCTACTAAGAGAACTAAGTAATGTAATAGACAAACCATTATTTCTTATATTCAGAGACTCTACAGCGACGGGGTCTGTTCCACAGGACTGGCGCATAGCAAATATGGTACCAATATTCAAAAAGGGCTCTAAAAGTGAACCTGGAAATTATAGGCCAGTAAGTCTAACCTCTATTGCTGGTAAAATATTTGAAGGGTTCCTGAGGGATGTTATTCTGGATTATCTCAATGAGAATAACTGTTTAACGCCATATCAGCATCAGCCATATCATGGGTTTATGAGGAATCGCTCCTGTCAAACCAATCTAATCAGTTTTTATGAAGAGGTAAGCTATAGACTGGACCAAGGTGAGTCATTGGATGTGGTATATCTTGATTTTTCCAAAGCGTTTGATTCCGTGCCACACAAGAGGTTGGTACACAAAATGAGATTGCTGGGTCTGGGGGAAAATGTGTGTAAATGGGTAAGTAACTGGCTTAGTGATAGAAAGCAGAGGGTGGTTATAAATGGTATAGTCTCTAACTGGGTCGCTGTGACCAGTGGGGTACCGCAGGGGTCGGAGTTGGGACCTATTCTCTTCAACATATTTATTAACGATCTGGTAGAAGGTTTTCACAGTAAAATATCGATATTTGCAGATGATACAAAACTATGTAACGCAGTCAATACAAGAGAAGATATTATTCTGCTGTGGATCTGGATAAGTTGGGAACTTGGGCCGAAAGGTGGCAGATGCAGTTTAACAATGATAAATGTAAGGTTATACACATGGGAAGAAGGAATCAATATCCCCATTACACACTGAACGGTAAACCACTGGGTAAATCTGACATGGAGAAGGACTTGGGGATCCTAGTTAATGATAAACTTACCTGGAGCAGCCAGTGCCAGGCAGCGGCTGCCAAGGCAAACAGGATCATGGTGTGCATTAAAAGAGGTCTGGATACACATGATGAGAGCATTATACTGCCTCTGTACAAATCTCTGGTTAGACCGCACATGGAGTACTGTGTACAGTTTTGGGCACCGGTGCTCAGGAAGGATATAATAAAACTAGAGCGGGTACAAAGGAGGGTAACAAAATTAATAAAGGGGATGGGGGAACTACAATACCCAGAGAGATTAGCAAAATTTAGATTATTTAGTCTAGAAAAAAGAAGACTGAGGGGCGATCTAATAGCCATGTATAAGTATTTAAGGGGACAATACAAATATCTCTCCAAGGATCTGTTTATACCAAGGAAGGTGATGGTCACAAGGGGGCATTCTCTGTGTCTGGAGGAGAAAAGGTTTTTCCACCAACATAGAAGAGGATTCTTTACTGTTAGGGCAGTAGGAATCTGGAATTCCCTGCCTGAGGAGGTGATGATGGCGAACTCAGTCGAAGGGTTCAAGAGAGGCCTGGATGTCTTCCTGGAGCGTAACAATATTGTATCTTACAGTTATTGTTAGGTTCTTTAGAAGGACGTAGATCTGGGGATTTATTCTGACAGAATTTTATAGGCTGAACTGGATGGACTAATATCTTTTTTCGGCCTTACTAACTATGTTACTATGTAAGGAAAAAGTAGTGGATATCCTCTTTAAATTTTAAATCAAGGTACTCTATGGTTTCAAAGCATCCTAGGGGCGCATTATATGGAGCTATATCACACAGAAATAGGCCACAATATTTATGGCCACAGATTGAACGGTGGCCTCTGTGCTTTATTTTATCTATACCTGTCATGTCTGATCATTCGAAAAAGCGGCCACCACCAGAATAGTGCGGATTGCACAATGCATAGTGAAAAACGATTACGAGAAAAGAAAAAAGAAAATTATGGTCGAAAAAGACACATCCCAAGGAAAGAAAATTAAATCATCTATCTTTATTTAGAGATCATATAAGAAAAATACTTGGTTATACAAAAAAACAACAATGGAAAAAAATTAACACTAGTTAAAAGCCTCCCCAAAACAAATAGATATGATGATCTATAATGTAGATAATGGGTCAATAGGCCTTCTGACAAAGAATATAAACATATACCGTATATTAAAAAAATAACATAGCATCAAGGTACACATGAAAGAACACACCATTGATAAATAAATACCGATCTGGTGGATAGGACAATAAATTAAGTGAAAAGAGTCCATGTGAGAGACAGAACCATCCCGACAATCATCACCAAGTTATGGCTTCCAGTTATGTTTGGAAGGATGCATATCTGTTCTACATAGTAACATTGACAACCGCATGACCAACCAGAAGACATGGAACTAGGTCTAAATTATGATCACCCACTCCATGGGGCACGTTCTCAGACATTGTGGAGGCTCTTGTAAAAGTTCTCCATAAAGTCTGATGATACTGGAAGTAAGATGGATTTCACAGGAATTGTGTGCCTTTGGAGGCTATTACTTGGGAATTTACCAAAAGTCACATATAGGACCAAAAACGTAACACTAATGAAGAAAAGCTTCCTTCTAAATCAACCTGGTCAGCTTTTATGGGAAAAATGCACCTTAAAGTAACTGACCAAGCATGAAATATGTTTTTTCCCTCTACCCTAGATGTATCGTATGATGCCACTGCCATTGTTGGATTTTGTTTGATTTTACGCTGCTGGTACTGTTGATCTTGTATTTTACTGGTCCCATAAGCTTGCTGCATACTATTACCAAGATTCCAATTGTTTAGAACATGGTTGTTACAGATGCGACAGTAATTAACTGTACGATTAATAATATACTAAGGACAGATGCATGGGATGCTTTGCGTTTCACTGGGACACAGTATGCTATAGCACAGACCTTTCACCAATACGTGGCACCAATGGTGGCCAGGCAAGATAAATACTTTAATTTCAGCTCTTATACCAGCCAAACTAAGTGACATATCGAGACTTCTTGCTACCTTTGGATACAAGCACTTCCATTTAAAGCCAGATGGTTGAAAGCCAAAAAACTATCTGGGCCATTATCCCAAAACACCCAGAGTTATCTAGAAGAATACATATGTAACCATATAAATAGTGATTATAGGAAAGCCTCTGAACTACCAAACCTATAAGAAAAGGTAATTGTGTTCGGGTATATGCACACAATGTCTTTCTCAGGCAGATTCTGCCTTTAACCTGATTGAGAAAATGCTAAAGAAAAAAAAAACTCCCAAATGCATGGCAATGTAAAAATGACTTGTTATGCATAAGTTTGGTTTATTTTAATTACATCAGGGGGCTAAAGGGTATCACCAGGTTGTTGCTACACCATCTGAGAGCAACATGATGTAGGGGCAAAGACCCAGATTCCAGTTGTGTATTCCTTACTGGACTGCTTGCTGCAATGTTGATGAAATTATTGTCTTATCTGCTGCAGATCTACCAGTTCTCTGAATACAAAGCTTTGGGTAATGCTGCCCAAACCACTGATTGGCAGCTTTCTGTGTATACTGTTCATTGTGGAGAGGGTGGGAATTATACAGAGGACTACATGGCAGGTTACTTGTACTCTAGTGACAATCTCCTGCTGATAAAACTATGGTAATATGAAAACCATAGCAAGCAGCCCAGAAAGTGACGAGTCAGTAAAATCTGGGTCTCTGTCTCTACATTATGCTCCTCTCAGACAAAGTGGCAAAAACCTTGTGACAGAATCCCTTAAAAGAAGTGCCCTGACTATTCTTCGACCGCCTTCCTATTAAGCCACTCACTATTAATATATACGATTTAAGAAAATAAATGCTTGGAACAAAGCAAAAGCAATCAGAATAGACATGAAAAAGACTTTGGGAGAAATCCCGCCAGTGTTTCTTAAAAACAAAGAAAGAAAAGTGGGTATGCTAGCATCCAGAAGGTTCCATGTTCCCACAACCTCAATAGATTCTGCAGCCCTGTGGCTTTCACAGAAGACTTCTTGTAGAACATTCATTAGGCCGGGGTCACACTAACCAACGCAAAATACAGTCCGTATTTTACATGCGTAATACGGATGAATGATCCCTAAATAGTGCTCCGTATGTCATCTGTAAGCAAGGTGTGGTCGCGTGTTTTGCGCATGTCAGCATCCGTATGTAATCCGTATGTAATTCGTATGGCATCCGTATGGCGAGATTTTCTCGCAGGCTTGCAAAATGGACATTTAACAGTTTTGAGGCCTGCAAACTATTTAAATCATTAGCCTAAACCCTATTTATTGGCTCAGGAACAGGTGGCTGCCTCCATTCTGTCCATTTGTGACCTTGCCTTGACTAGGTGTGTTGTTGTTGTATGTGCAACATGGCAGACAGTCTGACTTTCAACGCAACTGAGCAGGTTCTCTTCAACTGGCTTTTGTCACGCCGCTTTGGTCAACCATACCCAGTGATAGTGGATCCGCGGAGGAGGAGACGCATGTGGGTCCATCCACTTATGAGGCAACGACTCACAAGAGGTCATTTTCACCGCCTCTATTCTTCTCTGCGGGAGCATCCGGAAAAATTTTACCAATACTGTCGCATGAGCCTTGCAACATTTGATCTACTCTTGGAGACAGTGCGCCTTTCAGGACATAAGGATGCGCAAAGCTATATCTGCAGAGGAGCGACTTCTACTCACATTACGGTATGTACTACACAACCACATTCTCTATGTTCATGATGTGTTGCCCAAAGTATGTGTATTTTTTGCTTTTTGGACTGTTTAATGCCCTCATCTTATTCCAGATATGTTTAAACTTACAGACCAGAATGTTATGTGTAATATGTACTGAATATCACTTAGTCATTGTGCGACCCAATATATGTGTGTTAGTAGATCTGAATCACTAACAAGTTTGGTATGTATGTACCTGGTCTTTTGTTAATTTGTGCATTCTAAAATGTTCCATTTCTGTTGTTCTTCAGCTTCCTGTCCACTGGCCTGTCTTATGCCGCCCTCCACCATGAGTTTCTCATTGGAAGATCTACCATTTCTGGCATAGTCAGGTCGACATGTAGTGAAATATGGTCAAGCCTACATCAACTCGTCATGCCCGAGTCCAGGATGGAAGACTGGTTGAGGATATCAAGGGACTTTGAGGAGGAATGCCAGTTTCCTAATTGTATTGGGGCCCTTCATGGCAAACATATCCGGGGGCGTAAGCCGCCGAACTCTGACTCCCAATTCTTCAATTATAAACAATACTTTTCTGTTGTACTGTTGGCTCTGGCCGACTCTCAATACAAGTTTATAATTGTTGACATTGGGGCCTATGGAAGGACGGGAGACTCTAGAGTCTTCAATACTTCCATTATGGGTCGGCGGCTACGCACCAACCAGTTGGATCTACCACCACCACCACGCCAACTACCAGGCTCCTCCACTCAAGAATCAGTCCCTTATGTCCTTGTGGCAGATGAGGCGTTTCAGTTAACGCGCAATGTCATGAGGCCATATCCCCGGCGCAACCTGGACCACCGGCGCAGAATTTTTAACTTGCGCCTATCACGTGCTCGGCGACTGGTGGAGTCTTCCTTTGGCATTCTTTGTGCCAAATGGCGGGTCCTACAGTCTGCCATTCAGCTGAGTGAATAAAATGTTAATGAAGTTGTTAAAGCCTGTGTGGTTCTTCATAACTTCACCAGGATACATGATTGTTCCTCCTCTGCTGGTGTTGTGCGTGGGTCGGACAATATGTGTAGGGCGAGACCACCTATCAACCCTCAACGTAGACCGCTTTCTGGGCTCAAAGTGCGTGATATTTTCACAAATTACTTTATGTCACCTGAGGGTGAAACTTCTTGGCAAGAGCATGCTGTGTCAATGTTATAATTTTTTGGTTTATGTGTGTCTAAATATATATTTAAACCCCTTATGATTCTATGACTGTTTAATTGCATTGGTAAGCGTATGTTAGTATGCTGACACCTTTTTTTTTAGAATTGAGACAGAGACGTAAAATGTAGTAGACAAATGTTTACTTTTGCCTTGTTTTTTTTAGAAAAACATATTATTGCCGCATGATCAATGTGGCCATGGGCCAAACTGACCTTTGTGCAGATGTGAAAATTGTGAACAAATAACATTTTATGACAAACAAAACAACCACAAAAACATTAGCCAATACCAAAATGGCAACATTATAAGTTTTGGTAGGTCGAGGGAGGAGAAGGCGGAAGACCAGCCTGTGTTTGCTGCTGGCTACTTTGCCCAACTGACCATCGCCCTGTGTGGGGGCATACTGTTGCCCATGATGTGGGTAGTGTACTGCCTCGTGGGTTTGTGGTTGTTACTGGCCAGAGTCATACTGGAGAGGGGCCTCTTGTTGGGGCTGGTAGGCCCGTGTCTCATACCCACCAAAATAGCCATGTCGTCCCCAACCAGGTTGGGACCAGCCTCCAACACTGGGTGGCAACAAGTGGCCATATTGGTGAGGTTGGCTAGAGCCAGACATAATATGTGGCTGCTGTTGGTAAGGTTGGGTAGGTGTAGGCCCACGTATTTGAGGATCCTCAGAGCCTGCTTGAGCAAGCATGTGTGTGGGGTGTCTAAGGCGCATCATATTTCTGAGTGAAAGCTGCCACCTCTCCAGATATTCAAATAACTCATATGGGGTATTGGGGTGTGTGGTTGCATCAAGCAGGATCTGAAAACATCCTCGAATATGTAGCCTCACCTCACGGAAAAGGGCACGAAGATAAAGGGCCAGGCTGCGTGAGTATGCCTCCTCGCCATCATCATTATTGACTCTAGCCAGATAGTTCAGTACCCCTGTGTCAACACTGGTACGGGTATCTTGGGCAGGGATCTGGCGCCTTGTTCTTCCTCGCCGGGATGGTCCAGCAGGCTGTGGGGAGCCCCGGATCTAGACATTTGGGCTGCTGCTGATGTTGCCCTGCTCCTCCTGTATGGCTGATGCTGCAGCAGCAGACGGTCCTGCTTGTGGATGTGGTCCTGGTGGTGGGGTATGTGGTGCAGGCACTGGGTTTTCCTGAGAGAAATCTTCACCCATGCTTCTTGGAGGGGGAGAAGATTGGCCAGCCACCTCTTTCCCTACAGACCCAGGATCTATGATGGGCTCGGTAGCCAGTTTCTCTCTCCGTAAGGTTGGACTGAGTTCTGTTATGAAATAGAACAGAGCCAAAAATAAATAATTTTTTTGGCCCTGTAAAGTATCTGTGTAATGTGGTGTGAGGTATTTACTTACGGTCTCAGATCCAAATTGGAGCGAGGAAGGAGAGGCGGTCATAATAGATACATTTCCTCTTTAGGTGGCCCACATCACCACTCCTGGACCGCTGCTGACGTTCCCGCCTGTATTGGTCGCGGATGCTGCGCCAGCGTCTCATCACATCTTCCACTGCAATGTGACAGGAAATATTCTCAATTTCACATATTTGCTAGGTCAAATTTGCTACCAGTAGCCTAGGCATGGGGCCTTCTGGGGTGTGCTTTCTACCCAGGGTGGCATATATAATTGGGGCATCCAGGCCAGATACACAGGGTCACAATAGTTCAGGTATCAAGTAACTACACTTAATAACTTGGTTGGCTAGGAGGATGAGGAGCTTGTGGCCTGGGCCAAATTATGGCAAATTATGGCAGTGTAAAACCATGGGTTACATAAAAATCTACCCGCCTCATGAGGCAAAAAGTCCAAGCACAGTACAGGAAGGGGGGGGCTGATTCTAAATGCCTTTTTTGATGTGAGGTAATTTTAAACAGTTTTTGGGTTGTACTTACTCAGTTGCTGCTGCTCCTCACGTGGCCGATCAGCAAAATCGTGAAACATCTGGCGACATATGCGCCTCCATGACGCCTCCTTTCTTGCCCGGTTGGCATAATGGGCATCACGTTGGTCCCAGATTTCCGGCCGCTCCTGCACTAGTACAATCACCATCTCCACATTGAGGAAGTATGGTGCCGTGACACTGCAGGACTCCGTGGAGGCATACTTCCTGGATGTCTGGAGCGCTTTTTGAGCTAATTAGCATGTCTAAGCTTCCTGATGATGGATTGGCCCATTTCCTGTCACCTGCCAAAAGACCTGCGTATTTCTCGCAAGTCACACGTGTGGTCCGTGTGTAATCCGTATTTTTTGCGCACCCATAGACTTGCATTGGCGTACTATGGGCGTAGTACACTGACAATCGCAGCATGCTGCGACTGGCACGGACCGTAGAATACGGACGAGAAATATACGGCTGTTGGGAGCTGCCCCATAGAGAATCATTTGTCCGTGTGTAATGCATGCTTTTAACGCATCTCACTCGTCTGTATTCCTCTCTAGTGTGACCCCCGGCCTTAAAGGGAATCTCTCACCAGGTTTTTCCCACCTAACCTCAGAGTAGCATAATGTTGATGCACATACCCTAATTCTGGTGATGTGTTACTCATTGAGCTGCTTGCTGTAGTTTTTATAAAATCAGTTTTATCAGCAGGAAATTATCACTAGAAGACTCTTAGACTGCTGCTATATAGTTCTTCATATTCATGAGCTCTGTATAGCCCAGTCTCCATCACTGGTTGGCCACTCACTGCCAATGCACAGTGTACAACAAAAGATGCCAATCAGTGATGTGGGCAGCGTTATCAAAAGCTTACTATTCAGAGAACTGGTAGATCTTCAGAAGATAAAACAGTGATTTTATCAAAACTGCAACGACCAGTAAAGTAAGTGATACATCACTAGAATCGGTATCTCTGCACCTATGTCATGCTGCTCTCAAATGGGATAGCAAAATCCTTATGACAGATTTGCTTTGGACTTGTTCGCGTGCTACATTTTTTTTTCCAAATCTGCAGAATGTCAATTCTTTTAGCATTTTGGAAGTATTTTTCGCCCATTTAAAAGAATAGGTCCAATCGCAGAGCATGCAGGGGTATTACGCCAAGTGTAAAGTGTAAATATCATGGTGTCACATACAGAGTTAAAAAGGCATTTTCTTCCCTTTTTAGTAGTTAGAAAATGAGTTAGCTCATCTTCTTCTCTTTCTACACCTCCTCTGCCTCCCACCAACCTTCATCAGCTGTTTTTTTAATTAGGATTTCTAATTAAATAATGAGTGTTGATTAGAATAGAGAAAGAGAGTGGGTGAGAGAGGAATGATGGGGAGGACCCATCTGGATGGGAAAAAAAAAAAAAACATTTTGGCATACTGATTATTTTCCTTGCAGTTTCCCGCAGAGGGTCCGTCTGGGGGAATTGAAAGCTGTGCTTAAGTAGGCATTCTATTGGATTACCATTTGATATACAGAGGGTAGAAGGCCAGAGCTCTTTTTGGTTGTTAAGCATCTGCTATAGCGCTGCTTGTTTTATGTCTTATGAATATTCCCTCCTTGCCATGTTTTAATACACTGTACATACAAACAGGCATATTTAGAGACAAGAAATCAAATCTAATTAGTTGTGGATTTATTACTGCAAATTAGGTCATCTGCAGAATATTGTGCATAGCAGATGCGTAGGAACTAGTGATGAGCGAGTATTTTGGCGTGCTTGGAGATTTAGTTTTTGTCGTCTCATCTGCATGATTTGCGACTTGTAGACAGGCTGAATACATGTGGGAATTCCCTAACAAACAGGCAACTCCCACATATATTCAGCCTGTCCAGCAGCCACAAATCATGCAGCTGAGACAACGAAATCTAAATCTCCGAGCACGCCAAAATACTCAGAGGACACCCGAATATGCTCGGGAAAACCCATGCAACGAGAATACTCGCTCATCACTAGTAGGAACAAAACCTGTGGATGCAGCAGGTGATGACAACTGAATGGAGGAAAATTAAAAGCTATTGGGCAGCCTAGAGGGTAGTCCAGCCTAAAACATTTAGTAGCGAGCCACGGGATAAGTGATCATTAGATTGGTGAGGATTGAACTGTTAGGTTACTCATCCATCCCACTGGCCCACGAGCCAAACAACTGCATCTAGGAGGAGTTTGACTGATGTGGAAGTCAAGCATGCACCCTATGTCATGGATGGAAACTGATGAGCGCTGTAACTCCTTGCTATCACATGGTATCCATCATACCAAGAAAAGTGTAAGCAGAGCCGGTAAGCAATTATTTTCATGCAAAACTGCTCACAGCTTTAGATAGACAACAAGCAGAGGTCTTCAAACATACCTTAAAGGGGTTGTCCACTACTAGGACAACCCCTTCTTGAACTAAATGTTTGGCCCTGATAAAATAAAAAAGCCTATACTCACCTCTTGTGTTGGCGCCGCTCCAGCGGTGTTGGCACTAGCGGTACCGGAGATCTGGTACGGTGTTCTGACATGTGGTGCCCTGTGCCCAATCAGTTCTGGCGTCACGGTCTTCACCTTTGTATGGATTGAACATGAAGATTAAGTCCTGGCTGCAGCTGATCTATGACATCCTCTTCATGTTCAATCCTTTCAAATGCGGAGACAGTGACGCCAGTGCTGATTGGGAGCCGGGCACCACGTGTCACAACACCACACCAGAGCTCCAAGGCCACGAGTGCTGACACCGCTGGAACGGCGCCAACACACGAGGTGAGTATAGAATTTTTTTTATTTTATCGGGGCCAAACATTTAGTTCAAGAAGGGGTTGTTCTACTAGTGGACAACTCCTTTAAGTGAAGGTTTTGTAGCAGCAAGAATGAAAAAGCGCATGCTATCTGGTCTGGTGTAAGTGCTGTGTTTTGTTTAACGTGAGCTCTGAAACCCCTCAAATTGCATTTCAGTTGCAGCTGTAGTAGGGGCCTGGTAGGATGCTCAAGCTGTCACTCAAAAGCAGAAGGAAGAGTTCCTGGTTGATTATTGTAAAGGGCAGCAGCAGTTCAGAGTTAGGGATCACCCAGAAAGCACTTGTGAGCATGGTTTGCACCAGTAGTGAAACTTGAAGCTCATTGGCCAAAATTATTAGTATTATTATTTATTTATAAAGCACCATTGGTTCCATGGTGCTGTACATGAGAAGGGGTTACATATGAATTACAGATATCACTTACAGTAAGCAAACTAACTATCACAGACTGATATAGAGGGGAGAGAGGACTCTGCCCTTTCGGGCTTAGATGCTACAGGATGATGGGGAAGGAGACAGTAGGTTGGTGGGTTGCAGCAGCTCCAGTGATTATGAGGCGGTAGCTCCAGTAGTGGTGAGGAGGCAGCGGGGATCATTGCAGGCTGTAGGCTTTCCTGAAGAGGTGGGCTTTCAGGTTCCGTCTGAAGGATCCGAGTGTGGATGATAGCCAGACGTGTTGGGGCAGGGAATTCCAGAGGATGGGGAATATTCGGGAGAAGTCTTGGAGGCGGTTGGGTGAGGAGCGAATAAGTGTGGAGGAGAGAAGGAGGTCTTGGAAGGACCGGAGATTACGTGAGGGAAGGTATCGGAAGATTAGTTCAGAGATGTATGGAAGAGACACGTTGTAGATGGCCTTGTAGGTCAGTATTAGTAATTTGAATTGGAAACGCTGAGGGAATGGGAGCCAGTGAAGAGATATGCAGAGGGGAGAAGCGAAGGAGTAGTGAGGAGAGAGATGAATTAGTCGGGCGGCAGAGTTGAGGATGGACTGGAGAGGTGCAAGGGTGTTAGCAGGGAGGCCACAGAAAAGGATGTTGCAGTAGTCTAGGCGTTAGATGATGAGGGCATGCACAAGTAGTTTAGTAGACTGAGGGTTGAGGAAGGGACGGATTCTGGAAATATTTTTGAGCTGGAGGCGACAGGAGGTGGAGAGAGCTTGGATGTGCGGTTTGAAGGACAGGGCAGAGTCAAGGGTTACTCCTAGGCAGCAGACCTCCGGTACGGGGGAAAGCGTGATGTCGTCAATTGTTATAGAAAGGTCGGGTAAGGAAGATCTGTGAGATGGGGGAAAGATGATTAGTTCAGATTTGTCCACATTGAGTTTGAGGAAGTGAGAGAAGAAGGAGGATATCGTTGATAGACACTCTGGGATTCTGGAGAGCAGAGAGGTGACGTCTGGGCCAGAGAGGTAGATCTGAGTATCATCGGCATAAAAGTGGTACTGGAATTCGTGGGACTTTATAAGCTGCTCCAGGCCAAGTGTATAGATTGAGAAGAGTAGGGGTCCTAGAACAGAGTCTTGGGGGACTCCAACAGAGAGAGGGTGGGATGAGGAGGTAGTGTGGGAGTGGGAGATGCTGAATGTGCGGTTGGAAAGGTATGAGGAGATCCAGGAGAGGGCGAGGTCTTTGATGCCAAAGGAGGAGAGAATATGTAGTTGGAGGCAGTGGTTAAATGTGTCGAAAGCAGAGGACAGGTCTAGAAGGAGGAGTATAAAGTATTGTCCGTTAGCTTTGGCTGTAAGTAGGTCGTTGGTAATTTTGGTCAAGGCAATCCCAGTAGAATGATGGGGGCGGAAGCCAGATTGTAGATTGTCAAAGAGCAAGTTAGATGAGAGGTGGAAGGAAAGTTCAGCTTGGACATGCTGCTCCAGGAGTTTAGAAGCGAATGGGAGCAGCGATATTGGGTGATAGCTGGACGTGGCTGTTGGATCGAGGGTTGTTTTTTTAAGGATAGGCGTGATTGTGATATGTTTGAAAGCAGAAGGGAAGGTACCAGAAGTTAGTGATAGGTTGAAGAGGTGGGTTAGGGATGGGATAAGAGTAGTGGTGATGTTGGGGAGGAAGTGGGATGGGATCGGTTCAAGTGCACAAGTGGTGAGGTGTGATTTGGAGAGAAGATGAGCAAGCTCTCCTTCAGTGATGTTAGATAAGGAGGTTATGGGGTTTGGGCATTGGTCTGGTATGCAAAGGGGTTGTGGTGGTTGAGCATTAAAGACTTGCCATGTTTGGTCTATCTTGTTTTTGAAGTGTGTGGCAAAGTCCTCGGCAGAGATTAGGGAAGTCGGAGGGGGCAGTGGTGGGCGGACGAGGGAGTTAAAAGTATTGAACAACTGTTTGGGGTTGTGGGATAAGGAAGATACAAGGGATGTAGAGTCGGCCTGTTTAGCAGAGGTGAGGGCAGATTTGAATGCAATTGTTGCTTGTTTGAGTGCAGTGAAGTTGTCTTGCGTATACGTTTTCTTCCAGCGCCGTTCTGCAATTCTGGATGCTTGCCGAAGCTTTTTAGTGATGTTATTGTGCCAGGGTTTTCTATTGATTCGTCGCACTCTGTTATGCATGACAGGGTTGACTGAGTCGATGGCTGATGCAAGAGTGGCATTGTAGAAAGTAGTGGCAGTGTCAGTGTCGTGGAGTGAAGATATGGAGGACAGTGGTAGAATAGAGTCAGAGAATGTGCGAGTCTCTAGATGTGCGAGGTTTCTGCGGAGGTGCGCATGCTGCTGGACATGGGTGACAGGTGAGGAGGACAGGGATGAGAAAGTGAGTAGATGGTGGTCAGATAGAGGAAGAGGGGAGGTGGTGAAGTTAGAAAGAGAGCAGAGGCGGGTAACACCAGGTCTAATGTATGTCCGTTTATGTGGGTGGCTGAGGAGGACCACTGAGTAAGTCCAAAAGATGAAGTAAGGGACAGGAGTTTGGAGGCAGCTGACTGGTGAGTGTCAATGGGGAAGTTGAAGTCACCCATGATGATGGTGGGAATGTCAGCAGAGAGGAAGTGAAGAAGCCAGGTAGAGAATTGGTCAATGAAGGCAGTGGTCGGGCCCGGAGGTCGGTATATGACGGCCACTTGGAGGTTGGAGGGAGAATAGATGCGGACAGGGTGGACTTCAAAAGAGGGGAGGATGAGGGAGGGTAGAGGTGGGATTGGGTTGAAGGTGCAGTTGGAAGAAAGGAGAAGGCCCACTTCTCCACCATGTCGGTTGCCAGAGCGAGGAGTGTGGGTGAAGTGGAGGCCGCTGTAACTAACAGCAGCAGGGGAGGTGGTGTCGGAGGGTGTCAGCCATGTTTCAGTGAGGCCAAGGAAGGAAAAATTACGAGAGGTAAAGAGGTTGTGAATCACATGGAGTTTATTGCCAATGGAGCGGGCATTTCAGAGTGATCCAGAGAGTGGGAGCAGGGTGGTGGTTGTCAAGGGCACGGATTTGAGGTGGTAAAGATTTCTGGTGTTTGTGTTGGTTTTGGAATGATAGAAGGGGGTAATAATGGGAGGTATGGGCTGTGGGGGTCCAGGGTTGGGAGATATGTCGCCAGCAGTGAGGAGAAGCAGAGAGAGGGAGAGCATGTGGGAGAAGGAGGGTGGGTGGCTTGTTTTGTATTTTATTAGGAGAGCTCTGAGGTTGAGAAGCAGTTCATCAGAGGAGGTCAGGTGGGGAGGCAAGAGGGAAAGAGAGATTATTATATGGTTAGCGGGTGCTGGGGTTTGCGGATAGCGAAGGAGAGTGAGGATTAATGGAGCCAAAACTGTTAGAGCGTATGTTAGCATGGTGAGAGTAATTTAGAAGGCAAAAGAAATTTAGTGCATTTATACGCAGTGGTTCATTTCAGATTTTATCCTTAGAACACATCTGTTAGGCGTCAGATTCCTGTAGCTACACAACAGGAGTCCAGAGCCTCACATACTACTTTGCAGCAAGTCATTCCTGAGGTGAAGTCCCGCTGCCGCTCCACTGAGCATGCTCATGAGACGATCTCCCATTGGAGCTCAGGAGTCACATGCTCAGGTCCTTCCCGTGATCTGATAGGTCCATCTCAGAGATCTGGAAGGTCCCGGCAGCACACAGCTATAAAAGGACCGCATAGACATTACTTGCTAGATGTGTGAATGGTGACGGACGTATGATTCTGGTGACTGTCTCATTTGAAACCCCTTCCCTCTGATATTACGCATGTGGATAAAGAATTAGTTCAGCAGTCAGCGCCAGGCCTTAGGCCACTGTGCACACCGCAATTCTACACTAGCGTCCAATTGTGCTACTCCTCACAGCACTATCGTCCCGCGGCAGTGTCCTACGCCACGCTGCAGTTCTGTTAGGTGTTGGGTTCCTGTCGCTGCACAGCAGGGATCCCGAGCCTTACTTCCGGTGGTCTCCCATTCTTCTCCAGCTGCAGAGGAGGTTGCTTAGCAAACTCGTTGGTCCCGGCGCTCTGCCCAGACCAGCTCTGTGGGTTTGCATGCTGCTGCCACCTCTGGCTCAGCTATGGCAATACATGCTGCTCAGCAGCGAGATTCTCCAAGGACTAAGTCCCCATGTCGGGCCACTGAGCATGCCCGTGGAGTGATCTCCCATTGGAGATCGAAGGTCACGTGCTCAGGTCCTGCTCCTGTTCGGATTGGCCCATCCGAGAAGCCAGGAAGGTCCCGAACGCTCGCGGCTATAAAAGGGTTGCATGGCCGCTTGGCCATGCGCTAGGATAGACTGTATTTTCAGACTATAAGGAGTGATTGATGTATGCACGTATGAATGTCTCTGGTGACTGACTCATTATGAAACCCCTACCCTTGGTACGCGTGTGTTGTGCAGCCTAGCCTGCTAGCGCCCAGGCTTAGGCATAGGTAGGTCAGAGTCTGAGTCAGGCATTAGTCTTCATCAGTGACTCCGCACGCCTCAGTGCAAGTGCTCCACACTCCATAGCCAGCGTCTATAGCGGCGTTCGTGGCAGCGACGCCGCACGCCCAGTGGGTCTAGACGGACTCTAACCCTGTGTCCTTGGGGTAGAGTTCTATGGCCGTTTGCTGTGCGCTCTTT
Source organism: Dendrobates tinctorius (assembly GCF_039654945.1). Lineage (NCBI taxonomy): Eukaryota > Metazoa > Chordata > Amphibia > Anura > Dendrobatidae > Dendrobates > Dendrobates tinctorius. The sequence goes on from NW_027361873.1 coordinate 3,684,732, forward strand.
GGCTGAGCTCTGTGAGCTTAACAGGCTCCGGCATCCACGTTCAGCAGTTGTGCGGCTCTGTGAATTAACAGAGTCCGCTCCTGTTCACACTGGGTGACGTAACCCACATGTGACTGTTTTCACGCCGCTCTATTCTTCCGCCATTGTCTAGCAGCAGTGTACCACGTCTGCATGGTGGACCCCGGGCTGCGAACGCACCTACTATTACTTTATAATTTGGTGCGTTCCGCCCCGCCAGCCCTAACACTCTCTTTGGTGCCCGCAGTAGCGACGCCGCACACATGGTAGGTCTAGACGGACGCAGTTCCTTCTGCCTTTGGTCCTGCACCTGTGACCTGATACTGTGTGTGCATATATCTGAGACCTGTGACGCTAACAGGCTCAGCCTTCTTGTGTTTACCCCTACTGGCATCTCTGTGATTAAACAGTGATTGCTTTGCGCACCTGGGTGAGATTTAACCCCGTGCACATTATACCGCCATATAGCACATCTGCCATCACTCAGCAGCAGTTATTACACCTTCTGCACGGTCGACCCCGAGCGGCCAACGCACTTTATTATTTAATTTAGTGCGTTCCGCCGTTCCTAACATTATACTAGCGCCAGGGTCTGGCTGGCAATGGCAGAACAGCAGCAATTACTACAGAACATTCGGCAGCTGGAGGGCCGGTTGGCTACTCTTGAGAGTGCTCTCTCTGCTGCGAAGTCCACTGAGGCTGCTGTTCAGGCGATCGCAGAGGCGGTTTCTTGTGGGTCCACGTCCTCCCCTGCACCGACAGTTTCCCGCCTACCGTTGCCCGATATATTTTCTTGCGATAGCGCCTCCTGTAGGGGTTTCGTGAGCCAGTGCTCTATCCAGCTGGAATTACTGGCTGCGCGATTCCCTACGGAACGGGCTAAGGTGGGGTTTATTGTTTCCCTTCTGTTGGGCAGGGCGTTGGAGTTGGCCACACCGCTTTGGAAGCGTGGCGACCCAAAGGTTCGGACTGCTGCTCAGTTCTTAACAGCTATCAAGCAGGTCTTCCTGGGACCACGGGTCACGCATGACACCTCTCTTCAGCTCCTTGCATTAACTCAGGGATCTCTATGGAGTGGTCTGATAAAGCCCTCATCCCTGTGTTTTGGAGAGGTTTAGCGGAGCATGTTAAGGATGCTCTATCTACCAGAGAGGTTCCTACAAGTCGGGAGGAGCTAATTGCCATTTCCACCCGCATTGATCTCCGTTTTTCGGAGCGCGGGCTGGAGCGTGCTCAATCCAGACAGAAGGTTACTCTGGCTCCCAACCTCTTTGAACCTCTGGAATCACCCGAGCCAGAGTGTTCACTCCCAGAGCCCATGGAGGTGTCTAGCGCCAGTCTCGAGGCGCATCAGGCACTAAGCTCCACTTGCGGTTACCACTGTCAGCACTCTGGTCTCCAGGATAATAGGGCCCCGCAATGGCCAAATTCTGTGCCGCCGGGCAAGACCTTTGCCACCTTTGCCCCCCTTCAGTTCCTTCTGCCTTTGGTCCTGCACCTGTGTCCTGATACTGTGTGTGCATATATCTGAGACCTGTGACGCTAACAGGCTCAGCCTTTTTGTGTTTACCCCTACTGGCATCTCTGTGATTAAACAGTGATTGCTTTGCGCACCTGGGTGACGTTTAACCCCGTGCGCATTATACCGCCATATAGCACATCTGCCATCACTCAGCAGCAGTTATTACACCTTCTGCATGGTGGACCCCGAGCGGTGAATGCACTTTATTATTTATTTTATTTAGTGCGTTCCGCCGTTCCTAACAACATCCTTGCAAAAGCTCTAATGAGGCACCACATTATTGCAAGTCTTTAATAGTATTAGTCTTTTCATATAGGCCAAAGGGACTTTTGGATTGCGACACCTGCACCTATTGTATTTACACCCCTGGTTGGCACAGGACTAAAACTTTCAGTCTTGCTGCTAAAACTCCAACAAACGTATAGTTAAGGAAGCACTCCAGTTATTTATTTTATACCTGCAACTCTCATCTCTCCCACTCTCTATTGTCTATCACAATCTGCACTTCTCTTTTATATGGTGTATTTTATTTCCAAGTAGTCGAGCCTCAAGCTTTCTTCTATTTGCACCCATCTTGATTCCTAGTCTCCATTCCACCTGTCATTCCTCGATACTCTGCTGTAAATCCTATGTTGTATCAGTACAATATCACATGATCAGATAGAACCAGCGTCTATACCTTCTGCTGGAACTGCACTGTGATTATCCTTCAATCTATATTTTCCTAAATAAACTAACAGTTACAGATTATAAGTATACAGTAAGGGAGGCTGAACTGTGATCTCCTACATTATAAATATGTGACAGGAGCTGTGCAGCCATCATCATTATCTTTGATATGAGCTTCTGCATTCCATCCAATTGCATTAAAGGAAGTTCCAGTTACTAAGATGGTGACCATGTGATCACATGACCTACCTGATGAGAAATATACCACTAATTTCCAGATAGAAAAAAAACAAAAAACATTTCTCCAGTATGAGAGGTGGCAGTTCTATTTTATATTTTTAATAGCACAATTTATAGCCATCTACAGCTGACAGATACATTATAGCAATAAATACGGCTCGGATTCTGTCATATTGAAATAAACATATGTCTAAGAAACAAATGCACTGCTACTGCCATACTGAACAGAACATTGCAGCTACGTGTCTAGACATGCCACAGGCTGCATCACTAATCACTCTCAAAGAGGACCTATCACCAGGTCAAACGTGGACAGTTATAACTACTATTTTATTCCTTCTGTTCCTCTTTTTCAATTTGCAATTCAGTTGCCGAGATATTGGCCTTTTTCATTTATTGTACCCAGTACGCTAATTTTTACGATCTTTACCTAGGAAGTGTTGCTCTCTGTGTAAGAATGCAGAACAGCCTAAAGACATGCTCTTTGAGGATCCTTTGAGTCATGCCCCCTTGGAAAAGACCATAGAAATTAGCACTAAAAAAATGTCCTATATCTATGGAACTGTATGGCATATTTTAAAAATCAAAAAAGGTGAAATACTCGGAGAAGTAGTGGGAATACAATATGATTAAAAATGGACAAATAAGCCACAGGTTTCCTCACCCAAACTGAAATGTACTAGGTCCAAAGTACCAGGTCTAGTAAATATTCCCAGTATTTTACATGAAAATCATGGATCATAGACAAATATTCTTCAAGTACATCCAAGGACTGACATTTTTACTATTCCCAATAAAAGAAAATATATAAAAATGTATAATATTGTCAATAGCTTTCCAGTAATAAGGAAGATCTAAAAAGCTGACCTATTTGGCTTTAATTGAGAAATTAGGTTTAGAAAAATTGTCTTAGATACCACAAATATTGTTATCAGGGCTCTCTGCTTTATAGTAAAGTTATTATGACTGTCTACTTTAGGGATTAGTGGTCTATTTAAGCCCATTTAGGCTGGTTTCACATTAACGTTTTTTTGCACAGCGCATCGTGCATCGGTTATGCGCACCTATGTTTAACATGGCGGGCGCAGTCTTGCGCTTGCACGCGTTCGTCTGTGTTATCATGCGCATGCGCTTTTTCCAGGTGTGCGTCTAGACGCGCTCGACGCAACATGTTGCATTTTTTGTTCCGCCCAAATGCGTAAAAAAATGCATGCGATCGCTGTGCGCACGGAATGCGTCAAGACAAAGCATTATAGTCTATGGGAACATGCGCACGCCTGCGCTTTCTAACGCATGCGTTTTAAGAGTAAACATGTCTAGACACGGGTTTAATCCACCCCCTAAACAAAGAAACATTGTTTGGGGGGTAGTGCAGATAAAAGAATGTGTTTGCACTGGCAGTCCACTACTCTACAGCCAGCCTGGAAGAGAGAAGCAGCCAGAATACTTTGAAGAGAAGCCCTTTGGAGACTTGCAGAAATTTTAATAATGTGAGTATTAAACCTAATGTCTGCCTGTACTTTTTTCTCAATTTATTATGTACTAATGTCTCTTTTTTTTATTGCATCATATCTTCTGGAGAGGAATACAGACCGGCCCGTGGTGAACTGGCTCAAGCAGAGCATGAAGTGAGTACCTTCCTTCCCTACAGTTTGGGTAAGCATTCGCCGTCGCATCTACACATGTGCCAAATTAATTTTTGTTCTTTTTCAGACCTCATCATCCATGACAACTGAGGAGGAACAGCAGCATCTTTTTCATTTCCAAATCTTTCCAAGATTAATGTTTTTCTTTCTTTTCTAGGCTCCACAACGAGATGAAGAGCTCGCCCTGGACAATGATGCCCTCCATCCAGTTTGTCCAGGAGCGAGTCCCGTTGAGGGACAGCCGTGATCCTCAGCACTCGGACAACGTGGTGCTCCGGCGGCTCTGGAATGAGGTGGCCGCAGCGCTGATGGATGGCTGGGACAACGCCTCTCCACGGGTCTGCAAAGGTTTTCATAAGTATTTAAATGCTGTGTGATGCGGCAGTGACCTGATGATGATGATGTTGCCGTATACTGATGATGAGGCTGTATACTGATGATGATGGGGGCTGTATACTAATGATGAGGCTGTATACTGATGATGATGTTGCTGTATACTGATGATGATGGGGACTGTATACTGGTGATGAGGCTGTATACTGATGATGATGTTGCTGTATACTGATGATGGGGCTATATACTGATGATGATGTTTCTGTATACTGATGATAATGTTGCTGTATACTGATGATGATGGGCACTGTATACTGATAATGAGGCTGTATACTGATGATGATGTTGCTGTATACTGATGATGGGGCTGTATACTGATGATGGGGCTGTATACTGATGATGATGATGGGGGCTGTATACTGATGATGATGATGGGGGCTGTATACTGATGATGAAGCAGCCATTCTGGGTTCAATTTCCACCCAACCCCATTCCCAAACTTCCACCTATCTGTCTAATAGACAATTCTATAGGCTTAGGGCTCACACATAGCGACTCACCAGCGATGACGACAATGATATCAACTTGTCAGGATCGCTGGTAAGTCGCTACATGATCGCTGGTGAGATGTCAAACAGACAGCTTCACCAGCGATCAGCACCAGCGACGCCGAGCGCCCGGCGTCGCTGTGTACGTTAGTTACCAGCGCGTTGATGCAGTGATCTGGTAACTAAGGTACACATCGGGTTTCTAAGCAGCACGCGTCACTTAGAAACCCGATGTGTACCTTGGTTACCAGCTCCCTGCATCAGTGCGCTGGTAACTAAGGTACACATCGGGTTTCTAAGTGACGCGCACTGCTTAGATACCCAACGTTTACCCTAGTTACCAGCGCGCTGATCGCTGTTCTCCCGCCTGTCACACGCAGCGATGCGTGCTGGCCAGCGGGAGACCAGCGATAAAAAAAATATCCTGGCTATTCCAGGACGATCAGCGGTAACCGGCAGGGGGGCCGGTCGCTGGTCACTGAGATCGCTGGCGAGATCGCTGTTGCGTCACAAAAATTGTGACTCAGCAGCGATCTCGCTATGTGTGACGGGGGCTTTATGGTCTGAAATCACCCTTGGGAGGTATTCCACTCCGCAGATCAGATGTGTCATTAGCTCATTTCCCAGTGCCATATCTATTCGTGAGAGACCCATGTGTTGCAGAATAACAAGAGTAGCACACCGCATTTTCATTTCTCACTCTCCACAGGTCCATCATTCCAATCTCTCTAATATAATTCCCAAATGCTTTTACCTGCACTCTGTTTATGTCTATCTCACCCCTCATCTTTAACATTATTGAAATCACCAATAATAAGTAATGGTAATCCCGTACCCCGCTTAAATAATTCCATAACCTCACATAACTTTTTCCCGCTATATTGTGGTGGTATGTACATAGCTATTATACATAATGATTGTCCATAGATTTTACAAATAACAAAAATATACTGTCCTTCACTATCAACATGACTTTCAATTTCTTCAAATGGCGTAGACGCTCCTATTAATAAAAAGACCCCTCTAGCATATGAAGAATACGTGGAATGATATGCTCTCCCAATCCACCTCCTCTTCAACACCTCCATCTTTTCCCGTAGTAAATGAGTCTCCTGGAGGCATAGAATATCCGGCCTCCTCTTCCTAGCATATTCCATGATCGCTGTTCTTTGTGTTCCCTCTGACAGTCCTCTTACATTCCAACTAAGGATTTTAATTCTATCACCCATCATACAATTCTATACATGCAAGTTCCTGACCCTTGAAAATATATTGCTGCTCTCCGTATGCAATAAAACTCTTCCCTAAACAATTAACCCCTCCCCCATATACAGTAACCCAACAAACCATAACAGTTCTCCTGTTGTATTTTTCCCTCTCTTACCAGAGAGTGGGTACTCCAATGTCTAGTTACCTATAAACGTTACCTCTGAACCACTATCTGTCTAAAACTCCTCCACATCTCCTCCGCATATGCATATAGACATTATTATAACAATCAGTCCCACCATAGTTCAAATCAATTAATATGCAGTGTAAGATAGCGCTCACTGAGTGCTCACTGGACACTCACTTGGCTGCGATATTGAGGTAGACAGGTACGGTTTTGCACGTAAAACAGTCTAGGCGGTTTATTGCGCCATAATAAACAACATCGTAAGCCATGTTATACTTCAAAGGCTTACACATAGTCCATCACATTTCATAACATACGGCTTTAATACGCTGTCACTAAACACGTTGGACCTCCTCACTGTCCAGTTACCGTGGGCGACCGCACGCCGTACAGTTCATTAATGTCCATGGAACACAATGGGCACCAACAGTCCTATTCCCATGTCCGGGGTTCCCTTCAGGAGCTCCTGCTCCAGATGCTGACTGCTGTCAGTACTCTCTCCCAGGGAAGCTGCTGAACTGGGATCACCGTCCCAGACAACGCCTTGCTCACCAGGCCAGCTGACAGTCCAGATCCACAGACGGATGGTGGCTCCCCCAATGCAGTGCCGACACTGACTCTGCAAACACGTGGCCACTCTAGGTGCTATTCAGGACCCCCGTCCCCTCCAGGGACTGTCCAACACCCAGGCCTCACTGGGTGCTATTCAGGGATCCGATCCTACTCCCAGGATCTCCCAACACACCGGCCTCACCAGGTCAGGGCCTCAGCGGGTGCTATTCAGGATGTCCGTCCCCTCCTGAGACCGTCCAACACTCACGCCTCACCGGGTTCTATTCAGGGATCCAATCCTACTCCCTGGATCTCCCAACACACTGGCCTCACCAGGTCCACGGTTGCAGCATGTGCTCCAGGGATCCGATCCTACTCCCAGGATGTCCCAACATTGACCCTCCAGGACCTTGCACCCTGAACCATTCAGGTACACACTCTCTCGCCATGTGACCCACCTCAGGCACGTTATATGGTACATAACCATGCCCACAGCTGAGGTAAAGATCACATGGTCATGACCTCACTGCAGGTCTTTTTAACACACCCAGCCACACACACAGGTGTTATGAATGGGTCACCGAGGAGGAAAACAAGACCAAGCCAAGTCACAGAAAACCAGAGAGGTTGGTAACTACGCGGATTGCAGACCCCTGATCCTAACCACACAACTAACAGCAGCCGTGGAGCGTACCTACAATGATTCTAGACGCCTCGCCACAGCCGGAGGACTAGATAAGCCTAAAGCAAGAAAAGGGGAAATCTAAAACTGCCCCAGAGCAGACCCGAAAGGAATAGACAGCCCCCACACATGCATTGACGGTGAGGCAAGATGAAAACACGAACACAGGTAGGAAAATAGGCTGAGCAAACGATGGGGCCCACACTAGCTAGAAAGGACAGAAAAGGAAAGATACTGTCTGCAATCACGGCAAAAAACTCTGCAAAAATGTCCAATACTTCTGATAGCAAAAAATACCCTGAAGTCACTAGACTTCTCCCACTATATCAGCACTCTGGCATATTCTGAGAACAGAGCAAAAAGAGGCCAATCTAATAAGGGACAAAAAGCAAATTGACACATACAGTGACATAAGAGTGGAAATTCAGCACAGCCCCAGCTGGGGCTGGCTGACCACACAAAAAACTGAATAGACAAAACCAAATCAAATGTGAACATTAGCAAAGACAACTTAGCTTGAGAAGGCAGGAACTGAGCTGGAAACTAAGACCTCAGGAGGCAGGAAAAAATCACCAGCATGGGAATAGGGAGTCGGCTGTCTTAAATCCAGTCTGAGACTCCAGATGTCCAATCCTTTTCCTCATTATCATGTAGCAGGTCTCTGTTAATTAGATCAGCTTCACTACCTCCTGCCACCACCAGAGGGAGCCCGGAAAGAGACTCACAACTCCTGTCAGCACAACCAGCTCCCTCACCAGAAACCAGAGGCAGACCAGAAAATGAGTTCACAACACACAGGCTTTACTTTGGGCGTTCAGACACACACCCCTGGGTGGGTTTGTAGATGATTGGTCTCACCCATCTCACCAAGTCACCTGGAAGCTTCCTTAATACACAGTAACAAACCCTCAGCAGTAGATCTGCTGAACAGCACACGTTCCGGCTTCCATTACAAGACCACCCATCCTTGTGATACATATCGGCCATTCACAACCCTGCCGCTCATCCTTTCCCCATCACAATAAAGAGAACACCTGCATGCATTTCCTTGGAAGGCCATACAGTGCTCCCTAGCTGTGACAGGGGTCACTGCATCACAGCAGGCACCAGAAACCTCCATATAACAGCACCGTCTTTTAGTTTCTGCTTGTCAAAAAATGACACGACACAGCTGGCATTTCACTCCGCTCACTTCCTTCTATCTTATCTGCCTGGAGCCGCTTGTTGTTTAAGTCAAGCCATTTCACGGCCTCCTCCGGTGTTTGGAAAAAATGCACTGTTCCCAGGGCCACAACCCTGAGCTTTGCTGGATATAAGGTAGAGTAAGCTAAAGCCAAGTCTTTCAGTCTTTTCTTCACTGCACCATATTGCATCCTCTGCTTTTGCACCTTGGCTGAATAATCAGGATAGATGGAAATCTTTGGGCCGTTAAAGCACAGATCGTTAGCCATTCTTGCTTTCCATAATCCTTAAATGGAAGACGTTTGGGACCAACAGAAGTCTTCCTAGACCTGGCCTTTCAGCCAAACTAAGCAATCGTGGGAGAAGAGCCTTGGTGAGAGAGGTAAACCCCAAGATCACTGTGGCTGAGCTCCACAGATGCAGTATAGGGAGAAAGGAGAAAGTTCCACAAAGTCAACTATCACTGCAACCCTCCACCAGCTGGGCCTTTATGGCAGAGTGGCCCAACAGAAGCCTCTTCTCAGTGCAAGATATATGAAAGCCCGCATAGAGTTTGCTAAAAAAAACATGAAGGACTCCCAGACTATGAAAAATAAGATTCTCTGGTCTGATGAGACGAAGATAGAACTTTTTGGTGATAATTCTAAGTGGTATGTGTGGAGAAAACCAGGCACTGCTCATCACCTGCCCAATACAATCCCAACAGTGAAACATGGTGGTGGCTGCATCATGCTATGGGGGTGTTTTTCAGCTGCAGGGACAGGACGACTGGTTGCAATTGAAGGAAACATGAATGCGGCCAAGTATAGAATCATAGAATCATAGAATCGTAGAGTTGGAAGGGACCTCCTGGGCCATCTGGTCCAACCCCCTGCTCAAAGCAGGATTCGCTAAATCATCTCAGTCAGATGTCTGTCCAGCCTCTGTTTGAAGACTTCCATTGAAGGAGAACTCACCACTTCTCGTGGCAGCCTGTTCCACTCATTGATCACTCTAACTGTCAAAAAGTTTTTTCTAATATCTAATCTGTGTCTCCTCCCATTCAGTTTCATCCCATTGCTTCTAATCTTTCCTTGTGCAAATGAGAATAAAGTTGATCCTTCTACAATGTGACAGCCCTTTAGATATTTGTAGACAGCTATTAAGTCTCCTCTCAGTCTTCTCTTTTGCAAACTAAACATTCCCAAATCCTGCAACCTTTCCTCATAAGACAGGGTTTGCAGACCGGTCACCATTCTGGTCGCTCTTTTCTGAACTTGCTCCAGTTTGTTGATGTCTTTTTTAAAATGTGGTGCCCAAAACTGGACACAATATTCCAGATGAGGTCTGACCAAAGAGGAGTAGAGGGAAATAATGACTTCACGTGATCTAGACTGTATGCTTCTGTTAATACATCCTAGAATTGCATTTGCCTTTTTTGCTGCTGCATCACACTGTTGACTCATATTCCGTCTGTGATCTATTAGTATACCCAAGTCTTTTTCACATGTGCTGTCACTTAGCCCTATTCCTCCCATTCTATATATGCTTTTTTCATTTTTATTGCCCAGATGTAGTACTTTGCATTTCTCCCTGTTAAAAACCATTCTGTTAGTTGCTGCCCACTTCTCCAGTTTATTTAAATCTTTTTGAATCCTCTCTCTCTCTTCTCTAGTATTAGCTATCCCTCCTAGCTTTGTGTCATCAGCAAATTTAATCAGTTTACCCTCAATTCCTTCATCTAAATCGTTGATTAAGATGTTGAACAATACAGGGCCCAGGACAGAGCCCTGTGGTACCCCACTTGAGACATTCTTCCAACTGGATGTGCAGCCATTTACGACCACTCTTTGGGTCCGATCACTAAGCCAGTTATGAATCCACCTAACAGTTGCCTTGTCCATTCCATACTTAGTCATTTTTTCAATAAGGATTGTATGAGAGACTTTGTCAAATGCTTTGCTGAAGTCAAGATATACTATATCTACAGCATTTCCTTGATCCACCCAATCAGTGATACCGTCATAGAAGGAAATTAAGTTAGTCTGACATGACTTATTAGTTACAAACCCATGCTGACTCTGTTTAATCACTTCATTCTTATCCAGGTATTGACATACATGTTGTTTAATAATTTGTTCAAAGATCTTTCCTGGTATAGAAGTCAGACTCACCGGCCTATAGTTGCCTGGGTCTACCTTCTTCCCCTTTTTGAAGATAGGAACAACATTTGCTCTTCTCCAGTCTTCTGGCACTTCTCCTGTTCTCCAAGAATTTTCAAAGATTATGGAGAGGGGTTCAAAAATGTCTTCTGCTATCTCCTTCAGTACTCTGGGGTGTAATTCATCTGGACCTGGAGACTTGAATTCATTTAGGTTAGCTAAGTGTTTCCTCACTATCTTTCTGTTTATAGATATCCTCGATTCTTCTAGTCCCTTAATAGGACAGTAAATAACAGTTGATGTTACATTTCCTTTCTTAGAGAAAACAGATGCAAAATAGGAATTTAAAAGTTCAGCCTTCTCAACATCCTGTCTTACCATTTCATCATTTTCATCCTGTAAAAATCCTATAGCATCTTTGACTTTTCTTTTACTTTTGACATATCCCCAAAATCCTTTATTATTGCTTTTGACATCTCTTGCAAGCCTCAATTCATTTTCAGCTTTAAATAATCTGATTTGTGCCCTGCAGGTTATGCAGACAGCATTATATTCTTCTTTAGATATGCCTCCCTCTTTCCATTTTATAAACATTTTTTTCTTCCTTTTTAGCATGTGCTTAAGTTCTGTGTTCATCCATCCTGGTTTCCTTAAATGCTTCCTATTCTTCCCTCTTTTCGGAATTGTTAACAACTGTGCTTTGAGAATTTCATTTTTCAAGATTTCCCATCCTTCCTGGACATTTTTGTCTTTAAGGATATCCAGCCATTGGATCCCTCCAATTCTCTTTCTGAATCCCTTAAAATCTGCCTTTCTGAAATCTAACCTTGACGTCTGAGTCTTCACAGGTCTTCCGCCTCTAGTTATCCAAAATTCTAAAATAGCATGGTCGCTACCTCCTAGGGTCCCAGCCACTTTTACCTTCTCAACCATTTCCTCCCTGTTTATAAGGATTAGATCCAAGGTAGCAGTTCCCCTTGCTTTCTCTCTTACCTTTTGGAAGATAAAGTTGTCAGCAAGAGAGGATAAGAATTTCCTTGACCTGTTAGTTTTGCCTGAGAGAGATTCCCAACAAATGTCTGGATAGTTGAAATCTCCCATGACAACTATGTCATATTTTTTGGAGAACTTGGCCATTTGATGCATAAAGAGTTCATCCATATCTTCAGCTTGCACAGGCGGCCTGTAGTAAATGCCTACAATGGTGTCCTTTCCATTGTTCTGTCCTTGTATTCTTACCCAAACAGTTTCCACAGAACTCCCAGTCTCTGAAGCTTCAATCTCTGTGCAGATATACGCATTTCTAACATACAATGCGACACCTCCTCCTCGTTTATCAAGTCTGTTTCTTGCAAATAAGTTGTATCCTTCTAGTCTTGTATTCCAATCATGTGTATTGTCCCACCAAGTTTCAGTGATTCCAATGACATCATATTTCTTTTCCTGTGTTAGTAGTTCCAATTCTCCTTGTTTGTTGCCCATGCTTTGTGCATTAGTATAGAAACATTTTAGTTTGTGATTGGTTTCTCTTTCTCCAATATTTTTATTAATTAGATTCTTTCGTCTTTGTTCTTCCTTTCCACTTCTAATAGCAGAGTTCTCAATAGCATCTGTCAGGTGTATGGCTTTTTCTGGTCTTTTGCTTCCCTTCCCATGTTGTTCTAGTTTAAAGCTCTCATTACAAGTGTAGCAAGGCGACTTCCAAATACATGCTTTCCAGTCTTCGTAAGGTACACCCCATCTCTAGCAAGTAGTCCATCGTATAAGTAGTTCACTCCGTGATCCAGAAATCCAAATCGTTGCTGACGGCACCATCGACGTAGCCAGTTGTTCACCTGCAGAATCTTATTCCACCTCCTTGTTCCATGGCCATCCACTGGGAGGATGGAAGAGAAGACCACCTGCGCTCCCAGTTCTTTCACTTTCTTGCCTAAGTCTTCAAAGTCTCTGCAGATGGTTTCCAGGTCGTTTCTTGCGGTGTCATTTGTCCCCACATGTAGTAGCAGGAATAGGTAGTCATCTGTAGGTCTGAAGAATCCTGATATCCTGTCAGACACATCTTTAATTTTTGCACCTGGAAGACAGCACATTTCTCTTGAAGTTATATCCGGCCTGCAGATAGCGGCCTCTGTTCCTCTCAACAGGGAATCCCCCATGACCACCACTCTCCGTTTCTTCTTCACAACAATTTTCTTTCTCCATCCAGGAGGACTCTGAAGGCGTACAAGGTTGCTGTTTGTTGGCAAAGTCTTATCCTGATGTATTTCTTCATCCTTTTCCTGCGTGAGAGCCTGGTACTGGTTCCTGAGAAGTATGGGTGCTGACTGCCTCCTGATCCTCCTGCTTCTCTGGGTCACATGTCTCCATTCCTCTGTTTCTTCAGGTGCACTTCGAATTTCTTCTCTTTCTGTAACATGAAGAGATAATTCTGCTCTGTCCAAGAACTCTTCACCTTCCTTAATGATCTTCAACGTAGCTAACCTCTCTTCGAGATTTTGCAACTTTTCCTCCAACAGGGACACAAGCTTGCATTTGTGGCATGTGAAGTTTGGCTTTTCCACTGGTAAATCTGTGAACATGTAGCAAGAAATGCAGCTCACCAAATGGCTCCTGGCCTCTTCCATCTTGAGATTTCATAAAAACGATGAAAGATGAGCCAAAATTTTCCGATTTCCTCTTTTCAGCTGCAACGGCCAAAACCCAGTGATCGTTGAGCTCGCGGAGACTCTTCACTTATCCCAGAAGGCACTGGGAATATGCAAATGATCTCCTCAAGACTCTTCCCCTGGAGATATCCTGGATGAAAACCTCTTCCAGAGTGCTCTGGATTTCAGACTTGGCCGAAGGTTCACCTTCAAACAAGATAATGACCCTAAGCACACAGCTAAAATAACAAAGGAGTGACTTGAGAACAACTCTGTGACCATTCTTGACTGGCCCAGCCAGAGCCCTGACCTAAACCCAATTGAGCATCTCTGGAAAGACCTGAAAATGGTCGTCCACCAACGTTCACTATCCAACCTGATGGAACTGGAGAGGATCTGCAAGGAATAATGGCAGAGGATCCCTAAAAAATCCAGGTGTGAAAAACTTGTTGCATCATTCCCAAGAAGACTCATGGCTGTACTAGCTCAAAAGGGTGCTTCTACTCAATACTGAGCAAAGGGTCTGAATACTTATGACTATGTGATATTTCAGTTTTTCTGTTTCATTTATGGGGTTTTTTCAGCCAAGATGGGGTGCAGAGTGTACATTAATGAGAAAAAATGAACTTTTTTTGAATTTACGAAATGGCTGCAATGAAACAAAGAGTGAAAAATTTAAAGGGGTCTGAATACTTTCTATACCTACTGTAATTGGAAAGGTTTTGGTGTGGCTTAACCCCCTATGGGATAGAGGGGATCCTCCAGTGTCAAACCTTCAGTCCTTTCTTGAGGCCTTTGAAGAACCCGGACGATCGTCCTCAGCAGTATCTTCTCTCCTCCAACTGAGCCAGGAAAACCTGTACATTTCTGCACCCTGTCATCAGAACTCGCTTGGAATAACGAGGCTCCGGTAGCCACCTTCTGGGAAGGTCTGTTTGGGCGAATCAAGGATGATTTGGTCGGTCATGATAAGTCATCCATAGAAGTGAGACTGTTATCTCCAGCAACACAGATGGACATCAGACTTCAGGAGCGTTCTAGGGAGGTGAACCACGAGAGAAGAGAGAAGAGCTGTATGCCTGGCTCCTATCATTCAAAGACCGGTCATGCAGCAAACCTCAGCTCCGGCACTCTTTCCTAAGTCCATGTAGGTAGATCAGGTGAAGATGATGAAGCATCGTGAGGAGTTTCACCAGTCCAAGGGAAGGTGCTTCTATTGTGGCAGTCCTGAGCATGTAATTCGCTCCTGCCCGGAGAGACCAGGAGATGCATGAGCCTAGGGTTTGTTGGAGAGGTCACCTTGGACAAAAATCACTCCTCTTCATCACTGACTCTGTCAGTATCTGTATTCAAAAAAACACGGCACTCCAGAGAAAAACAGAGGAGAATTGGTACTCAAGTAATGTTTCCAACCCATAGATATACTGTATACAAAATTACTTGGCATTCAAAATCGGAGAAGCAATTTTTTCTTTATTGTGCATCCAGACAAAAATAGACTCATATAAGTTGTAACTTATAGTCTACTCTAAAGAAACAAAAAGACCTTTCTGATGAAGGTCCGTTGTTGGACCGAAAACGTTCATATGATATGAGTCTATTTTTGTCTGGATGCACAATAAAGAAAAAATTGCTTCTCCGATTTTGAGTGCCAAGTAATTTTGTATCTGTCAGTATCTGTGTCCATTTTCTTGAGTCAGCCTACTTTGACTCTGGTTCCTCCGGTAACCTCATTCAATAGGCCATAGTGGAAAGATATAACATTCCAATCCAACATCTACTCGATCCGTTGGTGGATTCTTCAGTGGATGAAAAACCCCTTTTCAAAAACATCTTATTCGTGACTGAGCCTGAGGTACTCCGAGTAGGAATGCTATACTCGAAGAAGGTTAATCTCTGTTGGGCCTGTCTCACCCTCTGCTTCTAGTTCTGCCATTGCTGTGAAAACCTGGACCAGTTTTGTATCGGAGATCTGGAGAAGTACTCTACTGGGGCCAGTAGTGCAATGAGAGAGGTTTAGTTCCCTTTCATCTAGCTCGACCTCCGGGTTCTCGATCTAATTTACCTGTCTTGCCTGCTGCATACTGGATGTACACTGACATCTTTGATAAAAAGGAGGTCAAGACTCTCACACCTCATAAGCCGTATTACTGTCCTATTAACCTTCTACCAGGCGCTTCTCCTCCGAGGCTGAATCTATCATCTGTCTCAGGCTGAGACCTGTGCTATGTCCCAGTATATTGAATAGAACCTTGCCAGAGAATTTATCTAGAAATCTTCCTCCCCACGTGGAGCAGGTTTCTTTTTCGAAGAAAAGGACAGTTTTATGCAACCCTGTATGGATTACAGGGGTCTCAACCAAACTACTATTGTCACGAAGTGACTTGCCCTGTGTGACCTGACCCGACAATCGGTCTGTCACCAGACAACAAGACAAACAAGGAGACACCGGGGACACAATTAAAACGGTGGGCCCTGCAATAGGGAACAGGGAAATGGACACCTCCTGCACTCTCCTAAGGAGGTGCCCTGAACTCTCCTGATGTTCCCTATACAGGTTCTTTCAACCTGTCGCCGACCAGGATACCTCAGCCCTCACTTGCCCTCCACCTATCCCTAACTAGGAAATTGGCTAGTGCGGACACTGGTCCCACCGCTGCACTAATACAACACCAAGGAAAATAACGGACAGGGAAAAACAAACAACACTTAGCTTTATCTGCTGTCATGCACAGGACAGCAGAGTAAGGCACCCAATCACTGCCTCCAGCAGAAACACCACGGCTCTAGATAAGCTGCAACAGCACTGCTCCAGAAAGCTCCTCTCTTCAGAAAGGTTGGTTTGCAAATGACCTGCATTACCAACAGTGAGCTGCAGCACCAGGTGGCCTTAAAAAGGGAGGTGGGAGTGGCACCCACCTGCATAGATAATTAATCACAATGCAGTAACAACAGCGGCCACCGGGGGCAAAAACCCACCAGCAAACTAAACATGCAGTAACACTAGCGGCCACCGGGGGCAAAAACTAACATTAACCCCCGATGGCCAGAAAGGAAAAAAGTTTATATATGAGAAGCCCACACTGACACAGATCCAAAAATGGATCGTGACAACTATCAAGAATAAGTACCCATTGCCTCTCATCTCCGAGTTGTTTGATCGACTTAACGGTTCCCCGTTCCCCGAGTTTTCCCGAAGCTCGAGCTTCATGGGGCATACAACCTAATCCATATGCGTCAAGGAGATGAATGGAAGATGACTTTTTATACCCAAGATGGCAATTATGAGTATTGTGTAATGCCCTTTCGGACTCTGCAATGCCCCTGCTGTCTTTCAAGAATTGGTGAATGACATCTTCTGGGACTTTCTCTACATGTGTTTGGTAGTATATCTAGACAACATCTTGATGTACGCTCCCGATCTGCCTTCACACCAATGGGATGTTGCCAGGTCCTGCAAAGGTTAAGAAAGAAACGTGTATACCTCAAATATTTAAAGTGCATCTTTGATCTTGGGTACATTATCTCTGAGACTGGCTTGAAAATGGATCTCAAAAAGGTTTCCACTGTCTTAAAGTGGCCCCATCCAGGCAGTCTGAAAGCCATCCAGTGGTTTCTCTGATTCACAAACTATTACCGCCAGTTTATTCCACATTTCTCCTTTCTGCCCTTACCCGCAAGCGGGGGCAATCCTAAGATATTGGCTCCAGATGCAGAGAACGTTTTTGTGTCTTTTTTTGTGTCTTTAAAACAGGCCTTCTCCTCAGTTCCTGTGCTGCATCGTCCGGACAATAACAAGCAGTTCTTTCTTGAGGTGGATGCTTCTTCATCAAGGGCCGGAGCCGTTCTTACTCAGAAGTCTTCTTCCGATCGCATAGTGACCTGTGGCTTCATTTCAAAGATGTTCTCTGCTCCGAAACGCAATTACTCTATAGGAGATCAAGAACTATTGGCGATTAAAATAGTTCTTGAGGGGTGGAGCTTCTTGCTGAAAGTAGTTATGCATCCAGTGGTTATATGCACGGACGACAAGAATCTTGCATATCTGCAACCTGCACAGCAACTTAACCCAGAACAAGCCAGGCGGTCTCTATTCTTTACCCTCTTCAACTTCACTATCCATTTTTGACCAGCAAATAAGAACCACAAGGACACTTTCTCTACAGCCTTCCACTCTTCCAACCAGGAAGAGGAGCTCCAACAGATTACTGAGCCCTCCAAAATTTTTATAGTCGCTCCGTTGGATTTATCTCCTGTCCCCTCACAAAAAGACTTGTTGCTGAACCTGATAGGAAGAGGGTCCTTGTTTGGGGTCACACGTTTAAATTGGCTGGCCATGCTAGACAGAAGACGGCTCTACTCTTCTCCCGACACTATTGGTGGCTGTCCTTGCGCAAAGATATTGCGGATTTTGTCTCTGCAAGTCCCTCTTGTGCCTACAACAAAACTCAGAAATAGCTTCCCACCAGTCGGTTACTCCCTTTGTCCGTACCATCTGCTCCATGGCAGCATATTGCAATGGATTTCATCACCGATCATCCAGTATTGGCCAGGAGTACCGTTATCTGGGTGATTGTGGATCGTTTTTCCAAGATGGTCAATTTCACTCTACTTTCTGGACTCCCATCTGCTCCAGTGCTTGCAGAGAAATTTATTCTATATGTTTTTCACCTCCTTTTTTTTTCGCCTCCTGTGTCCTGTGACCTCATCACAGGTCCTGTGCGCACAGCCTTCGGTGTGTGCAGGACTCTGCTGTGCTGGTTGTCATGGTGCTGGATGAGGGAAGTTTATCTGTGGGGTCAGGGGGGTTTACTAGGTGGATGTAGCTGAGCTGTATGTGTACGAAGTGTTTGGAGCGGAGCCGTGTGTGTATGAAGTGTACGGAGTGGAGCTGTGTGTGTATGAGGTGTATGGAGCGGAGTCGTGTGTGTAAGAGGCGTATGGAGCGGAGCTGTTTGTGTACGAAGCGGAGCCGTGTGTGTAAGAGGTGTACGGAGCCATGTGTGTATGAGGTGTACGGAGCCGTGTGTTTGAGGTGTATGGTGCAGAGCCGTGTGTGTACGAAGTGTACAGAGCGGAGCTGTGTGAGTATGAGGTGTGCGGAGCCGCGTGTGTACGAGGTGTACGGAGCCGTGTGTGAATGAGGTGTACGGAGCCGTGTGTGAATGAGGTGTATGGAGCAGAGCCGTGTGTGTATGAAGTGTACAGAGCGGAGCCGTGTGTGTACGAAGTGTACGGAGCAGAGCCGCGTGTGTATGGAGCGGAGCCGTGTGTACGAAGTGTACGGAGCGGAGCCGCATGTGTACGAGGTGTACGGAACGGAGCCGTGAATGAGGCATACAAAGCGGAACCATGTGTGTATGAGGTGTGCGGATCCATGCGTGTACAAGGTGTATGGTGGGAAGCATACATACCTCCCAACCATCCCGGATCCAGAGGGACAGTCCCGATTTTGAGAGAGAGTCTGCCCCACTGCCCCGGCTGGGAGCTTACTTTTCCTGTGGACACAGGAGTACACGGCGGAGCCCCGAGGAGCACTTTAAAATTCACACGTGACTTTCCACTGGAAGTGACGTGCTGGAAGCTGACAGGAAACTAGGTAATTTCAGGAGATTGTGACAGAACCATGGAGGCACTTCAGGGAATGCTTCAGATCCATCACCGTGTCCTCCTCCGACAGCGCAGATAGCGGGATTGCGTTGGAATCTGGGATGCTGGCCATGTGAGCGGAACATGATATGTCCTGCATCGGGAGGCTCAAGTGGGCATTACAATGGGAGCCGGGCTGCTATAGTATCTTTATAGAATCTTTCTTTCTTTCTTTCTCTCTCTGTTCTTTCTTTCTTTCCCATCTTCCTTTCTCTCTCTCTGTTCTTTCTTTCTCTCTCTCTGCTCGTTCTTTCTTTCCCATCTTTCTTTCTCTCTCTGTTCTTTCTTTCCCCTCTTTCTTTCCCTCTCTGTTCTTTCTTTCTCTCGCCCCCTCTGTTCTTTCTTTCCCCTCTTTCTCTCTGTTCTATTTTTCTGTCCACTGTTTCTCTATCTCTGTTCTTTTTCTCTTTCTTCTTTCTTTCTCTCTGTTCTCTCTTTTTTTCCCCTCTTCCTTTCTCTCTGTTCTTTCTCTTTCTCTCTGTTCTTCCTTTCCTTCTATCTGTTCTCTCAGTTCTTTCTTTCCCATCTTTCTTTCTCTCTCAGCTCTTTCTTTCTCATCTTTTTTCTCTGTTCTTTCTTTCTCTCTCAGTTCATTCTTTCTCATCTTTCTTTCTCTCTCTGTTCTTTCTTTCCCCTCTTTCTCTCTCCCTCTCTGTTCTCTTTCTCTCTCTCTGTTCTTCCTTTCTTTCTCCTTGTTCTTTCTTTCCCCTTTTTTCTGTCCTCTTTTTCTGTTCTTTCTTTCTCTCTGTTTTTTCTTTCCCCTCTTTTTTTATCTCTCTCTGTTCTTTTTTTCTGTCTCCTCTTTCTTTCTCCCTCTAGCTCTCTGTTCTTTCTTTCCCCTTTCTTTCTCTCTCTGTTCTTTCTTCTCTTTCTCTCTGTTCTTTCTTTCCCATCTTTCTTTCTCTGTCTCTCTTTTTTTTCTGTCCCCTCTTTGTATCTTTCTCTCTATATTCTTTCTTTATTTCCCCTCTTTCTTTCTCTCTCTCTCTCTTCTTTCTTTCCCCTTTCTTTCTCTCTGTTTTCTTTTTTCTCTCTCTGTTCTTTCTTTCTTTTCCTCAGTACCAGTCAGTGTGCCCTCAGTACCAGTCAGTGTGATCAGCAGTGCTAAATGGGTGTGGTTGGGGCGTAGACATGGGTGTGACTAGTTATGAAATAGGTGTGGTTGGGGCATGGCCTAAATTTGCCGTGGCGCGCCACAGCCTTTGTCCCTCTTTCCCTTCTTCGAAAGTTGGGAGTTATGTGACTGGTTCGAACTCCTGCCGTGGGCCGAATTCTCGTACAACCATGCAACCGAAACATCTTCCAAATCTCCATTTTTGTAGTCTGTGGTTAACATCCCAATATTCCGTTCCCTGTCTCTACTTCCTCCTATATTCTGGCTGCTGAGTCCCTTGACAAGGGTTTTTCTAAAATCTGGGAGGACACAAAGTCCACATTCTTGGAGTCCTCGGAATGGATGAAATACATACAAGAGACATCTGAATCCACCCGTTTCTTCTGGGCACAAAGCCTGGCTATCCTCTAAGTATGTCTGATTCAAGGTACCATCCTATAAATTGGACCCTCACTTCACTGGACCATTCAAGGTTCTGAAACAGATCAAACCAGTAGCCTACAAGCTCAGACTTCCTGCTTCTTTATGGATCCTCAATTCTTTGTCTCTCCTCAAGCCTGTCATCTTCAGCCCTTTTTTTTTTTTTTAAAAGATTCCAGTAACAATCCTGCTTCAGTTAGCACTGAAGATGTTTTTGAACTAGAGAACATTCTGGCCACCAAGATGGTAAGAAAGACTTTTCTTGTGAATTGGAAGGGGGTTGGTCTTGAGGAGAATTCTTGGGAGCTTAGGGAGAAAATCCATGCCCCCTCCTGGAGAGATTCTTTGCAGGCTTGAAAAAGAGGGGGTGTAAAAGTGTGGGGGGTACTGTAGCGCCGGTGTTTCTGCCCACTGCTTCCATTCCCCAGCAGAGATGCTGACTCACTGCCGTGGTCCCACACTTCCTCCCTCCTGCTGCTCATGTCAGGGTATGAGCACAGCACGCAGATCCCCGGATGCCATGCCTAGGACACGCGAGTGCTCCCACTCCTCTTAAAGAAGCAGCGTGTGCACAGTCCCAAAGTGTCCCCAGCCAATGGTTGGGGGACAAGTTCTATTTAAGGCACCTCTGCCTGCATGGAGGTGCCTGTGCAATGTTGTATACTGTGTCTAACATGTTTGCTAGTTCTCAGGTCCCAGTGCTCGTATTCCTGTATACCTGCCGTCTATCAGTCATGCCCAACTATGGGCGCCCAGGTCAGCTAGCCAGAACCTCATGGACCAAGGATCATCCCACCAAACACCCAATCTCCTTTGAACATGGGCATAACGCTACTTAGACAAAACAGGGTGAGGGAAAACCAGTGTGGCAATGCTTTCTTGAACCACAAAACAGGCAGATAACATGTAGAATAGTCCCAGCAAAATACCTCAAGATGGTGCACATTAGAGTCTCACCTTTCCGCTGACTCGCCGGGATAATGGCAGCTGTAACTTCAGAGCTCCCAGGGTCGACTCCCCCACCTGTGGCACGCACACAGAGTGGAGGTAACGACAAGTGTAGGAAGGGGACAGTCCATTCAGGTACAAGGTCAGTTGACCAGAGGGTCACAACCTGGCTTCATCTTCCTGGGTCAACTACCCCACTTGTGGCAAACACACAGAGAGGAGGTAACGACAAGCTTAGGAAGATGGCAGTCCATTGAGGTACGAGGCCAGTTGACCCGAGGGTCACCACCTAGCTTCTCCAAACATCTCCATGGAGCTAAGCGACCGGCGGGTCCCAATCCTGGCTTTCTCCAAACGTATCCATGATTTAGCAATGGTCAATGGAGCAGATCTGCATTCTTCCAACTGGGGCCGAAGTCCCCTGGGTTGCTTCCTGTAGAATGATAGATCCATTTCCCTCGTGATGGAGCCATGATGTATTGGCAGCAGTTCTGTAGGGTCCCCTGGATGTTCGGATGTCTTGGAGAATCTGTCTGTCTCTTTCTCTGTCTGTCAGTCTCTCTCTAAGGAGGCATGTAACCTCTTTTAATACTTAACAAGTGTCCTTCATTCACTATTGATATAAAGGGTAATAATGGAGATGAGATCAAGTGGCATTACTTGATTATTTAATCTATTTGCATAGTTTTTCCTCCTCTGTTTTTGAAGTCACCAAACTATCTAGCCTACACAATGCATAATTAGCATATCAGTAAACTTAACTAGTCATCAAGGATAAGCGCGCAATATGTTATACAAGCAAAAGTCTGTTTTCTTGACCAACACATAAATTCAAAAGCCAACATACAGATAACAGTCTATTCTTCTTGGTTTTCTAAAAATATACATCTGGGTAATTAAGATACAGTGCTGTGTCTCCACACCACCTGCCTATCAACCGTGTCTGCTTGCCTGCCTATCAGCCATGCCCGCCTGCCTATCAGCCGTGGCCGCTTGTCTATTAGCGTGCCTGCCTGTCTACCGCTCCGGACAGGTCCTGCCTTTTGTCCCTTGGGGGTCAGTTGCCATCCACTCAAGGTCAGTCCTGATGTAGCACCCGGTCCCGCTTTCCTGGTCCCTCTTAGGATCACGCTATCGTCTGCCACCGTGAACCTGAGGTCGGACTTGGTGAGTCACCTAGTCACGCCCCTCCAGACTCTCCTCGGACAGTGGGTCCACCACACAGTACGTTACATATTCTATGCGCAAAGAACAATTGTGCTAGCGATTGTTCTCTGCACATAAAATGTTTGTCGGCCTGTCTTAACATGTCAGGAAACTACTGACAATTGGTTTATATATAGTGAACCAGTGGTCGTTTAACGGGTTGGGATCAACTTGTCTAAAGAGGCCATTAAAATCCTATGTGCATGCTCTTACTTGTACATGTAAGAAGATCAGTGATTACAATGTCCCAAAAGAGAAAAGATAATTAGAAGTTGGCAAATAAGGAATATAATTACACTATGTGCACAATTATTAGAGTGTTTGTATTTTTGATGATTACCATAATTTTAGGATTGGACAACTACAGTGCTGCTGGTCAATCCAAAGGGTTAATAAACTTGAAACCTGAATATTTAAGAAAGTTTTGTCTTTAATAGGAGTATCTACGTGTTCAGAATTATTGGGCAAAATTATTATGCAACTAAATTAAAAACTTAAATTTTCCCGTCTCAATCATTTTTTTTCTGATAAAGTGAGAATAATAACCAAACAGCTGAAAATGTACAAGAAAACATTTCTGACTTAAAAAAAACATCAGTGACCAATATAGTCACCCTTCTTTTCAATAACAATTATAAACCTTCAATTCATAGAGTCTGTCAGTTTCTTAATCTTTTGATCAACTTTTTTTGGGCAGAACCAACCACAGCCTCTCAGACATTGTTCAGAGAGGTGTACTGTTTTTCTGCACCGTAAATCTCCACTTTAAGAAGTGCTCAAAAGTTCTAAATAGGATTTTGGTCAAGTGAGGAATGGGCCTTGTTATTATTCTTTTATCTTTAGGCCTCTACTGGCTAGCCAAGAATTGCAGTACTTCGATGCATGCGATGGAGAATTGTCCTGCATAAAAAACATTAAGGAAGTGTCTTCTTAAAATTGGCAGTAGGTTTGGGAGTTGATTTTGAGTCATCTTCAGCCCCCAAAAAAGTCTAACTAGCTCATTTTTAATAATACCAGACCATAGCAGTATCCCACCTTGATGGATGCGATGGAACATTGTCCTGCATAAAAAATATGAGGAAACTATATTCAAAAAATTGCCAGTGGGTATGGGAGTTGATTTTGAGTCCATCTTCAATTCAAAAAGGTCTTACTAGCTCATCTTTATTAATACCAGCCCATAGCAGTATCCCACCTCCAACTTGCAAGCTTCTGTGTCGATGTGGATTGTTCCCATTACTGACCCAGTAACATGCCCATCTATCTGGTCCATCAGGAGTCACTCTCATCTCATCGGTCCATAAAATCCCCTTTTACTTATTACAGAGGCCACCTTTCCCATATACAACCATATTTCCTGCTTGTACTTATTATACCCTAGGGTAGGGGACATTAGGGACTTATGGGCTAGCCGCCGACGAGTAGTGGCGCCATACTGTAGAAACTAAGGATGCCAACCTCCACTGATAGGTAGGGTATCCTGCAGGGAATTCTAGAGCATACTAGCCCACATATCGATAATTGCTTATGCTCACCTGTGGTTTTTGCTCCCGTGTAGCCCCACTTTTTCCATCTTTTCAAACTCTATTTTTCACTTTTTTTGAATATTTCAGTCTTTATGGATATATTTCTTGTTTGGTACTATATGTGATATCCCCCTAATTGATATTTGAGATACTTTTTAGACTTTCTAATGAAAGTTACTTTTTAAGGGGTCTTTTTCTGTTTTTGTTAATTACACCACTACCTTATAGTGTAAATACCATTTTGGAGTATAACTCTTCATTTTACTCTACTACCAGGAGTCTGTGGTGTCTCCCCTGTGAGGCACTGTTTTTTTATGGATTTCTCTTTGTATTTTTTGTTTTAATTTTAATTAATAAAATTATATATATTAAAATGGATCCCTTCATCTCTGTGGGGTAATGGTGCACCTGAGTTTGGATTTAATTTTTTTTTTTTTTAATTGCAGCATGTCACTTCATTCAAGAGGATGATGGATAGTCACAAGCCATCAAACAAAGAAGAGCTGCATAAATTTTTGCGCCAGAAGAAGTGTGAAAGACTGGTGGAAAGCATGCCAGACGCGTGAAAGCTGTTTTTAAAAATCATGGTTATTCCACAAAATATTAATTTCAGAACTCTTCCTGAGTTAAAACATTAGTATTGTTGTTTCTAAATGATTATGAACTTATTTTCTTTGCATTATTTGAGGTCTGAAAGCACTGTTTTTTTTTATTTTGACCATTTTTCTTTAGTCAGAAAAAAAATGCTAAATTTATTGCTTGGAAATTTGGAGACATGTTGTCAGAAGTTTATAGACTAAAAGAACAATTTACATTTTACTTAAAAATATACCTATAAAGAGAAAAATCAGACAAAATAAACATTTGAAAGTGGTCTCTTAATTTTTGCCAGAGCTGTATATACATGTCAGTGACACACACATACTGTATACAGTGTGTCCTTAAAGTCATGGTGCACTTTTGACCAGTCACTGGATAGCAACAAAATACAATAGAAATGTGAAATCTGCTCCAATTAAAAGAAAAACTCTCCCAGTTTCATACGTATTCAGTGCAGTTCGATGTGGGCTCCATTTGTTGCCCTACACACATCCAAACGATAGTGAAGTTCTTGTCACACACGGGTAAGAATGTCTGGTGTAAGAGTGAATAACGTCTGTGATTCTCTGTTTTAAGTGATTAATGTCATTGATACGTTTATGTGCACATGCTGCCACATCATCCTACAGAAACTGGGAGGGTTTTCCTTTTATTTGGTGCAGATTTCACATTTCTATCGTCTTTTGTTGCTTTCCTGTGACTGGTCAAAAGTGCACCATGACTTTACGGACACACTGTATATTTATTTATATTACATACAGCTCTGGCAAAAATTAAGAGACCACTGCAAAATTGTAATATGACTTAGGATAAAAGCCAAATCAGAATCTCAATATGCAGACACGGTGTTTCGGGCTATTGGCCCTCATCAGTGTGTCTGCAAATTGAGATTCTGATTTGGCTATTATCCTAAGTCATATTACAAGACTCGTTAAAGGGTTGATTGTGACTTGTAGGATAGCTACTACCAACAGGTGGCGCTATAGAGTTCAAGTCCTCTTTCTCTCTGAAGAGGCAATTTGCATATAGTAAACTATATAACTTACAAGATACTTTCCCCACAAATAAGTCTGATAAAAATTGATGCAATGCGTTAATTCTATCAAAATTAAACCTTCCTATTCTCCCTTCTGAGGCCTTAGCTCTCAGAGTGTGACACAGGAGGAGGTTCTGGACATCTTGAAGGACCTCCCCTTGGGTAAATCCCCAGGCTGACGTACCTGTACTATAAAACCTTTGCAGAGGAACTCTCAACTTATATGCTTTATGCTGATGACACTCAGATCTACCTCTCTGGCCCAGAAGTCACCTCTCTGATGTCCAGAATCCCAGAGTGTCTATCAGTCATATCCTCCTTCTTCTCCTCTCGCTTCCTCAAGCTCAATGTGGACAAATCTGAACTCATCATGTTTCCTCCATCTCACAGATCTTCCTTATCTGACCTAGCTATAACAATTAATGACATCACGCTTTCGCCAGTAACGGAAGTCCGCTGCCTCGGAGTAACCCTTGACTCTGCCCTGTCCTTCAAACCGCACATCCAAGCTCTTTCTACCTCCTGTCGCCTCCAGCTCAAAAATATTTCCAGAATCCGTCCTTTCCTCAGCCCTCAATCTACTAAAATGCTTGTGAATGCCCTTATCATCTCCCGGCCTCGACTACTGCAACATCCTTTTCTGTGGTCTCCCTGTCCCCCTTCAGGCAGCTATGATGAGGTTCATTTGGCGTGATCGACGTAATCATATTTCTAAGTGTGTCCTCGTCTCCCCTAAATCACAAGGGGGTCTATCGGTCCATGATATTATTAAATACTATTGGGCCGCCCACCTTCGTAGAGTCCCTTCATGGGCTTCATTTTGGGCATACAATAAGTGGACAGAAATAGAGAAATTGTGGTTGGCACCAATTCATCTGAATTCCCTACTATGGTTAAATAGGATCATTGTAACCCCAAAGCCTTTATTGGACTCCATTAGGTTCATGAGGGAGGTTTGGCACTCCTGTATGAGGAAGTTTGGTTTAGCCTCCCCTAACTCACCTATGACTTCTTTCATATTTCAACCCTTGTTGCCAAGTAGTCTGGAACATGCAATGGCCCAGCCTTGGTCCTTCGTGGATTTGTTTAGATTTGCGGATTTGCCATACGGGGACACGCTGGAGCTTCTCACATTTGATGACGTCAAGTCTAAAGTTTTCTATTACTAATAAAGAATTCTATCAGTACTTACAAACTAACCATTTTGCCTTTTCCCTTTTTGGTTCTTTGGGTGTCTCCCTACCGACTGACTTTGAGAGGATTCGCAGAAGAGGGTCGTCGACCAAAGGTTTAATATCAGAAATAAATAAAATTCTATGTTCTCCCCAAGAGGGCCGACAAGTAAAACATCCTTACATGTGCATATGGGAGTCCATTCTGGGAAAGGAGCTTTCACCTTAAAGCTGGCATATCATCTGGGAAAAGGCGGCTAAGTCTTCTACTTACACCCTTTACAAGGAAAACCAGTATAAGATACTGATGTTCTGGTATCACACTCCTGACCTCCTTCACAGACCGAATCCCTCAATACCAGACGTGTGTTGGCGTTGTGGCTCTGATCTGGGCACGCAGTACCATATTTTCTGGTCGTGTCTTGGGATTGAGAGTTTTTTGAGGGATGTGAAATTGTTGATCTCTAAGGTTCTTTATGCGGAAGTGGGGCTGGATCCGACCATATACCTGGTGAATCTTAGTCCTAAAGGGACGGGGAAAAAGTCAACTGTCTGATCACCATCAACTGGAAACAGATCTCCCCGCCTTCAAACCTACACCTACTATATAGAGCTAACAACATCCGAAGGATGGAATATATGACGGCGATTCTAAATGCGAGTGTGGAGAGTTTTGATTTGGTTTGGGCTCCATGAGATTACTTTTGGGCTCAGAGAACTGAGCTCAGAGAACTGAATAGGCTATTCCTCGAATCCTTGACCCACCCTCCTTTTGGAGTTTACTCTTTCCCCTTCCCTTCATTGTGGTGTGGATCATGTCTATATGTTCGTATATTTAAGGTTACAAATCAGAGAACTTGTTTATGATATATTTTGGTTGGTGAATCAATGGAATTCTCTATTACATTGACAAAACTATTTGTCAAATATTGATAAAACTTTAATACAAATTTGCAGTTTAAGAAAAATGTGCGCACAGCGCAGAACATGTTCAAGCTAAATATATTACTTATACTTAGGACTTGTTCAGACGACTGTATTATATGGATTTGTGCTCAACATGAAAAATTAGATAGGACACTGACCATTGAGCGTCCCAGTGAAAAAAATTGCATGAGATACAAGTCTCTGAGTACACAAAAAAAATCAGCTCTCATAGATCATCTGTACTGCATCCAATGTTTGCAGGTACAAAGCAATTTGTAACCTAAAAAACTATATTTGATGACGTACTTTTAAACCCCTTAATGACCGCCAATACGTCTTTTTACTGACCTGAGATATAAGAGAATAGCATCCCCATACAGGTGACAATCCAGCAGCTGTCGGCTGTCCGCTATAGCTGACAAATTGCTACATCAGCCACGGTCAGTCCTGGCACCATCCATATTTGTTTAACCCCTTAGATGCTGCTGCCAACAGTGACTACATCAAATAAATGGTTAACAGAGTGTGGGGGCTCCCCTTTAAGCCCTTTGTCATCCTGAGATCATGATTATGTGGTCCTGATGTTTGCCATGGCAATCCACGACCAAATAGCGGCCTTAGAGACTCCCAGATACAGCGGTCGGTTCAGAAGTCAGAAACATTTAAGTGGTAAAAATAAACTTTTTCATTCCTATCATGCCACTTTGCATTCATTCCTTAACATCACCTGAAGGGTTAATAAACTACCGGACAGGGGGTGCTGTTTTTAAAATGGTATCATTTTGGAGGTTTTCCAATATATAGGACCCCAAAAGTCACTTTAAACCTGGATAGGTCCCTCAAAAAATAACATTTGCAAATTTCCTTGAAAAAATAAAAAAATTACAGCTACATTTTTAAACCTCCTAAAATGCTAACAAAATTAAACAACATTTTACAAATAGTGCTGATGTAAAGCAGGCATGAGCAAAATGTTATTTATTAAGGTTTTTGTGTGGTATGACTATCTGGATTAACCCCTTTCTGTCATGTGACGTACTATCCCGTCCATGTGCCCTGGGACTTAATTCCCAGGGACGGGATAGTATGTCACACCGATCAGCGGCGCCCACGTGGTGAGCGCCGCTAATCGCGGCCGGGTGTCAGCTGATTATCACAGCTGACACCTGGCACAATGTGTCAGGGGCAGTCACGGACCGCCCCCGACTCGTTAACCCCTTGCACACCGCAATCAAACACAATCGCGGTGTACCGGGTGTTAAAGGGAAGCATCGGCAGGGAGGGGGCTCCCTCCGTGCTTCCCTGAGCCCCCCACAGCAGCGCAATGTGCAGCGCTGCTGCGGGGGGGGGCTCCATCCCTGTAGGTCCCCGAATCCAAGATGGTGACGGGGACCTTCGGGGGGACTGCAGGGAGCTGGCTTCTTCAGTGCCTGCAAAACGCAGGCATGAGGAAAGCCTGTGCAGTGCCTGTTACAGATCGCTGATCTGTCACAGTGATTTGTAATGTGACAGATCAGCGATCTGCTGCCAAAAAAAACCCTCGCTATAAATAGTAAATCAAACCCCCCGTTATCACCCCCTTAGTTAGGGAAAAATAATAAAATTAAAAGAAAATGTATTTATTTCCATTTTCCCATTAGGGTTAGGGCTAGGGTTAAGCGGGAGTCACACATAGCAATCTCGCTAGCGAGATCGCTGCTGAGTCACAACTTTTGTGACACAACAGCGATCTCACCAGCAAGATCGCTGTGTGTGACAGCGATCAGCGACCGGCCCCCCTGCCGGTATCGCTGATCGCTGCAAGAAACCTCTGGACATATTTTTCGTCGCTGGTCTCCCGCTGGCCAGCACGGGAGACCAGCGATTAGCTGTAAAAAATAATTAAAAAAATAAAAATTATAGTTATTCTCACCTTTCGACGTCCCGCGCAGCCATCCTGCCTCTCTCCACGTTCCCGGTCCCAGTGATCCTTTGCACGAATGACCGCAAGACGTCGCGCTGCCGCGAGACCGTGACATTCTCGCGGTCATTCTCGCAAAGGATTACTGGGACCGGAGCGTGGAGAGAGGCAGGATGGCTGCGCGGGACGTCGGAAGGTGAGAATAACAATATTTTTTATTTTAATTCTATTTTTTTACAGGGATATTGCATCAGCGCTAACGAACACAGCGATGCCAGGCGCTCGGCATCGCTGTGCTGATAGCTGGTGAAGCTGTCTGTTAGACAGCTCATCAGCGATCACATAGCGACTTACCAGCGATCCTGACACGTTGATATTGTTGTCGGGAACGCTGGTAAGTCGCTATGTGTGACTCCAGCTTTAGGGCTAGGGTTTGGGCCAGGGTTACGGCTGTGATTAGGGTTAGGGGTGTGTTTGGGTTAGGGTTGGAGTTATAATTGGGGGGTTTCCACTGTTTGGGCACATCAGGTGCTCTCCAAATGCAACATAGCGTCTGATCTCAATTCCAGCCAATTCTGCGTTGAAAAAGTCAAATGGTGCTCCTTCCCTTCCAAGCTCTGCCATGCGCCCAAACAGTGTTTTACCCCCACATAGCCTACTCAGGACAAATTGCAAAACAAGCGGGCAAAAATATCATTTTTGTGGAAAAAAATGATTTTTTTATTTTAACGCCCGGGCGTTATAAACTTCTGTGAAGCACTGTGGGGTTCAAAGTGCTCACCACACATCTAGATAAGTTCCTTAGGGGGTCTAGTTTCCAAAATGGGGTCATTTGTGGGGGGTTTCCACTGTTTAGGTACATCAGGGGCTCTCCAAAAGCAACATGACATCCGCAGACCATTCCATCAAAGTCTGCATTCCAAAACGTCACTGCTTCCCTTTCGAGCCCTGACGTGTGCCCATACAGTAGTTTTCTCCCACATATGGGGTATCAGCGTACTCAGGACAAATTGGACAACAACTTTTGGAGTCCAATTTCTCCTGGTACCCTTGGGAAAATAAAAAAATTGGTGACTAAAAGATCATGTTTGTGGAAAAAATACGATTTTTTTATTTTCACGCCTGGACGTTATAAACTTCTGTGAAGCCCTTGGGGGTTCAAAGTTCTCACCACACATCTAGACAAGTTCCTTGGGGGGTCTAGTTTCCAAAATGGTGTCATTTGTGCGGGGTTTCCACTGTTTTCGTACATCAGGGGTGTTCCAATCGCGACATGGTGTCCGATCTCAATTCCAGCCAAAAAAGTCAAATGGCGCTGCTTCCCTTCTGAGCTCTGCCATGCGCCCAAATAGTCGTTTACACCCACATATGGGGTATCAGCGTACTCAGGACAAATTACACAATAACTTTTAGGGTCCTGTTACCCTTGGAAAAATATAAATTGGGGGTGAAAAGATCATTTTTGTGGAAAAAATATGATTTTTTAATTGTACTGCTGTACGTTATAAACTTCTGTGAAGCCTTTGTGGGTTCAAAGTTCTCACCACATATCTAGATAAGCTCCTTGGGTGGTCTAGTTTCCAAAATGGGGTCACTTGTGGGGGGTTCCACTGTTTAGGTACATCAGAGATTCTCCAAACGTTACATGGCGTCCAATCTGAATTCCAGCCAATTTTGCATTGAAAAAGTCAAACGGCGCTCCTTCCCTTCTGAGCTCTGCCATGCGCCGAAACAGTGGTTCCCCCCCACATATCAGATATCAGCGTACTCAGGACAAACTGCACAATAACTTTTGCAGTCCAATTTCTCCTGTTACCCTTGGTAAAATAAAAAAAATTGAACCTGAATTATTTTTTTTGTGAAAAAAGTTAAATGTTCATTTTTTTTAAATATTCAAAAAATTCCTGTGACGCACCTGAAGGGTTAATAAACTTCTTGAATGTGGTTTTGAGTACCTTAAGGGGTGCAGTTTTTAGAATGGTATCACTTTTGGGTATTTTCTATCATATAGACCCCTCAAAGTGGCTTCAAATGTGATGTGGTCCGTAAAAATAAAATGGTGTTGTAAAAATGAGAAATCACTGGTCAACTTTTAACCCTTATAACAGGGGTCCTCAAACTTTTTAAACAGGGGGCCAGATCACGGTCCCTCGGACCACTGGAGGGCCGGAATATAGTTTAAAAAAAATTAGGACCAAATTCATATGCACACTGCACATATCTTATTTAGAAATAATAAAACAAAATAGGCCCATTAATGCGGCCTGATCACTGTCCATCAATGAGGCTTGATCAGCGCCCAGCAATGCAGCCTGATCAGAGCCCATCAATGCGGCCTGATCAGTGCCCAGCAATGCGGCCTGATCAGCGCCCAGCAATGCGGCCTGATCAGCGCCCAGCAATTCGACCTGATCAGTGCCCAGCAATGCGGCCTGATCAGTGCCCATCAATGCGGCCTGATCAGTGCACATCAATGCAGCCTCACCAGTGCCCATATTGGTGGAACTCCACTTTTACCACAGGCTCAGACTATTGTGGTGCAAGAATCCCCAATAGGCAGCATTGGTCCCTAAAAGGCAGGTAAATGTCCCCAATAAGCAGCACAGGTCCCCAATAGGCAGGTAAAAGTCCCCAATAGGCAGCACAGGTCCCCAATAGGCAGGGAAATGTGCTCAATATGTAGCACAGTTCCCCAATAGGCAGCACAGTCCCCATTAGGCAGCACTGATCCTCAATAGGCAGCACAGTCCCTAATAGGCAGGTAAATGTCCCCAATAGGTAGCACAGGTCCCCAATAGGCAGCACAGGTCCCCAATAGGCAGGAAAATGTGCTCAATATGTAGCACAGGTCCCCAAAAGGCAGCACAGTTCCCCAATAGGCAGCACAGGTCGCCAATAGGCAGGTACAGGTCCCCAATAGGCAGGTACAGGTCCCCAATAGGTAGCACAGGTCCCTAATAGGCAGGTAAATGTCCCCAACAGGTAGCACAGGTCCCCAATAGGCAGGTAAATGTCCCCAGTAGGTAGCACAGGTCCCAAATAGGCAGGAACATGTCCCCAATACATAGCACAGGTCCCCAAAAGGTAGCACAGGTCCCCAGTAGGCAGCACAGGTCCCCAATACGTAGCACAGGTCCCCAAAAGGTAGCACAGGTCCCCAGTAGGCAGCACAGGTCCCAAATAGGCAGGAACATGTCCCCAATACGTAGCACAGGTCCCCAGTAGGCAGCACAGGTCCCAAATAGGCAGGAACATGTCCCCAATACGTAGCACAGGTCCCCAAAAGGTAGCACAGGTCCCCAGTAGGCAGCACAGGTCCCAAATAGGCAGGAACATGTCCCCAATACGTATTGTAACAGGTCCCCAAAAGGTAGCACAGGTCCCAAATAGGCAGGAACATGTCCCCAATACGTAGCACAGGTCCCCAAAAGGTAGCACAGGTCCCCAGTAGGTTGCACAGGTCCCAAATAGGCAGGAACATGCCCCCAATACGTAGCACAGGTTTCCAAAAGGTAGCACAGGTCCCCAGTAGGCAGCACAGGTCCCAAATAGGCAGGAACATGTCCCCAATACGTAGCACAGGTCCCCAAAAGGCAGCACAGGTCCCCAATAGGACCTGAAGTTAAAAAGAAAAAAAACTAGTACTCACCTATGTCCTCTGCTGCTCTGAAGAGGCGCCCGCTCATCTCCGTCTTCTTCTAGCACAGGCACAGGCGGCGTGACGTCATCAGGCCGCGCAGGCGGCGTGATGATAATCACGTCGCCTGTGTGGTCTCTGCTGCATACTGAGGGCTGCGCAACGCCTTTCTCGGCGCCTCGTCCCGCCCGCGATTACAGGGCCCGTCGGCCCTGTAGTCAGAGCAGTTTAATGTCGGCCTGGCCAGGGGCCGGACAAAAGTCCTTCGCGGGCCGCATGTGGCCCGCGGGCCGTAGTTTGAGGACCCATGCCTTATAACTTCCTAACAAAAAAAAATTTTGGTTCCAAAATTGTGCTGATGTAAAGTAAACATGTGGGAAATGTTACTTATTAAGTTTTTTTGTGTGCCGTGTCTCTGTGATTTAAGGGCATGAAAAGATGGAAAATTGCGAAATTTTAAAATTTTTTGCCAAATTTCCATTTTTTTCACAAATAAACGCAAGTTATTTGAATGAAATTTTACCACTAACATGAAGTACAATAGGTCACGAGAAAACAATGTCAGAATCACCAGGATCCATGGAAGCGTTTCAGAGTTATTACCTCATAAAGGGACAGTGGTCAGAATTGTAAAAATTGGCCCGGTCATGAACGTGCAAACCACCCTTGGGGGTTAAGGGGTAATCAAAGTTTGAAAATTGCAAATTTTTTACATTTTTGTGAAATTTCAGATATTTTTTATAAACACAAAACACATAGAAATAGCTAAATATACCATTAACATAAAGTACTATATGTCACGAAAAAACAGTCTCAAAATCATTGGGATCTGTTGAAGTATTCCAGAGTTATTACCACATAAACGGACACTGGTCAGATTTAAAAAATGTGGCCCCGTCACTAAGGGGTTAAAATTCTGCCGTATTGACATGGATGTCACACAGATGCAAAATATGGACACAGGGATGACAATACAGAAGACTTGTCTGACCCCGGCCTAAAGGGGCCTTTACACATAGCGATATCGCTAAAGCGTCACCGATTTTGTGACCCAGCAGCGATATCGCTCTGTGTGATACTTACCTCCGACCGGCTCCCCCACTGTCTGTCGCTGATCGTGCAGCTCCATTTCTCGTCGGGCGCTTCCTGCTGGCGCCGACGAGCGACACGTGGGCGGGAGGACGTCAGGATCGTCACGTCTGAAAGGTAAGTAACGACCGCTGCTGCGCCGCTACGTCGCTGTGAGATCTGCCTGTGTGGCAGCTCACTAGCGACCATTTAGCGATGTACCAGCGATCCTGACTGGGTCGTATCATTGTCGGGATCGCTGGTGCATCGCTAAATGTAAAGGGGCCTTTAGGATTAGTCATAAGATTACTTATCTATTGTGGCAGATGAAAGGAAACAATATAGCTCCACTGTGAGTGGCTGTTTCCAGGTACTGCAAATCAGTACCTATTTTGAAAAAAGCGGATCAGTAGGGTGACCGCAGTCAGAACCCCAAGATCTGATATTGATTACCTATCCTAAGGATAGACAATTAAAATCATTAGCTTGGACTACACATTTAAAGGGGCTGTCTCATCTTTGGCAGGGGAGCATTGCTCCCCTGGGTTCCTGCTTGCTGGGAGGGCTGTGTACTCCTACTTAGGCCTTTTTCACACTTCAGTTATTTGTTGTCAGTCAAATTCCGCCAGAGTGTGAAAAACGGATCCGTTTCTGTTGTGGCACAAATGTATGTCACCGGATCCGTTTCTTGGACGGATCCGCTTCAGCCGAAATTTAAAGCAACACGACTCTGGAAAAGGAGAGAGAGAGATAGAGAGACAGAGATAGAGATATATATATATATATATGAGAGAGAGAGAGAGCTGGTGCAATTTGGTCAGCCTTAGAGCAGAGTTTTTAAAGGGAATCTGACACCTCATTTTTCGCATATAAGATGCGGCCACCACCATCGGGGGCTTATCTACAGCATTCTGTAATGCTGTAGATAAGTTCCCAATGTAACCTGAAAGATAATAAAAAAGAGTTATATTATACTCACACAGGGGCGGTCCGGTCCGGGTTCGATGGGTGTCGCGGTCCGGGGCCTCCCATCTAGCGATGACGTCCTCTTCTTTGCTTCCCGTCGCGGCTCCGGCACAGACGTACTGCTCTGCCCTGTTGAGGGCAGAGCAGAGTACAGCAATGCGCAGGCGTCGGGAAAGTTCAGAGAGGTAGATAAGCCCCTGATGGCAGTGGCCACATCTTATATGCAAGCAAAATAGGTGACAGATTCCCTTTAAGATCTATAGAAAAAATCTTGTAAGCACTGCACAAGTTTGGCCACCTCTGCTAGCCTCACTAAAGTAGTAGTTGCTGTCCTAAGCAAATAGCAGTATACAATAAAATTAAAAATCCTTCAGTTTTTGAGGAGAGAGGACTTTTAAAAGCAAGTAAATTGCAAAGTTGCTTGTTTTTACCAGCACTTTGCAATTTTATCCATTAACACATGAGAATAACCCTTTAAAGGTGTTTTACTGGATTTTAATATTGTTAACCTATTACTATGATAGGTAATTAGTTGTAGATCAGTGGTGTGCCTCCCCCAAAGAGTTGCTTTAAGGTACCTCATTACTCAAGTACATGATTGTTCTTCCTTCTAATGGTATACTTGAGACAAGCCCATCCACATCCCATATTCATCATTAAAGGGGTTATCTCATGTTTGTTCTCATTGTAATCTCATGCTTCTGCCTCCTGGCTTCCTTCTTCCTTCAAGGTGGAATGCAGTCCTGAAGACTGACAGCTAGGGGAGATAACTTTGGAGACACTGCAGACCATGGTAGGAAGTTTAAGGGGGCTTCACACATAGCGATATCGCTAGCAATATCTCTAAAGCGTCACTGATTTTGTGATGCAGCAGCGATATTGCTAGCGATATCGCTATGTGTGATACTTACCTCCGACTGGCTCCCCCGCTGGCTATCGCTGATCGCGTGAGAACGTCATGGGCCGTTTCACGGCGGCGGCTTCCTGCTGGCGCCGATGAGCGACGCGTGGACGCGGGCAGGAGGACGTCTTCATTGCCGCGTCTGACAGGTAAGTAACGACCGCCGACCGCTGCTACGTCGCTGGTGAGATCTGCCTGTTTGGCAGCTCACTAGCGACCATTTAGCGATGCACCAGCGATCCTGACCGGGTCGTATCGTTGTCGGGATCACTGGTGCATCGCTAAATGTAACGGGACCCTTAGACCAGGCAGACTGGTCACAGTAGCTTAGGCAACATGTGGCCTGGCAGTGTTGAAAAATGGCTTCTGGGTCATTTTGGAGAAATGGTTGTGCCACTGGTTCTACCGCTTAATCAATTTAACACCCAGCTGTTAGTGTACCTGGAATGAAGATTAGAGGAGTCCAGTTACCATACCTTATGGTACCCCACATCATAAACCCGAAAGTAGGGCAGGTTTGATATTCCCTTATGAAGACCTCTTCATGGCACTGCCCATGTGGTTTCCAAACCAATCTCTGGCTATCATTGCATCCAAGATAAAAGCGAGACTCATCTTTGAATACAGACCTTCATTCTCGCTTCCAGTCTCCATCTAGAGACTATGTAGGCATTTCCATAAAGAGGCCTTCATGAGGGAACTTCACATCAGTCCCACTCCAAGCATTATGGTGTGGGGTAGTACAATGGGAATGTACAGTATATTAACTGGACCCCGTCAGTCTTCATTCCAGGTACACTAACAGCTCAGCATTACATTGACTTGTTTAAGCAACCAGTGGTAAGGACATTTCTCCATAGTGTCCACAGAGACATTTTTCAGTATAACAATTCCAGGCTGCATGTTGCTCATGAAATTATAAGCATCCTGTGTGGCCGAAAGTTGCTACCATGACCTGCAATGTCTACTGCCTTGTGTCTTATTGAGCACATCTGGTATGTCATTGCTCAGCAATTGCAAAGAGAACTGCCAGCAGTGGATCTTGATGATTTGCGTGTCCAAGTTCACTCAGCGTAGTAGAACATTTCTCAGACAACCAATATTAACCTCATGGTTAGCTTGCTAAATTGTGTAGATGGGAGTATTTCTGCATATGCCGATCATACTTGGCTCCAAATAGATCGAGAAGTTTTGAACATTTTGTTTTCATTTTTTCATCTTTTGCATATCACCAACACGTCTATCCTGTGATTTCCATAATTCATTGACTTTTCCTTTGCGGTGTTACAATTTCATTGTTGATGACTGTATATTTATAGCTACAGTGAATAAATCTGCAACAGATGGTTTTATATAGGATTACAGGTAAGTCTACAGCATTGTGCAAAAAGGGTTGTCTGCACCTTCCTCTTTCACAAGATTACAAATACCAGGTAATGCTTTCTGCGGGAACATAAGGATATACATTGCTATTGGCGATATGTGCTGATTCTGGGATGATTCATTGACATTTCCACAGCCACTTGTTTATGGTACACCTGAAATCTAAAGTGGTCTTTCCACATTGGACCTCGTGTGTCGTTTTGATATGCCCTCCGAACGCAACATGTTGCATTTTCTTGCGTTCGGCAGGCACGTCAAAACGACACACGCTGACACATCCGCATACAACACATGTCCCTGCGTACACAATGTTAAAGATAGGAACGCAGGACGCATGTGGAAGTAGGCGGAGCTTAAGGAAAGAAGTCCGCAGCACCACGCTGCGGACTGAAATGCTAATGTGAACCCGGCCTTAGCGGTCATGTACCATCAACTTGCATCAGGTCAATGCTGAGTATTGTGCCAGTGAGTATAGAACGTGACCGCACATCTCAGGGATATGCAGAGGCAGCCACACATAAAGATGTCATCAAAGTGGTGGATCTCCAAACCACCTGCAGTGGTGATTGGATGTGATGCGCTGGTGGGACTCTGGCCTTATAATGTTTATTTAGTGAAAAAGTTCTCAAAGGTTTATATACTTATTACGCCATGAATTTTCAAAGTAAGCACAACGGCCCCATCAGGTCTCAGACATCTAATTAATATCGTATGCAGTTTGTGTTATGAAATCAGCTCCTGGTAATGTATTGTTTTTGTTATAAAACTTGAAACTATTATTTATTTTAAATTGAAAACTCCTTTAATGAATGGCACATGTGCTTTATTTATAACAGTCTTAACTGGCAAAGCAAGAGGCATCCCATGACCTGTGGTGCCATTTCTCTTTAGAGTTAGGCCAGTTTCCCACGTCCATGAACCACGTCCGTTGTTGAGTCAGCAGACCCGGCCTGACCACTATGACTCTCGAATTGAGCTAACTGCTTAAAGCCACATTGACACGTTCAGTATTTGGTCAGTATTTTACATCAGTATTTGTAAGGCCAAAAACAGGAGTGGAACAATCAGAGGAAAAATATAATAGAAACCCGTCATTACTTCTGAATTTATCACCCACTCCTGGCACTCAGGTAAATGTAAACAGATAATTTTATTTTGTGCAGGCAGTCCAAAACTAAAGAAACGTTTCGGTCCTACAACGATCTTCATCAGTCAGACAGATTTCAGTGTGCACAGGGTTACAGGCAGAAACGGACGATCAGGATAGGCGGCACCTGCTGCAGCAGTGTGTGTGCTGCATATCCTGAGCGTTTGTTTCTGCCTGTAACCCTCTGCACACTGAAATCTGTCTGACTGATGAAGATCGTTGTAGGACCGAAACGTTTCTTTAGTTTTGGATTGCCTGCACAAAACAAAATTATCTGCTTACAGCATTTACCTGAGTGTCATTTTCTACAAGATATACACGGGATAGGATCTTACTTATGCACCAGCCACAGGAGAGCCGTAATTACCATTTTTGATCCACTCCTGGTTTTGGCTTACATATACTGATGTAGACTACTGACCGTATACTGAACATGTGAACGTAGCAGGTAGGATGGAGTTAGCTCTGGCTGGGACACCTGTCATTCAGGCTGGGTCTTCCGATGAGAGAACGGTCTCGTGTGTCACGAATGTGTGAAACTGGCGTTATCCTAATTTACAGCGTTAAATAACATTCATTCCCATAGACATGTAGTAATCAGGTTATTGGGACAGATACATAAATAGGTAGACAGTGGGGTACTTTGGGCACCCTGTGTCATCACAGATACATCATTTCTGATCTGGTTTTGCTAGATGCAGTCAGATTAGACAAGAATGCAGGTTTCTGTGCCGATGACCCGAACTGGGACTTAGGCAAACACATTTCTACACTCTGCTACATCTAAAATGAACAGCCCCCGGTGAGATGGAGGGCAGCCAGGTGCATTCTGCAGTGTGTGCCAGGTTACTACTCCCAGTACAAACACTCTCAGCCAGAAGGTAAAACCCTTCAGGTGTCACTTGCAGCCATCTGTATGGTGCTCTATATATTAACTTCATGAATGGGGTGAACATGAGCAGCAGCTCCCAAAGGAATGACCCCAGAGGGGAAACAGAAAGGCTTGGAGACTTACACATCCTTAGCAGGCAGGTTCTTCCCCTCCACCAGTCTGAAGTAGAGCGCTGTATTCCTTGCCATAGCGGAGAATGACTCAAGTTGCAAGTCTTCAGATTGAGGGCAGGAGTCAGAAGGAACCTATAGCCAGCTCCATCACTCCATCAGAGGACCCTGGTGCTCCACTCTCACCCATGCTGTGAGGTCAGCACCCCTGGCCAGGGGAGGAGACAGAGGACTCCTGTATAGTAGCTCCCAGCTAAGACCATCAGGCACTAGCCCTGCACAGGAGCACTGGGCACAGCACAGGAGCAATGCCCTGTCATGTGTCAGACTGGCAGATCCTAGGAGACAGCGAGTGCCATGATCTATACAGGGAGACACCATCCACAGGTTGGCAGCGCAGCTCTGAGCTCCTGCTTGTCTCTGCCTCCACACTGTAGCAATGAGAGGAGGAGACAGCGCAGCGCCCCCTGCAGGTAGCATTGTGCTATGAGCAGGAGCTCGTGTTTACCTGTGTATGGAACATGTTCCCTGCTGCTAGGATGGCAGGCTTCCTGCTGCCTACGAATACATAACCCACTGTGGCCATGAGAATAGGGAGGCTGAATAGAATATTGTATATCATTGCGGCTGTGCTGTTTTCAGTCTCTTTCAATCAGCTTTTAGACATGGTCCAGTGTCTTCCAGGGTCCCTAAGCATCAGAGCCGGTCCCTAGCCTTTCCAGATATTCATCCTTACCTCCAAAGTTTGATCACAGTGAAAAAAAGATTATGTTCCTGGACGATCATTTTCACATGGATCTGGAATAGGACTTTTCTTGTTCTTAAAGGATTCAGCTCTCTTCATTTCTTTGCAATTAGAGTTTTATTGACAAAATCCCACTATCAGCTCTTTCAGATTCGCCGCATATTGTGACGTTTCGGCCCTTCCTGAGCCTAGATCCCACTGTCACACCAAGTTGTGTATATCCAGAAAACGTGGACATTCATCCGTATGCAATCCGTTGTTATACAGCAGCAGTTATTAAAAATTAACAAGACTAAACACAGTTTCCTATGTTAAAGGGAACCTGCCATGTCCAATAATGCTATTTCCGTAACTTCCAGATATATGGTTAATCTGCAGGATAATTGCATTATGAAGGTGCTGAAAGTACAGCACTCGGGAGAAAAATAGCTTTATTTCTCCCAGGAGCCACTTAAAGAGGTTGTCCACTACTCAGACAACCCCTACTGAATCCCTGTGTTTCCCATCAGGAAAATAGTAACACTTAGGGCTCGCCTCCACATGGGATGTAATCGGACAAGTGCAATCCGATAAAAAATCGTATTGCACTCGCCCCAATGTTTCTCTATGGGGCAGCTCACATCTGGGATTATTTTCTCATGCCGATTCGTCATGCAAAAACACTCAGCATGCCATGATTGCATTTGTGAATCAGATCGCACGCACCCATACAAGATTATGGGTGTGTGTGAAACATCGCACTGCACTCTGATCTCACCCGAGTGCAGTGCGATTCCCTCGGAGGCTGGCAATGGAGGAGATGGAGAAATTACTTTCTCTGTCTCCTCCGCAGCTGTGCTGTGATCATCTGTGCTGTGATCACCTCTCGAAGAGAGGTTAGCTACGTTGAAGATCATTAAGGAAGGTGAAGAGTTCTTGGACAGAGCAGAATTATCTCTTCATGTTACAGAAAGAGAAGAAATTCGAAGTGCACCTGAAGAAACAGAGGAATGGAGACATGTGACCCAGAGAAGCAGGAGGATCAGGAGGCAGTCAGCACCCATACTGCTCAGAAACCAGTACCAG
This sequence comes from Dendrobates tinctorius, assembly GCF_039654945.1. Classification (NCBI taxonomy): domain Eukaryota; kingdom Metazoa; phylum Chordata; class Amphibia; order Anura; family Dendrobatidae; genus Dendrobates; species Dendrobates tinctorius. The sequence goes on from NW_027361873.1 coordinate 3,726,718, forward strand.
GCTCTCACGCAGGAAAACGATGAAGAAATACATCAGGATAAGACTTTGCCAACAAACAGCAACCTTGTACGCCTTCAGAGTCCTCCTGGATGGAGAAAGAAAAATGTTGTGAAGAAGAAACGGAGAGTGGTGGTCATGGGGGATTCCCTGTTGAGAGGAACTGAGGCCGCTATCTGCAGACCGGATATAACTTCAAGAGAAATGTGTTGTCTTCCAGGTGCAAAAATTAAAGATGTGTCTGACAGGATATCAGGACTCTTCAGACCTACAGATGACTACCCATTCCTGCTACTACATGTGGGGACAAATGACACTGCAAGAAACGACCTGGAAACCATCTGCAGAGACTTTGAAGACTTAGGCAAGAAAGTGAAAGAACTGGGAGCGCAGGTGGTCTTCTCTTCCATCCTCCCAGTGGATGGCCATGGAACAAGGAGGTGGAATAAGATTCTGCAGGTGAACAACTGGCTACGTCGATGGTGCCGTCAGCAACGATTTGGATTTCTGGATCACGGAGTGAACTACTTATACGATGGACTACTTGCTAGAGATGGGGTGCACCTTACGAAGACTGGAAAGCATGTATTTGGAAGTCGCCTTGCTACACTTGTAAGGAGAGCTTTAAACTAGAACAACATGGGAAGGGAAGCAAAAGACCAGAAAAAGCCATACACCTGACAAATGCTATTGAGAACTCTGCTATTAGAAGTGGAAAGGAAGAACAAAGACGAAAGAATCTAATTAATAAAAATATTGGAGAAAGAGAAACCAATCACAAACTAAAATGTTTCTATACTAATGCACAAAGCATGGGCAACAAACAAGGAGAATTGGAACTACTAACACAGGAAAAGAAATATGATGTCATTGGAATCACTGAAACTTGGTGGGACAATACACATGATTGGAATACAAGACTAGAAGGATACAACTTATTTGCAAGAAACAGACTTGATAAACGAGGAGGGGGTGTCGCATTGTATGTTAGAAACGCGTATATCTGCACAGAGATTGAAGCTTCAGAGACTGGGAGTTCTGTGGAAACTGTTTGGGTAAGAATACAAGGACAGAACAATGGAAAGGACACCATTGTAGGCATTTACTACAGGCCGCCTGTGCAAGCTGAAGCTATGGATGAACTCTTTATGCATCAAATGGCCAAGTTCTCCAAAAAATATGACATAGTTGTCATGGGAGATTTCAACTATCCAGACATTTGTTGGGAACCTCTCTCAGGCAAAACTAACAGGTCAAGGAAATTCTTATCCTCTCTTGCTGACAACTTTATCTTCCAAAAGGTAAGGGAGAAAACAAGGGGAACTGCTACTTTGGATCTAATCCTTATAAACAGGGAGGAAATGGTTGAGGAGGTAAAAGTGGCTGGGACCCTAGGAGGTAGCGACCATGCTATTTTAGAATTTTGGATAACTAGAGGCGGAAGACCTGTGAAGACTCAGACTTCAAGGTTAGATTTCAGAAAGGCAGATTTTAAGGGATTCAGAAAGAGAATTGGAGGGATCCAATGGCTGGATATCCTTAAAGACAAAAATGTCCAGGAAGGATGGGAAATCTTGAAAAATGAAATTCTCAAAGCACAGTTGTTAACAATTCCGAAAAGAGGGAAGAATAGGAAGCAGTTAAGGAAACCAGGATGGATGAACACAGAACTTAAGCACATGCTAAAAAGGAAGAAAAAAATGTTTATAAAATGGAAAGAGGGAGGCATATCTAAAGAAGAATATAATGCTGTCTGCAGAACCTGCAGGGCACAAATCAGATTATCTAAAGCTGAAAATGAATTGAGGCTTGCAAGAGATGTCAAAAGCAATAATAAAGGATTTTGGGGATATGTCAAAAGTAAAAGAAAAGTCAAAGATGCCATAGGATTTTTACAGGATGAAAATGATGAAATGGTAAGACAGGATGTTGAGAAGGCTGAACTTTTAAATTCCTATTTTGCATCTGTTTTCTCTCAGAAAGGAAATGTAACATCAACTGTTATTCACTGTCCTATTAAGGGAATAGAAGAATCCAGGATATCTATAAACAGAAAGATAGTGAGGAAACACTTAGCTAGCCTAAATGAATTCAAGTCTCCAGGTCCAGATGAATTACACCCCAGAGTACTGAAGGAGATAGCAGAAGAAATTTTTGAACCCCTCTCTATAATCTTTGAAAATTCTTGGAGAACAGGAGAAGTGCCAGAAGACTGGAGAAGAGCAAATGTTGTTCCTATCTTCAAAAAGGGGAAGAAGGTGGACCCAGGTAACTATAGGCCGGTGAGTCTGACTTCTATACCAGGAAAGATCTTTGAACAAATTATTAAACAACATGTATGTCAATACCTGGATAAGAATGAAGTGATTAAACAGAGTCAGCATGGGTTTGTAACTAATAAGTCATGTCAGACTAACTTAATTTCCTTCTATGACGGTATCACTGATTGGGTGGATCAAGGAAATGCTGTAGATATAGTATATCTTGACTTCAGCAAAGCATTTGACAAAGTCTCTCATACAATCCTTATTGAAAAAATGATTAAGTATGGAATGGACAAGGCAACTGTTAGGTGGATTCATAACTGGCTTAGTGATCGGACCCAAAGAGTGGTCGTAAATGGCTGCACATCCAGTTGGAAGAATGTCTCAAGTGGGGTACCACAGGGCTCTGTCTTGGGCCCTGTATTGTTCAACATCTTTATCAACGATTTAGATGAAGGAATTGAGGGTAAACTGATTAAATTTGCTGATGACACAAAGCTAGGAGGGATAGCTAATACTAGAGAAGAGAGAGAGAGGATTCAAAAAGATTTAAATAAACTGGAGAAGTGGGCAGCAACTAACAGAATGGTTTTTAACAGGGAGAAATGCAAAGTACTACATCTGGGCAATAAAAATGGAAAAAGCATATATAGAATGGGAGGAATAGGGCTAAGTGACAGCACATGTGAAAAAGACTTGGGTATACTAATAGATCACAGACTGAATATGAGTCAACAGTGTGATGCAGCAGCAAAAAAGGCAAATGCAATTCTAGGATGTATTAACAGAAGCATACAGTCTAGATCACGTGAAGTCATTATTTCCCTCTACTTATCTTTGGTCAGACCTCATCTGGAATATTGTGTCCAGTTTTGGGCACCACATTTTAAAAAAGACATCAACAAACTGGAGCAAGTTCAGAAAAGAGCGACCAGAATGGTGACCGGTCTGCAAACCCTGTCTTATGAGGAAAGGTTGCAGGATTTGGGAATGTTTAGTTTGCAAAAGAGAAGACTGAGAGGAGACTTAATAGCTGTCTACAAATATCTAAAGGGCTGTCACATTGTAGAAGGATCAACTTTATTCTCATTTGCACAAGGAAAGACTAGAAGCAATGGGATGAAACTGAATGGGAGGAGACACAGATTAGATATTAGAAAAAACTTTTTGACAGTTAGAGTGATCAATGAGTGGAACAGGCTGCCACGAGAAGTGGTGAGTTCTCCTTCAATGGAAGTCTTCAAACAGAGGCTGGACAGACATCTGACTGGGATGATTTAGCGAATCCTGCTTTGAGCAGGGGGTTGGACCAGATGGCCCAGGAGGTCCCTTCCAACTCTACGATTCTATGATTCTATGATTCTATGATCTGATGCGAGAGCATCGGAGCACAGTAGGATCACGCTCGCAGTAGACCAGGAGCCGAGTGTCATTAGCATCCAATGCACGAGATGTGATACGCTAGTGTGACTCAGGCCTAATACTCACCTCCTGTGCCAACACTAATGGTGTCGGTGGAGCGCCCTTGGCGTGCGCGGCACAGGGCCGTGGGGTACTCATTACCGGGCCCGTCGACTTCAATGGGGGACGGTGTCACGGCGGCAACCCGGTCTGTGGCCCTGGGGTGTCCATTAAATAATAAAATAGGGGGGAAGTTGTTTGTGATGTTGTTAGATGTGGTAAAAATGAAGAGAACGTTTATAGATGATTAAATATGTGACGCCACCTGTGGTATTCTGGTCAGAGGTGACCAGCGCTGTGGTGTTGTTCCCCTGAGACTGTTGGTGTGTCGCAGTTGAGGTGAAAATAGCTCTCCACAGGTAGAGCAATAGTCCCAGGGCAAAGATGTTTGATTAATAGTTAAGATGGCTGTGAACATTGGGGTGCAGAGAAATGAGAGGACACAGAGAGGTGCAGTTTCTGATGATGGGATGAGTCCGGCTCGCCTGGAGGCATTCAGGGGATCCACCTTGCCAGGTGGGGGTTTAGGACCTTCCTTCTACACTTTGTATGTGGGTCTCTGCTGTTTATAACTATGCTGCGACCCTCAATTGCGTGATTTCACTAACCTGTACGGATGTCAGCATGAGCCTATTCCACGGGTACCGTCCTTTTTCACCGTCAGCCCCATGCTCCTTATCTGCTGCAGTGCCCTCAGATGTGCAATGTCGCACAGGAGTTTACAATCCCCTGTACTTTCATATTTGGCGATCAGGACATACAGCTCCTGACCACCAAGGACTCTGACGTCCCTTTTCTCTCTATTAGCGCTTCGCACTGGGGTCTGCTATACGCAGCTTTCAGCTTGCCCAGAGCCTCTCTGTCTCTGCTATCGTCCTTCCCCTCCTGTCAGATAAGCTCTCCGTCTCTAAATGACAGGATCTTCCAGAAAGCTCTTTTTACCTCACGTTTAACTGTCCTGTCATTTGCTCCCAGCTGCTCTTGTTTCCATGACAACTCCCTCAGCTCACTTCTAGCTGACTCACCAACCCCCTCTGTTGGCCAGAATTTATAAGGCATCTCCCTTTTCTGACCTGCAGCAGGAATTGTGATTTATTCTATGTTACCTGGCATGGGGGTCCCCTTCTGCCTCCAAGCATGACTTCACCTCTTAGAGGGAGGCAATGTCACTATGACAACCGGACTCTGGGGTGTCACATTCCCCCCCAGTTATGTTCAGTACTCCTGGACTGAGGAAACATAACAAGAATTGTTAACAACAACAATTAACAAAGTCTTAAAAATGTAAAAATTATCAAAAACCAGACAAAAGAAACAATAGCACAGTTACTGCAGCGACCAGTCCTTACACTGCTGTCCAGGAATTGTCTTTGTGCTTGTACCTGGAGTTTGGTTGGTGGGAACCGCCTTAACCCACTTTTTGTGTGTCGTCCCTGGGCGTGGCTACAGGGCACTCTGTTGATGGGCCTGTTTTTCGGCCACGCCGGTGGCTTATTTTCAAGGCCTTTTTGGAGTAACTATTTACAAATAAAAGTTCTGACCACACATAGTCCTGTGACCCAATTGTCCTTTAACTGGTTATTACGAATACTTTAAAAAAGGTTCATACAATAAGTCTCTGTAGGCTCTCATGCTTAACGGTTACAACTATACATTCTTATTACTTTATTTACATTATGTAATCTCTGTAACGGGCAGGGATCTGACCTCTAGTACTACGAGTGGATCTACGCAGTATAGGTATTTCTGATGACCTGACCTGTTCTCTGATGTCTACTGTTGGTGCACTAGTCACTACGCTATAAGTAGACTTGTGTAAGATTGGTATTCTGGACTGCCTTCTCTTGACTCCTAGACTCACCGTGAGGTTGACAGATTCGCTGTTAGCAGGGGACAGATTTCCACATTCCACTGCAGATGTGGTATCTGTTACTGGAGCCATTTCATTTAGAGTCTCTACTTCATCTGGTGCAGTAGGTTGATGAAAGGTTAGGACTGGTACTACAATAGCCTGATTTACTTGTGTCCACGTCCGAGGAAATTCTCCAAGGATAGTTTGAACCTTTTCTTCCACCTCTACTATGGGCCATGGAGTGTCTTGGCCTTCCTTCTTGTCCTTCAATTGATCAGGGCACACCTTCAGATGATCTCTTGAGACTGCTTCTAAGGTTTCTCCTCCATCTTTACTGATGATACATACTTTGGTGTTATTAAAGTCTGAAGGTATTACGGTGCATGGCTCTGCCTCCCACTGGTCATCTAGTTTGTGAACAGGTCTCTTTCTTTTGAGTACTTGTTATCCTGGTGTCAAGGGAACTGCAGGGGTGTGTTGATTGTAATTTCTTTCCTGCCTTTGTCTTGCTTGGGACAAACTTCTCCACACATTATTGTACTTTACGGTATTGTTGCTGCTGCTCTGTATCCCAGTCTGCATCTGGTGATGTTGTCTCAGGTGTTAAGACTCCCATGTCTAAATCAATGGGTAACTTGCCAGGTCTTGCTCTCATCAAGTAGACCGGAGTGTAATTGGTGGAGTTTACCGGTATATGGTTATATAGATCTACCAAATCTGGCAACTTCTCTGGCCACTGGTTTCGTTCTTCCAGAGGTAAGGTCTTCAATAAGTCAATGACCACTTGGTTCATCTTCTCACACATGCCATTTGTCTGTGTATGGTACGTCGTCGTTCTGATTTTCTTGCAACCGTACATGTTACAGAACTCCTGGAATACTTCTGCCTCAAAGGCTGGACCTTGATCGGTGAGCACTTGTTCAGGGTATCCGTGCGGTCGACAAAAGTGCTGCTGAAATGTCTTGGCTGCTGTCTTCGATGTTTGGTCTTTAACAGGTACTACCAAGAACCTTGAGTAATGGTCAACGATGGTCAATGCATAGGTGTAGCCATTCCTACTCGTAGTTAACTTCACATAATCCAAGGCTACCAGTTCAAGCGGCTGTTTTGTGATGATCGGCAGTAATGGGGCTCGCTGGCTGGTACAGTCTTTTCTGCGCAGGTTGCATGGGCCACATTCTCGGCACCACTTCTCAATGGAACTCCTCATGCCAACCCAGTAGAATCTTTCACGAAGTAGGACCTCCAGCGTCTTCCAACCGAAGTGTCCTTCTCCATTGTGGTACGCCTCCAAGACCATTGGCGCATCCCTTTTCGGGACTACCACCTGCCAGACCAGTTCATGTGTGCGCGAGTTGATGTTCTTCCGACACAGTTTACCCTCATAGATGAACAGCTTGCCTCTCTCCTTCCATAACTGCTGTGTTTCCTGTCGGTCATCTGGACCAGGGTGTGCATCAGCTTGTGCCAGCCACTCCTTTACTAGGCGAACAGCTGGATCACTGTCTTGTGTCTCTGCCCACTCATGATGGGGTAATGGGTTCAACGTTACCTCTCGTACGACAAAGCGCTTATTCCTCACTCCTTGGCAGCGCTGGGCTGCAATTGGAAGGTGGAAGGCTGGTAACTTTTGGATCTTCTCCCCGTCTGGTGAATTGGGCATCCTGGACAAGGCATCCGCATTAGCGTTCTTATGTCCTGCTCTGTACTTGATGGTGAACTCGTAGTTGGACAGCCGGGCCATCCATCGCTGCTCAAGTGCCCCGAGCTTTGCCGTTTCAAGGTGGGTTAGCGGATTATTGTCCGTGTAGATGGTGAACTTTGCTGATGCCAAGTAGTGCTTGAAGTGCTCTGTTACCACCAAGACTATGGCAAGGAACTCCAGTTTAAAGGAACTGTAGTTGTCGGGGTTCCTCTCAGTGGGACGAAGTTTCCTGCTGGCGTAGGCAATCACTCTCTCTCTGCCTTTCTGCACTTGTGAAAGCACTGCTCCCAATCCCACGTTGCTGGCGTCAGTGTAAAGTACAAATGGTTGGTCATAGTTAGGGTAGGCCAGGACATCATCTCCCGTGAGGGCCAGTTTTAACTTGGTGAAGGACTCTTCTATCCTTTTGTTCCACTCGAACGGAAGACTCTTGTTCTTGGCCTTCTTGGATTGTCCCACTAGAAGATCTTGCAGCGGTGCTGCGATTTTGGTGAAGTCCTTGATAAATCTTCGGTAGCAGCCTACTAACCCAAGAAATTGCCTCACTTCATGAATAGTGCTGGGTCTTTTCCAGTCCCGGATAACGGTGACTTTGTCGGGGTCGGGTGCCACACCTTCCGCGCTCACCACATGGCCTAGGTACTGCACCTTCAGAAAGTTGTGGGAAGCTAGGTGTGTTGCAGTCCGCGCTGCCGAGATTGACAAATCACCTGGGAAACAAGATGTTGTAGCAGGAAGGTGCCAGGAGGGGCGCCGAAACTTTTAGGAGGAAATAAAGGAGTACACTGCTACAACATCTTGTTTCCCAGGTGATTTGTCAATCTCGGCAGCGCGGACTGCAACACACCCTGCTTCCCACAACTTTCTGAAGGTTTTTCCACGTGTGAGTGGTTGGTGGAGGTCCTGCAGCAGCTGATTCTGTGATATGCTCTCAAGCCAGTTGTGGGTGACACAACTGGTATAGGTGAGTGGAACTGTATTATACTGCTCATACATCAAGTGTCACTAGTGATAGGGCACTATTGCGCCTCTTGTTCCCCCCACCATTTTTTGTATAGGTACTGCACCTTGGGTTTCAAAAGGTGACATTTGGACGGTTTTATTTTCAGGCCAAAGTTTGACAAGGCTTCAAGTACCTCGACCAGGTGCTTCAAAAGGTCTTCGTAGGTTTTGGAGAAGACGATGATGTTGTCCAGGTACAGCAGAACGGTTTCAAAGTTTTTATGTCCAAGGCAGCATTCCATTAACCCCTGAAATGTTCCTGGTGCATTGCTGAGCCCGAACGGCATGTAGTTAAACTCGCAGAGGCCCATAGGTGTTGTAAACGCTGTCTTCTCTTTGCCTCTGCCACAGGAACCTGCCAATACCCACTGGTGAGATCTAAGGTAGAGAAATAATTAGCAGTTCTCAGTGGAGCTAGTGATTCCTCAGTTCTAGGTAATGGGTAAGCGTCTTTATGTGTAATGCTCTTAATCCGCCTGTTGTCTACACACATTCTCATAGTACCATCTTTCTTCTTAACAAGGACTAATGGAGCTGCACAGGGGCTACAACTATCTCTGATTACCCCAGCCTCCTTCATCTCCCGTAACATACTCTTGGCACATTGATAGTGTGCTGGAGGCACAGGCCGGTGTCTCTCTTTAATGGGTGGATGATCTCCGGTGGGGATATGATGTTGAAGCCCTTTTGCCTGCCCAAAATCTAGAGGATGATTGCTGGAGACCCGTTCAAATTCTCGAGCCACCCGGCAAGCCCCATGCTTTTGGTGCGAAGGGGTGGAGTCAGTGCCTACGTGTAGCTGCTGATACCAATCCTCCTGCTGCCCTTCAGAGCCATTCTCTTCCACCTTGTCAGACGGAAGCAAGGGTTCTAGTGCCTCTATTGCATTGTTGCTGACAATGAACAGCTTAGCAAGGGTGGCATACCGGGGTAAATGGACCTCTCTGTCCCCACAATTTAAGATGCATATTGGTACTCTTCCCTTGCGGACATCAACTACCCCTCTGGCTGTCAGGATAGTGGGCCTACTATCAGAGTACATGGGTTCTACCATGGCTTGGTAATCTTGACCCCTTAGGCCTATTGCTGTCGGACACCAAATTAACATTTCACTTCTGGGAGGTACTGCAATGGGGAAAGGATCATTTACTCTAACACTGCCGACTTCTCCACCAGACAGCTCTACCTGTTGTCTCTGCATCAGGGCTCTAATATCCTTTTGCAGAACCCGTTGCTGACTGGAGCTGGCGGTCTCGGCTACCTGTTGTAACAAAGCAATAATTTCTCCAAGACAATTTTCAATTACATTAGTGCCTAAAGTGATCATAGGATGGCATTCTCATTTGTCAATATCTACTATAATCAAACCTTGCGATTGCAACTCTACTCGGCCAATCTTGATGGTCACCCCTTTATATCCCATCTGAGGCAAGGGCTGACCATTGCTGGCAAAAATGGCAAGGTCTTTATCTGGGCTATGAGTAATGTCTGAATCTGCCCAGTACTGCTTAAAAAGAACATATGGCATCGTTGTCACCTGGGAGCCGGTGTCCAGTAAAGCGTTCATCGGAAAATCGTCAATCAAGACAGGCAGGACCGGCCGTCCTCCTACGTACTTGTCTCGCCAATTTGGTGGGCCTGGTTGTCTTACTCCTGGGGGTTGGCCCTTTGCCCCAGGGGTTGCTTGTTTAAATGATAGAATCTTACTAGGTGTCCCGCCTTGTTGCAGCGGCGACAGATGGGCTGTCCGTCCTCGTCGTAACGATCGCTGTCTCTCCCTCTGGTCGGTGGGATCCTCCTCTGCTGTCGCCATGGGACGTCATCTGGACTGGAGGCCAGCTGGATCTTTTTCTTTGGAGTCACTTGTAGGGACTGCACAGTCTTTGTGAGTGCAGCCACACTTTTGGTTAGTTCCTTGACTTGGAGACGTAAGTCTGCAGCAGAGTCATCATCTTGGGACGGCTTGTTAGTCTCAATAAAGGGCCCGTAGTGCTTCCTGAAGATTAAGTGCATCGTCCCGTATACTGTCCTGCACGCTCTGTTTTGCACCCAATGAATCTCATTTTTATCTCTGTTGCAGTTCGGGTATCAAAAGTGTTCTTCAGTCTGGCCAAGATTTGTTGGACAGTCCCTTTATCAGTGTCCGGCCAGGACTTTACTTCCCTCTGGGCCACACCAGTTAACTGGCCAATGAGGACACTGACTTTTTGGCTTTCTGACACCAGATACTGACAACAATAAGCCCATTCATGGGGAAAAAAAAAAAAACAGGACTTATCTGTGAATATATACTCCTTCATAATGATATCCATAAGGTCCATGATAACATCATTCCTCAAATATAGTCTGCACACTCTCAACGCGTTTCCCCCTACTGCGGGTTCATCAGGAGAGATGCATATTGGTCAGAGTGGTCTGGCGGTGGAGACTAATCCAATTGATGAGGCTGCCTCATTTTTTTTTTTTTTCCCATGAATGGGCTTATTGTAGTCAGTATCTGGTGATTTAAACTAGGGGTATGATATACATCTGATATCTGGAGTGGCTGTAGCACCCCTACTAATTTACACTGAGGCTTGAAAATCTGGTACATTCAGTGGTGTCTTTGTTTGCTTTCATGATTTCTGACAATTTATTATCAGATAAGCCGTTCCTGTTTACCTACCATTGATTCATCATTGTGTCTAATGGGCAGTTTTTTATCTGGGTACTTGATGTGATAATTTTTATATATACTTCATATACATAACATAGTGGTTTTGGGAAAGGGCATACTTTGCTACAAATTTATATGTAACTGGTTCTACTGTGTGTGAGTGTTATGCATCTATTCAGACTGTCTGGACTTTCTACCTTTCCTCACATGCATATATGATTGTATAAATCTACTTTACTGCATTCATGAAGATATTCTAAGCAAATGGATACAGGCCATCTGGCCCTCTGTTTCTAATCTGTCATCTTATAGGATGATATAGGAGATTAGGGATAGCCATCGCACGAGCGGGGGCGCCATTCTCGTATTTCTTAGGGTGCCAACCTCCGCACCTAGGTAGGTGTTCAGATAGTCATTTTGTATAGGGCCAGGTCAGTCTTTTCTTCACATCGGCTGAGTGAAATTGTTATCAGATGGTAGCACGTATTATCAATTGTTATACATCTTCTTTATGTCCATTTCCCCTTTTTTTTTCCGTTTTTTGAGGTTTTTGTGCTATAATAGTATTGTGCAGTTTTTAACTGCTATGATTCAGGTTTCTCTGACCACATGATTGGACTGGCAGATTCAGCTGTTTAGATTTGGTTTGACTGTTATACGTTATCTCTTTCCAGCAATACAATAGCCCGATTTTACTAGGCTTTACAATAGGGGACATCTGTACAATTTTATATTGTTAATTTTTGTACTTAATAAAAGTTATATTTTAATAGGGTTTTTTTCAGTACATCAGGGTTCTCTCACGGTCGGACAGTATGCTATTCGCACTATCTCCTCCGAGCTCGGCTGGAAAAACACCGCATTCTGGCGCCGTCTTTCAGGCAGAATAAAAGATGAACTCGCAGGTCGAGATACCCCGCCCACCTTAGAGGACCTTATCTCGCTGGCTACCCGCATTGACCTACGCTTCCAGGAGCACGCTCGGGAGTCAGTGAGAGACAGGAGGTCCACCAGGCCAGTCCCCCTTCTCACCCGTTCTGCCAGTCCTCATTCAACCGGGTCCCCTTCTTCCTCCTCGGTCGAGTCCATACAGATAGACCGCCTCAAGTTGGCCGAGTTGCGTCAGCAAGAGAGGCGGGCACAAGGTCTGTGCCTTTATTGCGGAGGTTCATCACAGTCTATCCGCACCTGTCCTAAGAGACAGGGAAACTCCTCCGCCTAGGTCAGGTAAGAGAGGCCTCCCTAGGTGATGATGATCCCTCTCAACCTCTTACTATATCTGTTCTTTTGCTTTCAGGGGAGAGACGTGGGTCCGAGGTGGCCTACGTGGATTCGGGCTCAGCAGATGACTTCATTTGGCCTGAAGAAGTGGACAAATACCAAATTACCATGGTTGCTCTATCTAACCCTCTCCAGACTGCCACGGTGGATGGCAAACCGCTACAGGTGACCGTCACCTTGGTCACTGAAGAAGTGGAGTTGCAAGTTGGTGCCTTACATCGAGAGAAGATAGCCTTTTACGTTTTGCCTAAGCTCTCCCACGCCGTTCTACTTCGTCTCCCATGGTTAAGGACTCATCAGCCTGTTCTCAACTGGTCTTCTGGGGAGATACGCTGCTGGGGGCACCCGTGCCAAGCTCGCTGTCTGACTCCTGTCCGCCTGGTGGCCACTCCTCGGCCACCCCCAGATCTTCCGGGTCTCCCTCCAGCCTACAGTTCCTACGCCGATGTCTTTGATAAGAAGGAAGCGGAGGTCCTTCCTCCACACCGGCCTTTTGACTGCCCAATTGAACATGTTCCTGGTTCAACCCCCCAAGGTGCAGAATCTACCCCCTGTCTCCCGCTGAGACCACAGCCATGTCTGAATATGTCCAGGAGAACCTTGCCAAAGGCTTTATACAGAAGTCCTCGTCACCCGCGGGAGTTGGGTTTTTCGTCGTCACAAAGAAGGACGGAACTCTACGGCCGTGCATTGACTATAGGGGCTTGAATGAGATTACCATCAAGAACAGGTACCCTCTTCCACTCATTCCGGAGTTGTTTGACCATCTCAGAGGGGCTCGGGTCTTCTCCAAGCTGGACCTCAGAGGAGCCTATTGTCATGGTTTAAACAGGGTTCTTGCCCTGCACTCACAGGGTTAAGTGTACTTGGCCTCTTTCTGGATCTGAGAGGGGTATTTATACTCACTCTTTACCAGGGTTCTCTGTCAGCTATACTGTTGTTCTGGCTGTGTGTCTGACTCCCCCTGGTGTGCGTGTATACTGCATTGCTTGTTTGCTTCCCGTGTATGACCCAGTCTGTCCCCTCACTCTGTACTCCGTCTCTCGTTTTGGTACTATTGTCTTCTCCGGTTCTGACCTCCTGGCTTGTCTATCGTTACTCCGTTACAGTTTGTCCCTATTGTACCATCTATTGCCCGCTCTGGTTTCTGATCTATGGTTACGTCCTGACTATCCATTCTGTCTAACTCTTTGGTACTGTCGTGCTTTGACCTTGGCTTGATCTGGTTTCTGTCTCTGTCTGTGCCCCTTGGTAACATTGTCCAGTAATTACCCTTTTAGGAGATTTCCTCAGCTCCTAGCTCTCTGGAGTTTAGACCACGCTCTCAGCAGTCACATGCTTCAGGTCCTGTGAGCCTGGAGCATGCATCGTCACCACTGCTGCCCCGCTCCACAGGTATCTTTGTGCACAGTTTTTGTACTCAGGCCACGCGCACTGGCTCAGTGAGCAAGTGCAGTGCGGTGTTCCTGACACCTATAATCTGGTCCGTATCCACGCTGGAGACGAGTGGAAGACGGCTTACAACACTCGAGACGGCCATTACGAGTACCTGGTCATGCCCTTTGGTCTCTGCAATGCTCCTGCGGTGTTTCAAGAGTTTGTCAACGAGATCTTCCGGGACCTCTTGTACTCCTGTGTGGTCGTGTACTTGGACGACATCATCGTCTTCTCACCGGATCTCTCGTCCCATAGAAAGAGTGTCCGCTTGGTATTACAGCGTCTTCGGGAGAACCACCTGTATGCGAAGATAGAGAAATGTCTCTTCGAACAGACCTCTCTGCCGTTTCTGGGATACATTATCTCCGACGCTGGACTGCGGATTGATCCTGAGAAGCTGTCTGCCATTCTCAAATGGCCTCGCTCCGTCGGAGTAAGGGCGATTCAACGATTTCTCGGATTCGAAAATTATTACCGGCAATTCATCTCTCACTTTTTCGCAATCACAAGACCCATTTCTGCTCTCACCCGTAAAGGGACTACTCCCAAGGATTGGCCTCCGGAGGCTGAAGAGGCCTTTCTGACCCTAAAACGGGCTTTCTCCACGGCTCTGGTCCTGCATCGCCCGGAGAGCAACAGACCTTTTGTACTCGAGGTGGACGCTTCCTCGACAGGTTATGGGGCAGTATTATCCCAGAGATCCACCTCCGGTCGTCTGCACCCTTGTGGCTTCTTCTCGAAGGCCTTTTCTCCATCCGAGTGTAACTACTCGATCGGAGACCGGGAACTTCTGGCCATCAAGTTGGCCTTGGAGGAGTGGCGTCACCTCCTGGAGGGAGCTGTCCATCCCTTTGTCATCTTCTCGGATCACAAGAATCTGGCCTATCTTCAGTCTACCCAGAGACTCAACCCTCATGAGGCCAGATGGTCCTTGTTTTTCGCCCAATTTGACTTCGAGCTCCGTTTCCGTCCCAGCAACAAAAATTCCAAAGCCGACGCTGTCCAGGGTCTTCCAGCCACACGAAACCACGGAGGAACCCTCGCATATCATTGACCCCACTAGGATCATCACAGTGGCTCCAGTGAACTGGCTTGCTCCTCCTCCTGGCAAGACGCTTGTGCCTGAGAGCCTCAAGCGAAAAGTCCTCCTATGGGAGCACTCCTCCAAACTGGCCGGCCATGCCGGGACTAAGAAGACCCTGGATCTTATCGCGCATCACTACTGGTGGCCCACGCTTCGCCAAGATGTCCTCGATTTTATGGCTTCTTGTCCATCCTGTGCAAAAAACAAAGTGCCACAAAGACCTCCGTCTGGCTTGTTACTGCCGTTGCCCGTCCCTGTGGTCCCTTGGGAAAACATCGCCATGGATTTCATCACCGACCTACCCTGTTCTTCTGGCTGCACAGTCATCTTTGTGGTGGATCGTTTTTCCAAGATGGCCCACTTCATCCCTCTGCCCGGTCTCCCCTCGGCTCCGGAGCTGGTCAAAGTCTTCATCCACCAAATCTTCAGTCTCCACGGACACAACGCATTGGGTCGGACCGAGGGGGTCAGTTCACCTCCAAGTTCTGGCGATCACTTTGTAAGCTCATGAACGTTTCCCTTGACTTCTCCTTGGCCTACCATCCACAGTACAACGGGTAGGTGGAGCGTACCAAACAGACGTTGACTGGGTACCTACGTCATTTCTCCAACACCCACCAGAACGATTGGGTTGACTTACTTCCCTGGGCAGAGTTCGCTTACAACAACCATGCTGGTGAGTCCTCGGCCAAGTCTCCGTTTTTCATTGTGTTTGGCAAACATCCTGGTGTTCCCCTTCCGATAACCCCTGCCTCCGAGGTACCCGGGGCCAACACTTTGTCATCTGAATTTTCCAAGATTTGGGCCAAGACGAACACGTCACTTAAGAAGTACGCTGATCGAATGAAGAATTATGCCGACAAGAAGAGATTGGATCCTCCACCCTATCATGTCGGGGACAAGGTCTTGCTCTCGTCCAAATTCATCCTGTTGAAACTGCCCTCCTACAAGTTGGGGCCACGCTACATCGGTCCGTTTGAAATTCTTGGACGTATCAACGAAGTCGCCTACAAATTGAGGTTGCCTGCTTCGCTCCGGGTTCCGAACACCTTCCATGTCTCTCTCTCTCCTGAAACCTGTGGTGCTGAATCGCTTCCATTCCTTGCCTGTTTCCGGTCCTCAGCCGGTGGGTGCCGATGATGTCTTTGAAGTGGAGGACATTATCGCCATGAAGAGGGTTAGAGGTAGGACATTTTTTCTTGTTGACTGGAAGGGCTTTGGTCCTGAGGAGAGATCCTGGGAACCTCGGGAGAATATAAATGCTCCCAGTATCCTCAAGAGATTTCTTGCTAATCTCCGGGGAGGGCGGCTTAGGGGAGGGGGTACTGTCATGCTGTTCCGACATACTCACTCGGCCTCCGCTCCCACGCCGTCTCTGCATACTCACCCGGCCATCGCTCCTATGTCGCAGCCCCTTGCTGCCCGAAAGCCACGGCGGTCATCTCTGACAGGCGCGCGGCCGACGGAGTCTTTGCATGCAATGCGCATGCGCCACAGGCCGCGGCCGTGCCTCCCTTCTGCTTCTTGTGCTCCAGCTATGCCCTGACCCGGAAGCACCCCCTGACCAATGGCAGACCAGACAGGGGCATATCAGGCCGCTTCCCCGAGGGAGGCACCTGATCGTTGTGTTTCCCAGCACACTGGGCCTCGCTTCTTTGTGTGCTCTCTGCAGTCTCACAGTCCCGTTCTTGTGTGCTCCCTGCAGCAGCCTCGCAGTCCTGCCATCCGTGTCCCCTGCTGTACTCCAGTCCTGCCTCCGGTGTTCCTGTTCCATCCTGCTCCAGCAGTCCTGCCGTCCTTCTCCAGTCCTGCCTCCGGTGTCCCTGTTCCATCCTGCTCCAGTCCTGCCTCCGGTGTCCCTGTTCCATCCTGCTCCAGTTCTGCCGTCCTACTCCAGTCCTGCCTCTGGTGTTCCTGTTCCATCCTGCTCCAGTCCTGCCGTCCTGCTCCAGTCCTGCCTCCGGTGTTCGTGTTCCATCCTGCTCGAGTCCTTCCGCCCTACTCCAGTCCTGCCTCCGGTGTTCCTGTTCCATCCTGCTCGAGTCCTTCCGCCCTACTCCAGTCCTGCCTCTGGTGTTCCTGTTCCATCCTGCTCGAGTCCTTCCGCCTTACTCCAGTCCTGCCTCCGGTGTTCCTGTCCCATCCTGCTCCTGTCCTTCCGTCCTAGTCCAGTCCTGCCTCCGGTGTTCCCGTTCCATCCTGCTCCAGTCCTCCCGTCCTACTCCAGTCCTGCATCCGGTGTTTCAGTTCCATCCTGCTCCAGTCCTTCCGTCCTCCTCTCATCCTGTCTCCTGTGGACCTGCTCCAGCCATCCCTCCATGTTCCAGTCTACTGTCTTACTCCACTCCTGTCTCCTGTGTTCCTGCTCTGTCCCGTCATCTACACTTCAGTCCCACACTCCTACTCCAGTCCATCCTGAGCCTCCCCTCTCGGTACCGGCTATCGTGGTACTCGAACCCCTGGGCCTGCTCCTAACAGTCCCTGTATAGGGGTCGGTTCCACCTGGCAGCTCGCCCGGGGCCCCTCGGTGCCACGGCCCAGAGGGTCCACTCCTGGAGATTCCGGCTCCAGACCAGCCACGCTAACAGACACAGAGAGGTGCAGTTTCTTTACCTTTTACTGACAATTGGTGGCAATCCGAAGTACCACATACAGGTGATGGGATAAATCCGTCTCGCCTGGAGGCATTCAGGGGATCCACCTTGCCAGGTGAGGGTTTAGGACCTTCCTTCTGCACTTTGTGTGTGGGTCTCCGCTGTTTATAACTATGCTGCGACCCTCAATTGCGTGATCATTTCACTAACCTGTACGGCTGTCAGCATGAGCCTATTCCACGGGTACCGTTGTTTTCACCGTCAGCCCCGTGCTCCTTATCTGCTGCAGTGCCCTCAGATGTGCAGTGTCGCACAGGAGTTTACAATCCCCTGTACTTTCATATTCGGCGATCAGGACATACAGCTCCTGACCACCAAGGACTCTGACGTCCCTTTTCTCTCTATTAGCGCTTCGCACTGGGGTCTGCTATACGCAGCTTTCAGCTTCCCCAGAGCCTCCCTGTCTCTGCTATCGTCCTTCCCCTCCTGTCAGATAAGCTCTCCGTCTCTAAATGACAGGATCTTCCAGAAAGCTCTTTTTACCTCACGTTTAACTGTCCTGTCATTTGCTCACAGCTGCTCTTGTTTCCATGACAACTCCCTCAGCTCACTTCTAGCTGACTCACCAACCCCCTCTGCTGGCCAGAATTTATAAGGCAGCTCCCTTTTCTGACCTGCAGCAGGAATTGTGATTTAATCTTTGTTACCTGGCATGGGGGTCACCTTCTGCCTCCAAGCATGACTTCACCTCTTAGAGGGAGGCAATGTCACTGTGACAACCGGACTCTTTGGTGTCACATCGGCACTGACTCTCCTGGGGCTCGCGTAACATTGTTATGTCATGTGATCCCTGCGGCCAATCAGCACTGGCTTCACTCTCTCCTCCTTCAGACAAATCAAGACATTCGGAGGAAGTGAGCTGCATTTGCTCTCTCACTTCTTCCAGATGTCAATTATGTCTTTTGGTAGAGAAGAGTGAAGCCAGCACTGATTGGCCACAGGAGTTTCATGACATAATGTTACGCAAGCCCCATGGTAGTCAGTGTTGACACCACTAGAATGTCACTGGCACTAGAGGCGAGTACAAGGCCACAGTCACACGTTCAGTATTTGGTCAGTATTCTACATCAGTATTTGAGAGCCAAAACCAGGAGTGGAACAATCAGAGGTAAAGTATAATAGAAACACGTCACCACTTCAGTATTTCTCACCCACTCCTGGTTTTGTCTTAAAAATACCGATGTAGAATACTGACCAAATACTGAATGTGTGTATGTGGCCTAAGTGGTATTATTTTACTGGGGGAAAACATAGGGATTCAGATAGGGTTGTCCGAGTAGTGGACAAACCCTTTAAAACACTGCAATGTATCCATAAAAATTGGATGCTATAGTGTGGCTCCTTAAGGCATCCAATTTTTTTTTGCGCACCCATAGAATTGAATGTCTGAGTCTCATGTGACATATGGAAGAAACTAGTGCACACTGTCATTTTTCTTTTCACTTTCAGATTCAGTCTTTGAAAAAAAATCACACGTCTGCACTGCCTCATTAAATAACATTGGTCTGGGTACTGTCCTTGTGCTGTCTGTTTTTTTCACGGACAGCTCTACGACCAAAAATACAGTCTTGTGAACTTGGTCTCACAGAATGTGGAAAAGGTAAAGAGTACTCTCTGTGCTGTGAATCCTATGTTCGGATAATGCCGGGTCGCTGGCTAAGAAAGGTGGAATCAGGGCCGGCGTTTGGACCAGGCAGATGCCTGGGGCCCCCACCTACAAAGGGGGCCCCCTGCATCTGCAGTCCATTTATTAAGTGCCCAGAGGGTGTACAGCAGTGAATAATGCTGTGAATTGCTCTGTAGTCCGGAGCGTCTGTCTCGCAAAGCCCTTTGAGCCTCCCTGTCTCTTTTTCCCTGCAGTCAGGTTAAAAGTTGAGAGTGAGGGGCCGATTATAGCACAGTGACAGCCAGGAAGATGCCAGTAGCTCTGTATGTCTCCTCCTGAGTCCTGATCATGGCTGCTCCTAGCACTGTCCTGAGAATAGATATGCCTAAGTGAAGCCACAGAACCTGTTAAGAGCAGCAATAACATGTCAGAATTCAGTGATTTACTCACTGTGGTCCCGGAGCTCTGTGCTGATCGCTGCAGGATCAGGATTCACAGCCACATACAGCAGCGATCATCATCAGCTCTGACCACAGTCACTAATCACTGCTTGTAATGTGACAGGGCGACCTCCTGTCACTACTGTCTGGGTGACACAAGACAGGGATATTGTCTGCTGAATCAGGGGATTTATGATATAGAAATAAATGAATTCCCAAGTGAAATAATAAGGGTAAACCATACATATATATAGTACAGGTGTGCATAGGAGTCAGCGGTTTTGGTGCTTTTTTTGCTGCCAAAGCCTGCTCTCTTGGCAGTAAAAACACTGCTTTCAAAACACCCATTTTTTAGGGTATGTGCAGACGATCTGGAAATGGCAGCACTTTGGACGCAGCGAGTGGACATGCGCTTCGTCTAAAGTGCTGCCATCTTTTGAATGCAGGTGATTCCGCATGTGTTCATTGAACTGTGCGGAATCACCACGTTGAACACATTGTACGGGTGAGATTTCTCTTGTGGAGACTCGCACCTATGCAAGATAAATTGACATGCTGCGGTCTGGAGAGTCGTGCTGCATGTCTGTCTCTGCGGGTTAGGTGAGGACGTATGTGCACACATAGTGGACATGGAATTTCTAGAAATCCCCTCCACTATGCTGTAACATCTGGCCGATGCGGGTTGGATGCTGCGGATGTACGCAGCATCCAGAGTTTACTGATTGTGGCACATACCCGTAGAGCTTTTGCTGTTTTTTTTGTATAGTATTTTGTCTAGAGTAAATGTTTAATAAAGTTAGTTTTATTCACCAAAAATACAGCGAACAACAGCGTTGCGACATTTGCAGCTTTTCTAAAACTTTTTCATTGCTTTCTACGGGTGAAAAAAATTGCTGAAAGAAGTGACACGCTGCAGATTTAAATAACGTTGCAGTTGTGAAATTCAGTCAGGAGAAAATAAAAGTGTGTGCAGGAGATCTCTGAAAATCTCAGTCTTTGCTTGTGCTGTAAAATGCTGTAAACTTCTTATTTGCAGAAGTAAAAGCTGCAAAAATTCTGCATATGAAAGTGGCCAAGAGCGGCTTTTTAAAGTGCCAGCAAAACATATGAGATTTCCGAAATCTCCTGCATGCGCTTGTTTTTTTTCTGACTGAATTTCAGAACTGTAACACTTTTTAAATCTGCAGCGTGTCACTTCTTTCAGTGTGTTTTCACCCGTAGAAAGCAATGAAAGAATATAAGAAAGAAAGCTGCAGATATTGCAACGGCATTTTTCGCTGCAATTTTTTAAGTGGTTTTGGTGAATTAAACTATTAAGTCTCGTTCACACGTTCAGTATTTCACATCAGTATTTGTAATACAGGAACAGCAGTGGAACAATCAGAGGAAAAGTATAGTAGAAACACGGCACCACTTCTGGATTTATCACCCTCCTGGTTTTGACTTGCACATACTGATGTGAAATACTGACCGAATACTTAACTTGTGAACGTGGCCTTAAACATACTGTAGACAAAGCAAACATCCGCACTTTAAAAAAAGCTGAAAAAAGTGTAAAGAACACCAGAAACAGGCTGAAAAACAGGTGTTTTGAATGCAACATTTTTACTGCCAATAGAACAGGTTTTGGCTACTGAAAAAATGCATGTGAACATAGTCTTACTCTGAAACGCTATGGCTATCTGTGGTGTTACATAGGACTGCAGGTGACATCTACTATATTATCTGTTCTCAGAGAGTTATCACTGCTATCTCTGGTGTTACATAGGATGAGGTCACAGTCATGTGAGCCGGGGAGGGCTTCTGTTCTGGAGTATGCTGTGCACAGAGGGAATTGTATGGCAATCGGTACACAGTCCCTTCTGAAATGACAGGTCGGCGTGGCGGCGGATTTGCAGTGTGGGGAAAACTACAATCCCGCAGGTGGGAGTGTCAAAATTGGGACTGTCCCGCTGGATCCAGGACAGTTGGGAGCCCTGTTGTGTTATCTGCAGTGTTAAAAAAAAAAAAAAATTAAGAGGGGATTGGGGGACAACTCTGTCTTGGGACCCCCAATCTTTTCTGACCTGTTATGATGAGTCACCGAAGGAGGAAAAAACAAAATACTAGCCAAGTCCAGAAAAACCAGAGAGGTTGGCAGCTATCGGATTGCAGACCCCTGAACCTATCCACAACAACTAGCAGTAGCCGTGGGGGGTTCCTACGGTGCCCTAGACCCCTCGATCACAGCCGGAGAACTACATAGCCTAAAGACAGAAAGGGGAAAAACTAAACTGCCCCAGAGCAGACCCCAAAGCAATAGGCAGCCCCCAACATATAATGACGGTGAAGCAAGATGAAAACACTAACACAGATAGAAAGATAGGTTGAGCAAATGATGGGGCCCAAGCTAACTAAAATAGGACAGGATAGGAAAGCCGCTGTCTGCCATCCGCAAAAACCCTATCCAAAATGTGCCAACCGACTGATAGGAAAAACAGGCCCTGAAGTCGCTAGGCTTCAAAAGACTATATCAGCACTCAGGTATATTCTGAAGACAGAGCAAAAGATCAACAGATCAGAGACAAAAATGGAATTCAGCTCACCCCCGGCCGGGGATGGCAGAACTCCCAAAAAACAAGGCAAAACAAAACTGAAGTGTACAAAGCAGAGCAGAAAAACTTAGCTTTGAGATGCAGGAATCAGACTGGTCTCCAAGAATCCAGCAGGATCACCAGCAAGGCAGAAGGATGTTGGCTGCCTTATATCCAGTCCTCAATTCCAGCCACCCAGTCATCATCTAGCTGTCCAGGTGTTTGGTAATCAGCCTCACTACCTTCCTTCACCAGAGGAGGGAGTTCATCAGACCTCAACGGTGAAGGGAAAAATGAACTCACAACAGTGACCCTAGCAACGCTCCTGTGTAATGCCAATAGTGGCAGACCCATTGGCTGATATAAGGCCCCTGAATATGGGGGTCACAGTGCCAGCACAGGCCCCTCTGCCACCTGTATCCGCATCCTTCTCATGTAATGTAACCTAAATAGGTGATTTTTCAATGATAGCATTTGGGACCCCACTTTAAACTTTTGCCTAGGGCACCACTTTGTCTAAAACCGGCCATGGGTGGAATGGTACACTTTAGTGGAAAGGCGGGTAGAAATGACGCATAGATAACGCTCTTTATAATTTTTCACCCTCTGGGTGAAAAAGGGCCAAAATGTCATATTAATCAGTGAATCTCTTGGGGCTAATTACTTTGACAATAAAACTTCTCTAATTGCAAAGAATCAAAAATTGGAGCATGCCGTGTTCCTGAAGAACTTATTCCCAGTTGACTCTTTTAGGACTCTCTTTGTAACATGCTGGATTGTTAGGGTTTGGGAGTGAAGAATTTTATTGTGTACACAAGTTTACAGATGTTACAAGAATTGTAAAATATACAGATACATACTTATATTTATAAAATAAATATAAGTATATTAGTAATAGTCTAAAACTGGATCAGGAATGTCAAGTTCTTGAATTGTACATTCACCAGGATCCGCTATGCTCTGCATATTTGTCAGGAGCATTTTGTCCTGAAAATTGTATACATGCCACAAAACTCCTGTTCACTGTTGTGTAAGCTTACCAGACAAGATTTGGAAGAGTCTCTGATATATTCATCATCCGGTTTATGGAAACTGCTTCTATCAGCATACAAAGCTGACCAAGTTCCCTCCTACTGCCTTGCCAGCTGCATACCGTAATTTAGACATCATCTTTGCAGGTAGTAATCCATGTAGCAGTATAAGGGCTCATACTCACTTGCGAGAGACTCGCACAATTCTCGTGCAAGTCTCTCACATAAGAACCCGGCACTGGGACCGAAGCATGCAGCTGCATAGAAATACATGTCCCGAGCGCCGGTGGCTGTGCCGGGTGTTCATGCGAGAGACTCGCACGAGAATCGTGCGAGTCTCTCGCAAGTGAGTATGAGCCCTAAGAGCTGCAGTATCTATAGATGTGAAGACACCACTGTATCAGGGCAACCTGACATTGTTTTCTGGTCATAAACAATGGATAACAATATGTTCATATGTAACGGAAAAAAAATCGGTGCAGATTCTGTCACTGATCAGCAACAAAATTCTCAAGTATTACATGGGAATTTAGTTGCAGATTTGGTTCGTGTTTCACAAATCAGCACAAAAATTGACATGCTTTAGAGTTAAAAATCTATAGCACAGGACAATTGCTGCGTGGAAATTATCTGCAGCGTATGGATGACAGCTAGGATTACTCTGCTGTGTGACTTAATAGTAGTAGTGGCAGACCCGAGTACATATTGTATGTCCAAAAGAAGAAGCAAACTACATTTTCTTTTGCCACAACTCTGTGTAGCCTGTGGGATAAGTCTTGACGGACTGTGACAGATTAATTAAAGATAGTCTGTCGTCACAAACTGACAAAGCACATCACATTATAGGGGACATAGCCCTAATACAAATTGTACCTCTAAGGGCTCATACCCATTTGCGAGAAAAAATATGGTCGGATTTCTGTACCGAAAAAAACGGACGAGTGCTATGCAAGTGTCATGCGATTTACATGCGACTTTTCCACGGAACATCCGTATGACATGTGTATGCAGTGGGATTTTAACATAAGCTTTTACATACAGTAGTTCTCTCTATGTAAAAACTCATGTTAAAATAGCATTGTAAAAGCCAACTATCCACATAGTTTAAAAACCAAATAATCCTCAAAATATATATACACTAATATATATGTATATATATATATATACATACATACACACACACACACATACAGTACAGACCAAAAGTTTGGACACACCTTCTCATTCAAAGAGTTTTCTTTATTTTCATGACTATGAAAATTGTAGATTCACTCTGAAGGCATCAAAACTATGAATTAAACACATGTGGAATTATATAATTAACAAAAAAGTGTGGAGCAATTGAAAATATATCTTATATTCTAGGTTCTTAAAAAAAAAAAAAATCACCTTTTGCTTTGATTACTGCTTTGCACACTCTTGGCAGTCTCTTGTCCCAACTTTTGGCCTGTACTATATATACTGTATATATATATACGCACACACTGCTCAAAAAAATAAAGGGAACACTTAAGGGTGTGTGCACACGCTGCGGATTCTGCTGCGGATCCTCAGCAGTTTTTGCTGCGGTGTACAGTAGCATTCTAACCAATGGGAAAAAAAAGCAGACGCTGCGGAATTTTCCACGCGGATTTGCTGCGGTTTCAAAACCGCAGAAAGAATTGACATGTCAATTCTTTATGCGGATTCCGCTGCGGTTTGCCATCTCCTCCATTGTGGAGATAAAAAACCGCAGGGCAAAACCGCAGGTATTTTGACCTGCGGATTTACCTGTGGATTTTACAAAATCCGCGCAGCCAAATCCCCAGAGCATTCTGTAGCGTGTGCACATACACTAAACACAATATAACTCCAAGTAAATCAAACTTCTGTGAAATCAAACTGTCCACTTAGGAAGTGTGATCGTGTGATATGTTATGTGGGTATCATTTTGTGTCTATTTATATTTTAGGGATTTCCATAGTGCTCTCTTGTTGCCTTGTATCATTCCGTGTATTCCCTATATTGTCTAGAGTCTCAATTACCTTTCAAAAGTCTGATAATTGAATTAGCTCACTAAAGGGGCCTTTACACACCTTTACCGATTTTGTGACGCAGCAGCGATATCGCTATGTGTGATACTTACCTCCGACCGGCTCCCCCGCTGTCTGTCGCTGATCGCGCGAGAACATCCAGCTCCATTTCTCGTCGGGCGCTTCTTGCTGGCGCCGACGAGTGACGCGTGGACGTCAGGATCGCCGCATCTGAAAGGTAAGTAACGACCGCTGCTGCATCGCTACATCGCTGAGGGATCTACCTGTTTGGCAGCTCACTAGCGACCATTTAGCGATGCACCAGTGATCCTGACCGGGTCGTATCGTTGTCGGGATCGCTGGTGCATCGCTAAATGTAAAGGGACCTTTACTGTCTGCAGCCTGACTGTATCTATGTCTTGGGATTGTTCACACTTCCCTCGCTCTGTTGATTGTGTGGTATCGGAGAAGGACCCCGTGTCAGGAAGCAACACTGATTGACAATCAATTTCACATGCTGTTGGGCAAATGGAATAGACAACAGATGGAAATTATTGGCAATTATAAAGATTTTGGGACCACTTAGGTCCCAGCGATTGGACCTCGAGCTATCAGTAAGGCTACTTGCACACTTGCGTTGTACAGACCTACGTCGGTATGCGCACAGCCGCCGCTAAGCTCCACACCCTGCCGTGCCTCCTCCTGTTAGCTCCGCCTATGGGCGCATGACGCTGCATGCGACCTGCGTACCCTATCTTTAGCATTGGGTATGCAGGCTGTGCGTAGGTATGGTAGGTTTTCTGGCGCATGCGTCCTTTTGATTTTGTGCCGAGCGCACCAAAATGCAACAGGGTGCGTTTGACGCAGGTCGGCGCACCGTCAAAAGGACGCATGCGCCGGCAAACGCATACCTGCGCACGGCCTGCGTACCCAATGCTAAAGATAGGGTACGCAGGTCGCATGTAGCGTCATGAGCCCATAGGCGGAGCTAACCAGAGGAGGAGCGGCAGGGGCGGAACTTAGCGGCGGCCGTGCGCAGCCCGACGCTGCTCCAAGGAACGCAAGTGTGCAAGTAGCCTAATTCATCTGCTATTCTGCGGATATAGTATAACTTAGGCCACGTTCACGTGCAAAACGCAGGGGTTGGCATTAACAACAGTAATAGGAATCTGCTGCTATCATTCATTTTTTGCTACATTTTTCACTGTTTTCCATTATGCTTATGCGTTTTTTTTTTCAGCAGGTTTTAAGTATTTTTTTTTATACATTTTTTTACAAATATATTTTATGCTACCCATTAAAGCCTGTATTGTAAGAAAAATGCAGCAAAAAACACAGTTCAGCAGCGTCTTTAAACGCACAGTGGGACGATTTTTTGTGAAATCACATCCACTTTGCTTGAATTCTTAAACACAACGGATTATCTGCACACAAAAAAAAGCTGCAGAAAAAAACGCACCTTTTATGCTACCTGGGCACATGGCCTTACTATTTTGGGTAATAACCCTTTAACACCTGCCTAAAATCAACAGGTTGAGCTGGGCTTTAGGCACATACTGTACAAGAGATGTATCCTACAACTTTGCCCTACAGATAAGCTAAAATGGACTGAATTATTGGTCGAAATGTGATAGTATTTCGTGAATGTGTGAAGGTCAAAAAACCAAACTGTGCAGCAGAATCAGCAAAGTCTTCAGAACAATGAAGGAAGTGGGGCTGAATAATGCTGCTCGCTCCATTGTCTCTTTATTGATAAAAGGTTCCATTGCTCCCAATACTGGACCCTTTTGTGCCCCCAGATGGTATGGGCTTGGCTGCTCTGTGCAGCACTATGTCCCCTCTGACAGTGTAGGGTGGTGTTTTATCCCATGTTCTGCCAGGGCTGAGCTATAGAAGCAGCATTTTTCAGTTCCCAGCCTCCACTAATCTCACAGCTCCTTTGTAATATAGGAGAGTTGGCGTGTGAATGCGTCCTTGTCTCTCCCCATCCTACCAGTAGTTACCACAGCAACAGTATGTGAAGCAGAAGTGGGTACCACGGGAATTCAATGTTGTGCAGCCCCAATGGGGAGGGCTATGAAAATGAAGTTGGAGCGCTGGATAACCTTGGAGATAGCATAATAGACACAGTTTCATATTAATCTCTCTGAAACTTCGTTTTTATGATATAGTATCTGTCTTCTTTTCTGTTATTTTATTACTGTAGTAGAGGACAGCACGGTTCACGCTGACATCAAACTTTGTTTTTAGGATCCATGGTGGATATGACAGATCTGTTTAGAATTAGTACCTTAATAACCTATCAAACTATCCTGCCCTAAAATCTAGCTTGTAATCTATTTAAAGTGGTATTCCCGAAATCTCAAGTTATCACCTAGCAACAGAATACGCTATGACTTGCTGATCACTAGTGTTCGGACTGCTGGGACCCCTGGTGAACCTGAGAACGGAGCTTTTGAACCCCTGAGAATGGGGCTTTGAAGAGCCTCATCGTGAATAGAACACAGGTGCACATGCTCAACCGGCCCTCCATTCATTGTCTAAGGGACTGCTGGAAATAGCGGAGCGTTGTCCTTGGCATTTTTCTGCAGTCCCATAGACAATGATTGGAGCGCAGTTTCAGTATGTACACTTCTGCTTCCTAAAAGATAGGGTTCTGCAGAGCTCTGTCCTCTGGGTTCCAGAGCACTGTTCTCAGGATCGCCGGTTGTCCTACAAGTTATCCCCTATCTTATGGATGGGGAATAGGTACCCTAAAGTTCATTTTGGCTACATATTTTGGAGGGAACTTTTCCTTTGTCTGTGACACTACTTAAGTAGCTTGCATGTGATAATAAAGAGTACAGCATAGAAGGCTTGCCGTATTGACTTCCCGAGCGTTCTTAAAACAAATCTTCTTAATTTGGAGTTCAAACGCATAAACAAAGGAGTATTTAGCTCACACAACCAATGTGGAAATATATAATAAATAGAAAAAAACAAAAAAACAAAAACAAAACACATTTAGTGAAAGGAACAGGATGGTTTACGGAATCCAAGGATTCTCACAAAGCCATAAAATTGTGGGTAGCTCAACTCACGTGGTGGTATACGGAGGTAGAAAATAGGAACACTGTCTCTTTAAATCTTTGGTTGGTTTATTATTATGTGGTATAAACCAACAAGAGGGGTAAATAAACACAGCCTTTCCAGCTAAAACAGGAAAACAACACGCTGCAACACAGTCTACACTTATGTGGGTAACATTCCGCTCTGGAGCAACACAGGTTCAGTCTTTCCTCCACTGGAAAATCCTCTCTCCAGTCTTGCTGACCAAAGACTGCCTCTAGTGCTAGTCCAGTTATTTAGGCTGTGTGCACACGTAAGGCTGGTTTCACATTAGCGCATTTTATGCGCACGCACGGCCGGGGGTAGCTCCGCCCCCGAGCCGGCTCTCTGCCCGGCGTGCCCGCCCCTTCCTTGTAGCGCCGCCTCCTAGCGCACAGCGGCGCCTGCGATCGGCGCACCCTATCTTTAGCATAGGGTGCGCCGATCGTGCGCAGGTCGTGCGCTAGTTGCGCTTTGACCTGCGCTGCGCACTTTTGACGGTGCGCCGTGCGCGCCAAAATCGAACTTTTCGGATTTTGGCGCGCACGGCGCACCGTCATAAGTGCGCAGCGCAGGTCAAAGCGCAACTAGCGCACGACCTGCGCACGATCGGCGCACCCTATGCTAAAGATAGGGTGCGCCGATCGCAGGCGCCGCTGTCCGCTAGGAGGCGGTGCTACAAGGAAGGGGCGGGCACGCCGGGCAGAGAGCCGGCTCGGGGGCGGAGCTACCCCCGGCCGTGCGCGCGCTGAAAATGCGCTAATGTGAAACCGGCCTAAGCGGTTTTTTCGAGTCTTTTAAACGTTTTTACCGGCAAAAACGCTTTAAATTCGCTTAAAAGAAGCATCCCGTTCATTTTAATGCATTCTGCACTTTTTGTGCATATTGATGCATTTTTTTCCCACAAAAAAAACCGCATCGTGGTAAAAAACGCAGCATGCTCATTAATTTTGCGGAAAAATCTGCGTTTCTAGCTATTTTCTATGAGACTGGGGACGCGCGGGAAAAAAAAAACGCATTAAAAAAACCGCGCGTTTTCTGGGAAGGAGTCTGGTTTTCATGCAGAAATTTTCTGCATACGTGGGCACATAGCCTTAAACTCCAGACCATGTGACTGATCACATGATCTTGACATCACACAGATCCTGTCAGGACTTCCTCCCACCCACTCTATGAAGGTCCACTAAAACCAGCCCATAACATAACTTAACCTTCACAACAAGTAGTGTGCTGGAGGAAAATACTCTGGTTTCATATCACTGATGCCATTCAGGCTTGTGCCCGCGTTGTGTTTAAGTGTTTCCGCGGCGCTTTTAGATGCGCGTTTCTGCTGCGGAAACGCTTCAGAAAAGCATCCAATGTTATCATAATTGAATCCGCACACGTTGTGCTAATGGTGCGTTTTTGTCCACTGCGGAAACGCTTAGCAGAAAAAAACGCAGCGTGTTCATTAATTTTGTGGAAACGCGTGCGATTCCGCATACATTTAATTGTATTGCAAAAACGCTTAGGAAAACGCATGCTAAACCGCTTAACAAAAGCGTCAAAAGCGCAGAGTGTGTGCGTTTTCACTCAGGAATATTCTGCATCAAAAAAGCAACGTGGGCACATATTTCCCCTCTATTACATTACCAGTTTCTGTGTCAAAATGTGCTAATTTCTAATTTTGCTATGAAGAGCATGGTTTTTTTCCCATAGAAATACATGCATCATGAACAGCCTGAACCCAAAAATTCCCAAATCATTTTGCCTCAGAATGTTATTACATAACATGTTTTCCCTAATATAAGACCTACACCAAAAAAAGCCCTTGCATGATTTTCAGGACTTTGAGTATTCTTAAAATATAAGCTCTACTCCAAAAATACGCACTAGTTACATCCAGAACCGGCATTTCAGGGGGCTGGCAAACTGGTCAACTACCCAGGGTCTCCACTCTTCTAGGAGCCCGCAGCATTTCTGTTCCGTGGTTAAAACTGCTTAACAACCTTTGGTGACATCATTGTCATGTGACCATGATGTTACCAAAATTCCTATAACTGCAAGATTCTACAGCAGTGTGTCCTCACGATCCCCAACACATCATGTATTTAGGATTTCCTTAGTATTGCACAGGTGTGGAGACACGGGGGTCAACAGCTGCCCTGGTCCGCTAACCGAAACAGCATGGACCAGGGATCATCCCACCGAACACCCGCTCTCCTTTCCCTGTAGTAATAATACTACTCAGACAACAAAGGGTGAGGGTAAAACAGTGTGGCAATTCTTTATTTATCCACAAAACAGGCAAATAACACATAGAACCATCGCAGCACAGTACCTAAGAACGTGCAAACTAGAGTCTTACCCTTCCGCTGACTCTTCGGGATAAGAGCAGCTGTGAATTCAGAGCTTACAGGGTCCACTACTCCACCTGTGGCACGCACAGAGAGGAGGTAAAGACAAGCTTCAGAAGCTGACTATCCATTGAGGTACAAGGTCAGTTGACTGGAGGATCACAACTTGGCTTCTCCGAACATCTCTGGTGGGTCCCATTTCTGGCTTTCACAAACGTGTCCATGTGGCTCAGGTTACTGGTGGGTCCAAATCCTGACTACTCAAAATGTATCCATGGGTTCACCAATGGTAAATGGAGCAGATCTGTATTCTTTCAGCCGGGGCCGTGGTCCCCTAAGCTGGCATCCTGTAGAATGACAAAACTGTGTCCCTCGTGGTGGAGCTATGATGTCTTGGCTGCTGTTCTGTAGAGAGTCTTGGCCTGGACAAGGTGTAATCAACACATCAGCAAGCATCATTGTTCAATGACCCTGTATCACTAGTCATCCAGGATAACAGCACAATATGCTACAAAAATTGTCAACTCACAAGTCAATATTACAGGCTTATATGAACAAAAGTCTGTTTCCTTGACCTACAAGAAAGAAACACAAATTCACAAATTCAAAAGTCAACATATAGCCAAGTCTATTCCTCCTGGCTTGTTGAAAATAGACATCTGGTTAATTAAGATAAAATGCTGTGTCATCAGAGCAGATGAAAGAACATGTGTCAGTTTCTGATACCTTTATAATAATTCCATCATGTGAGCCATAACCATGAAATCCTAAAAATATGACGTGTTGGGGGTCAGGAGGACTGGAGTTTGGAAAACACAAGTCAAGATGAACTAAACCGTGGACATGCTGGCATGTAGGGCCAGCAATGGGGGGGGGGGAAGGGGTAATTTATCAGGGACCCCACTCTCCTAGGGCCACCCAGTATTTATATTCTGAAGTTAACACTGCTTAATGACTTTTGGTAAAATCCTGGTCATGTGACCATAATGTCACCAAAGGTCCTTTAACTGCAGGGGTCTAGAGAAACTTAAGATGAGACACGCTGGTATGTACCTTATGTGTGTGTGTATATCTACATGTGTGTGTGCGCAGTGTGTGTATACATGTGTATGTGCAGTCTGTGTATATTAACATGTGAATAAGCAGTGTATATGTCATGGGTTTACTGTGACACATCGGGAACAGAAGACCGCAGCATCTGATTTCAAGCACTCCTGCATTGATTAGAAGCACTTCTTCATATTAAACAGTGCAGGTTTCTGTTAGCAGTGCAGGGGTTAAATTGTTCAGCTTAGAGTCTCTGAAGCCTTCCTGCTTGGATGTTCTCAGCTGTTCAGTATTGAACACTCCTCTCTCCTATATATACTCGCCTCTGGCAATCTGGATTGCCAGTGTTAGTCTTGTACTGCCTGGTGTGAAGTGGAGGTGTTGGTTGTTGGTAGAGCCGTTTGGAGTGTTGATCTGCGATTGTTGCTTGGTGTTTCTGCTGTGTGCAATTCCTCATCCGCTCTTATTTCATTTACCTCCCTTTTCTCCCCGGTGTTCCTCTCTGTTGTCTGTGAGTGCATATTTGTATGATTGGTATTTTCATTCAGGGGGACAGAAGTAGGGTTTATTCAGGAGGTTAGTAAGGTATGTGGCCCCGGCTTCACCATCTGAAATAAATCTGGGAGAAGGGATAGCTTGGTCGCCCCTCATGTTAGGGACCGAGAAGGAGCCCTGTCCCCGGATATTCCAACAACAGGGTTGTGACGGTGTATAAATACATGTGTATGTGCAGTGTGTGTCATGATATGATTACATGCTGATTTGTTTTGTGCAAGAATAAATGTGGATTGTGGTTCATGGGAGAAAAAAAAAAAAAAAAAGATATCCAATGAAAATAAGCCCTAAACTATCTTTTGGAACAAAAAATAAAGATCTTGTCTTATTTTCTGAAAAACACGGTAGTTCACATAGTATACCACAGGAAGCTGTCATCAGGAGCAGTCGTCAGTGTTTGCTGCCAGGTGATGTGTCAGTGTTGAGAATGTCAGCCACAGAAGCCCCCGCCACGTAAGGACGTTCACTGCTTTCTTTCGAAGCCAAGGAGACCTTTTATGATTCCCTCTAGCTCTGTGCCTCTGTTAGGCTTTGTTAACATATTGTTAGCCACTAGGTTTAATGGTTCTGTTTGGGCTTTCGTCCGAAACCCTGCAAGACGGAATTCGGCTGTAAGGAGATGATCATGCTGCCCACGTTCCCCCTTGAAGAAACAAGTATATTGTTGGAATATGAAATGTGATGTATAATGTGAATTGTGATATTTGTTAAAGATGTTAGTAATATTGATAATATGTGTAGTTTGACAGTAGGGATACTGAGAGATAATGTTTGTACTAGCCCAGAGTGGGAGGGGATAAGTTGATGAGAAAGTGAGTTTCCTGGTAGTGAGGCAGATAGTGAGGCTTGGAGTGCAAAGAAAGATGACCTAAGGTCCATTGTGAGTAGTGCCGAATTCTGGCGTGTCACTAAACTGAGAGGAGACCAAAGCAAAATTATAGCGAGATCCAGAGCAGACGTGACATACTGAGTTTCCAGAGATGGTTCCTGTGAGAGGACGCCTAGCAGAAAAGCTCATAGTTTATAATTCTTGAAGGTAATCCTGGCCTGGACAGGACTGAGAACGAGGGACGAATAGATTGTCCCTTGCAGGAGTTCCAAAGCGCATCATCAGAAGAGATAAGTACTGGCACCCTTAAGGGAAAAAACATGCAGAACCACTGATCGAGAACAGGACTCTTGCTAAACAGGACTGTAGTGTTGAGCTGGGTTGAGGTGAAGTAGTGAGAAACAGTGGAGACCGAGGACAAAGAGAGAGAAAAGAGAATAGAAAAACAAAGGAAGAAAACTGAAAAATGCTTCGAGTTGTAAATTTGCATTCAGTAAAAAGTTTATTTTTGACTGGCATTCTGAACTGTAAAACATCTGGTCCTGGCAAACCAGCAACATTGGTTACATGTGGCCTGCAGGGGCGTAGCGCCCTCACTGCACAAGTCGACACACCCAGCCAGGACCCCCATCTTCATGTAACAAGCCAGGGCGTAAAAGAGGAGTACCTATCGCCATGTTACGCGGTCATAGGTGCCAACGGGGCCATTGACTACAATAATGCAGAGTCACCATGTGCTCTGTCCTGCATCATTTTGGGCAGTATACGCCTATTGGAGGCGGACAGCAAGACAGAGTCGACTACATCTTACTGCCCCCCTCAACTTGGCGTATACTGCCAAAAAAGATGCACGACAGAGTACATGGTGACGCTGCATCATTGTAGTCAATGCCTTTGTCACCTAATACGCCCGAATCCCATTTTGTGGGAGATGAATGTAAGCCCTGATGGAGCTACTGAACACAGTGGCAAACATTATGTGAACCAGGCCTTAGATACACTTACACAATGGACACACTTGTTTCTCCAACGTCAGCCGCTGTGGTCCCCGTAAAGTGGCTGTTCCTTTTATAATATTCTGGTACTGGGTTGCAGAGGTGTTGATCACTCTCCCTGGGTCTGCGCTGCCTCCCTGCTGCTGCTAAGGATGTTTGCTTACCAGCTGCAGCAGTGACGTCACGTCTATAGTGCTTGTAACTGTTGCAGCCAATCAATAGACCAGGGAAGCAGTGAATAAACTGTGATGTAGTACGTGTTTCAGACCTCTGTAACAAATAACATTTTAAACTGGCCAGTCCCTCTAAGGGGCTTCTGCTTGACACTGAAACAAACACTAAGCACATCTAGGTCTGGCACACTAACATGCGGCTGACATCGGGTACTCACTCATACACAGTAATGGCTTATGTCACTAAACTGTGGGCGTCTGTGGCAGGCATAACATGCAGTGGGGATGTGCAGCTAGCACACACATGTAGAGGCTCTTCAGGGTCTCATGGGTGACCAGGGGCTGGCAGGCAAATTTTAGCCTGGGGGGCAAACACACAGCAGTGGCCCATGAGTAGCGACCCATCCTTAAAGGGGTTGTCAGATTTTAAAGGGAACATTTCAGCAGTTTGGGCCGCTACAAGATGCGGCCACCGCCTTTCAGGGCTTATCTACCGCATTCTATAATGCTGTAAATATGCCCCCCTCCAACCTGCAAGATAAGAAAAATAAGTTTTATTATACTCACCCGGGGGGGGGCGTTCCGATCCGATGGGTGTCGCAGGTCCAGGTCCAGCGCCTCCCATCTTCTTGTGATGCCGTCCTCCTGCTTGCTTCCTCATCTCTTTCTGGCGCAGGCGTACTTTTCTGCCCTGTTGAGGGTAGAGCAAAGTACTGCAGTGCACAGGCACCGGGAAAGGTCAGAGAGGCCCAGCGCATGTGCACTGCAGGAATCTGCTCTGCCCTCAGCAGGGCAAATCAGTACTCCTGCGCAGGAGCGCGACACGAAGCAAGCAGGAGGACGACATCGCATGAAGATGGGTGGCGTCGGACCCGGACCTGCGACACCCATCGGACTCAACCGCATAGGACTGCCCCCCCCCCCTCCCGGGTGAGTATAATAAAACGTATTTACTTTATCTTTCAGGTCGTATCGGGGGCTTATCTACAGCGTTATAGAATGCTGTAGATAAGCCCTGAAAGGCGGTGGCCGCATGTTATACCGGCCAAAACTGGTGACAGGATCCCTTTAAGCTACATGTCTACAGTCACTATGTGTGAATCCTCACATCGTGCACACTGTGCGCTGTGAGGATTCTCTGGTGCCAGCACCGGGAACAGGTGGTCTTGTGGCCGCAAGCATGATATACAGTACAGACCAGAAGTTTGGACACACCTTCTCATTCAAAGAGTTTTCTTTATTCTCATGACTATGAAAATTGTAGATTCACTCTGAAGACATCAAAACTATGAATTAACACATGTGGAATTATATAATTAATAAAAAAGTGTGAAACAACTGAAAATATGTTTTATATTCTAGGTTCTTCAAAGTAGCCACCTTTTGCTTTGATTACTGCCTTGCACACTCTTGGCATTCTCTTGAGCTTCAAGAGGTAGTCACCGGAAATGGTTTTCACTTCACAGGTGAGCCCTGTCAGGTTTAATAAGTGGGATTTCTTGCCTTATAAATGGGGTTGGGACCATCAGTTGTGTTGTGCAGAAGTCTGGTGGATACACAGCAGATAGAATGTAAGTCCGCAGGGTCCTCTCCCCTCTGTACCAGTCTGTCATTGTAAATTTTGTTTACTGTTAACGATATCTACAACTTTGTAACCCCCCTTCTCATGTACAGCACCATGGAATTAATGGCGCTAAATAATAATAAACTTTATTTTTATATAGCGCTAACATATTCCGCAGTGCTTTACAGTTTGCACACATTATCATCACTGTCCCCGATGGGGCTCACAATCTAAATTCCCTATCAGTATGTCTTTAGAATGTGGGAGGAAACCGGAGAACCCGGAGGAAACCCACGAAAACACGGGGAGAACATACAAACTGCTTGCAGATGTTGTTCTTGGTGGGATTCGAACCCAGGACCCCAGCTGAGCCACCGTGCCGCCCTGATAATAAATACTAGTCCTACTGAATAGACTGTTAGAATTTGTATTATGGCAAGAAAAAAGCAGCCAAGTAAAGAAAAACGAGTAGCCATCATTACTTTAAGAAATGAAGGTCATTCAGTCCGAACAATTGGGAAAAGTTTGAAAGTGTCCTCAAGTGCAGTGGCAAAAACCATCAAGCACTAGAAAGAAACTGGCTCACATGAGGACCGCCCCAGGAAAGGAAGACCTAGAGTCACCTCTGCTGCGGAGGATAAATTCATCCTAGTCACCAGCCTCAGAAATTGCAGGTTAACAGCAGCTCAGATTAGAGACCAGGTCAATGACACACAGCGTTCTAGCAGCAGACACATCTCTACAACAACTGTTAAGGGGAGACTTTGTGCAGCAGGCCTTCATGGTAAAATAGCTGCTAGGAAACCACTGGTAAGGACAGGCAACAAGCAGAAGAGAGTTATTTGGGCTAAAGAACACAAGGAATGGACACTAGACCAGTGGAAATCTGTGCTTTGGTCTGATGAGTCCAAATTTGAGATCTTTGGTTCCAACCACCGTGTCTTTGTGCGACGCAGAAAAGGTGAACGGATGGACTCTACTTTCCTGGTTCCCACCGTGAAGCATGGAGGAGGAGGTGTGATGGTGTGGGGGTGCTTTGCTGGTGACACTGTTGGGGATTTATTCAAAATTGAAGGCATACTGAACCAGCATGGCTACTACTGCATCTTGCAGCGGCATGCTATTCCATCCGGTTTGCGTTTAGTTGGACCATCATTTATTTTTCATCAGGACAATGACCCCAAACACACCTCCAGGCTGTGTAAGGGCTATTTGACCAAGAAGGAGAGTGATGGGGTGCTACGCCAGATGACCTGGCCTCCACAGTCACCAGACCTCAACCCAATCGAGATGGTTTGGGGTGAGCTGGATTGCAGAGTGAAGGCAAAAGGGCCAACAAGTGTTAAGCATCTCTGGGAACTCCTTCATGACCATTTCCAGTGACTACCTCTTGAAGCTCATCATGAGAATGCCAAGAGTGTGCAAAGCAGTAATCAAAGCAAAAGGTGGCTACTTTGAAGAACCTAGAATATAAGACATATTTTCAGTTGTTTCACACTTTTTTGTTAATTATATACCTTATTTTTCGGACTATAAGACGCACCGGACCATAAGACGCACCCCAATTTTCAGAACGAAACTAGGGAAAAAAATAATAATGTGTCAAATGGGGGTCCGTCTTACAGTCCGAATTCAGCTTACCTGAGAAGGGATCCGGCACAGGTTGATGAGTAGTCACAGGGGTCATTCAGTGGTCCAGGCTCGTGCGGTGGCGGCTCTGTGCTGGGGCAGGTTGGTTGTGCTGGGGCAGCGGTGCTGGGACTGGGGCAGCGGTGCTGTGCTGAGCTGGGGCAGGTGGGCTCTGCGGGGTGAGGGTGGAGGCGGGCTGTGCTCCGATGCAGGGGCGGCGGCTCCGCCGGCATTTCCTCGCAGCACGGAGGTCCCCGCACATCCCTTGCTGGCCGCTGCCATGTTGCGGTGGCCTCCGGGAACATGGCCGCCGGTCCAGGGACGGCGCATGCGCAGGTTCAGATCTCGTCCTGAGATCTCGGGGGCCGAGACTCAAATCTCGGCAATGAGATCTCGTCCCCCGAGATCTCGGGACGAGATCTGAACCTGCGCATGCGCCGTCCCCGGACCGGCGGCCATCTTCCCGGCGTCCATGTTCCCGGAGGCCACCGCAACATGGCGGCGGCCAGCATGGGATGGGCGGGGGCCTCCGGGCCGCGAGGAAATGCCGGCGGAGCCACCGCCCCCGCACCGGAGCACAGCCCGCCGCCACCACCGCACCGCAGAGCCCCGTCCGCTGCCACCACCGCACCGCAGAGCCCCGTCCGCTGCCACCACCGCACCGCAGAGCCCCGGAGGTTAGTATATTGTGACCATAAGACGCACCCCCCCCTTTCCCCCATAGTTTCATAGTTTTGATGCCTTCAGAGTGAATCTACAATTTTCATATTCATGAAAATAAAGAAAACTCTTTGAATGAGAAGGTGTGTCCAAACTTTTGGTCTGTACTAATTATATATATATATACACACACACACACACACACACACACACACACACACACACTGCTCAACAAAAAAAGGGAACACTTAAACAACAGAATATAACTCCAACTATATCAAACTTCTGTGAAATCAAACTGTCCACTTAGGAAGCAATACTGATTGACAATCAATTTCACATGCTGTTTTGCAAATGGAATAGACAACAGATGGAAATTATTGGCAATTATCAAGACACCCTCAACAAAGGAGTGGTTCTGCAGGTGGGGACCACAGACCACATCTCATTACCAATGCATTCTGGCTGATGTTTTGGTCACTTTTGAATGTTGGTTGTGCTTTCACACTCGTGGTAGCATGAGATGGACTCTGCAACCCACACAAGTGGCCCAGGTAGTGCTGCTCATTCAGGATGGCACATCAATGCGAGCTGTGTCAAGAAGGTTTGCTGTGTCTGTCAGCGTAGTGTCCAGAGGCTGGAGGTGCTACCAGGAGACAGGCCAGTACAGCACGAGACCTGGAGGGGGGCGTAGGAGGCCAACAACCCAGCAGTAGGACTGCCAACTCAGCCTTTGTGCAAGGAGGAACAGGAGGAGTACTGCCAGAGCCCTGCAAAATGACCTCCAGCTGGCCACAAGAGTGTACAGTATGTGTCTGCACAAACTGTTAGAAACCAACTCCATAAGGACGGTCTGAGAGCCCGACGTCCACAGATGGGGGTTGTGCTCTCAGCCCAACACCGTGCGGCCCTCCAAAGAAATGCCACCCCACACCATTACTGATCCCACTGCCAAAGCGGTCATGCTGAAGGATGTTGCAGGCAGCAGTTTTCTCTCCACGGCGTCTCCAGACTCTGTCACGTCTGTCACATGTGCTCAGTGTGAACCTGCTTTCATCTGTGAAGAGCACAGGGCGCCAGTGACGAATTTGCCAATCCTGGTGTTTCGTGGAAAATGCCAAGTGTCCTGCACGGTCAGTAAATACATGGAAATAGAGAAAAAGAATAAGTAAAAGGCTGTGTGCCCACGTTGCGTCTTTTAAGCATTTCCGCAGCGGCAAGGCCACTGCAGAAATGCTTAAAAAATGCTAGTTAAAACACATCCCATGCAATCCCAATGGGATTCTGCAGTTGCTGTGCCAATGTTGCGGATTTTTCCACTGCTGAATCGCATTGTGGAAAAATCCGCAGCATGTCCATTAATTTGGCGGAATCGGCGCGATTCCGCCGCCATAGGATTGCATTGAAATGCTCACTTTAAGCATGCGACTATGCCCACCATGCATGAAGTGAGCGCTTCATGTGCAGATGGTACCCAGGGTCTGGAGGACAGGAGACTCTCCTCCATGCCCTGAGTAACATATCCCTGTAAAAAGTAGAATTAAAACAAAAAATAGTGATATACTCACCCTCTGTCGGCCTCCGCAGTCCTCCCAGTCCTCAGCGGTGCACGCGGTGGCTTTGTTCCCAGGCGTGCTTCGTGCCAAAATGTCCTTTGTGATGTCGTGGTTGTGTGACCGCTACATCATCAGAGGTCATTCTCGCAATGCTGCATCACTGGGAACGGAACTTGCCGGCAGCACCGCTAAGGAGTGCCACTGAGGAGATCGAGGGCGTATATCCATATTTATTATTTTTTTATTTTTTTAAATTTGCATAGGCAGCCTCAATAGTAAAAGTGGTCAAACTTGTCAAGCGCTATGCTTGTGTGTGACCAACCTGTCAATCACTTTTCCAAGCGATGCTACAAATCACTTGGAAAAGCAGAAGCATTCCGCAAGCTAAAAACACTTGTATTTTGCAGGGAGGGGGGGGGGGGTTGCAGAAAGCTGCGGGCACATAGCCAAAAATACAAAAAAAAAAGATAAGGAAAAAGAAAAAAAAACGGGAATATGTCCTGGAGGTGGGAGCAAATAAGATATGGACTACAATAAACATGGAATGTCAGTAAGGCTATGTGCACACGCTGCTGATTCACCAGCGTATTTTTCCGTGCGGATCCGCAGGTAAAACTGCAGCTAAAATGACCTGCGGTTTTCCTGCGGATTGACCTGCGGTTTGACACCTGGACAATGGAATAGGTGGCAAACTGCAGCGGAATCCGCAGCTTTTCTGCAGTGGAAAAAAAGCAGCATGTGCACTGCAGAATGTAAGTCACATAGACTTACATGGTACTGTACACTGTCTGCAGAACTGCTGCGGATCCGAAGAGGCCAAATCCGCAGCGTGTGCACATGGCCTAACTCTTCTCCTCACCCTTAGGCTATGTGCACACGTTGCAGATTCTGCTGCGGATCCTCAGTGTTTCTGGCCCTGCGGGTCCACAGCAGTTTCTGCTGCGTTGTACAGTACCATTCTTTGCAATGTTAAAACCAAAAACGCAGTGCACATGCTGCAGATTTTTCCGTGGGTTACAATCCGCAGCATGTCAATTCTTTGTGCGGAATCCGCAGTGGTTGCACTTTCACCATTGCAGAGGTGTGAAACCGCAGGCTAAACTGCAAGTCTTTTGACCTGTGGATTTTTCTAAATCTGTGCGGAAAAATCCGCAGCACTTCAAACTACGTGTGCACATAGCCTAAGGGTGTGTGCACACGCTGTGGATTCTGCTGCGGATCCGCAGCGGATTTGGCACTGCACATCTGCAGCGGTTTTTGCTGCGTTGTACAGTACCATTATAACCTATGAAAAACAAAAACCGCTGTGCACATGGTGCGGATTTTTCAGCGCGGATTTGTTGCAGTTTCAAATCCGCAGCATGTCACTGCTTTGTGCGTAATCCGCAGCGGTTTAACACCTCCATTGTACAGGTGTGAAACCTCAGGGCATCTGCAGGTCTTTTAACCTGCGGATTTTACAAAATCCGCAGGTGAATCCACAGTGTGTGCACATAGCCTTATTGATAAGGCACATGAGGATTAAAGTAGGTGAGAAAGTCAAGGAAGGGGACTAGGTATAGAAAGTGAGGGGAAAAAAAGAAAACAGGGAGTGATAAAATAATAATTATATAACAGAAGGGGTAAATAAAGGTAAGGATGAAAAAAACTAGAATAAAAAGGCCCGCAATAAAATGGAGAGCACAGGCTAAAATATGTAATGCAGCAAACAATTATGATGGAAGATGAAGGCAAACAGGAGGGAACTAGGTGTAAGGAGAAATGAGCACTGCAATGCAATGAAGAGAAATACTCAAATACAGGGGGAGGAGGCGTCACAAGCACTCAGCAGGCAGGGGAGACAGACGGCCATCTGCTGCTGAAGATGCAGGTGGTGTCAGGCTCAGCAAGCCAGTGGTTTGAATAAGCCGCTGCTGCAGGAGATGACGTCATGCTGTGATTCAGATGTGTGGCAGAGAGCCTTCATAGTGCAGGACGGAAGTGGGGCGGGGGAAGGAGGACGGAAGTGGGGCAGGGGAGAGGGCGGAAGTGAGGCACTTAACACACACTGAGAAAAATGCCCAACGAACATTGCTCAGTCCAGCCCTGACCTGTCTGTCCTCCAGCGGCCCTGCGCAGCTGCTTAAGCACCGGCCCGGGGGGGCATATGCCCAGCCCGCCCCACACAACCAGCCTTACCTTGCCCAAATTAAAAATGGCCGCCAGAGACAGAGGTTTCCTCCTGCTGCGGTCCGGGGGCGGTGCCTTGTCTCCATGGTGACAGGAGTACACGGACACTGAGATTCGCTGTCAGGTGGGGAGAAGATGGAGTGCGAACTGCAGGAATACTTCCGCGGGGCTTTCGAGAACAAGCTGCTGGTGTGAGCGCACGATCCTTTCTCCATGTCGCA
Organism: Dendrobates tinctorius; assembly: GCF_039654945.1. NCBI lineage: Eukaryota > Metazoa > Chordata > Amphibia > Anura > Dendrobatidae > Dendrobates > Dendrobates tinctorius. The sequence continues at coordinate 3,768,594 of NW_027361873.1, forward strand.
CCTTTGTGCGGCAGCTGCTGTTTCCCCCCCGACCAGCAAGGGTTAATCAGCATCTCCTGGTACTTGTACAGTGTACGGCAGGCAGTGGTGTGTGCCCCCAGTGTGCGGCAGGCAGTGGTGTGTGCCCCCAGTGTACGGCAGGCAGTGGTGTGTGCCCCCAGAGTACGGCAGGCAGTGCTGTGTGCCCCCAGCGTACGGCAGGCAGTGGTGTGTGCCCCCAGCGTACGGCAGGCAGTGGTGTGTGCCCCCAGCGTACGGCAGGCAGTGGTGTGTGCCCCCAGTGTACGGCAGGCAGTGGTGTGTGCCCCCAGCGTGCGGCAGACAGTGGTGTGTGCCCCCAGCGTACGGCAGGCAGTGGTGTGTGCCCCCAGCGTACGGCAGGCAGTGGTGTGTGCCCCCAGCGTACGGCAGGCAGTGGTGTGTGCCCCCAGCGTACGGCAGGCAGTGGTGTGTGCCCCCAGCGTACGGCAGGCAGTGGTGTGTGCCCCCAGCGTACGGCAGGCAGTGGTGTGTGCCCCCAGCGTGCGGCAGACAGTGGTGTGTGCCCCCAGTGTGCGGCAGGCAGTGGTGTGTGCCCCCAGTGTACGGCAGGCAGTGGTGTGTGCCCCCAGTGTACGGCAGGCAGTGGTGTGTGCCCCCAGTGTACGGCAGGCAGTGGTGTGTGCCCCCAGTGTACGGCAGGCAGTGGTGTGTGCCCCCAGTGTACGGCAGGCAGTGGTGTGTGCCCGCTGTGTACGGCAGACAGTGGTGTGTGCCCGCTGTGTACGGCAGACAGTGGTGTGTGCCCGCTGTGTACGGCAGACAGTGGTGTGTGCCCGCTGTGTACGGCAGACAGTGGTGTGTGCCCGCTGTGTACGGCAGACAGTGGTGTGTGCCCGCTGTGTACGGCAGGCAGTGGTGTGTTCCCGCTGTGTGCGGCAGGCAGTGGTGTGTGCCCCCAGTGTACGGCAGGCTGTGGTGTGTGCCCGCAGTGTACGGCAGGCAGTGGTGTGTGCCCCCAGTGTACGGCAGGCAGTGGTGTGTGCCCCCAGTGTACGGCAGGCAGTGGTGTGTGCCCCCAGTGTACGGCAGGCAGTGGTGTGTGCCCCCAGTGTACGGTAGGCAGTGGTGTGTGCCCCCAGTGTACGGCAGGCAGTGGTGTGTGCCCCCAGTGTACGGCAGGCAGTGGTGTGTGCCCCCAGTGTACAGTCTTGATAAATTGGACCTAGTTTGTGCCATTGTTCACCACTGTAAATGCTGGCATCCTACAGGCAACTGATAAGTCACGCCATCCGCTGGTTCGGACCCCATTATATTCCCTGCTGCTTCCCGGCAAGCACCGCCACAAATATAGGAATTGTTTCCAGGAGCCTGTGATCTGTGACTGCCGGGTTTCATTTCCCGCTCCGTTACTGGAATTGCTTCCTGAGACGAGCGCTTGGACAATTCTCTTACTTTTTGGTACTGAATATCACTATTTTAGTGGGGCCGGTGTCACCCACTGTGAGTATCGTTCTGCATGACTGCAGATTCAGGGGATGTTCACACTCCTGATCCGACGTTCTATTTGACTGGAATTAAGAACAGACAAGCAATGGGTCCGTTGCATCCCTGGTGTAGACGGAAGCCGAGGGGCCTCATTGATTATTAGGGGGTCTGTTATGTATCAGGTTTTAGGACAGAACAAAACAAAAAGTGTAGTATGGTGCCCTTCCCTTCTAAAATCTGACTGAAAAAGGAGCTCAGGCTGACCCCTTAATAATAAATGGGACCCCAATGTTTCTGATTGCATCAGGCGTGCATCGGAGCTGCTATGGACATTAATTTAATTTGTCTGTTCTGCAAAAACCGAATGTATAAGTGGAAATGTGAATGCAGCCTGAGGCGGGATTCACACATACAGTGGGTACGGAAAGTATTCAGACCCCTTTAAATTTTTCACTTTTTGTTTCATTGCAGCCATTTGGTAAATTAAAAAAGTTCATTCTTTTTCTCATTAATGTACACTCTGCACCCCATCTTGACTGAAAAAAAACAGAAATGTAGAAATTTTTGCAAATTTATTAAAAAAGAAAAACTGAAACCTCACATGGTCATAAGTATTCAGACCCTTTGCTCAGTATTGAGTAGAAGCACCCTTTTGAGCTAGTACAGCCATGAGTCTTCTTGGGAATGATGCAACAAGTTTTCACACCTGGGTTTGGGGATCCTCTGCCATTCTTCCTTGCAGATCCTCTCCAGTTCTGTCAGGTTGGATGGTAAACGTTGGTGGACAGTCATTTTCAGGTCTCTCCAGAGATGCTCAATTGGGTTTAGGTCAGGGCTCTGGCTGGGCCAATCAAGAATGGTCACAGAGTTGTTCTGAAGCCACTCCTTTGTTATTTTAAGCCGGTTTCACATTTGCGCTTTATAGCGCTGCGACGGTCTACACACGGCCGCCGCTAAGCCCCGCCCCCTGCCGGCTCCCTGCCCGCCCCATCCGGTCATCGCCGCCTACTAGCGCACATGGGCGCTTGCGATCTGTGCACCCTATCTTTAGCATAGGGTGCGCAGATCGTGCACTGGCCGTGCGCTAGCAGGATTTTGCCGTGCGCTGCACACTCTTGAAGGTGCGCCCGTGTGCACCGAACGCAGCATGTTGCATTTAGGCGCGCACAGCGCACCTTCAAAAGTGCGCAGCGCACGGCAAAATCCTACTAGCGCACAGCCAGCGCACGATCTGCGCACCCTATGCTAAAGATAGGGTGCGCAGATCGCAAGCGCCCATGTGCGCTAGTAGACGGCGATGACCGGATGGGGCGGGCAGGGAGCCGGCAGGGGGCGGGGCTTAGCGGCGGCCGTGCGCAGGCCGTCGCAGCGCTATAAAGCGCAAATGTGAAACCGGCCTTAGCTGTGTGCTTAGGGTCATTGTCTTTTTGGAAGGTGGTGCTCAAGTCTGAGGTCCAGAGCACTCTGGAAGAGGTTTTCATCCAGGATATCACTGTAATTAGCTGCGTTCATGTTTACTTCAATTGCAACCAGTCATCCTGTTCCTGCAGCTGAAAAACACCTCCATAGCATGATGCTGCCACCACCATGTTTCACTGTTGGGATTGTATTGGGCAGGTGATGAGCAGTGCCTGGTTTTCCCCACACATACCACTTAGAATTATCACCAAAAAGTTCTATATTCATCTCATCAGACCAGAGAATCTTATTTCTCATAGTCTGGGAGTCCTTCAAGTGTTTTTTGAACACACTCTATGCGGGCTTTCATATGTCTGGCACTGAGGAGAGGCTTCCGTTGGGCCACTAAGCCTTAAAGGCCCAATTGGTGGAGGGCTGCAGTGATAGTTGACTTTATGGAACTATCTCCCATCTCCCTACTGCATCTACGGAGCTCAGTCACAGTGATCTTGGGGTTCTTCTTTACGTCTCTCACCAACGCTCTTGTTGCACAATTGCTCAGTTTGGCTGGATGGCCAGGTCTCGGAAGACTTCTAGTGGTCCCAATCTTCTTCCATTTAAGGATTTTGGAGGGCCACTGTGCTCTTAGGAACCTTGAGTACTGCAGAAACGCTTTTGTAACCTTGGTTAGATCTGTGCCTTGCCACAATTCTGTCTCTGAGCTCCTTGGCCAGTTCCTTTGACCTCATAATTCTCATTTGGTCTGACATGCACTGTGAGCTGTGAGGTCTTATATAGACAGGTGTGTGCCTTTACAAATCAAGTCCTATCAGTTTACTTAAACACAGCTGGACTCCAATGAAGGAGTAGAACCATCTCAAGGAGGATGACAAGGAAATGTACGGCATATGACTTAAAGCGAACCTGTCACCTGTTTTGGCCGTTATAAGATGCCTTTCAGGGCTTATCCACAGCATTCTATAATGCTGCAGATAAGTCCCCAGTCCAACCTGAAAGATAAGAAAAATAAGTATTATTATACTCACCCGGGGGCGGTCTGGTGCGGTCTGGTCTGACGGGTGTCGCAGCTTCGGGTCTGGCGCCTCCCATCTTCCTGCGACGCCGCCCTCCTGCTTGCTTCATCGCTTCCGGCATCGCACCTCTGCGCAGGCGTACTTCTCTGCCTTGTTGAGGTCAGTGCAAAGTACTGCAGTCTGCAGGCGCTTGGCCTCTCTGACCTTTCCCGGCACCCTCACGGCTGAGGGTCATGTGACCCAAACTCGGACCACAGACATAGATGTGTTTATTCAGCCTTAGGCCTGTTACACACGTCCTGATATTTCTGGTAACGGAAAAAACATTACCGAAGATATGTGTCCGTGTACGTAATACTTGCAACACAAGTGTGGCGACCGTGTGCTGCATCAGCACCACACGTACCGGTGCCTGGGAAGCACTGTTCCCTGCCGCTGGGTGCTGAAGACCACTCGCATCATTCTCCTCTGCTCATGTCAGGGTGTTTCTACGGACCGTGTGTCTGTGGGCAAAATATGCTGACATGTCTGTTTTTTAACAGCAGCACGGGCCGCAAAACGTTCCGCACACGTGAACACTGATGACACACGGATGAGGTGTAGGCTGATGGGAGTAGTAGTCCCATTAGCTGTTGCCTGCTCTCACTGTTATCAGTTGAATATAACTCTCAACATTCTCTCCTGATTGTGCTTATCGCCGTCAGAGCAAGGGAGAATGATGAGAGTCGTCTTCATCACTCGGCACCAGGGAACAGCGCTAACAGTACTGCTGCTTTCCAGGCGCCAGTACGTGTCACACTGATGATACATGGATGTCATCAGTGTGATCGTGTGCGGGACGTTTTGCAGCCTGTACTGCTGTTAAAAAAAAAAAAAACACATGTCAGCATATTATGCACATGGACACACAGTCCGTGGAAGCACACTGACATGTGCACAGACCCATTCACTTGAATGGGTCTATGTGTGTGTCTCCGGTACATGTTAAAACTGTTACCACATACATGTACTGGACACACTGATGTGTGAAAAGGCCTCACTTATATTCTGTCACAATCCATTTTTGGATTTGTGGCAGCTCTGTTTCTACTCAATTAAAACTTTTTTCCTTTCAGGCCAGTGGGGGTTAATGTCAGTTTTTCCCGCCAACAATCTGGTGAAATTGCAGTGCTGCTGGGTCAGCTGATGTGGGCGGTGACCACTTCCACCATCCTTTAAAAGGTCACCTGATGCATCAGCTGACTGTCAGTGATAGAGTAATCTACAGTGACCAAACCTGAGTAAGGAGCGCTCTGTGTGTAGTGGTGCTTCTGCTGGGTTCGTTATCCTGGTACCTTTTTTCAGCTATGCGGTGCTTTGCAGCTGAGGAAGCCAAAAGCTAAGTGTGGTGTTTTTTCCTCGTCCCTTTCGTGTTTGTCACTGTCCCCTGTATGGAATTATCTGTAGGGGCTAGGCTAGCGCCCTACGCCGGCCAGTGCACTAGCCAGGACAGTGTTAGGTGATAGCGAGGGACGAGGTATCGTGACAACGGTGGGGGGGGACCCACATAGGGCATTAGGGGAGTGCAGGGACAGGTTCAGGTTTGAGCCCAGGTGGTGACCATCAATCATTCCCTATCGTTAAAGCCTTCCTCTCCCCAATACCATCCCATTGTGTGAGTGTTGCGCCGTTCGCTGACCGACCACCCGTTGGGTCGAGTCACTTTGTGACATATTCCCTTTAAAGTCACATAAGCAATAGTGAATGTGGCATCTGTCCTGCACCAGTCTTTCCTCCCCATGATAACTGCCAGTAGGATAGGCTGCCAGCTTAGCACCCCATACACATTAGACTAACGGCAGCTGAACCTGCAGATATCGGCATGCTTGGCCAACAGTTTCATGTTGGGTGACTACCCAAAGGCTGCATGCTGCAATGCAGAGTCAGCGTAGACACCACCTGTCCTGCACCAGTCTTTCCTCACCATGATTACTGCCAGTAGGATAGGCTGCCAGCCTAATACCCCATACACATTAGACTAATGGCAGCTGAACCTGCAGATATCGGCATGCTTGGCCAACAGTTTCATGTGTATGGGGCTTCCCAACAGTACCCTGACGGATAATATCTGGAGAGGGAAAGATCTAGCATGTCCAGTTTTTGACTGCTGATCGTTAATTTTCGGTGAGATAAGCCCCCACCAGAGGAGTCTGGCACTGGCTTTCTCATAGAGAACACAGGAGACAGTGCACCTGTGTATGGGAGACTTAGGAAAGTTGGCTGCCAGCTGAGCGTTCAGCCCTACCGTTGTCCAGATGACAGCTACCCATTGTGTACGGAGGCCCCTTACTTAGAAGCTAGCTCTGCCGATGGTGTTCTGGTTTATTACAGATTATTAATTACAGTAATTGAGTATTTGCATTCTCATGGTTTATCTTGAAGGCGAATGCCGGATCGGGAGGATGATTTCCTGACACCGGCTACAAGACTTCTGGAGAAGAAGCGAGAGATGATTGAAGTTGAACAAGCTTTGAACACCCAAAAAGAGGTGAAGCCCATATTTAGCTATCCAGACATTAGAATATTCTGTATGAAGAGAGCAATATGGCATATGGCTTAAACGTGATGTTCTATTACCTGGAGTATAAAATGGCCACTCTTGTAAAATAAAAGTAGCATATACTCACCTCGTATCAGCGCTGTTCCAGAGATGTCGGCAGCGGGTCTCCTGGTATGACATGGTTATGCCACGTGAGGTAGTGGGCAACCCCTTTAAATGCCATTAGGGTGAGGGTAACAATATACATTGTGATGCGGCTTAAAAACCTTGTTGTAGATCTCAACTGGTATATGTAAAAACTCAGTCCTTTGAACATCCATCTTTGCGTCCAAGCTGTTACCTCACCAGTCGTCTAGGTGAGGTCTTTTTGACCTACAAATCAGCTTGTGAACAGAGTCTTAATGGGAATGTGTTAGCAGGTTTTTGCTATGTAATCTGATAGCAGCATAATCTAGGGCAAGTGAGCCTAATTACAGGGATCTGTCATTTACTGGGCTGTGTGGTATAGTTTCAATTCAATCGGTGTTTTATCAGAAGGCGATTATCACTGCTTGACTTGATGTCACATGCACAACAGTCAGGCTAATCTGTGTAACCCCGCCCCCATTACTGATTGGCAGCTTGCTGACAGTATACACTGTATACAGGAAGCTGCCAAACAGGGATGTGGGCGGGGTTATACACAACGCCTCATGCTGACCACTGAAACAGCTACAACAGATAAAACAGGGATTCTATCAAAACTGTACCCAGCAGTTCTGTAAGTGATACATTGCTGGAATCCGGCTCTCTTGCCCTATATTATTCTGCTCTCAGATTACATAGCAAGAACCTTCTGTTAGACTACTTTTAAAATGGAACTTGTTAGCAGCTTCAGGCTTCTCTAACCACCAGCAGCAGCGACAAGCTATCTCATGTTTTACTTTGAAATGCTGCGACTTTCAGAGATAATACAGTTTGAGAGAGTCGGGCACAGGTCTGTTGTGAGTTCATTTTCCCCTTCACTACTGAGGCCCGAGGAACTCCCTCTTCTGGTGAAGAAAGGTAGTGAGCCTGATTGTCAAACACCTGGGGCTGATGATGATGACTGGCTGAGTGGAGTTAATGACTGGATATAAGGTTGCCGACGCCCTTCTGGCCTGCGGGTGATTTCTCTGTGGACTTCTAGGAAACCAGTCTGATTCCTGCTCATCTAAAGCTAAGATTTCTGCTTTGCCTTTTTGCATTAGTGTTTTGTTTTCCTTGCCTTTCTGGATTCTGCCATTCCCTGCTGGGGTGAGCTGAATCTCCTTTTGCCTGTTGCTCTGTCTTCAGAATATTCCTGAGTACTGACATAGCCTTTTTTGAAGCCTAGCGTCTTCAGGGCCTTTTTTACTGTCAGTTTGTTGGCTCTTATTTTCATAGGGTTTTTTACGGATTGCAGACAGCAGCCTTCCTGTCCTTTCCTATCTAAGCTAACTTGGGCCCCATCTTTGCTCAGTCTATCTTTCTGTCTGTGTTTTGTTCTTTCTTCTTGCTTCACCGTCATTATATGTGGGGGGCTGCCTTTTGTTTTGGGGTCTGCTCTGGGGCAGTTTAGATTTCCCTTTCTGTCTTTAGGCTATGTAGTCCTCCGGCTGTGGTCGAGGGGCCTAGGGCATCGTAGGAGCCCCCCACGGCTACTGCTAGTTGTGTTGATAGGTTCAGGGGTCTGCAATCCGATAGCTGCCAACTTTTCTGGTTTTCTGGACTTAGCCAGCATTTCTATTTTTGCCTCCTACGGTGACTCAATCATAACAGAATCACCCGCCATACCGCAGATCCTAGGGTACTCAATTGCAGGAAAGAATTGTATAAAAAAAAAAAAGTGTATATTTTTTCCTCTATATCTCTGAGGCCGTAGGGGGAATTTTTTTTTTCTCTCAATGGAGATAAAGCAATTGTCTGATCGTGTGGAGCAGCTCGCTGCGGAAGTGCGGGGAATTTCCGCCTACCTTGCTCATTTACATGCTGCTGAACCAAAGATTCCTACACCTGATGTATTTTTTGGGGATCGGTCTAAAATTTTTGAATTTCAAAAATAATTGTAAATTATTTTTTGCCTTGAAGCCTAACTCGTCAGGGACCTCCACGCAGCAGGTTAAAATTGTCATCTCTTTGCTGCGTGGCGATCCCCAGGATTGGGCGTTTTCTTTGAAACCAGATGATCCTATTCTGACTAATGTGAACGCATTTTTTCAGGCCTTGGGGTTGTTGTATGACGAACCTAATGCCATTGATCAGGCTGAAAAGACCCTGCTGGCATTGAACCAGGGTCGTGATTCTGCAGAATTGTACTGTCAAAAATTCCGAAAGTGGGCGGTCCTTACTACCTGGAATGATAATGCCTTGGCTGCTCTCTTTCGGAAGGGGTTGTCAGAAGCCGTTAAAGATACTATGGTGGGATTTCCTGTTCCCTCTGGTCTTGACGATTCTATGTCTTTAGCCATTCAGGTTGATCGGCGTTTGCGCGAACGCAGAGCTGCACGAGAGGTGTTGCCACCTGTTGAACAGATGTCTGAACCTATGCAATGTGATAGAGTTTTTTCCAGAGAGCAGCGTCAGGAGTTCAGAAGGCGTAATAAGTTGTGTTTTTTCTGTGGAGATGCCTCGCATATTATTTCTGTCTGTCCTAAACGCGAGAAACGCCTTGCACACACGTTTTCTGTTGGTGGTGTTCAAACTAAGTTTCTTCTGGCTATTACTCTGATCTGCTCCCTGTCCACATTTTCCGCCAAGGCTTTTGTGGATTCGGGAGCAGCTCTACCTAATGGACTTGGATTTTGCTAAACGTTGTGGATTTCCGATGACACCTCTGCAGACGCCTATCCCTTTGAGGGGGATTGATGCTACTCCTTTGGCTAAAAATAAACCTCAGTTTTGGACCCAGTTGGTAATGCGGGTCGCCCCAGACCATCAAGAAAATTGCAGGTTTTTGGTGTTACATAATCTGCATGATACTATTGTTCTGGGGTTTCCCTGGTTACAAATTCATAATCCAGTTTTGGATTGGAAATCTGTGTCTGTGGTGAGTTGGGGTTGTCGGTGTGCCTTTAGTGAGGCTCCGGTGTTTTCCAGCTCTCCTCAGTCGCATGATGTTCCTGATTATTTGGCAGACTTTTATGATGTATTTAGTGAGAATGAGTCTGCGTCTCTGCCTCCTCATAGGAGTTATGACTGTGCAATTGAACTGAGCCCGGGGTGTAAATTTCCCAAGGGTCGGCTCTTCAATTTATCTGTACCCGAGCACGAGGCTATGCGATCCTATATTAAGGAGGCATTGGAGAAGGGTCATATTAGACCATCCTCGTCACCCTTAGGTGCCGTTTTTTTTTTTTTAGCCAAAAAGGATGGATCATTAAGACCTTGTATTGATTATCGTGCTCTCAACAAAATTACTGTTAAATATCAGTATCCGTTACCCCTGATTTCTGATCTATTCTCCAGAGTTAAAGGTGCTTGCTGGTTTACCAAGCTTGACCTCAGGGGGGCGTATAATCTTATTCGCATTAAGCATGGGGATGAATGGAAGACGGCGTTTAATACTCCGGAGGGACATTTTGAGTACCTGGTGATGCCTTTTGGGTTCACTAATGCTCCTTCTGTCTTCCAGTGCTTCATGAACGATATTTTCCGAGATTTTGTCGATACATTTTTGATTATCTATCTGGATGATATTTTGATCTTCTCCAAGGATTGGGATTCTCATGTGGAACATATTCGGACTGTGTTCCGGATCTTGAGGGAGAATTCCCTGTATGTCAAAGGATCTAAATGCCTTTTTGGAGTACAGAGGATTTCTTTTTTGGGATTTATTTTGTCCCCGTCAACTATTGAAATGGACCCGGCCAAGGTACAGGCCATTTACGATTGGGTTCAGCCCACTTCTTTGAAGGCCCTCCAGAAGTTTTTGGGTTTTGCTAATTTTTATCGGAAATTTATAGCAAAATTTTCTAGTATTGTCAAGCCATTGACTGATTTGACTAAGAAGGGTGCTGATGTGTTAAATTGGTCTCCGGAGGCTGTTTCTTTCTTTCAGGAGCTGAAGCGAAGATTCACCTTCGCCCCGGTTTTGCGGCAACCTGATGTCTCACTTCCGTTCCAGGTAGAGGTGGATGCTTCTGAGATTGGTGCAGGAGCTGTTTTGTCCCAAAAGGATCCTGTAACATCTAAAATGAATCCCTGTGCTTTCTTTTCCCGAAAGTTCTCTCCATCTGAACGTAACTATGATGTGGGGAATCGGGAACTGTTAGCCATGAAATGGGCATTTGAGGAGTGGAGACATTGGTTGGAGGGAGCTAAGCATCAAGTCGTGGTCCTCACTGACCACAAGAATTTGATTTACCTAGAGTCGGCTAAGCGCTTGAACCCTAGACAGGCTAGGTGGGCCTTGTTTTTTACACGTTTTGATTTTGTGGTTTCTTTTCTTCCTGGAACTAAGAATGTCAAGGCTGACGCCCTCTCTAGGAGCTTCTTTGCTGATTCTCCTGTGGTGACCAAGCCTGCTACCATCTTAGGCGAAGGGGTAGTTCTTTCTGCCATCTCGCCCGATTTGAGACATGCTCTGGAAGAGTTCCAGGAGGACAAACTTGAGCGTTGTCCCAGTGGAAAGTTGTATGTTCCTGACCAGTGGAAGAAGAGAGTGATGTCTGAAGTTCATTGCTCTGCTTTGGCTGGTCATCCAGGTATTTTTGGTACTAGAGATCTGGTGAGTCGGTCTTTTTGGTGGCCCTCCTTGTCTCGTGATGTCAGGAATTTTGTGCAGTCCTGTGGGACGTGCTCCCGGTCTAAATCGTGTTCTCGCTCTAGTGGGTTGTTGATGCCTTTGCCTGTCCCCAAGATGCCATGGACCCATATTTCAATGGATTTCATCTCTGATATGCCTGTCTCTCAAAGGATGACTGTTATTTGGGTGATTTGTGATAGGTTCTCTAAGATGGTTCATCTTGTACCACTCCCTAAGTTGCCGTCTTCCTCTGAATTGGTGCCCCTGTTTTTACAACAGGTGGTTCGCTTGCACGGGATTCCTGAGAACATTGTATCTGACTGTCATGGTATGCCTAGGTTACTTTAGGCTAAAACCCCGGGGCCCCTGCGGTGTCCCTCAGACTAGGGGAAACCCTGTCTGTCCCTCAACCCAGGGTTTACACTGAAGGTGTGCCTGCCTGGGCCTCCACCCTGTCCATGTCTCCTGTCCAGCCCTAAGCTGAACCCACCACCCTCCACCCAGTGAGGGGACCAGACACCAGTCCCCACAAATACGTATGGACAGGGGTAAAAGAAACACCACACCGTTAATACACCAGGGAATACAATAATGTGCAAGGGCAACCAAATAGATATATATAACAGATAGGAGAAAGAACAACTGAGAAATATACTGCACCAGATATCAGACGTTCCAAAACCACCACTGCTGACCGATATTGCTAGCACTAGGCAAAAGCTATAGTCGGCGACGCCCTTAGTCAGGAAGGACTATTTAAAGACCAAGGGCGTGGCCAAGCCCTCAGCCAGCATGACAACCTGGCTAACCCTATCCCGACTGGAACAGAATACCCAACAAAGTCCCTGTGCATACTGTAGTGGAATAGGGTATTACCACTGTCTGCCGGACACCCTGGTGTGAACAGTGTCCGACATGACAGTACCCCGCCTTCTACGAGGGACCTCCGGAACCTCACCATGTCGAGGACCTGGCTTGTCCGGATGGCGACGATGGAACATAGTAACCAGTCGATCAGCATGAATGTCTGAGGCCGGCACCCATGTCCTCTCCTCAGGACCATAGCCACGCCAGTGGACCAGGTACTGTAGAGTGCGACGCACAACCCTAGAGTCCACCACTTTGGACACCTCAAATTCCAACGCGCCATCCACCAAGACGGGAGGTGGTGGCCCGGGAGAACCATCCACCAAACCCATGACCTTTTTTAGCAATGCTTTGTGAAACACATTATGAATCTTATACACAGCCGGCAACTCCAAACGAAATGCCACGGGGTTGATCACTGCGGAGATCCTAAATGGGCCAATGAACCTGGGACCCAACTTAAGTGACGGTATCTTGAGCTTGATGTTCCTTGTAGATAACCACACCCAATCACCCACACACAGGTCCGGACCTGGCACACGTCTGCAGTCAGCCACCTGTTTGTACCTGGAACCCACCTTCAACAAGCGCTGCTTGACTCTCCTCCAAACAGATGACAATTGAGCCCCCAACTGGTCCTCCTCAGGGACGCCAACCGAGCACCCCTGACGCAAGGTACAAAATTGAGGATGTTGACCATACACACAAAAAAAAGATTCCCCAGACGATTCCTGGCAATGGTTGTTTATTGCGAATTCTGCCAGAGGAAGAAACGCTGACCACTCTTCCAGATTGTCGGAAACAAAGCAGCGCAAGTATTGCTCCAGGTTTTGGTTCATCCGCTCAGTCTGCCCATTCGACTGAGGGTGGAAAGCCGATGAATGAGATAATTTGATCCCAAGGCGAGAACAAAAGGCTCTCCAAAACTTTGCCACAAACTGCGTACCTCGATCAGACACAATGTCAGACGGGACACCATGAAGTCAGACCACCTCGCGAATAAATATCTGAGCAAGAGTCTTAGCATTGGGCAAAGATGGTAAAGCAACGAAATGTGACATTTTGGAGAACCTATCAACAATTACCAAAATGACCGAGTTCCCCGCCGAGGCGGGCAAGTCTGTAATAAAATCCATGGAAATCTCAGTCCATGGCTTACTTGGCACTCCGAGAGGCTGCAACCTACCAGCGGGACGGGAACGAGGAGTCTTGGCCCGTGCGCACGTGGTACAGGCACACATATGAGGCCACATCCTGCCGGATTTTAGGCCACCAAAAACGACGCGATACCAGTTCCAGAGTGCTCTTAACCCCTGGATGACCAGCCAGTACCGTGTCGTGATGTTCGCCTAACACTCTTGAGCGTAGATGTAGTGGCACAAAAGATTTATTCGCAGGCAACCCCGGCGGTACCTCCTCCTGAGCCTCCGCAATCTCTGCCTCAATTTCTGTCGTGATGGCAGATACCACCACACCCTTTTGGAGAATAGGCACCGGCTCTTCACATAACTCTCCACCAGGAAAACACCTGGATAAAGCGTCTGCCTTAATATTCTTCGAACCAGGTCGATAGGTAACAATGAAGTTGAACCGGGTGAAGAATAATGCCCAGCGAGCCTGTCTGGAGGACAGGCGCTTAGCAGATTCTAAAAGCAAATTCTTATGGTCGGTTATCATAGTAATCTGATGAACAGCCCCCTCCAAGAAGTGTCGCCACTCCTCAAATGCCAATTTGATGGCCAACAATTCCCTGTTGCCAATATCATAATTACGCTCCGCAGGCGACAGCTTCTTGGAGAAGTAGGCACACGGATGCAACTTGGCCCAAGATGGGCCCTGAGACAGTACAGCCCCCACTCCAACCTCCGACGCATCCACCTCCACGACAAACGGTAAGGAGACATCGGGCTGCACCAGAATGGGCGCTGAGGCAAAACTATTCTTGAGGAATTCAAACGCCTGTACCGCAGGCTCAGACCAGTCAGAAAAGTCGGTACCCTTCTTAGTCATGTCTGTAAGTGGTTTGGCAATCACAGAGAAATTCTTAATAAATTTCCTATAGTAATTGGAGAAGCCAAGAAATCGCTGAAGCGCCTTAAGATTATCAGGCCGATCCCAATGTAGTACCGCCTGCACCTTTGCGGTGTCCATCTTAAACCCTGAGGCGGAGATTATATAACCCAAGAACGGTAGCTCCTGTACGACAAACACATTTTTCAAGCTTGACATAGAGCCTGTTCTTTCTGAGCAACTGCAGGACCTGTCTAACATGCTCTATATGTGTATCATGGTCGCGAGAGAAAATGAGGATGTCGTCTAGATAAATTATAACAAATCTCCCCAACAAATGAGAGAAGACATCATTTATGAAATGTTGAAAGACCGCCGGTGCCATAGTCAACCCAAACGGCATTACCAAACTCTCAAAGTGACCCTCAGGGGTATTGAATGCCATCTTCCACTCATCCCCCTGACTGACTCTTATAAGATTGTACGCCCCCCTGAGGTGCAGTTTGGAGAACCACTTGGCACCAACCACTTGGTTGAACAAATCGGGTATAAGTGGCATAGGGTAAGGATCACGAACCGTAATCTGGTTGAGTTCTCTGAAATCCAGACACGGGCGTAAACCGCCATCCTTCTTTTTAACAAAGAAGAAGCCAGCAGCCAGAGGAGAAGAGGAAGGTCTAATATGCCCCTTGCTCAGACTATCCGCAATGTACTCCTTGAGAGCTAGCCTCTCGGGACCTGAGATATTAAACATTCTAGCTTTAGGTAACTTGGCCCCTGGTTTCAACCTAATAGCACAGTCATAGGGGCGATGCGGTGGTAGTTCTGAACAACCTTTTTCAGAAAATACATCCGCATAGTCCAGCAACGGCTCCGGGATACTGGGAGTCAAAGCGGAAATACATGTAGCCAGGCACCTCTCCTGACACTCCCTGCTCCACTGAATTATGTCCTGGGTCTTCCAATCAATAACAGGATTATGCATTGACAACCATGGAAAGCCCAGAACCATCTGAGCCGGTAAGTTACTAAGCACCTTACAAGTTACCCGCTCTGAGTGTAATACTCCAATGTGGAGTTGTATATCCAACACACACTCTGTGATCTCCCCTTGAGACAACGGGGAAGCATTGATGGTAACCACCCGGATGGGGTTCGGCAATTTCTCCACCGGAAATCCCGCCGTATGTGCGAACTTCTCATCAATGAGATTGGCAGCTGAGCCACTATCAACAAACACTGTAATAGAGAGCATTTGCCCCCCAAGTGCTACCCTAGCAGGGAGCATACACTGGGAAACCATGACGGAGGATACACAAAGGCTCAGACTAGACTCCTCCAAACCCTCTGAGCCTATCAGTTTTCCGCCGGCGCGCCCTTCTTAGGTACCAGGGGGCAAGCGTTAATAAAATGTCCTCCTTTGCCACAAAAAAAACAAACCCCCTGCCTTCTGTGCCAAGAACGTTTAGGCTTGTTACTCAGTGAATGTGCTATACCAGCGATCTGCATGGGTTCCACGGATTCACCAGAGGCAACCTCCCCTGCAACTCCCCCACCTCCCGGAGGTAACGAAACCAGCGCCCCCTGACGGAGATGGCGGTCTATGCGTACTACAAGTGCCATCGCAGCCTCCAGAGAGGCGGGAGTCTCGTACATTAGGAGAGTCTGTTTAACCCTTCCAGAAACCCCATGCAAAAATTGACTTCTAAGCGCAGGGTCATTCCACTGCATGTCCACCGCCCATCGCCGGAATTCCGTGCAGTAATCCTCAGCTGGTCGCTCACCCTGTAGTAGTGAGCGTATCTTAGACTCTGCAAAGTTTAATCTATCCGGATCGTCATAGATCAAACCCAGAGCAGAGAAAAAAAAATCTACAAACTCAAATGCCGGTGAGTCAGAAGGGAGTGAAAAGGCCCATGCCTGTGGATCACCACTCAGCAAAGAAATCACCAAGCCCACGCGTTGAGCCTCATTACCTGAGGAATGTGGATGCATACGGAAATACAATTTGCATGATTCACGAAAAACCGTGAACTTACCACGATCACCAGCAAATCGTTCAGGAAGGGGAAACTTGGGTTCAGCTGCCCTGGCTGCAGCCTCAGCAGGTACTGCAAGAGCTGACAGGCCTTGTTGCTGGACCGCCCCCCTAAGTTCAGTGACCTGTATGGATAGAGCCTCCAGCTGCTTGGTTAGGGAAAGTATAGGATCCATAGTAAGTAACCCCTATATTCCCTATCTATTTTTTTTTTTTTTTTTTTTTAACTTTAGTATTTGGGCCGACTATAATGTCATGGTATGCCTAGGTTACTTTAGGCTAAAATCCCGGGGCCCCTGCGGTGTCCCTCAGACTAGGGGAAACCCTGTCTGTCCCTCAACCCAGGGTTTACACTGAAGGTGTGCCTGCCTGGGCCTCCACCCTGTCCCTGTCTCCTGTCCAGCCCTAAGCTGAACCCACCACCCTCCACCCAGTGAGGGGACCAGACACCAGACCCCACAAATACGTATGGACAGGGGTAAAAGAAACACCACACCGTTAATACACCAGGGAATACAATAATGTGCAAGGGCAACCAAATAGATATATATAACAGATAGGAGAAAGAACAACTGAGAAATATACTGCACCAGATATCAGACGCTCCAAAACCACCACTGCTGACCGATATTGCTAGCACTAGGCAAAAGCTATAGTCGGCGACGCCCATAGTCAGGAAGGACTATTTAAAGACCAAGGGCGTGGCCAAGCCCTCAGCCAGCATGACAACCTGGTTAACCCTATCCCGACTGGAACAGAATACCCAACAAAGTCCCTGAGCATACTGTAGTGGAATAGGGTATTACAGCTGTCTGCCGGACACCCTGGTGTGAACAGTGTCCGACATGACACTGACAGAGGAGTCCAGTTTGTGTCTAGATTTTGGAGAACTTTCTGTTCCAAGCTGGGAATTCAGTTGTCCTCCTCTGCTTTTCACCCTCAGACCAATGGGCAGACAGAGAGAAAAAACCAGACCTTGGAGTCATATTTGAGATGTTTTATTTCTGCTGATCAGGATGATTGGGTTTCATTTTTGCCCTTGGCCGAATTTGCTTTAAATAATAGAGCTTGTTCTGCCACTTTGATGTCACCTTTTTTTTGTAACTTTGGGTTTCATCCTCGATTTTCTTCAGGGCAGGTGGAGCCCTCTGCCTGCCCAGGTGTTGACACTGTGGTGGAGAGAATGCACCAGATCTGGGACCAAGTGGTGGATAAGTTATCTCTCTCCCAGGAAAAGGCACAGCGGTTTTCCAACCGACATAGGACCATTGGTCCTCAGTTTATGGATGGTGATATGGTGTGGTTATCATCAAAAAATATTGCTATGAAGGTGGCTTCTCCTAAGTTTAAGCCTAGATTTATTGGACCTTACAAGATTTTGGAGATTATTAATCCGGTCTCTTTTCGTTTGGCTCTTCCTGTCACATTTAAAATCCATAATGTGTTCCATAAATCTTTGTTGAAGAGGTTTGTTGAACCTGTTTTTCCGGGGGTTGCACCTCCAGACCCTGTATTGGTTGAAGGTAACATGGAATATGAGGTAGAGAAAGTACTGGATTCCCGTCTGGCTAGACGGAGACTCCAGTATTTGGTTAAGTGGAAGGGTTATGGTCAGGAGGATAATTCCTGGGTCTCTGCCTCTGATATTCATGCCAAAAGATTGGTGCGTGCCTTTCATCGGGCTCACCCTGATCGCCCTGGTGGCGTGGTTGAGGGTTCAGTGACCCCTCCTCAAGGGGGAGGTACTGTTGTGAGTTCATTTTCCCCTTCACTACTGAGGCCCGAGGAACTCCCTCTTCTGGTGAAGAAAGGTAGTGAGCCTGATTGTCAAACACCTGGGGCTGATGATGATGACTGGCTGAGTGGAGTTAATGACTGGATATAAGGTTGCCGACGCCCTTCTGGCCTGCGGGTGATTTCTCTGTGGACTTCTAGGAAACCAGTCTGATTCCTGCTCATCTAAAGCTAAGATTTCTGCTTTGCCTTTTTGCATTAGTGTTTTGTTTTCCTTGCCTTTCTGGATTCTGCCATTCCCTGCTGGGGTGAGCTGAATCTCCTTTTGCCTGTTGCTCTGTCTTCAGAATATTCCTGAGTACTGACATAGCCTTTTTTACTGTCAGTTTGTTGGCTCTTATTTTCATAGGGTTTTTTACGGATTGCAGACAGCAGCATTCCTGTCCTTTCCTATCTAAGCTAGCTTGGGCCCCATCTTTGCTCAGTCTATCTTTCTGTCTGTGTTTTGTTCTTTCTTCTTGCTTCACCGTCATATGTGGGGGGCTGCCTTTTGCTTTGGGGTCTGCTCTGGGGCAGTTTAGATTTCCCTTTCTGTCTTTAGGCTATGTAGTCCTCCGGCTGTGATCGAGGGGCCTAGGGCATCGTAGGAGCTCCCCACGGCTACTGCTAGTTGTGTTGATAGGTTCAGGGGTCTGCAATCCGATAGCTGCCAACTTCTCTGGTTTTCTGGACTTAGCTAGCATTTCTATTTTTGCCTCCTACGGTGACTCAATCATAACACAGGTCGTGGTGACCACTGGGCAGCTTGACCATCTCCCTATACACTAAGACCACGTGCACACGTTGAGTATTTGGTTAGTTTTTTACCTTTTTAGTATTTGTTCTTTTCTTGGTTTTTGCTTACAATCAGAGGAAAAGTATGATAGAAACACGTCACCATTTCTGTACTCCTGGATTTGGCTTACAGATCCTGAGGTAAATAAAGCTCACCAAATAGTGAATGTGTGAGCGTGACCTAATAGGGAGAGACCTGTGAAGCCAGGGAGCAGTCGCCCAGCGGACTCTTTCTCTGAGGTTTTGAGTTTTCTCTAAGACCCAGCAGCCATTCCGAGTAACGCCTAGGTCTCTGCAGTGAGGCGTCGTGCCCTATTTCATTTTGCTGGTCGTTAGGGAAGCAGGAAACTTCTGACAGGTTCCCCTAAAAATCCGGTTCTTCAGACCTGCTCCTAGTGTTATAATTATCTACAAATACAAGTGTGCGTGACACCTGCCTAGAAGAGGTCTTCTACTCCCTCACTCACTCTGATCCATGTTTCCACAGGAATTTCAGATGAAAGCTGAGAGTCTGCAGCAACGTCGCACCGAGCTTGAGCACAAAGAAGAGAAACTCAAGGATTCCTTGTTCAAATTTGATAAGTTCCTCAAGGTTTGCCGTTCTCTGTACTGTATATAGCGGCTGTGTGTGTTGAGAAGGTTTCTATTCTTGTAGTGATAAGCCTATTTATCAGTTTGAGAACCGAGATTGAAAAAGATAGATAAATTAACGCTACATAGGTTAATATTGTAGATCCATCAAGTTCCACCGTTATCGACCAATAAAACGTTGTCTATCACTAGAATTTTTATAACCCACAATGCCATTTGTGAGGAAGGCATCCAGCCCTTTTTTAAAAGCTGCTATAGTGTAAGTGACATTTTCTGACTAAAGGCCATACTGATAAAGCTCCTGTAACACAACTTTACTGCATATGAATGCACCAGAATAATTAATCCCTTCATGACGGGGACAATTTTCTCCTCCCCATCTTCCCAGGGCCATAATTTTTTTTTCTCTCCACATAGACATATGAGAGCTTATTTTTTGCGGGACAAGTTGTACTTTTGAATGACACCATTCATTTTTACCACATAGTGTACTGGAAAACGGAAATTCGGAAGAAATTGTAAAAAAAAAAAAAAAATGCAATTCTGACAGTTTTTTTGATAATTGTTTTTTATGGTGTACATTTTGTGGTACGTTTACCGCGATATCATGTCCAGTTTTTTATTCTATTAGCGGAGGAGAAAAAATCAGAAGTTTGAAAAAAAAAAAATTGGGGTTGTTTTATATTTTGATAGATCTGACTTTTCAGAGATACGACGTGTATTTCTTAAAATTGGGAGGTGATTTGAACTTGTTTTTTTTTTTTTAGATATTTTTTAAAACCTGTTATTTTTTACTTTTCATTGTACTTGTTAGTCCCCTTAGGGAACTTGAACACGCTGTTGTTTGATCACTTTTACTATATGCAGCAATACCACAGTATTGCTGGATATACTCAAAATCACAGCCTCCTTTGAAGCTTGGCCACCAGAAGGGTTTCAAGGGAGCTCTGTAATGACAACCAATTGGTGAGTGACCTGCAATCATGTCACCGGGCAACGATGGGCACATAGAGTGACATGCCACCTGTGATTGTTAGATGCAGGTCCTGGCTGTAACAGACAGCCATGAGCCACCTCAACCCGTGAACCTGCCCCATACACCCGCATCCGACTTGCGCCTTACATGTACAGAGCATGCTGTGAAGGCATTAAAAGGGGCTTCAGGAGTTACAAAAGCACTGTATTCCCCAAAAGTCATGAATTACTGTATATACTCGAGTATAAGCTGACCAGAGTATAAGCCGACCCCCCCCTAATTTTGCCACAAAAAACTGGGAAAACTTATTGACTCGAGTATAAGCCTAGGGTGGAAAAGATTCTCCATAGATTATGCCCCCATAAGATGCTCAATAGATTATGCCCCCATATGCTGCCCCCATAAGATGCTCCATATATTATTCCCTGTGAGGCAGCACTGTCATTTAAGGTAGGAGATTCTCGCTAGGCAGCGAACAAAACACATCCGGCACCAGGATTTCTATAACTATAACAGTCCGTGCGGTTTATTATTCAGCATAAACCAAAGGAAGCACCACAAAGTTCATATCAGCATAGCGTCCATTATATGGGCTATTCAGCCTCATCATTATCTCACCCGTCAGGGTTCCTTAGTTCCTTATGCGGCTTCACCATCGCATACGTTAGTTCCCTCCAGGGAGCTCTCAGGCACACATCGCCAATGCTCACACAGCCGCTCCACATGCTGTTAGCCAGGAGATCCTTCTCCTCACGGGACTTTCCAAACTGGACCAATCAGGTCCCAGCATTCACACCTTGTGACCTACCCTGGCCACCTTAGGCCTCTTTCACACATCAGGTTTTCGCCGTCAGGCGCGATCTGGCGCTTTTGACAGAAACCGGATCCGGCGAAATGCAATGCCGGATCCGGTTTCCCCCCCCATTGACTTGCATTTGCGCCGGATCGCGCCGGATGGCCATGCGTTTCATCCGGTTTTCGCCGGATCCGGCAATGTGTCGTGATCCGGCGTCTGGAAAAAACGGCTACTGTAACGTTTTTTGTCTCCGGCGAAAAAGCCGGACACGCCGGATCCGGCGCGTCTGGCTTTTTCACACAATGAAAGCCTATGAGTGCCGCAATGCGCCGGATCCTGTTTTTTGGTCTGAGCATGCTCAGAAGCTCTGCCCACAGGAGATATATAAAAGCAAGACAATGGGACCCTCAGCCACACCCAACATGCCACCCAAGCCAAGAACCAGGAGCAGGAGAAGGCAGCAGACATCTGCAGCAGCAGCACCACCCCAAATGGAGCAGCAAATGGAACATGCTGAGGAGGGGAGTCCAGCAGCAGATGAGAGACGGTAATTATCAAATCCCCCATTCCTCCAAACTAGGGCCATGGAATATCAAGATATTCATTGGCCCTTTGTTTCTCTTTATTCAACAGCCGCCAAAGAGATGCAGCAGCAGCAGCAGAAATGGCATCACTGGCAGCAGCAACAGCAGCAGCAATACCCACAGCCATGGAGTCTGGCCATCAACAGGACAGCACATCTTCTTCTGGGAGCCCTCCCTCGCATCGTCAGCGTTTGACGGTAAGTTTTTATTTCCAAAATCCATCATCTCTGTAATATATGTCTATTCATTGCCTTTTATTTCAAAACAGGAATCACAAGATGAAGAGGAGCTCCCAGAAGAATAAGGAAGGGGTGGACAGACACCTGGAGTGGGCTCGCAATTGGTAAGTTTTTTGCATCAAGCGCAGAAACACAACATCACACTACACACAACACATAGAAAACAATGTTCTGCAGACCACACACAGCAAACAAATGCCTACATCCAAAGACATAACATTTTTTGTTTTCTTCTCTAGTCTTCCCAATCTGGTGCTCGGCCAAGAGGTCCTCGCAGTGCCTCCCAGGGTCGTCGGCGACAGCAACGCGGCGGTCACCAGCGTGTAAGTATAAATATTTTTGCTTTGTTTTTTTGCACTTTTTATTTCATTTCTTTTGTGGAGGCTAATTATGTTATTTAACAGCCTTCACAGCGTGCTCCCGACTCTGACGGTGAGGATGGAGGACTCGATGTGGACCACCTCATCGATCTCGTCAGACAAAGGGAGCCGCTCTGGAATATGGCTGACCGCCGGCACGCTGACCTTATCGTTACCCGACGACTCTGGGAGGAAATCTGTTCACTCCTTGTGGGCCGCTGGGAGGACCTCGATGTTCGGGCCCAGATTAAAGAGCGTAAGTATATACAGTACCGGTTGCTTGATGTAAACCAGTGTTTCCCAAACTCCAGTCCTCGTGGTCCCCACGGATAATGTGTTCAGGATTTCTATTTACTATGGAAATCCTGAAAACATGACCCCTGGGGACCATGAGGACTGGAGTTTGTGAAACACTGATGTTGTATACTAACCACTCCTTTCTCGTTTCAGGGAACAGAATTGTGAATCGGTGGCGGTCTGTGAGGGATCGTTTCAAGAAGGAGTTCAATAAAGAGATGCGGGCCCCGAGTGGATCTGGAGGACGCAGGAGCAAGTACAAGTACGCACAAGCCCTGTCGTTCCTCCGGGAAACAATGCTCACCAGAAGGTAAATATTACACACCACATGTGAAAAAAATTTTTAGATGTAACTTTTTTTTTTCAGCCAGGGCCATACCATGTCAGTATTTTAATTGTTTTTTTTTTCTCTTTATTCCACAGCACGGTGAGCAGCACTCGGGAGCCTGCACGATTGGACCCTTCTGAGGCGATCCCTGAGGAGACCGGCACCGAGGGACACTTCGACCGCCCCGGTACATCTGCACCTTCCCAGCCTTCCCACACATTCGACCCATCTGTCCCATCCACCAGCACAGGAGCATCGTGGCCGCCTACATTACATGAAGCTGCTGGTGAGGAGATCGCTTTCCCTTTACCCCACCCTTCTGCCCCTGCCACCTCTAGTACACCTGCGGGTACTGGGCGGCAGCGGCAGAGGGGTCAGGAAAAGAGTTATGCGCAAGAGTTCTTGCATCTGAATGCATCTTTCCAGAACTGTCTAAAAGTCTTGTCAGAGCAAATCTCCGCAGGCTTTCAGCAGATCAACTCCAGCATTCTGGAGGTGAAGACACTTCTGCAAACCATGCATTCAGAAGCAAGATCTTCGCCAAACCACACCTTTTTCAGGTCTGTTGTGGAGCGCATGGCAACACTATCTCCTACCCAGCAGATGCATGTAATGCATTCGTGCCACGGTGCTCTACAGCAGGTTACCTCCCAACCTCCACCTCCCACCACTGTAGTTCCTCCACCTGCACCCCCTCCAGCCACTTTCCATCCTCCCCCTCCTATTACATCTGCACCCCCTCCAGCCACTTTCCATCCTCCCCCTCCTATTACATCTGCACCCCCTCCAGCCACTTTCCATCCTCCCCCTCCTATTACATACCAGCAACCTCACCAGTACCAGCAACCTCCCCAGTACCAGACATCTCCCCACTTCCAGCAACCTGCCCCGTACCAAACTCCTTCCCCGTACCAAACTCCTTCCCCATACAACTTGCCATCAACATCATCTGCTCCTACAGTCCCTGCCCAACCCTCCACTCCACCGCCCACCACCTCTTCTGCCTCCAACATGTCCACCCATTCTGTAGCTTTTTCCACACCATCACCTCTAACTGTTCCTTCCCCACCACGATCCCAGTCCTCTCTCCACACACCCAGTGTCGAAGTCCCGCAGCCCCTCCAGCAGTATTTCCACCCCACACTACACAGATTTATGATGTGTTTTGTAATAAAAATGCCCATTGGGTTTAAAACCTTTATTAAAAAAGTTTTTTGCACTTTAAAAACATTTTACAAAAAAAAAAAAAAATTTAAATAAAAGTTAAATTATCGTTTCACAATGGTTGTCTGTCTTTTCTTTCTGCGGCGAACTATGTTTAAAAAAAAGGTTAAATACAGGGTATTTCAAAGGTA
The DNA here is from genome assembly GCF_039654945.1 of Dendrobates tinctorius. Lineage (NCBI taxonomy): Eukaryota > Metazoa > Chordata > Amphibia > Anura > Dendrobatidae > Dendrobates > Dendrobates tinctorius. Next base: position 3,792,784 of record NW_027361873.1, read on the forward strand.
AAAAGGTATTCAAAACCAGGTATATAACTGTGGGTAAATTTTAGCTTTTTGCCACAGTTGTGTTCCTGGTTGTGTTTGAAGCAAAGTATTTCACCTAAAAAGTTGTGTTTATTGTTGGTGATTTCATAACAATGTACACAACTTTTGTTAAAAGGTGAAATACTTTGCATAAAACACAACCAGGTACACACCTGTGGCCTAAAGCTAAAAATAGTAGACCATGACAAGATAGCCAACTTTGGTTGGCAAAGGTATATACTGTTGGTCCAGAAGGTACACAAGTTTGGTTAGGGCACAAATCTTTCACACTCTGTCATCCTGCCAGTGTACTCTGCCTTGAGGGGCCACAAGGGTCAATTTTAAAAACCGGATCCGTCGAAAAACGGATAGAAAAACGGATGAACCAGATGAGACGGATCCGGTTTTGTCTGTCAAGAACAAGACGGATCCGGCAGAAAACCGGATCCGGCACATCAGGTTTTACAAAACATTTGCCGGATCCGGCATTCCGGCACGACGCCGGATCGCGCCTGACGCCGAAAACCTGATGTGTGAAAGTAGCCTTATATGGTCAGTAGCCACGCCCACTGGGTCACATGGCTATGACCTCATCACAGGTCCTTCACATACTCACATAGCCTTTTACTATAGGTGTTATCAGACACACCCCTGGGTGGATTTGTAGGTAACCAGAACACGCCCATCTCTCTAGTTACCTGAAGACTTCTCCCTTACACTTAGAAACAACACCTCAGCAATGATATTGCTGATCACACATACACAAGTCTCCATCTCAAAGCCACCCACTTTGAAATACATAACTATCCTTCAGGATTCTGCCACTCATCCGTTCTCTTGGGACATCCACACAGCGCCCCCTAGTGGACACAGTGCTCCATAGATTATGCCCCCATAAGAAGCTCCATAGATTATGCCCCTATGTGCTGCCCTCATAAGATGCTCCATAGATTATGCCCCCATGTGCTGCTGCTGCTGCAGTTAAAATTAAAAAAAATGACATACTCACCTCTCCGTCGCTGGGGGCCAGGTGCCGGTGTATTCACCTGTCCTGCGTCCATGGCTGCTGTCTGGCACGTCATCTGTCAGTGACGTTCAGACTGCAGGGGGCGCGGCGCGCACTAACCACGTCACCGCGCCCTCTGCTGTCTGAACGTCACTGACAGATGACGTGCCAGACAGCAGCAAGCAGCCATGGACGCAGGACAGGTGAATATCGCTATACTTACCTGTCCTGGTGCTGTCTCTTCAGCCCCCAGCTTCTCCGCGATCTCCCTTCCTGCCTTCAGTGGTCATGTGGTACCGCTCATTAAAACTCATGAATATGCGCATATTCATGAGTTTTAATGAGTGGTACCACGTGACCGCTGAAGGAAGGAAGGGAGATCGCAGAGAAGCTGGGGGCTGAAGGGACAGCGTCAGGACGGGTAAGTATGACCTGACACCCCCGAACCCCTGGTGTATATAACTCGAATATAAGCCGAAGGGGGGACTTTCAGCCAAAAAAAAATGGGCTGCAAATCTCTGCTTATATTCGAGTATATACGGTATGTACCCCCATGTTGAGAAATTTTAACTATGCTAAGTTGTACTGCACTTTTTTTTTTTTTTTCCCCCCTTTCACTTCCATGTATCAGTAGGTGAAGATACAAGATGTGAAACCAAGACTAGGTGCACACTGATGTGACTGATAGTGGCAGCGCAGCAGCAGTCCACCATAGTGACCCATTGTTAAAACAAAAACAACAAAACTAAATGTATATTTATGCATACACATTGCTCAGCATAAATGAGTACACTCCCGATGAAAAGTAAGATTTTATTCAATATCTCATTGAACTCAGGAATAATTTCCAAGATTTTGACAAGATTGTATTTCATAGAACATTTTTTAACCCATAACATGAAAATAAGGTTAATAATATAACTTTCATTTATTTCAGTTCTTCAATACAAAAAGTGAAACTCATATATTATATAGAGTCATTAGAAACAGAGTGATCTATTTCAAGTGTTTATTTCTGTTAATGTTGATGATTATGGCTTACAGCCAATGAAAACCCAAAAGTCATTATCTCAGTAAATTAGAATACTTTATAACACCAATGAAATGTGTATTCAGTAAATGCACTCAATACTTGGTCGGGGCTCCTTTTGCATCAGTTACTGCATCAATACTGCCTGGCATGGAGGCGATCATTCTGTGGCACTGCTGAGGTGTTATGGAAGCCCAGGTTGCTTTGATAGCAGCCTTCAGCTCATCTGCATTGTTGGGTCTGGTGTCTCTCATCTTCATCTTGGCAATACCCAATAGATTCTCTATGGGTTTAAGGTAAGGCGAGTTTGCTGGCCAATCAAGCACAGTGATACTGTTGTTTTTAAACCAGGTATTAGTACTTTTGGCAGTGTGGACAGGTGCCAAGTCCTGCTGGAGAATGAAATTTCCATCTCCAATAAGCTTGTCGGCAGAGGGAAGCGTGAAGCGCTCTAAAATGTCCTGGTGGACGGCTGTGGTGACTTTGGTCTTGATAAGACACAGTGGAGTTACACCAGCAGATGACATGGCTTCCCAAACCATCACTGATTGTGGAAACTTCACACTAGACCTCAAGCAGCTTAGATTGTCTGTCTCTCCACTCTTCCTCCAGACTCTGGGACCTTGATTTCCAAGGTCTAGTTTGAAATATCCACAATAATTGATGGTTTTGGGAGCCATGTCATCTGCTGGTGTAAGTCCACTGTGTTTAATCAAGACCAAAGCACAGCTGTCTACCAGGAAAGTTTAGAGCACTTCATGCTTCCCTCTGCCGACAAGCTTATTGGAGATGGAAATGTAATTCTCTAGCAGGACTTGGCACCAGTCCACACTGCCAAAAGTACCAGTTCCTAGTTTAAAAACAGCAGTATCACTGTGCTTGATTGGCTACAAAACTCACCTGACCTTAACCCCATAGAGAATCTTTGGGGTATTGTCAAGAGGAAGATGAGACACCAGACCCAACAATGCAGACGAGCTGAATGCTGCTATCAAAGCAACCTGGGCTTCCATAACACCTCAGCAGTACCACAGGCTGATCGACTCCATGCCATGCTGCATTGATGCAGTAATTGATGCCAATGAAGCCCCGACCAAATATTGAGTGCATTTACTGAATATACATTTCAGTAGGCCAACATTTCTGATTATAAAATTATTCTTCAAGCTGGTGTTATAAAGTATTCTAATTTACAGAGATAATGAATTTTGTGTTTTCATTGGCTGTAAGCCATAATCATCAACATGAACAGAAATAAACACTTGAAATGTACAAACACTTGTTTGTAATGACTCTATAATTATGAGTTTCACTTTTTATATTGAAGAACTGAACTTTTTGATGATATTGTAATTTTGTGAGATGCACCTGTATATCTAGTATTATGTGTGACCTCCATGAGTTTTAAGGACAGTGCCAAGTCCTCTAGGAATAGAATGAACACGTTGGTGACATATTGCAACATCTATCTTTTTCTAATCTTCAAGACCTCTGTATTATAGAGCTTGGATATACTGGTAGCTTTTCACATCGTATATGTTTGGCTAAATAGATACGTGGTGTAGACATAACCTCCTAACAGGAGTAGCCATGAAGATAGAAGAGGAGTAAGATAGTGGAGCGAGGAAGGTACTATTTGCATGTACCTGGCGACACTGTTTTTGCTTGATTGCTTCTGAAAATTTCTTGAATTCTTGACTGCTGCTGTAAAAGCAAGAATGGATCCAGAGCATAACTGTTTGAACTAGAGAGAAAACATACTGTGTAAATGAATATATAGATATTGAGAATATGGGAGCTTTTTGTTGTACTTTACTCAATATTCCTTTACAGGGAACCTGACGTGTAAAATAACGCTATTAGCATTCAGATATGGGGATATTCTGCAAGTTAATAGTGTTCTAATACCATGCAGCTCCGGCACTGAGAGCCCAGCTGCCGGGAGGAAATTATCTTTATTCCCCCCAGCAGTGTTCAGGTCTCAGTTACGGGGTTGGTGCCGGAGCGGCTTCAGTCACCGCTGTGTGTATAGAAAGCGGCGGTTGTAACCGCGCCCCCGACACTGACTGACACAGGCTGAGCATTGGGTCAGGCTATTACTTAGTGGCGATGGCACTGTTACAGTCACCGCTCTCTATACACAGAGTGATGACTGAACCCGCTCAGGCTCACCCCTATGACTGGAAGCCAGAGGTTGCCAGAGGAGAATAAGGATAATTTCCTCCTGGCAGTAGGGCTCTCAGTGCTGGCGCTGCATGGAATTCTAGTAAGCTGCAGAATAACCCCATATCTTCAGGTTAATAGCGTTATTTTACATGACAGGTTCACTTTAAAGTATAAAACTGAATTTGTTTCTCAGTGCAGAAATGTTGTTTTAGTGAAAATCATGTGAAAAAGGAATCTGGATAAATTCCTGCTTTTCATGTTTTTAAGCTAACAATAGATAACAATATCCATCTAAATGACTTTCCTAATCTTCTGATGTGCTGCAGAAACAAAGACACTATGGTAAAAACAAATAAGGTGACACTATCTACACAGTGACATGGTTAGTAAGGTTGAAGCAAAGACTAGTTCATCCAGTTCAGCCTGTTAAGGTTTTTATGGTATTTCTTTTTATTGTATATACATTACTAAATTTTAAAAAAATTAGGGGAACACTTAAAGGGATTGTCCCGTCAAAAGATATTTTTGACCTACTTCTTCACCCCACCAATCAGCTGGTCTAACGTAAACACATGCAATGCATCGAGTAATGCAGATCAGCTCCTAATCGAGAGAACCCGCTATGCATTGAATGGAGGATAGGGGCTGTTCTGCAGTATCTGACCACTGGCGGAGTTTCTATACCTGAAAGGTGGAGGGTACCAGATGTTAAACGCCCACTGATCTGATATACATGACATATAGTAATATAGCTCATCCATGTTTTGTGATCGGGCAACCCTTTGAATCACATATTGGATCTCAAAAAATGAAAGATTGAGAATCTTTACTGATAAAAATTCTGTAATTAGATGAGAACAAAATGATGTGTAAACAGTTAGTGGAGACTAACTTCCTGAACCAGTTGAGGGATAGATTCCAGATCAGACCGAATCACCCCAGACCAGAATCAGGACATCACTGAGCTTCTGGGCAGTGTGTGGTGCTGTATGGCATCGTTGCATGCACTGATTCATAATGTCCTAGAGGTCAGTTGGATTCAAGCCTGAGGAATATAAGGGCCAGTCGCTAGCATCAATGTCGTCATCATCCAGGAACAGCAGGCATAATAAAATGAGGACAGTCATTGTCCAGTGCGAAGGGGAAGCTAGGGTCCACTGCAGCAGGGTTAGGGCCTGACAATTTCATCCTGGTACTTATCCAGTGCTAACCTGACCAAGGACTTAGGTTATTACATGGAGGTCTCTGCAACTCTTCAAGGATATACATCCCAATACCATCACTGACCCACCACTAAACTGGTCACAGTATAGGATGTTGGGCCATCATGGAGTCTGTTCCTGACAGTGTGGACTGACTCAAGCACACCAGGTCATTTTGTAGGTCTCCAGCAGTGCACCTCCTGTTTCTCCTCACACAACGGAGCAGATACCAGCTACCATTCCTACTGCTGGATACCCCTCTGCAGACCCTGTATGGGTCTCCTCATGTAATGGCCTGTGTCTTGGTCTCTGTGCAATGATCTTGAGATTGTGCTGGGAGACACAGGAAACCTTTTTGCCACAACATTTGTGAATGTGCCATCCTGGAGGAGATGGACTACATGTGCAACCTGAATGAGCAGCAGGTACCGCTTTATGCTACAACTAGTGATGAAGGCCCTAGCAAAACAAAAAACTAGAGGTGAATCAGGCGGGAAGAATGAGGAGAAAGTAACTGTATGTGGCTATGACCGGCAAAAACATTCCTGTTTTGTTAGTCAAACTTTTGTTAGCACCAAAGCAGGAGAAATTGTTTCACTATCACTTCTGCTTCCTAACTGGACAGATTGATTACCCTGATGTTTAATTCCCTCGAGGTTATGCTGTGATGTGCAAGTGCTCCCTTAATGTATCTCCTAAGCCATTAGTAAGATAAAGTGTGGTCACATGTTGTAATTGATTTTCTGGATCCTTCTCATAATTACCGTAGTTGAAGTAATTGGATTAAAATCATTGATGTTTTCTGATAAAATATTAGTGGTTTATAATACATAAACCGACCCTACTAAAGCATTCTAGTCATATGTATACAGTATACAATGGTGATTGAACATTTGTGAACTTATCAGAATTTTCCATATATTTATGTATAAATTTGACAACTCTATATCAGATTTTCACATAAGTCCTAAAAAATAAATTAAACAAATGAGTAAAAAATAATAACATTTGCCTTTTTTGTATTGATGAAAATGAGCCAATATCACAAGACTGTGAGTGAGAAAGGTATGTGAACCTCTAGGATTATCAGACAATTTGAAGATGAAAGTAGAGTCAGGTGTTTTAAATCAATGGGATGGTAAGAGCGTGTGAGAGAATGACCGGTTTTATTTAAAAAGCTTGATCTATCAAAGTTTTTTCTTCACAACATTTTGTGGAAGTGTATCATGCCATGAAAAAAGGAGATTTCTAAGGACCTCAGAAAAAGATTTGTTTAATCTCATTAGGCACAGGTTATAAAACCATCTATAGAGTTTTTAACTCCACTAATCCATAGTCAGACACATTCTGTACAGATTTGAGACAATTATTAACCTCCCCAATAGTGGTTGATCAACAAAATTCACTCCAAATACCAGGTGTATAATAATTCACAAGGTCACAAAGGAACCCAAGGTAATCTCCGAGGAACTTAAGGCCTCTCACATTAGCTAATGTTTATGAATCCACCATCAGGAGGATACTGAACAACAATGGTGTGCATGGCAGGATTGCTCTCCAAAAATAACGTTGCGCCCATCTACAGTTTACTAAATAAAGATCACCTGGTCGAGCCAGAAGACTGTTGGAACAATGTTTTGTGGAAGGGAAGAAAGAAGACCAAAATAAAACTTTTTAAGTTTAATTGGGGGGCGTTGTTTTGAGAAATAAAAGCACTGCATTACAGTCTAAAAAACCTCAAACCATCTGTGAAAAATAGTGGTGTGGCAGTATCATTGTTTGGGCCTGTTTTGCTGCATCTCGGCCAGGATGGCTTGCCATCTTTGATGAAACAATTCTCAATTTTATCAGCAAGGAAAATGTCAGTACATCTGTCCATGAGCTGAATCTCAAGTAAACTTTCATCATGCAGCAAACACACAAGTCGTTCTACAAAAGAATGGTTAAAGAAGGTTTTGGAATGGCCAAAGTCCTGACCTTAGGCTATTTTTACACTTCCCGCATTTTTTGCGGTCCGTTATTGCGATCTGCCGCAATAACGGACCGCTTTTTGCGGATCGACTTTTTTTTCCCAATACTATAGAAATAGTATTGGAAAAAAAACGGCGTTCCGCAAAATCGGAAGTCACGGTGCGCGGCTAAAACAAACTTCCCTTTGTTTTTATGGCCCCATTGATTTACAATGGGGGCCGTGTTCGTATGCGGTATAAAAGATTGAACAAGCTCGATCGTTTATCACGGCTGCAAAAAACATCTCTCACGGCCGTATGGCACACGGCGCACCATGGAATTTTTGCGGGCCGATTTTGCAGCCCCATAGAAATCTATTGGGGCCACAAAACGGCCCGCAAAAACACGGTAAGTGTAAAAGCAGCCTTAAACATACAGAAATGTTGTGGACTTACATGAAGTGAGCAGTTCATGGGGGTAAAACCCACCAATATAATATACATGAAGCTTTCAAGCACCATGGCATCTAGGTTAATACTATTGTAAATACAGGGCCAAGGCAAAAATCTCGCTATGTATAGTATGTTTACACCATGATTCTTTTACACTTTTTTTTTTTTTTTTTTTTTTTAAGGAAAACGATTCAAAACGAATGCGCGCCCTACGTAAAGCTGGTGAAGAACGGCAGCTGGCGGCACAGAAAGAACGGGAAGCAATACGATTACAGGCAGATAACATACAGTTACAAACCCGTAAGGAGAAGCTGCTGCATCGCCAGGAGAAGAATAGGATATATCAACACTATCTGCAGAGGGTGTTAGAGAGGACTGATGAGGTGGGGAGCCATCGTATAGTAACCGTAGTAACCGTAATGACTGCACAACGTATTTATTCTTTTCCTAGGTGAAATAATTCATATAGAATTTACGGTATGTAGAAAGACATGCAGTCGCCAGGGATTTTAACAGGTGACACAGTTAGTTTACGTAAAGGGGTTGTCTCAACATGATAAATGGTTAACCCTTTCACCACCTTGGGATTTTCCGTTTTTGCGCTTTCGCTTTTATGCTCCCTTTCCTCCCAGAGCCATAACTTTTTTATTTTCCCGTCAATATGGCCGCGTAAGGGATTGTTTTTTTGCGAGGCGAGTTGTGCTTTTGAACCACACTATTGGTTTTACCATATAGTGTACTGGAAAATGGGGAAAAAAAAATCCAAGTGTTGTGAAATTACAAAAAAAAGTGCAATTTTTTTTTTTTTTACCATATTCACTAAATGCCATTATGATTCTCCAGGTCATTATGATTTCGCAGATACCAAACATGTATAGTTTCTTTTTTTACTTAAATGATGACAAAAAAAATCCAAAGTTTGTTAGAAAAAAAATGGCACCATTTTTGAAGACCTGTGGCGTTTCAATTTTTCGTGATTTGGGACTGGCTGAGGGATTATTTTTTATGCGCCGAGCTGATGTTTATATCGATAGTATTTTGGAGAAGATACGATCTTTTGATCACCTGTTATTGCATTTTATTGCAATGTTGATGTGACCAAAAAAAACCAGCGCCTGCGCACTGCAGTACTTTATTCTGCCCTCAACAGGGCAGATAAGTACGCCTGCGCAGGAGCGCAATGCTGGGGAGCCATGAAGCAAGCAAGAGGGCGGCATCGCAAGAAGATGGGAGGCGCCGGACCCGAACCTGTGATACCCTTCAGACCGGATCGCATCGGACCTCCCGGGTGAGTATAATAAGTTATTTTTCTTATCTTTCAGGATCAGGGGCTTATATATAGCATTATAGAATGCTGTAGATAAGCCCTGAAAGGCAGTGGCTATATCTTGTATCAGCTAAAACTGCTGATAAGTTCCCTTTAACAGCCTCTGGTGGATCGAGATTCTACCCAGGGCTGTTAGGGGCACATGACAGCTGATCAGATCAGCTGTCATGTGCCTGAAAAGATGCGGGCTCAGCGCCGAAGCCTGCATCAAAGAGGGGGAGGTGACCTATGACGTGTCTGTATGTCATAGGTCATAATGGGGTTAAACTTGCAGAACAATTGTAAAAACAAGCAACTTTGTAATTTACTTGTTATTAAAAATACTCTCCATTCTCAAAAGCGGGAGGATTTTTAAATTTTATAGTTTGCTGTCGGTTGCCTAATTTAGCACACATCTTTTCAGTCTATCAAAAGTGGCTGATCACCTAGTTGAGGAGCGCTGCACTTTCAAGCTATAAATCTTGGAAGAGCCTCTCTAAAGGCCACCGATTGCTGAAGTTGACTAGCATTGGAGAGTGCATAGTTCTGGCTAGTGGCGTAACCATACCACTGACCCAAACTGTCTCCTCAGCAAGCAGTAGGATGGGGAGCTCTGCTCATATGAAAATTGATCTTGATTAAACCCCTGTAAGAACCCCAATGCTGCCATATAATGGAAAAGTTAAGGGACACAATCCTATTAGGAATCTCTGCTGTACGTCTCACAAACATGTTGACCACAATATATGTACATTTCACAGCAAAGTGCAAATGTTTTTGTCAGCTATGGAAAAAATGCTGCAAAGTAAGACTGCTTTAAAAAATAGAAGTGTCAATAGTTTATTTTTATCAATTAACAAAATGTTAAGTGAATGGATGAAAGAGAAATCTAAATCATATCTATATTTGGTGTGACCATCCTTAATCTTCAAAATGACACGGAAGCATAAATTCTTCCAGGAACATATGCTCAGTTTCTGAAGGATCTCAGCAGGGAGATTGTTCCAAACATTTTGGAGAACTAACCACAGATCATCTATAGATATAGGCTTGTGCAGATCTTTTCATGTAACCCAGACAGACTTGATGTTGCTGAAGATACTTGTCTTTCACACAGTACCATCAGGGAGGTATGTGATTGGTTACAAATAACAGCAACAACAAACATACAGCCAGTGTCAATAACCAGTTCATGACCAATGACTTTTATTTCGTTATCGGATACGTTCAGGCACTGATCCCGCATCTTTCTCCGGCCTTGATGGCTGATTTAATCAGCCATCAAGTGCCTCTAACAGCCACGAGTAGATCTGAGATCCACCTTCGGCTGTTAAACAGTTAAATGCTGCTGTCAATCACTGATAACGGCATTTAACACGCTCTGACAGGAAGCGCGTCATTGATCCCACCCATTGGCATGCTCGTCATGTGATCACGAGGCGACGATGAGTTGTCATAACAGTAGAGGGTCTGCGGAAGACCCCGTGCCTGTCATCACGTGCTGAAGCACTGCTTGTGTAGCACAGACGATCAAAAGCACAATGTAGCAACAAGGTAAAAAAGTTTTAAAAATATTTTTAAAAAAACACAGGTTCAAATCATTTCCCTTTTGACACATTAACAATATATACGGTATATATATATATATATATATATATATATATATATAATGTGAATTTTTTTTGTTTTTTTTTTTAAATAAACATTCTTAGTATTGCCGCTTTCAGAAATGTCCAATCTACCAAAATATAAAATAAATTAATCTGTTCAGTAAACGGAGTAATGATAAAGCGAAGTTAAAAATGCCAGAATTCTGGTTTTTTTGGTTACCACCGCATTGCTATAAAATTAAATAAGTGTCACGACTACGACCGCGATCGCGGCCGAGCGCCTCCATGTCGACCAACCACGCCGACGTGGGGCGAGCGTCCCAGGTGGGGAAGGGATGTGGACCCACTGGACCACAGGGGGGAACCCGGGCCTACCAGGACTAGGGAGAAGGGTAGCGACCGGGGTCTGTGGCAGCTGAGCATTTGGACGAGGTAGCAAAGAGTCACAGTCACTGGGCACAGGGTTCAGGACAAGGAAGGACCTCAGGGACATCACACAGAGGACACCGTTCAGACAGGGTCAGGTAAAGGAGCAAGTCCAGGATCCAAGATTCAGGAAACAAGACACAAAATAGGCAGGCCTGGATATGCAGCCTCCAGGAAGGGCGATCTGGGTATTTCTGCCCCCAGAGCAGGCGGAGAAAGAAGACACAGTTCACACAGGGACAAAGAGCAACAGCTCCCCCAGAACTGATCACAATCAGAGCAAGAGCTGAACACACACACTCACATGGCTAGGTTCAGGAACTCAATGTGAAGCTCTGGCAACGCCCCACAGGGCAGGGAACTTTTATATAGCAGCTGCCTCACAGCAATAGGCTGGAGCAGCAATTGTAGCACACACCCATTCCTCATAAAAGCAGGGAAGGTGTGGCCGCGCGCACCCTAAGCAGAACCAGACAGAAATCAGGAATGCAAAGGACACCTGGCAAGAGCTGCAAGCCTGAACACACGTGGTAAGCCATACACAATGCAGAGGACCTATTAACCCACGGATAGCTTTCCACAGCGGCAGCCAGGGACCGCTCCAGCGGGTGGTCATGCAAAGCAGCGGAGCCATGCACGCATGTATGGCTATGCAGCGGGGCAGGTAACTGAGCAGCATCCATAACGGTATCAGACAACAGTATCCCTGCAGGTTAGGAGGAGAGGAGCAAAGGGTTAATGCAGACATGCAGAGTAACGCCGGGGAAGCAAAGTACAAACACACCGGCGTTACAATAAGTCAATCAAGACATCGTATCCACCCTTAAATGATATCAGGAAAAAATGTCGGCTCCGTGTGCAAAAAATAGGCCGTAAATTTCTGAAGTCATTCAATAGGACTTCAGATTGCCAAATCCTGACAGTGTGCAGCATGAGCGGGTGGTCACATGACTGCAAGTATGGGATTTGCATATGTCACGTGCCACGTTTTTCATCCCCTTATTTGAATAGTTGCTAGTCAGCACGTGACCGCATGTATGCCAATCTCATTTTTGCAGTCACCCCCTCTCAAACTGGTTTGGAAAGGAAGTGAATCCTATCTGCGCTTACTGTGCACTGTCAGGGTTAGGCAATCTGCAGTCACACAGAGTGACTGCAGAAATTTTGTTAAACCTGGGAGGCTTCTTTAATATATATTGGATGTTCCACGGGCAGATCCGTGTTCAGTGAACATGCCCAAAGGCTGTTTGCTAACGCAATGGAAGCACTTCCTTACAGAGAGCCTGCAGGCAGAGTGTTCATGATAGTGATCAGCAACAGCAATCCGGTAAGAAAGAAAAGGAGTTCTCAGTAATGTTACTAATGATGATACATATTCTTTAGTTTCAGGAAGTTCAGGAGATGATTGACAGGTTTAATACTCTCATGGCAACGCAGGAAAAGTTGCTGAAGCGGGAGCTGGAGCACCAGGAGAAGATTGAGAGGGAACGGGCACAATTGCTTCATTATCAAGAAGAGACGCACAGCAGGATCCTTGAGCTCAATAACCAAATAGCAGATCTACAGGGTTCGCAGGAAAGGGCAAGCGCTGTGGTGCTAGAGTGGGTAAGGACGTTCCTAAGTATTGTACTGCACAAATCACCATTCTCTGCACAGATTTAGTGTGGACACAGCTTTTGGTGTGATGTGATCAGGACTTGTGATGGTTTTGTCTCAGCAAATGAAAACATTTCCTTTTTATGGTTTCCAAATAACTTGCAAAACTTGGTAAGAAAGTTTCCATTCTTCTGTTACCCTGCAGCTTAATTTTAGGCAATTTTTCATCTGCTAGAAAGCAATGTGTAAGTGACGAGACATTCTGCATTTCCCTAAGGCTACTTTCACACTTACATTAGGAGGCGCAGCGCACGGCCGCCGTGCAGCTCCTCCTAACGCAAGTGTGAAAGTAGCCTAAAGGTACTGTCACACTTAGCGATGTACCAGCGATCCCGACCAGCGATATGACGCGGTCAGGATCGCTGGTACATCGCTAAGTGGTCGCTAGTGAGCTGCCACACAGGCAGATCTCACTAGCGACATCGCTGGGGACGGGGATCGCTACTTACCTGTCACACCAGGCGATCCTGCGTCCTCCCGCCCGGCTCCACGCGTCGCTCGTCCTCACAGCAGGAAGCGCCACAGGAAGCTGACGACGAGAAACAGTCCTGAACGTTCTCGCGCGATCAGCGATAACCAGCGGGGGAGCGGGTCGCTGGTAAGTATCAGACACAGAGATATCGCTAGCAATATCGCTATAACGTCACAAGTTATAGCGATATTGCTAGCGATATCTCTTAGTGTGACATGCCCTTAAAGCATTCCTAGGTGCTTTGATAATGGAGGTCATCCTGAGAACTATGAGTAACATTCAGGGAATAGTACCAATACGAAAAGCATTCTCATTGTATCGGGGGTAATACAGTGCACTTCAGGGTGCCCAGCCTTTTTATAAAGTAATTGGGAACTGCAGTGTAATTGACAAATGCCAGTGACTGATTTATCTACATTAACTGGCTGGTATGATGTTATTGATGGGACATGCCGACTTCAAATAAGATGTTGTCTTATCTTCATGTGCAGGAGCACACCGCTCCTTTGCCTTCTGACTTCCTGCTGGGCACTGTGATCCAGCTTAATTGACAGTTCAGACCAGCAGTATCATAGTGCTGCTGACCCAAACTGTGCACTCTCTTATCTGCTACAGGTGCTTCTCACAAAATTAGAATATCATCAAAAAGTTAATTCATTTCAGTTCTTCAGTACAAAAAGTCGAACTCATATATTATATAGAGTAATTACAAACAGTGATCTATTGCACGTTTATTTCTTTTAATATTGATGATTACGGCTTAAAGCCAATGAAAATCCAGAAGTCATTATCTCAGTAACTTAGAATAATTAACAAAAAACACCTGCAAAGTCTTCCTAAGCGTTTTAAAAGGTCCCTTAGTCTGTTTCAGTAGGCTCCACAATCATGGGGAAGACTGCTGACTTGACATATGTCCAGAAGTGCTTTTCATTTGGAAATCGAGGTCCCAGAGTCTGGAGGAAGAGTGGAGAGGCACACAATCCAAGCTGCTTGAGGTCTAGTGTGATGTTTCCACAATATACAGTTGTGTGAAAAAGTGTTTGCCCCCTTCCTGATTTCCTATTCTTTTGCATGTTTGTCACACTTCAATGTTTCAGTTCACCAAATTTAAATATTAGATAAATATAACACAAGTAAATACAAAATGCATTTTTGAAATAAAGTTCTTTATTATTAAGGGAAAAAGAATTCCAAACCTACAGCCCCTCCCATTAAAACATAAATTAGCTGTGGTTTATGACATCTTTGGGAATCGGAGTTCAAATTCCCTAGCCAGTTAAGGTCAACATTTTAGAAGGTGTATGTCCCATGTCATCTGGCATAGACGCAACACAGCATTTCAGAAAAGGATCATCATACCAACAGTAAAATATGGTGGTGGTAGTGTGATGGTCTGGGCCTGTTTTGCTGCTTCAGGACCTGGAAAACTTGCTGTGGTAAATGGAACCATTAATTTTGCTGTCTACCAAAAAAATCCTGAAGAAGAATGTACAGCCATTTGTTTGTTGACCTCAAACTGATGTGCACTTGGGTTATATAGCAAACAATGATCCAAAACACACCAGCAAGTCCACATCTGGATGGCTTAAGAAAAACAAAATTAAGACTTTAGTGGACTAGTAATATTTCTTTTTGGGTTCTCACTAAGACATACCACTGAGCAAGTATGCATTTTTCATGTTTATAATTGTTTGTAGTGATGTTTCTTCTTCTAAAAACTAGATAATAAATCTTAAACCGTCATTTATATAGGCAAGACCTTGAAACTGCTTTAATTAAGGTATATTTGAATTTATACCACAATAATGGACCTATGTCATTGAGATTTTATCATAATGCTTGACAAACAAATCAGTCTCAATTTTTTTGATTTCTAACAACAAGCTCTAACCATACTCTGCTTGTTGTTTCATGCAAAGGCAGCGTT
The DNA here is from genome assembly GCF_039654945.1 of Dendrobates tinctorius. Taxonomy (NCBI): domain Eukaryota; kingdom Metazoa; phylum Chordata; class Amphibia; order Anura; family Dendrobatidae; genus Dendrobates; species Dendrobates tinctorius. The sequence goes on from NW_027361873.1 coordinate 3,808,005, forward strand.
CAGGTGTATTTCATCTTATTTTTGACAGATCACACATGCGTGACGTCCTGGTTTCCATAGTGACTGTTCTGCTCTCATTCTCCTGATCAGTTACATCCGGGTGTACACACTTCGATCCTACTCCAGAGCACAGGCGCTGGGAGAGGTGTGTTCCCGAGGTGTTGGGCAGCGCGTCACAGAGACGTCACTTCCGGCGCAGTGCCGACATCATCTCTTATGCCCCTCCTGTGATTCGGGTATGACTCCCTCTGCGCATGACCGCGGGGAGGAGTGTTCCATTCCATCCACACATGATACCTCATTTCCGATTCTGCGACTCTACACTTTCTGTTGGTCTCTCTCTGAGTAAGACTCCCAGCTGCTAATAATTCTTTTAATTCCACTTCATATATACACACCTGCTGAACAGAACCCTCTCATAAGCCCCTGAGGAAGCCACTAGTTGGCGACACGTGTCGGGCAGCGACGCTCTGCCTTTTTCCTCCTCCACTTTCCCCCAGTTGTTCTGTCCGCATAGTTTCCAGCTCGGGGGATCTAGCACCATAGGCATTATCTGCTAAGGTAGTATTATTGCAACTATGCTGAACTCAGTGAGTAAAGCAGAAGTTTCGTATTAGTAGCCTCTCAAGTGAGGTACAATGGTTACATTTATTCCACTAGAGCAATATTTATCAATTTATACTCTGCACCAAAGGTTGCACTTTATTGGATTTAATAGCCCTCATATGTTCTGGGGGAGATCGATGCTGAACTTACACTTGGCAATTCTCTGTTACTTTATTGTTGTGTAACAACAGGTTAGAGTTCCACATTTGTTAACTACCCTCAATCATCTTGGTGGCTCTGGGTGTTGTGAATTCTCTCTCTGGCTTCCCTCTGGTGATTACTGAAGATAGTGGAGCTGGTCAGATTGAGAGTTCTCTTTCTGGGCTCCCTCTGGTGGTTACTGGAGGTAGTGGAGCTGATCTGATTGACAGAGGCTTGCCACCTGATAATGAGGAAGACGATTGGAGATCTGGGGTTTCTGATTGGGATTTAAGACAGCTGACTCCCTCTATCCCTGCTGGTGATTTTCTTCCTGTGCCTCCTGAGGTCTGATGTCTCCTGCTCTTTCCCTGCATGTTCAGCTAAGTGGTTCATTTGCTATTCTGTTTGCATTTGATCTGGTTTTGTTTATCTCTGCTTTGTGCGGGTCAGCTAGCTCCGGCTGGGGCTGTGCTGAATCACCGCCCATATGTTACTGCATGTTCCAGTTTGTTTTGTCCCCTTTTATATTGGTCTCGTTTTGCTTTGCTTTCAGAATATACCAGAGTGCTGATATAGTGGGGGGCGAAGTCGTGCGACTTCAGTGTTTTTGTGCATCAGACGTGTTGGACTTTTTGCAGGGTTTTTTGCGTGATAGCAGACAGTGTCTTTCCTTTCCTGTCCTGTATAGTCAGTGTGGGCCCCATCGTTTGTTCAGTCTATATTTTTCTGCCTGCGTCTGTGTTTTCATCTTGTCTCACGACAATATCTGTTTGGGGGCTATCTATTCCTTTGGGGTCTGCTCCATCCAGGGCAGTTTAGATTTCCCCTTTCTTGCTTTTGGCTTAAATAGCTCTCCAGCTGTGCCAAGGCGTCTAGGATTATCGTAGGTACGCTCCATGGCTACTGCTAGTTGTGTGGACAGGGTCAGGGGTCTGCATCCGCTTAGTTACCAACCTCTCTGGTTTTCTGTGGCTTAGCCTGGGCCTGCTCTCCTCCTCGCTGACCCATTCATAACATCTGGGTATACATTGGGCTGTTAACCTAGGGTGAAAGGCAGAGCCAAACCCTATTGTGGGCATCTACGTTTCTTGGTGATTTTTAATGTTTTTAAAGATGTTTAGTTTTATGTACTTTAATAAAGTATTGAGATTTATATGGGGATCCCTGTAATAGTGCATGTTTATTTCCACTTGTGGTTTTGTAAATGCTGTACAGACATGCTACAGTCTGATCCATCCTACGAGATGGTGCTCTCCACTTTTGCTTGTTAAGTATGCCCTTAAAAGACCATTCATGCTCGGAAACCCTCCAATGTGGCTGAATTACAATTCTGCAAAGATGAGTGGGCCAAAATTATTCCAGAGCGTTGTAAAAGACTCATTGCCAGTTATCACAAATGCTTGATTGCAGTTGTTGCTGCTAACGGTGGCCCAACCACTAATTAGCGTTAGGGCCGGGGGCAATCACTTTTTCACACAGGGCCTTGTAGGTTTGGATTTCTTTTTCCCTTAATAATAAAGACCTTCATTTAAAACCTGCATTTTATGTTATGTGTATCTAATATTTACATTTGTTTGGTGATCTGAAACCTTTAAGTGTGACAAACATGGAAAAGAATAGCAAATCAAGAAGAGGCAAACACTTTTTCACACAGCTGTATAGGGCAGCTGCAAGTTTTTGTGTAGAAATTGATAAGCACTGACACTTGATTCCTTTATTATGAAAATGTAGTGCCATAAGGAAAAAGGAAGGTATGACCTGTCATCAGATTGGTAAGTTATCTCTGGGGCGGTTATTATTTTGGTTGCATGCTGAACCTCCAGGATTTGCGGAATGCAGAGGGTTTTGTCTATAATTGTCCTCCATATTATATTTATACTGTTATTTTGATGTAAATTTTTATATTTTGTTAAACAAATATACACTAGAAACTAGAAGTTTACATACACTACATAAAAAGACACATGCATGTTTTTTTCAATATCTGACATGAAATCAGAATAAACCTTTCCCGTTTTAGGTCAGTTAGGATTACCATAATTAGTAATATTTGCCAAACAGCAGAATGAGAGAATGTTTTTTTTTTTTGTTTTTTAATTACTTACTGCAAAGTCAAAAGTTTACATACATTTCATTAGTATTTCGTACCATTGCCCTTAAACTGAATGACTTGGGTCAAATGTTTGGGATCTCCTTCCAATAGTTGGAATTTGGACCCATTCCTCCTTACAAAACTGGTGTAACTGATCCAGGTTTGTAGATCACCTTGCTGGCACCTGCCTTTTCAGTTTTGCCCATAAATTTTCAATAGGATGGAGATCAGGGCTTTGTGATGGCCACTCCAATACATTGACTTTGTTATTCTTAAGCCACTTTGTTACCATTTTGGCAGTGTGCTTCGGGTCATTGTCTATTTGGAAGACTCATTTCCGCCATAGCTTTAACTTCCTTGTTGATGTCTTGAGATGTTGCTTCAGTATTGCCACATAATCTTCCTTTCTCATGATGCCATCTATTTTGTGAAGTGCACCAGTCCCTCCTGCAGCAAAACAACCCAACAACATGATGCTTCCACCCCCGTCTTTCACAGTTAGAATCGTGTTCTTAGGCTTCCCAGCTTCTCCCTTTTTCCTCCAAACATAACAATGGTCGTTATGCCCAAAAAGTTCAATCTTAGTTTCATCAGACAACAGGACATGTCTCCAAAAAGTTAAAGGGAACCTGTCACCCCCCCTGGGGTTTTTAAGTAAAAGAGCCACCTTGTGCAGCATTAATGCTGCATTCTGTGGCTCTTTTATTTAGCGTCCCTTCCACCGCAGAAATAATCGTTTATAAAATTGGTCAGACATACCGGAATTTTGACCGGGGGGCAGGTCTTTCCCCCTTTGACACTGACGCATCGCGTCCATCATTCATCTCTTCCTGGAGTCTTTGCTCCGCCTCCTCTGTGTTCGATTTCAAATGCTGGCGCCTGCCCTGTAATATATTTTTTTGGGCATGCGCAGTTAGCGCTGCCCGTTCTCACCTCACTTCATGGCTTGGCTATCGCGCCTGCGTGGACGCGCTGCCAGAGATCCCACCCCGCAGTAGCTTATGATTTATTCACACTGGGGGAGCTAGGAATCTTGGGCATGAGAGCCACAGAGAACTACTGCGCATGCCCAAGATTCCCAGCCCCGCAGTGTGAATAAATCATAAGCGATTGCGGGGTGGGATCTCTGGCAGCGCGTCCACGCGGGCGCGATAGCCAGGCCATGAAGTGATGTAAGAACGGGCAGCGCTAACTGCACATGCCCAAGAAAATATATTACAAGGCAGGCGCCAGCATTTGAAATTGAACATAGAGGAGGCGGAGCAAAGACTCCAGGAAAAAATGAATGATGGATGCGCGGTGTCTGTGTCAGAGGGGGAAAGACCTGCCCTCCGGTCAAAATTCTGGTATGTCTGACCAATTTTATAAACGATTATTTCTGCAGTGAAAGGGACGCTAAATAAAAGAGCCACCTTGACAGAATGCAGCATTAGTGCTGCACAAGGTGGCTTTTTTACTTAAAAATGCCTGGGGGGAGTGACCGGTTCCCTTTAAGGTCTTTGTTCCTGTGTGCATTTGCAAACTTTAATCTGGCTTTTTTATGTTTCTTTTTGAGTAATGGCTTCTTCCTGGCAGAGTGGCCTTTCAGGCCATGTTGATACAGTACTTGTTTAACTGTGGATATTGACAGAATCTTACCAGCTTCCACCATCATCTTCACAAGATCTTTTGATTTTGTCCTTAGATTGTTATGCACATGTCGGACCAAAGCACATTCATCTCTGGGACACAAAACCCATCTCCTTCCTGAGCGCTATGATGGCTGGACATTCCCATCTTGTTTGTACTTGCATGTAATTATTTGTACAGATGAACGAGGCACCTTCAGGTGTCTTGAAATTGTACCCAAGAATGAGCCAGACTTGTGCAAGTTCACAATTCTCTTCCTCATATCTTGGCTGATTTCTTGAGACTTTCCCATGATGCTACACAAGAAGCAGTGTGTTTTGGGTGAGCATTAAAATACATCCACAGGTGTTTCTCTAACTCAATGTTGCAAAAAAATCTATCAAAAGCTTCAAAACACATGATCTCATTATATGGGCAGTCCAGAATTGTTTAATTGCATAGTAATCTTAATGTGTGTAAACTTTTGACTTTGCAGTAAGTAATAAAAATGCCTTAAAACATTCTCTCTCTCTCACTATTCTGGCATTTGGCAAATTTTAATAATTATGATAATCCTAATTGACCCAAAACGGGAAAGGTTTATTCCGATTTCATGTCAGATATTGAGAAAAACATGCATATGTGTCTCTTTATACAGTGTATGTAAACTTCTGGTTTCAACTGTACATATAATAACAAGGAAACTGTAGTGATGAAATAAACCTTTGCAGGAGTCGAGCTGGGCACAAATCCAGAACACCGCAGCAGAGAACACATTACGTTTGGGTCGCATCAGGATGGCAACTCTAAACCTTTTTCAGACCATCACAAAACAGATGCATATGAAATCAGACATATCTTTAGAGGACACAGAATTGCAGCTGGAGAAGGTGACTATGCAAAACACATGTATGATGAAAAAATGGATTCTTGTTTGTATTCACAGTGACATCAGTGTGTCTGAATCCACAGTGTTATCCTGCCCACTACAGGTCAGAGCATGTCATAGCATAAGTTAAAGGTAGTGTCTACTTTTTGACAACGCGATGTACTTTGGTGGTTTTTTAACATCTGCTGCTAGGACCCTTAGCAATAAGCTGTATTCTGTAGGGATTTAATGGGTTAATTTATTCTCAATATAGAGCATCAGAGCGCATTGCTCCTCTGCCATACAGCTTTCTGCAAGCCAGGTGGTCGCTGAGCTCCTGATGATTGAGAATTTTGGCATGGCATGGTGACTTAATTATCCAAACTATGAACTCTTTTAGATGTTGCCAGCAGCGCCAGCTTTGCTTCTGCAACTTTGTAGGAGCTCAGGAGCACTGAAGCTGGCTATATTTAGCAATCTGAGCAGCTTGCAACTGTTGTGCTTTTTGCCTAGGAAACCATTTACAACTGTTGGACTGTACAAAGGTCTGGTAAGCTTGCCAACGTGCAGTAAACTATAGAATTAAAAATCCCTCCGTTCTTGAGAGAAGAGGATTTTTAATAAGAGGTGAACAGCAAGGTTGCTTGTTTTTGCAAAGTATGACATTGAGAAAAAGAGGATTTGGGAACCTATCATAAAATCCCTTTCTCATAGCCTTCATTGGGGGACACAAGAAACCATGGGTAGATGCTGCTGACACCAGGAGGCTAAAACTAAGTATTACACTTAAAGAAAAAAAGATGGTCTCCTTCTCAGAAGGCTTCACCCACCTCTGGTACAAAGAGCAGTAAAAGAAGCGTAAAAACACAACTGAGAATAAACCACAACACATGCCTAATGAGATAATTAAGGAAATGGTATGTGTAATATTCATTCTCCTAATGAAGGCTTCATTATTTTTTTTCATGTGCTTCACTTGGGGACATTAAACTATGTGTCGTCCAAAAGCAGCCCAAACAGTCTTAAAACATAAAACTGAGTTAAGTAAATTCCTCAGGCCGTGACCCAAACTACTGTCATTTGCAGCTCCCTTCTGCCCAGGCTCGTATACGCTGAGGCAAAAGTTTCGTTTTCATGGTTGATGTACTCCACAGTGTCGGCGTTGTCTGGTCATTCTGTTTAAATAAGTCAAACAGATGTTGTTTCCCATTAAAAAGGGACAGACTAATGGCTCCAAGATGTTGATTGGAAGTAGAACCTCATGGTTCTTTCATTGTCCCTACATTGTAAGTTCCCAAACCGAGAAGACTGACATCCATTGTCACAATCTGCTGATGAATCGTAAAAAAGTTGCCAAACCGAATGAGAAGGGAATATGTCCACCAAAACACGGACTGTCTTACATAGGGGGTAGAAGGACTGGTCGATTCAAGGCGAAGGCAGTCTTGTCCCAACGAGAGAGAAGGGCGATCAGCAGTGTCCTGGTATGAAACTGATAAAACAGAATTGCCTCAGAGGCCACCACCATCTTGCCCAGGATGCTCATGCAAAAGCGGAGGGGAAATATATGCCAGTTTGAAAAAAAAAAAAAATACAGTATATTGTCCTCTGGAAGGAAAACTTTCACTTGGACCGGGTTGAACAGCATCCCCAGAAAGATGTGACATTGAACTGGAATCAAAGAAGACTTCAATTTGTTGACAATCCGTGTTAATTGGGAAAGGGTGTCCAGGGTGATCTGCAGACCTTTGAGATTTATCGAATAAAAGGGAGCCTTGATGAGAATGTTATCCAGGAAGGGGATGTCTACAGTCCCACTGACATGCATAAGGGCAATGATGATTGCTATGACCTTTGTAAACACCATGGCCAGGGAAAGCCACAAAGTTGAAGTGGGACTGATGCACTTCAAACGAAGGAACTTATGCTGACTTGGGAAGATGGGAATGTAGCGATGGGCAGTTTGGATATCCACTGAGCATAGGAATTCCCCAGGTTCCATGGAGGGTAATGACAGAACGAGGAGACTCCATCCTGAAGCAGCAGAGTTGGACATGCTTGTTCAAACATTTCAAGTCCATAATGGGCTGGGCTCAACCATCCTTGGACATGATGAAAAGTTTTGAACAGTTCTTTGACAGGAGTCGTAACAATAACACCTGATCAGAGGAGAGAGGAACTGGCCTGGGAAAAAAGCTGACGTCAATAAGAGAGTCCACGGATGATGGGATGGAAGTAAACGAACTTGCAGAAAAATCTGTGAATTCTATCTTGTATCTGGAGGAGACAATTTCCCTCATCCCAGCATTGTCGACTGCAAAAAGCCACACATCCTGGAATAGAAGTTGACTGCCCACCCGAAGAATGTACTTGGGGAATGGAGAATCCTGTCATGCTTGCTTGAAAACTTGTTTACTCTGGTTCTAGAAGGCTTATCTGACTGTGTGGATGGAAAGCTGGGACTGGTTTGAAGGATGGTGTCTTTTTATCCTGAGGTACTGAAGGCCTCTCTTGGTGATTCGAAATTACCTGATGAAAGGGCTGAAACTGATGAGACTTTCGCCTGAAAGCGGAGTATCTCATCTTTGCCTGTGTTAGCAGGGTGCTCTTGCTGTTGGTAGCATTCGAAATTATCTTGTCTAATTTAGAACTTAACAAATGGGATCCCTGAAAAGGAAGGCCCCTGAGGGATTTCTTGGATGTGGAAATGGAGTCCAAGAACTTGAACCAAAGAATGCGGCGGTTTGCCACAATGTTGTTGAAGCTCGAGGAGAACAGCTACCAGCTTCAAGAGAGGTAGAGCAGAAATACTGACCTGAATGGTCTGCAGAAACCTCTTCTAAGGGCCCCGTCACACATAGCGATCTCGCTAGCGAGATCGCTGCTGAGTCACAAATTTTGTGACACAACAGCGATCTCACCAGCGAGATCTCTGTGTGTGACAGCGATCAGCGACCGGCCCCCCTGCCGGTATCGCTGATCGCTGTAGGAAAGCCCAGGACTTTTCTTTGGTCGCTTGTCTCCCGCTGGCCAGCATGCATCGCTGCGTGTGACAGGCGGGAGACCAGCGATCAGCTGGTAACTAACGTACACATCGGGGATCCAAGGGACATGCATCCCTTAGAAACCCGATGTGTACGTTAGTTACCAGCGCGCTGATGCAGGGAGCTAACTAATGTACACATCTGGTATCTAAGGGACGCAGCGATCACACAGCGACTTACTAGCGATCCTGACATGTTGATATAGTTGTCGGGATCGCTGGTGAGTCGTTATGTGTCACGGGGCCCTTAGAGTGGGAGAGTTGTGGACTTTTATAAACGAAAGATTAGTCTACCACTGCGGGGGAGGAGGCCCAGGTCGCAACAAGTTCCACTGGAAAAGGAGATAAACTGTTCATATGATTCTCTCTGTGGAAACAGCTTTCATGATGCACCCACTCTGTCTATCACCACGCTGAACTTGGTGTGGTTAGGAAAATATTTGGTGGTGACCCTGATTCTTCTGAAAGACACTGTCTCTGCAGGGGGAAAAGGGATCCACTATCTTTACATTCATTAACTGGTTCACCGCATTATCAAAACTATCGACCATGTCCCTCAGCTTGAGATCCTGATTGCAAACCAGATCAGAGTCAGAATTGTGGTTCGATTCATGTAGTGACTGAGCATCTGTAGAAGGATAGTGAGATAGTGTGTGACATCTAGGAGAAGTGAAAAAATAATTGCCCATGCAGAGGGGAAGAGGGCTCATGAGCTAAAGGATGTGTACAGCCAGGTGAGTGCAAGCGTTGGCTTATGAGAAGAACCTGAAGCAGAGGGAAGAAGCTGTGCCAGTGGGAGGGCAAAGAGAAGCTGCTTGTATTGAGCAACAAGCATTCACAAAAAGATGTAGATCCCTGGGGAGAAAGAAAGAGGTGGGTGGCCAGGTTCAAGACTGGGGAGGTACGGAGTGTGGCCACGATAGCCGCTAAGCCAAACGGAAGTTGAGGATCAAGTTAAAGTCCCAACCTCGAGTAAAGCACTAAAGAGTTGCCATGGGACCAAGGGAGCCAACATATTAGGATGTTGTGAATGGGCTATATTCGCCTATCCTGAAAAGGCAAGGCCCATCTGCACCAGTATCTGAACGCCGACTGCGTCAGTAAAGGGTCCTGCTATCCAGACGGAAGGGAATACAGCCTGCACAATTATAGACTGTGCTCTCTGCCTTTTCTTGGAATTATAAAAAACACCACAGGTAGAGAAGTGTCTGAAGATTCAGACCTATCTCTGCCTATGTGGCAATGAGATAAACTAAGTAGCCTGCTAAGGAGAAGCCTACTTTTTTTTCCCTTAAAGTGTAAAAGTTTTAATTTCTATTTCATAAATAAATAGTACACAAAAAATAAGCAACTTTGTAATATGTCTTATCAGAGAAATCTACTTCCTTCTCTGTCAGAATTGATCAGTCATCATCAAAATTCTCAATTCTGAGGTAAAATCTGTATTCAATAAGGACACACTTTACTCCCATAACTGAGATTTTGTGGGCGAGGCCCCTCAGGGTCCGATTTTGTGGGCGGGGCCCCTCAGGGTCCGATTTTGTGGGCGGGGCCCCTCAGGGTCCGATTTTGTGGGCGGGGCCCCTCAGGGTCTGATTTGGTGGCCGGGGCCCCTCAGGGTCCGATTCAGTGGATGGGGCCCCTCAGGGTCTGATTTGGTGGGTGAGGCCACTCTGGGTCCGATTTGGTGGGAGGGGCCCCTCAGGGTCCGATTTGGTGGGCGGGGCCCCTCAGGGTCCGATTTGGTTGGCGGGGCCACTCTGGGTCCGATTTTGTGGCAGGGGCCACTCTGGGTCCGATTTGGTGAGCGGGGCCACTCTGGGTCCGATTTGGTGAGCGGGGCCACTCTAGGTCCGATTTGGAGGCCAGGGTGGCTCAGCCTCTGATTTGGAGCCTGGGGTCACTCAGCTTTCGATTTGGCGTGCCGGCCCTTTAAGAATCACTTTGGCGCGCCGGCCCTTTAACCCCTTCATGACCCAGCCTATTTTGACCTTAATGACCTGGCCATTGTTTTGCAATTCTGACCAGTGTCCCTTTATGAGGTAATAACTCAGGAATGCTTCAACAGATCCTAGCGATTCTGAGAATGTTTTTTTTGTGACATATTGGGCTTCATGTTAGTGGTAAATTTAGGTCGTTAATTATGCGTTTATTTGTGAAAAAAATCAGAAATTTGGCGAAAATTTCGCAATTTTCAAATTTTGAATTGTTATTCTGTTAAACCAGAGAGTTATGTGACACAAAATAGTTACTAAATAACATTTCCCACATGTCTACTTTACATCAGCATAATTTTGGAAACAAATTTTTTTTTTTTAGGAAGTTATAAGGGTTAAAAGTTGACCAGCGATTTCTCATTTTTACAACAAAATTTACAAAACCATTTTTTTTAGGGACCACCTCACATTTGAAGTCACTTTGAGGGGTCTATATGGCAGAAGATACCAAAAAGTGACACCATTCTTAGCGCTTGCCATGCCGCATTTGGAGAGCCCCTGTGCGCCTAAACATTGGAGCTCCCCAACAAGTGACCCGATTTTGGAAACTAGACCCCCCCAAGGAACTTATCTAGATGCATAGTGATCACTTTGAACCCCCAGGTGCTTCACAAATTGATCCGTAAAAAAAAAAATACTTTTTTTCACAAAAATTATCTTTTAGCCTCAGTTTTTTCATTTTCACATGGATAACAGGATAAAATGGATCCTAAAATTTGTTGGGCAATTTCTCCTGAGCACACCAATACCTCATATGTGGTCATAAACCACTGTTTTGGTGCACGGCAGGGCCCAGAAGGGAAGGAGCACCATTTGACTTTTTGAATGGAAAATTAGCTCCAATCGTTAGCGGACACCATGTCGCATTTGGAGAGCTCCTGTGTGTCTAAACATTGGAGCTCCCCCACAAGTGACCCCATTATGGAAACTAGACCCCTTAAGGAACTTATCTAGATGTGTAGTGAGCACCTTGAACCCCCAAGTGCTTCACAAAAGTTTATAACGTAGAGCAGTGAAAAGAGCAGGCTATTTTTTATTTTTACAAGGGTAACAGGAGAAATTGGACCACATAAGTTGTCCAGTTTGTCCTGAGTACTCTGGTACCCCATATGTGAGGGGGAACCACTGTTTGGGCGCAGGGCTCAGAAGGGAAGGAGCACCATTTGACTTTTTGAAATGAAAATTAGCTCCAATCGTTAGCGGACACCAAGTCGTGTTTGGAGATCCCCTGTGTGCCTAAACTTTGGAGCTTCCCCACAAATGACCCCATTTTGGAAACTAGACCCCCTAAGGAACTTATCTAGATGCATAGTGAGCACTTTGAACCTCCAGGTGCTTCACAGAAGTTTATAACGCAGAGCCGTGAAAATAAAAAAAAAATTTTTTTCTTAAAAAAAATATTTTTTAGTCCGCAACTTTCTATTTTCACAAGGATAACAGGATAAATTGGACCCCAAAAGTTGTTGTACAGTTTGTCCTGAGTACTTGTTCCCCATATGTGGGGGGGACCACTGTTTGGGCACACGTCGGGGCTCAGCAGGGAAGTAGTGACATTTTGAAATGCTGACTTTGATGGCATGGTCTGCGGGCGTCATGTTACATTTGCAGAGCCCCTGTGTGCCTAAACAGTAGAAACAACCCACATGTGACCTCATTTTGGAAACTAGACCCCCCAAGGAACTTATCTAGATGTGTGGTGAGCACCTTGAACCCCCAAATGCTTCACAGAAGTTTATAACGCAGAGCCGTGAAAATAAAAAAGTTTTTTTCCTCAAAATAAATGATTTTTGGCTCGCAATTTTTTTTTCACAAGGGTAACAGGATAAATTGGACCCCAAAAGTTGTTGTCCAGTTTGTCCTGAGTACGCTGATACCCCATATGTGGGGGATGACCACTGTATGGGCACACGTCAGGGCTCGGAAGGGAAATAGTGACATTTTGAAATGCTCACTTTGATGGAATGGTCTGCGGGCATCATGTTACATTTGCAGAGCCCTTGATGTACCTAAACTGTGGAACCCCCCCACAAGTGACCCCATTTTGGAAACTAGACCTCATAAGGAACTTGCCTAGATGTGTGGTGAGCACCTTGAACCCCCAAGTGCTTCACAGAAGATTATAACGCAAAGCCATGAAAATAAAAAAATCATTTTTTTTTCCTCAAAAATGATTTTTTAGCAGGCAAATTTTTATTTTCACAAGGGTAACAGGAGAAATTGGACCCCAAAAGTTGTTGTACAGTTTATTCTGAGTACACTGGTACCCCATATGTGGGGAGGAACCATTGTTTGGGCACACGTCAGGGCTCGGAATGGAAGTAGTGACGTTTTGAAACGTAGACTTTGATGGAATAGTCTGCGGTCGTCATTACGTTTGCAGAGCCCCTGATGTGCCTAAACAGTGGAAACCCCCCACAAGTGACCCCATTTTGGAAACTAGACCTTCCAAGGAACTTATGTAGATGTGTTGTGATCACTTTGAACCCCCAAGTGCTTCACAGAAGTTTATAATGCAGAGACGTGAAAATGAAAAAATCATTTTTTTTCCACAAAAATAATTTTTTAGCCAGCCCCCAATTTTTTATTTTCCCAAGGGTAACAGGAGAAATTAGTCCCAAAAATTTGTTGTGCAATTTTTCCTGAGTACGCTGATACCCCATATGTTGGGGTAAACCACTGATTGGGCACACGTCGGGGCTTGGAAGGGAGGGAGCACCGTTTAAGTTTTTGAACGCAAAATTGGCTGGAATCAATGGTTGCACCATGTCGCGATTGGAGACCCCCTGATGTGGAAACCCATCAATTCTAACTTCAGCCCTAACCCCAACACATCCCTAACCCTAATCCCAACCATAACCCTAACCCCAACACACCCCTAACCCTAATTCCAACCCTAACCCTATTTCCAATCCTAACCCTAACCCTCTTTCCAACCCTAACCCTCTCTCCAACCCTAACCCTAATGGAAAAATAAAAATATTTTCTTTATTTTATTAGTTGTGCCTACCTATGGGGGTGATAATCGGGGGGTTTATTTACTTTTTATTTCATTTTGAAATCGGGGGAGGAAGCTAAATAGCGCAACGTGCGTTGGGGTCCATTTCTCCACTAATTAGTAAGTCTGGGTCTTGGCTTATCTTTTCTGGACATATTTATTTTTGCACTTGTTGGATTCTGGCTCTATTACAACTGGTAACCCTATATTATATTATTGGCATATGATTAAGTCCTCTGTCTTCAGATGTCTACATGGCAGATCTGTTTTTTGGATCGCTTTATTATTAGTTGTAGACTTGTGGATTTATTTGGACAAATTTTCTTTATGCACTATTGCACTTTAATCTATTGGAGATTAAAAAAACTCCCCTTTTTTTCTTTTTTTTCTTGTACACATATATAGCTGCTAAAATTTGCAACTTTGCCTTATCATATATTTCAGTATATATGTGCACATACAGTACAGACCAAAAGTTTGGACACGCCTTCTCATTCAAAGAGTTTTCTTTATTTTCATGACTATGAAAATTGTAGCTTCACTCTGAAGGCATCAAAACTATGAATTAATACATGTGGAATTATATAATTAACAAAACAGTGTGAAACAACTGAAAATATGTCTTATATTCTAGGTTCTTCAAAGTAGCCACCGTTTGCTTGGATTACTGCTTTGCACACTCTTGGCATTCTCTTGATGAGCTTCAAGAGGTAGTCACCGGAAATGGTTTTCACTTCACAGGTGTGCCCTGTCAGGTTTAATAAGTGGGATTTCTTACCTTGTAAATGGGGTTGGGACCATCAGTTGTGTTGTACAGAAGTCTGGTGGATACACAGCTGATAGTCCTACTGAATAGACTGTTAGAATTTGTATTATGGCTAGAAAAAAGCAGCTAAGCAAAGAAAAACGAGTGGCCATCATTACTTTAAGAAATGAAGGTCAGTCAGTCTGAAAAATTGGGAAAACTTTGAAAGTGTCCCCAAGTGCAGTGGCAAAAATCATCAAGCGCTACAAAGAAACTGGCTCACATGTGGACCACCCCAGGAAAGGAAGACCAAGAGTCACCTCTGCTGCAGAGGATAAGTTCATCCAAGTCACCAGCCTCAGAAATCGCAGGTTAACAGCAGCTCAGATTAGAGACCAGGTCAATGCCACACAGAGTTCTAGCAGCAGACATCTCTACAACAACTGTTAAGAGGAGACTTTGTGCAGCAGGCCCTCATGGTAAAATAGCTGCTAGGAAACCACTGCTAAGGACAGGCAACAAGTAGAAGAGACTTGTTTGGGCTAAAGAACACAAGGAATGGACATTAGACCAGTGGAAATCTGTGCTTTGGTCTGATGAGTCCAAATTTGAGATCTTTGGTTCCAACGACAGTGTCTTTGTTGGACGCAGAAAAGGTGAATGGATGGACTCTACATGAATGGTTCCCACCGTGAAGCATGGAGGAGGAGGTGTGATGGTGTGGGGGTGCTTTGCTGGTGACACTGTTGGGGATTTATTCAAAATTGAAGGCATACTGAACCAGCATGGCTACCACAGCATATTGCAGCGGCATGCTATTTCCATCCGGTTTGCGTTTAGTTGGACCATCTTTTATTTTTCAACAGGACAATGACCCCACACACACCTCCAGGCTTCGTAAGGACTATTTGACCAAGAAGGAGAGTGATGGGGTGCTACGCCAGATGACCTGGCCTCCACAGTCACCAGACCTGAACCCAATCGAGATGGTTTGGGGTGAGCTGGACCGTGAGTGAAGGCAAAAGGGCCAACAAGTGCTAAGCATCGCTGGGATCTCCTTCAAGACTGTTGGAAGACCATTTCCAGTGACTACCTCTTGAAGCTCATCAAGAGAATGCCAAGAGTGTGCAAAGCCGTAATCCAAGCAAAAGGTGGCTACTTTGAAGAACCTAGAATATAAGACATATTTTCAGTTGTTTCACAATTTTTGTTAATTATATAATTCCACATGTGTTAATTCATAGTTTTGATGCCTTCAGAGTGAATCTACAATTTTCATAGTTATGAAAATAAAGAAAACTCTTTGAATGAGGTGTGTCCAAAGTTTTGGTCTGTACTGTACTATATGAAGCCAATTCTTGTGCAATTGTTTATATATTTGCCAACTAGATACCCTCTCTTACCTATATGTGGATACTAAGTGTCGCTGACTCCCTTATATATTGTAATATTTGATCGATTCATTATTGGTATTTTACTATTCATTTTGGAAGAAAATAATAAAATTTATATTTTTATTCTATTACTCCTTATTCCATTTTTTCTTTTTTGGGTGTCATTTCTCGGTGTGATGGATGAGCTATGATATATTAGCCTTTTTTGGTTTGCTGATAAGATTTTATGTAGATAGGAGGGTGGAGCTCTGTCTCTATCTCCTCCCATCTAGAATTGTATCCATAGTTACGGCCATCTCCCATCTCAGTAAAGGGAAAGTCTGTCCTCACTGAATCCAAATTTTACCTCCACAATTTGGAATTTTGATAATGACTGATCAGTCTTGTCAGCGAAAGAAGCACATTTTTCTGATAAGATATATTACGAAGTTGCTTATTTTCATGTGTACTATTGATTTATGAAATAAATTAAAATAGCAATTATTCTTTAATCCCTTTACGACCTTTGATGTATAGGTACATCCAAGATTGCCTCTCTCCCATTGACTCGAGCTCCGGCGATGAGCTCGCAACATTTCTGGCACGTTGCTGATTTCATCAGCTGACATGTGCCCCTTACAGCCACAAGTGGAATCCACCTGCGGCTGTTAACATGTTAAATGCCACTGTCAAGTTCCGACAGTGACATTTATCAGCCACGCCGGAAGCGCGTCATATACCCCACCCACCAGCTCCCCTGCGTCACATGACTGCGGATTGCCAATGGGTTGGCATGACAACTCGAGGTCTACAGAAAACTGCTCTGCAGCAGATGAGCACTTTTCCTACACGGCAGGGCTGAAGCCCTGCTATGTGTCGCATAAGCGATCGAATGCAGCTACTGGTCTCCCATGGAGACTATTAAAGGCAGTAAAAATTAAAAAAAAAAAAGTTTCTAAAAATAAAATATATATATATATATATAGCTCAAACCACCCCTCTTTTGTCCCATTCAAAACAAAACAAATAAAAAAAAAATACACATTTGGTATCCTCGCATTCAGAATTGCCCAACCTATCAATATATAAAAAGAATTCATCTGATTTGGTAAACAACGAAATGGGGAAAATAATCAAACTCCAGAATTAAGTTTTTTTTGGTCGCTTAAACATTGCATTAAAAGGCAATAACGGGCGAGCAAAAGGTCGTATCTACATCAGATTGGTATCAATAAAAACATCAGCGCGGCACGCAAAAAATAAGCCCAGATCACTAAAAAACAAGATGCTATGGGTCTTAGAAAATGCGTTTTATTTATTTTTTTTTATTTTTTTTTAAACTTTGAATTTTTTTTCACCACTTAAATAAAAAAGAACCTAGACATGTTTGGTGTCTATGAACATGTAATGACATGGAGAATCATAATGGCAGGTCAGTTTTAGCATTTAGTGAACATGGTAAAAAAAAAAAAAATTGTGGAATTGCACTTTTTTGCAATTTCACCGCACTTGGAATTTTTTTCCTATTTTCCAGTACATGATATGGTAAAACCAATGGTGTCGTTCAATTACAACTCTTCCCGCAAAAAAACAAGCCCTCACATGGCCATATTGATGGAAAAATAAAAAAGTTATGGCTCTGGGAAGAAGGGGAGCAAATAATGAAAACTGAAAAACCCAAGGAGGTAAAGGGGTTACGTGTATTTCTTAGTGTCAGTCTCATGGTGGCAGCAGCATACACCCACGGTTTCCGGTGTTCCCCAATGAAGCGCATGAGAAACCCCTTTTAACAAGTCCTCAGTTGCCCTGTAGCACAGGAGGAATCCAGCATTGCATAGTTCTTCTCATTAAAATGAATGAGTTGTAGGTGTAATGAACAAACATGCCAGATAGTTCAGAATGATGGATACTCTTGTAGCTTGTAACACTTATGCATAAATCCCAAATGTAAAAAATGGTACGTTCAGTCTATTTAGATCCTTAGCATTTCTAATTCTACTTTACTGAAAAAAAAAAAAATAATGGTATGCCACAAATATGCGTAACTGAACCTATGCTGGTGTCACACAATTCAGAAAATGTCTGCTGTACAAATCTGTTCTGTACATCTGTTTCTGTGATTTCACGCAAACCCTACTCAGAAGGATTGGACAGATTTCTGCTGTAGAACTGCAGTATGCGAGCATACTAAATGCTGCTAGACGTTAAGCCCAAAAGAGGTCTTGTCCTACACCCCATGGCTGCAGCAGCTGCCCATCCCCGGAAGAGCAGTATGGCTGAGAGCATAGCGCGCTCTGGAGAGGCCACTGTAATAGCACAAAGAAATTACCATTAGACTTCTGATAAAATAATACTATTGTTATTTTATTTATTTCCTACTATAAGATACACCTCATCTGTTTAGATATCAAAAAATAGGAAAACAGTGTTTTCTACTAAATAAATCTTCCCTGGTGATGTCAATAAGTGGAGGAGTAAACACCACTTATTTTTATACTGTGAGGTAGAAGTGAGAGGTGAGTGTTTCTATGCAACATATGTATTATACACACACAGCTCTGCAGCCTCCACAAAATGTACACTAGCAACTCACAAATACAGTTGTGGCCAAAAGTATTGACACCCCTGCAATTCTGTCAGATAATACTCAGTTTCTTCCTGAAAATGATTGCAAACACAAATTCTTTGGTAGTATTTTCTTCATTTAATTTGTCTTAAATGAAAAAACACAAAAGAGAATGAAGCAAAAAAGCAAAACATTGATCATTTCACACAAAACTCCAAAACTGGGCCAGACAAAAGTATTGGCACCCTCAGCCTAATACTTGGTTGCACAACCTTTAGCCAAAATAACTGCGACCAACCGCTTCCGGTAACCATCAATGAGTTTCTTACAATGCTCTGCTGGAATTTTAGACCATTCTTCTTTGGCAAACTGCTCCAGGTCCCTGATATTAGAAGGGTGCCTTCTCCAAACTGCCATTTTTAGATCTCTCCACAGGTGTTCTATGGGATTCAGGTCTGGACTCATTGCTGGCCACCTTAGAAGTCTCCAGTGCTTTCTCTCAAACCATTTTCTAGTGCTTTTTGAAGTGTGTTTTGGGTCATTGTCCTGCTGAAAGACCCATGACCTCTGAGGGAGACCCAGCTTTCTCACACTGGGCCCTACTGTCACGCTCACGCCTTGGCTGACAGGCGTGAGCCGGGGGGTTTGTGGCCCCACTGCGCCACAAACCAGACTACCCTGGAAGGGGCGTGACTACAACAGCTACCTCGGTCTTCACTGGAGCCTCTGATGGTGAGGTCAGGCTTGTGCGGCAGGTAGCTGTCGGGTGCCACTCCAGGGTGGTGTCTGGCTGTGGCTGCTGATCCCACTCGGGGACAAGTCACTTGGACAGGTGTGACTAACAGGCAGGCTGAGACACTGGGCAAGCAGGCACGGCTTGGTACACTGGCAGGCAGGCACGGCTTGGAGACACGGCTTGGAGACACTGGGCAAGCGGGCACGGCTTGGAGACACTGGGCAAGCGGGTACGGCTTGGAGACACAGAGCAGGTAGGTGATGGCTTGAGCCACAGGGCTAGCAGGAGTAGTATATGAGAGAACGGGTTTAGACCTGTTCACACAGGAGGTGCAGGTATGGATATAGGCAGGAAGGAGTGTGGAATATGAGGGAACAGGTTTGGACCTGTTCACACAGGAGGTGCAGGTATGGATATAGGCAGGAGCCTGTTATGAATGAGTCACCGTAGGAGGCAAAAACAGAAATGCTAGCTAAGTCCAGAAAACCAGAGAAGTTGGCAGCTATCAGATTGCAGACCCCTGAACCTATCAACACAACTAGCAGTAGCCGTGGGGGGTTCCTACGATGACCTAGACTCCTCGATCACAGCCGGAGAACTGCCTACCCTAAAGACAGAAAGGGAAATCTAAACTGCCCCAGAGCAGACCCCAAAGTAAAAGGCAGCCCCCAACATATAATGACCGTGAGGCAAGAAGAAAGAACACTAACACAGACAGAAAGATAGAATGAGCAAAGACGGGGCCCAAGCTAACTAGATAGGAAAGGACAGGAAGGCTGCTGTCTGCAATCCGTGAAAAACCCTACAAAAATAAGAGCCAACAAACTGACAGTGAAAAAAGGCCCTGAAGACGCTAAGCTTCAAAAAGCTATGTCAGTACTCAGGAATATTCTGAAGACAGAGCAACAGGCAAAAGGAGATTCAGCTCACCCCAGCAGGGAATGGCAGAATCCAGAAAAGCAAGGCAAACAAAAAACAAAACACAAATGCTAACAGGCAAAGCAGAAAACTTAGCTTTAGAGGAGCAGGAATCAGACTGGTCTCCTAGAAGTCCACAGAGAAATCACCCGCAGGGCAGAAGGGCGTCGGCAGCCTTATATCCAGTCCGTGACTCCACTCAGCCAGTCATCATCATTAGGCTCAGGTGCCTGATAATCAGGCTCATTACCTTCCTTTACCAGAATAGGGAGCTCACCAGACCTCAGTGACGAAGGGGAAAATGAACTCACAACAGTACCTCCCCCTTGAGGAGGGGTCACCGAACCCTCATCCACGCCACCAGGGCGACCAGGGTGAGCCCGATGAAAGGCACGCACCAATCTTTTGGCATGAATATCTAGCCAGACGGGAATCCAGTATTTTCTCTACCTCATTCCATGTTACCTTCAACCAAAACAGGGTCCGGAGGTGCCACCCCAGGAACAACTGGTTCAACAAGGACTTATGGAACACATTATGGATCTTAAATGTGACAGGAAGAGCCAAACGAAGAGACCGGATTAATAATCTCCAAAATCTTGTAAGGTCCAATAAATCTGGGCTTAAACTTAGGAGAAGCCACCTTCATAGCAATATTTTTTGATGATAACCACACCATATCACCAATCTTAAACTGGGGACCAATGGTCCTATGTCGATTGGAAAACCGCTGGGCCTTTTCTTGGGAGAGAGATAACTTATCCACCACTTGGTCCCAGATCTGGTGCATTCTCTCCACCACAGTGTCAACACCTGGGCAGGCAGAAGGCTCCACCTGCCCTGAAGAAAATCGAGGATGAAACCCAAAGTTACAAAAAAAAGGTGACATCAAAGTGGCAGAACTAGCTCTATTATTTAAAGCAAATTCGGCCAAGGGCAAAAATGAAACCCAATCATCCTGATCAGCGGAAATAAAACATCTCAAATACGACTCCAAGGTCTGGTTTGTTCTCTCTGTCTGCCCATTGGTCTGAGGGTGAAAAGCAGAGGAGAAGGACAACTGAATTCCCAGCTTGGAACAGAAAGTCCTCCAAAATCTAGACACAAATTGAACTCCTCTGTCAGATACAATGTTCTCAGGAATCCCGTGCAAGCGAACCACCTGTTGCAAAAACAGGGGCACCAACTCAGCGGAAGATGGCAACTTAGGGAGTGGTACAAGAAGAACCATCTTAGAGAACCTATCACAAATCACCCAAATAACAGTCATTCTTTGAGAGACCGGCATATCAGAGATGAAATCCATTGAAATATGGGTCCATGGCCTCCTGGGGACCGGCAAAGGCATCAACAACCCACTAGAGCGAGAACAAGATTTAGACCGGGAGCAAGTCCCACAGGACTGTACAAAATTCCTGACATCATGAGACAAGGTGGGCCACCAAAAAGAGCGACTCACCAGATCTCTAGTACCAAAAATACCTGGATGACCAGCCAATGCAGAGCAATGAACCTCAGACATCACTCTCTTCTTCCACTGGTCAGGAACATACAACTTTCCACTGGGACAACGCTCAGGTTTGTCCTCCTGGAACTCTTGCAGAGCAAGTCTCAAATCTCACCAGGTACTCAAAATGTCCCTCCGGAGTTTTAAACGCCGTCTTCCATTCATCCCCCTGCTTAATGCGGATAAGATTATACGCCCCCCTGAGGTCAAGCTTGGTAAACCAGCAAGCACCTCTAACTCTAGAGAATAGATCCGAAATCAGGGGTAACGGATACTGATATTTAATAGTAATTTTGTTGAGGGCACGATAATCAATACAAGGCCTTAAAGAACCATCCTTTTTGGCCACAAAAAAAACCCCGGCACCTAAGGGTGAAGAGGATGGTCTAATATGACCCTTCTCCAATGCCTCCTTAATATAGGATCGCATAGCCTCGTGCTTGGGTACAGATAAATTGAAGAGCCGACCCTTGGGAAATTTACACCCCGGGCTCAGTTCAATTGCACAGTCATAACTCCTATGAGGAGGCAAAGATGCAGACTCATTCTCACTAAATACATCATAAAAGTCCGCCAAATAGTCAGGATCATCATGCGATTGAGGTGAGGTGGAAAAAAACGGAGCCTCACTAAAGGCACACCGACAACCCCAACTCACCACAGACACAGATTTCCAATCCAAAACTGGATTATGAATTTGCAACCAGGGAAACCCCAGAACAACGGCATCATGCAGACCATGCAACACCAAAAATCTGCAATTTTCTTGATGGTCTGGGGCGACCCGCATGACCACCTGGGTCCAAAACTGAGGTTTATTTTTCGCCAAAGGAGTAGCATCAATCCCCCTCAAAGGGATAGGCGTCTGCAGAGGTGTCATCGGAAATCCACAACGTTTGGCAAAATCCAAGTCCATTAGGTTTAGCGCTGCTCCCGAATCCACAAAAGCCTTGGCGGAAAATGTGGACAGGGAGCAGATCGGAGTAATTGCCAGAAGAAACTTAGGTTGAACACCACCAACAGAAAACGTGTGTGCAAAGCGTTTCTCTCGTTTAGGACAAACAGAAATAATATGCGAGGCATCTCCACAGAAAAAACAGCTTATTACGCCTTCTGAACTCCTGACGTTGCGCCCTAGACAAAACTCTATCACATTGCATACTGTAGGTTCAGACGTCTGTTCAACCGGTGGAAACACCTCTCGTGCAATCCTGCGTTCACGTAAACGCCGATCAACCTGAATGGCTAATGACATAGAATCGTCCAGACCAGAGGGAACAGGAAATCCCACCATAGTATATTTTACGGCTTCTGACAAACCCTTCCGAAAGAGAGCAGCCAAGGCATTATCATTCCAGGTAGTAAGGACCGCCCACTTTCGGAACTTTTGACAGTACAACTCTGCAGAATCTCGACCCTGGTTCAATGCCAACAAGGTCTTTTCAGCCTGATCAATAGCATTAGGTTCGTCATACAACAACCCCAAGGCTTGAAAGAATGCGTTCACTTTAGTCAGAATAGGATCATCTGTGTCATGGTCACTGTCAGGACGCAGATGTTTCCGCAAGGCGAACCCATGTGACACACGTGACCCTGGATACACCGCCTCCAGTGGGGCGAATTTAAATAATAAAACGTGCAGGTGGATACGCCGCCTCCACCTGGCGAATTTGGGTATTACACTTTATACATACAATAATCAAATAATAAAGGGGGAACCTGGGAAACTATAACAATGGTGGGCCCTGCGATAGGGAATGGGGAAATGGAGACCTCCTAAGCTCCCCTGAGCCAGTGTCCCTGCACTCCTTACATTCCCTAAACAGGCTTCGCACCTGTCGCCGCACGCGTACCTTAACGCCCTTGCTCACCCTGACCCTTAACCCTCACTAGGGAATGGGTCGGTGCGGAGACTAATCCCACCACTGCACTAATAACACACATGAGGAAAGAGACAATACAGGGGAAACACCACTTAGCTTTGCTCTGTTGCGTGCGCTCCTAGCAACAGAGCCCTCCACCTGAGTGCATCTTCTCCTCCACCTGGATCCATCACCATAACAGGATCCTTCACCTTAGTGCAGCCTTGGAGCAGAGTCCAACACCAGTTGCAGCTGCTTAGAACCAGAGTCCCAAGGAAGTGTTCAGCTTCTGCCACGAAGTCAAGCATGCTTGAGTCCAGCTCAGCGGCCAAGTCCCACATGGTGAGTGCCACTCTCCATAGTAGCCACTCCACCAGACCATGCAGACACTTCCCGCTGACTCCATCACTGTGACCCCACCACGCCATGCCAGCCCTTCGTCCAGACACCATAGCTGCAACAAGTCCCCCCTGGCTAAGCTGCGCAGGACTCCTCACCAGCTCCATCCTTCCTCCAGGCTCTCCACTTCAAAGTGAAAGCAATCTCACAATATCACAGGCACTGATTGCACACCTCTAGCACACCTTTATAGGGTGTCACACCTGATACCTAATTAAGTGCACAAAAACCCAAAGTGCAATACCACAACCACCACCGGGGACAGTCAAAACATCTTTGAACTTAACCAAAGTAAAAAAAGTTCACTTTGTGCTTTTAATACCGCCAGATCCAACACTGGATCATGACAATCTGGTTTCAAAGAAAACGTCCAATCCTGGGGATCGCCACGCAGCAAAGAGATGACAATTTTAACCTGCTGCGTGGAGTTCCCTGACGAGTTAGGCTTCAAGGCAAAAAATAATTTACAATTATTTTTGAAACTCAAAAATTTAGATCGATCCCCAAAAAATACATCAGGTGTAGGGATCTTTGGTTCAACAGCATGCGAACGAGCAAGGTAGGCAGAAATTCCCCGCACTTCCGCAGCAAGCTGCTCCACATGATCAGACAATTGCTTTATCTCCATTGAGAGAAAAAAAAATTCCCCCTACAGCCTCAGAGATATAGAGGAAAGAATATACACCTTTTTTTTTTTTTTTTGGCACAATTCTTTCCTGCTATTGAGTACCTAGGATCTGCGGTATGGCGGGTGATTCTGTTATGAATGAGTCACCGTAGGAGGCAAAAACAGAAATGCTAGCTAAGTCCAGAAAACCAGAGAAGTTGGCAGCTATCGGATTGCAGACCCCTGAACCTATCAACACAACTAGCAGTAGCCGTGGGGGGTTCCTACGATGACCTAGACCCCTCGATCACAGCCGGAGAACTGCCTAGCCTAAAGACAGAAAGGGAAATCTAAACTGCCCCAGACCAGACCCCAAAGCAAAAGGCAGCCCCCAACATATGACGGTGAGGCAAGAAGAAAGAACACTAACACAGACAGAAAGATAGAATGAGCAAAGACGGGGCCCAAGCTAACTAGATAGGAAAGGACAGGAAGGCTGCTGTCTGCAATCCGTGAAAAACCCTACAAAAATAAGAGCCAACAAACTGACAGTGAAAAAAGGCCCTGAAGACGCTAAGCTTCAAAAAGCTATGTCAGTACTCAGGAATATTCTGAAGACAGAGCAACAGGCAAAAGGAGATTCAGCTCACCCCAGCAAGGAATGGCAGAATCCAGAAAAGAAAGGCAAACAAAAAACAAAACACAAATGCTAACAGGCAAAGCAGAAAACTTAGCTTTAGAGGAGCAGGAATCAGACTGGTCTCAAAGAAGTCCACAGAGAAATCACCCGCAGGGCAGAAGGGCGTCGGCAGCCTTATATCCAGTCCGTGACTCCACTCAGCCAGTCATCATCATTAGGCTCAGGTGCCTGATAATCAGGCTCATTACCTTCCTTTACCAGAATAGGGAGTTCACCAGACCTCAGTGACGAAGGGGAAAATGAACTCACAACAGGAGCCGCAGGAGTGCAGAGTAGGCAGAGCCGCAGGAGTGCGGAGTAGGCTGGGCTCCAAGGGAGCCGGGCAGGCAGAGCGGCTAGGGAGCCGAGCAGGCAGAGCGGCGAGAGAGCCGTGCAGGCAGAGCGGCTAGAGAGCCGTGCAGGCAGAGCGGCTAGAGAGCCGTGCAGGCAGAGCGGCTAGAGAGCCGAGCAGGCAGAGCGGCTAGAGAGCCGAGCAGGCAGAGCTGCGAGGGTGCAGATGCACAGATAAAGCTGCGAGGGTGCAGATGCACAGATAAAGCTGCGAGGGTGCAGATGCACAGATAAAGCTGCAAGGGTGCAGATCCACAGATAAAGCTGCGAGGGTGCAGATGCACAGACAGGGAGGACACAAGGAAAGACATGGCAGAGAAGGAACCACAAACAAGGAGACTGACAGACAGAGGTAAGTGTTATGAATGAGTCACCGTAGGAGGCAAAAGCAGAAATACAAGCTAAGTCCAGAAAACCAGAGAAGTTGGCAACTATCAGATTGCAGACCCCTGAACCTATCAACACAACTAGCAGTAGCCGTGGGGGGTTCCTACGATGCCCTAGACTCCTCGATCACAGCCGGAGAAATACATAGGCCTAAAGAAGGAAAGGGGAAATCTAAACTGCCCCAGAGCAGACCCCAAAGCAATAGGCAGCCCCCAACATATAATGACGGTGAAGCAAGATGAAAAAACACTCACACAGATAGAAAGATAGACTGAGCAAATGATGGGGCCCAAGCTAACTACATAGGACAGGATAGAAAAGCTGCTGTCTGTAATCAGCCAAAACCCTATAAAAACAAGAGCCAACAGCTGATAGGGAAAAAAGCAAGATGAAAATACTAACACAGACAGAAAGATAGACTGAGCAAAGACGGGGCCCCAAAACTATCTAGATATCAAAGGACAGGAAGGCTGCTGTCTGCAATCTGCCAAAACTCTATCAAAAACATAAGCCAACCAGCTGATATGAAAAAGGCCCTGAAGCAGCTAGGCTTCAAAAACTGAATCAGCACTCAGGTATTTTCATAAGACAGAGCTAAATGAATTCAGCACACCCCAGCAGGGAATGGCAGAAATCAGAAAAACAAGGCAAAAACAAAGTCAAGCACAAAAGCAAAAGGCCGAGCAGCAAACTTAGCTTTGGAGGAGCAGGAATTCAGACTGGTCTCCAAGGATCCCACAGAGAAATCACCCGCAGGGAAGAAGAGCGTCGGCAGCATTATATCCAGTCCGTAACTCCACTCAGCCAGTCACAATCATCAGCCTCAGGTGTTTGACAATCAGGCTCACTACCTTTCTTTACCAGAAGAGGGAGTTCCTCGGGCCTCAGTAAAGAAGGGGAAAATGAACTCACAACAGGTAAGACTGAGTTCAGACAGAGACACAGGGACAAAGACACAAGGACCAGGATATTCTGCCTCCTGGCAGGCGGACAGAAAACAGACAAGGCACTGGGAACAAGACTCAAGGGCCAGGATATTCTGCCTCCTGGCAGGCATACAGAGAAGTGCTAGGCAAGGTACCAAGACACAGGAATACGCAGCAAGAGCCTTCAGAGAAGGCAAGACATAGGACAGGGCCTGGCTAGCTCAGCAGCAAGGAGCTAACTGAGTTTAGACATTGCACAGGCAATGTTTCCGTGGGAGTGGCGAAACTAAATAGTCAAGGGCTCTAGGTGATTGGTAAGGGACAGATTACACAGGTGCACCCTGACTGCATAAGAACCAGAGAGTTCAGGCGGCGCCCCCCTATACACACAGTCTGGAAACATGGAGAGCAGAGGCACAGAGCTGGCAACAGACAGAATTCACAGCATGGCTTGAAGCAGAAAGTAAGCTGGTGTGCGGGGGATGGGAGGCCATGCAGTGATGCCAGCAGGGTTGTTACAGTACCCCCACCTTTACGGCCCCTCTTCCTCAAGCGTGCCAGAATGACCTGAAGGAGTATGGGACCACACACAGTCCAGGCTGACAGGGCATCCTTCTGGTGAGATGAAGTATGTGTGCCATCCGGAATCACCGAGTGCCAAGTTTCTTGGTGCCCAACAGCTTCCAACACAGAGGGTAGAAGGACTTCTTCCTCCTGATTGGCAGAAGGCAGGGACCTGGAAGCTTCAGACTTGACCCCTAAATCAGCCGGCCAACTAGAAACAGAAGACACCTTCACTGAGTCCAACTTCAGCCCGACATGCCAGAAAAATTGGACCTCCTCCTCCCGATTGGTGAGAAACGGAGATACGTAGGTCACTGTTCCAAACTCTTCACCCACCTGCCAAATGGAAGCCGGAGGCATACATACAGGGAGCCACTTCAGCCTGTTACCCTGAAAAAACTGGACCACATCTTCCTGGTTAGAGGATGAGTGAAGCTCTGTCTTGGGACCTTCACCCCTAGGCCACAGGGGAGCTGAAGGCATACACTCTGGATCCATCTTCAGCCCTTTATCCTGGGGAAGACAATCAAGAGGCAGGGGTGCTCTTGGGAGCAGAACACTGGTATAGTCGCTGGGGATGTGGGAGGAGACTGAGACCGCCTCCCCCTCTTCAGAGGCATCCTCACACCTTGACTCGGCGACTAGCAAACCAGGCGAAGAAGACAACCTTGCTGACTGAATGCGACGCAAGGGAACCAGACACCTCTTGTCCCTTGGTTGTTTCAAGTGTGGTGCCTTGCTGGGTCTCCAAACATAAATGGGCATCAGGATCTCTGGTTCAGAATGACCCATGGGAATACCAGACAGCCAATGGAAGACAAACGTCTTCGTATACAAAGCTCCGACCTGGAGCTGTAGTTGTCCTTGCAGGACTAGACTGTTCTCAAAGAGGGCTCGGCCACCTTTAGACGATGCCCACGCCGGGTTCTGGAGCTGAAGAATGGAGATCACACACCGACTCTGTGTGGCTGGTGGCTCGAACACCCCAAAGCTCCCAGAAGGCAACGAAACAGTCATAGGCTTTAATGGAGAGGGAGGACTCTCACCAGGGGCAGCCTCTCCTTCTGACCCAGGGTTCTGGAGTACGAGCTTCACAGGACAGAGGACAGATTCCGGCTGCAACTTGGCCCGCTTCTTCTTCTTAGACCTCTTGGATCTTGCACGGGAGGCCGCATCGGCAGACTGTGGAACGGGTGATGGCTGGACAGTCATAGGTGGTTGAGACGATTCACCCACAGGTTCCTCTTGTCTCTGGAAGCTTGGAGGAGAAGACTTTTCAAGAGCAGCTGGACGAGGCATGTCGAACACTTTACGGAAGGCCCCCAGGCTCATGACGACAGGGTCCCCTGCTTCCCAAAGGGGACAGATCCACATCAAGGCATCACCAGCTAGGTAGGACATGATGTATCCCACCTTGACCCAGTCAGAGGGGAAACAAGCTGCATTCTGCAGGATGTAGTGCCGGCATTTCTTCAGGAACCCTTGGCACTCTTTAGGGTCCCCATAGAACCTAGGCGGGTCTGCTGGGTCGTGCTCTTCATAGGCCAGGAGCTGATTGTAGAGAGCATTGGAGACGATGATTGGTTCAGAGGTCTCCACAATCGGAACCACGCAGGACGGAATTTCCTCTGGTTGCTCATACTGGCGGAATTCAAGTTCATGATGCTCTGCGAGCGGAAGGACATGGGACTCAGCGGGGACCATGGCCTGTGCAAACTGTCACACTCACGCCTTGGCTGACTGGCGTGAGCCGGGGGGGTTTGTGGCCCCACTGTGCCACAAACCAGACTACCCTGGAAGGGGCGTGACTACGACAGCTACCTCGGTCTTCACAGGAGCCTCTGATGGTGAGGTCAGGCTTGTGCGGCAGGTAGTTGTCGGGTGCCACTCCAGGGTGGTGTCTGGCTGTGGCTGCTGATCCCACTCGGGGACAAGTCACTTGGATAGGTGTGACTAACAGGCAGGCTGAGACACTGGGCAAGCAGGCACGGCTTGGTACACTGGCAGGCAGGCACAGCTTGGATACATGGCTTGGAGACACTGGGCAAGCGGGCACGGCTTGGAGACACTGGGCAGGTAGGTGACGGCTTGAGACAGGGCTAGCAGGAGTGGTATATGAGAGAACGGGTTTAGATCTGTTCACACAGGAGGTGCAGGTATGGATATAGGCAGGAGTGCGGAGTAGGCAGAGCCGCAGGAGTGCGGAGTAGGCTGGGCTCCAAGGGAGCCGGGCAGGCAGAGCGGCTAGGGAGCCGAGTAGGCAGAGCGGCTAGAGAGCCGTGCAGGCAGAGCGGCTAGAGAGCCGTGCAGGCAGAGCGGCTAGAGAGCCATGCAGGCAGAGCGGCTAGAGAGCCGAGCAGGCAGAGCTGCGAGGGTGCAGATGCACAGATAAAGCTGCGAGGGTGCAGATGCACAGACAGGGAGGACACAAGGAAAGACACGGCAGAGAAGGAACCACAAACAAGGAGACTGACAGACAGAGGTAAGACTGAGTTCAGACAGAGACACAGGGTCAAAGACACAAGGACCAGGATATTCTGCCTCCTGGCAGGCAGACAGAGAAATGCTAGGCAAGCTACCAAGACACAGGAATATGCAGTAAGAGCCTTCAGAGAAGGCAAGACATAGGACAGGGCCTGGCTAGCTCAGCAGCAAGGAGCTAACTGAGTTTAGACATTGCACAGGCAATGTTTCAGTGGGAGTGGCGAAACTAAATAGTCAAGGGCTCTAGGTGATTGGTAAGGGACAGATTACACAGGTGCACCCTGACTGCATAAGAACCATAGAGTTCAGGCGCCGCCCCCCTATACACACAGTCTGGAAACATGGAGAGCAGAGGCACAGAGCTGGCAACAGACAGAATTCACAGCATGGCTTGAAGCAGAAAGTAAGTTGGTGTGCGGGGGATGGGAGGCCATGCAGTGATGCCAGCAGGGTTGTTACACCTACATTATGCTGCAAAATTTGTTGGTGGTCTTCTGACTTCATAATGCCATGCACACGGTCAAGCAGTCCAGTGCCAGAGGCAGCAAAGCAACCCCAAAACATCAGGGAACCTCCGCCATGTTTGACTGTAGGGACTGTGTTCTTTTCTTTGAATGCTTCTTTTTATCTCCTGTAAACTCTATGTTGATGCCTTTGCCCAAAAAGCTCTACTTTTGTCTCATCTGACCAGAGAACATTCTTCCAAAACGTTTTAGGCTTTTTCAGGTAAGTTTTGGCAAACTCCAGCCTGGCTTTTTTATGTCTCGGGGTAAGAAGTGGGGTCTTCCTGGGTCTCCTACCATACAGTCCCTTTTCATTCAGACGCCGACGGATAGTACGGGTTGACACTGTTGTACCCTCGGACTGCAGGGCAACTTGAACTTGTTTGGATGTTAGTCGAGGTTCTTTATCCAACATCCGCACAATCTTGCGTTGAAATCTCTTGTCAATTTTTCTTTTCCCGTCCACATCTAGGGAGGTTAGCCACAGTGCCATGGGCTTTAAACTTCTTGATGACACTGCGCACGGTAGACACAGGAACATTTCAGGTCTTTGGAGATGGACTTGTAGCCTTGAGATTGCTCATGCTTCCTCACAATTTGGTTTCTCAAGTCCTCAGACAGTTCTTTGGTCTTCTTTCTTTTCTCCATGCTCAATGTGGTACACACAACAACACAGGACAGAGGTTGAGTCAACTTTAATCCATGTCAACTGGCTGCAAGTGTGATTTAGTTATTGCCAACACCTGTTAGGTGCCACAGGTAAGTTACAGGTGCTGTTAATTACACAAATTAGAGAAGCATCACATGATTTTTTGAACAGTGCCAATACTTTTGTACACCCTCTTTTTTATGTTTGGTGTGAAATTATATCCAATTTGGCTTTAGGACAATTCTTTTTGTGTTTTTTCATTTAAGACAAATTAAATGAAGATAATAATACCAAAGAATTTGTGTTTGCAATCATTTTCAGGAAGAAACTGAGTATTATCTGACAGAATTGCAGGGGTGTCAATACTTTTGGCCACAACTGTACACACAAGACTTTTAATACGGTACTGCTGTGCATGTACGCACACCTCTGCTGCATATGGACAAGACCTGACACTGTACTGTGGTGCATGTGGACAAGGGCTCACACTGTACTGTGTTGCATGCATACACACACCTCTGCTGCATATGAAGAAGGGCTCACACTGTACTGTGGTGCATGCACGCACACACCTCTGCTGCATATGGACAAGAGCTCACAATGTACTGTGGGGCATGCACACACACACATCTGCTGCATATGGACAAGGACTCACACTGTGCTGTGGTGCATGCGCGCACACACACACCTCAGCTGCATATGGACAAGGGCTCACTCTACTGTGTTGCATGCACACACCTCTACTGTATATGGACACTGTGCTGTGGTGCATGCGCACACACACACACCTCTGCTGCATGTGGACAAGGGCTCATACTGTACTGTTGCATGCACACACCTCTGCTGCATATGGACAAGGGCTCACACCATGGACCAGGACAGGTGATCCTATTTAGTTTAAGGGCCTTCCATGAGGTCACAAGCGGTAATATGCCTGCAAACAGCTTGAAAGTGTGGGAGGTGCAATAATATAACTACAACTGGTACTGAACAACTCACGAATAAAACTGATATAGGATGCCTGCAGAGGTGCCTGTGCGTGCATGCACCACAGTATAGTGTGAGCTCTTGTCCATATGCAGCAGAGGTGTGTGTGTTGGCATGCATGCACACACCTCTGCTGCATATGAAGAAGGGCTCACACTGTACGGTGGTGCATGTACACACACACCTCTGCTGCATATGGACAAGAGCTCACACTGTACTGTGGTGCATGCATGCACATGCACCTCTGCAGGCATCCTACATCAGTTTTATTCGTGAGTTGTTCAGTACAGTAGAGGTGTGTGCATGCAACACAGTAGAGTGAGCCCTTGTCCATATGCAGCTGAGGTGTGTGTGCGCGCGCATGCACCACAGCACAGTGTGAGTCCTTGTCCATAAGCATTTAGTTTAAGGACCTTCCATGAGGTCACAAGCGGTAATATGCCTGCAAACAGCTTGAAAGTGTGGGAGGTGCAATAATATAACTACAACTGGTACTGAACAACTCACGAATAAAACTGATATAGGATGCCTGCAGAGGTGCATGTGCGTGCATGCACCACAGTATAGTGTGAGCTCTTGTCCATATGCAGCAGAGGTGTGTGTGTTGGCATGCACGCACACACCTCTGCTGCATATGAAGAAGGGCTCACACTGTACGGTGGTGCATGTACACACACACCTCTGCTGCATATGGACAAGAGCTCACACTGTACTGTGGTGCATGCACGCACATGCACCTCTGCAGGCATCCTACATCAGTTTTATTCATGAGTTGTTCAGTACCAGTTGTAGTTATATTATTGCACCTCCCACACTTTCAAGCTGTTTGCAGGCATATTACCACTTGTGACCTCATGGAAGGTCCTTTATCTAATTAGGATCACCTGTCGTGGTCCATGGTGTGCCTTTTCAGAACCTGCACCGTGGAGAAGTCTATGCAGGTTGTGTTCAGTTTCCGCCCCTCATAGATCAGTGTTAGGCATGGGGAGAAAGACTTGTAAGGCTGCACAGTTCTTACTGTGATGTTATACAAGCACTTCTCTTGATCACAGAGGAGGCCTCTTCCAGACTAAAAGGTGCACACAATTTTTTGCAAGTTTTTTTTATTTCTAAAAAGAGCATCTTATAGTCAGAAAATTATGGTAAAATGTTGGTGTACATTTAAGTGTTAAAACTGCATGACTGTGAAATTCTCAAAGTATAATTTTATTTATTTTGGGACATTTAAACATTCACCACTTTCTTTTTGATTTAGATTAGAATGTGCTTTATGGATCTGGATGCTATATTCAAGGATCTAAAGAAGAGTGATCTGATGCCAATGACTACAGCCATGTCCTCCACTAACTGACTTTAATTGAACATTGGAGATCAGGAAGTTTAAATGGATGCTGGCTTTTCAACAAACTTTGCATGAATCAATAGTACAATTGAATGGAAGATAAGATATTAAAGTATCATTGAAATCTGCTACTTTCTCCACTTAATGTAGAGTTTAGGAGGCAGGGGAAAAATTATCTCTGAAATTCTGCCCAAATCTGTCTTTGTCAAAACAAGATGGACAGCTCACTGACGCATCAGATTACACCACCTATTAACCCTTTCAAACATGGGCGTAATGGTACTTATTGCGCAGGGGTGCCCATGTGTGGAGAGGGCCCAAAATCATAATTCCCTCCACATGTGCAGTAGATGCCATAGCCAACATCTGTTTCTCATGGCAGTGGCCAAGACTAAGAGCAGGTCGCTGCTGTTAACCATTTAGACGCTGCTATGAAATTCTGAAATTATCGTTTGGCGTCGATAAGTTACCAGGGCAGCCTGAGACCTGCTGGTGGGTCAGTCTCTGCCATGTTGGTTCTCCTTAGCAGTTTCATAGAAGACTGTGCTTTACACTATACACTGGAATACTATGGCTTTGCAGTACATAGTAGTAGTAATAAGCGGACGATCGCAGGTTCAAGTCCCTTTTGTATTCAAAAAAATAGAGCAAAAAAATATATATTTTTTAATATCTGAATTTACTCCATTTTTCTCCCATTAAAAATAATGAAATGTAAAAAAAAAAGTCTGGTATCACCATGTCCTTAATAATCTGGTCTATCAAAATATAAAATTAACCTAAACGGTAAACGCTATAAAGAGAAAAGAACCTTGAAATTCCAGAATTGCATTTTTTTCAGTCATCACATCTACTAAAAAAAGAAAATAATCAGTCAAAAGTTGGTATGTATTCCAAAATAGTATCAATGCAAAAGTCATTTTGTCACAACATCCACGGAAAAATAAAAATGTTACAGGTCTCAGAAAATGATGATACAAACCTCATAACCTCATATATATATATTTTTTTTTTTTTACAAACGTAAGTTTGTTACTACTCGAATAAAAAAAAAACCTATGCAAGTTTGTTTGGTATTAATCCTACTGACCTGGAGAACAGTGTTGCCCGGATATTTTTACCACGCAATGAACGCCACAAACAATGTTGGAGTTATATTTTTTTCACCATTTCATCCCACATTTTTGCCCATATTTTCAATACACTTTATGATAAAATTAACGTCAGTCAAAACAGCTTATATCCCCCTTCAAACACACCCCACCAAATTCTCATATTGCTACAGTGGGGAAAAAAAGTATTTAGTCAGCCACCAACTGTGCAAGTTCTCCCACTTAAAAAGATGAGAGAGGCCTGTAATTGACATCATAGGTAGACCACAACTATGAGAGTCAAAATGGGAAAACAAATCCAGAAAATCACCTTGTCTGATTTGGCAAGATTTATTTTCAAATTATGGTGGAAAATAAGTATTTGGTCACCTAAAAACATGCAAGATTTCTGGCTCTCACAGACCTGTAACTTCTTCTTTAAGAGGCTCCTCTGTCCTCCACTCATTACCTGTAGTAATGGCACCTGTTTGCACTTGTTATCAGTATAAAAGACACCTGTCCACAACCTCAAACAGTCACACTCTAAACTCCACTATGGTGAAGACCAAAGAGCTGTTGAAGGACACCAGAAACAAAATTATAGCCAATGAGCTGGGAAGACTGAATCTGCAATAGACAAGCAGCTTGGTTTGATGAAATCTACTGTGGGAGCAATAATAAGAAAATGGAAGACATACAAGACCACTGATAATCTCCCTCGATCTGGGGCTCCACGCAGGCTTTCACCCTGTGGGGTCAAAATGATCACAAGAATGGTAAGCAAAAATCCCAGAGCCACACGGGGACCTAGTGAATGACCTGAATAGAGCTGGGACCACCGTAACAAAGGCTACCATCACTACGCCGCCAGGGACTCAGATCTTGCAGTTCCAGACATGTCCTCCTGCTTAAGCCAGTACATGTTTGGGCCCAGCTGAAGTTTGCTAGACAGCATTTGGATTATCCAGAAGAGTATTGGGAGAATGTCATATGGTCTGATGAAACCAAAGTAGAACTGTTTGGTAGAAAACAAACTCGTCGTGTTTGGAAAAAACAGAATGCTGAGTTGCATCCAAAGAACACCATACCTACTGTGAAGCATGGGGGGTGACAACATCATGCTTTGGGGCTGTTTCTCTGCAAAGGAAACAAGACGAATGATCCGTGTACATGAAAGAATGAATAGGGCCATTTATCGTGAGATTGAGTGCAAACCTCCTTCCATCAGTGCTGTGTTGTGCATAAATATGTGATTCTTCAGATTTTGTATTAGTCAATGCCCGATGAAGACACCTGAGTAGTCTAGAAAGCTTGCAATTTGTTACCATCTTTTCAGTTAGCCATTAAAAGGTATCAACCACTGAGGACTCTCAATTCTGAATATTTTTCCATCAGAAAGGACATTGAAGATGAAACATGAATGGGTCCTTCAGCATGATAATGATCCCAAGACCACCGCCAGGGCAACGAAGGAGTGGCTTCGTAAGAAGCATATGAAGGTCCTGATTGGCCTAGCCAGTCTCCATATCTCAACCCCATAGAAAAACTTTGGAGAGATATGAAAGTCTGTGTTGCTCAGTGACAGGCCCAAAACATCACTGATGTAGAGGAGATCTGCATGTAGGAGTGGGCCAACATACCACCAACAATGTGTGCCAACCTTGTGAAGACTTACGGAAAACATTTGACCTCTGTCATTGTCAACAAAGGCTATATAACAATATATTGAGCTGAACTTTTGTTAATGACCAAATACTTATTTTCCACCATAATTTGCAAAATAAATCTCGCCAAATCAG
Organism: Dendrobates tinctorius; assembly: GCF_039654945.1. Lineage (NCBI taxonomy): Eukaryota > Metazoa > Chordata > Amphibia > Anura > Dendrobatidae > Dendrobates > Dendrobates tinctorius. The sequence goes on from NW_027361873.1 coordinate 3,843,830, forward strand.
ACAAGGTGATTTTCTGGATTTGGTTTCTCATTTTGACTCTCATAGTTGTGGTCTACCTATCATGTCAATTACAGGCATCTCTCATCCTCTTAAGTGGGAGCACTTGCACAATTGGTGGCTGACTAAACACTTTTTCCCCACTTTATGTTGATCGAAAAATAAAAAATTAAAGGAGGAAAAAACAAAAGTTCAAAAAATTGTCCTGCCCTTAAGCGTTTAAAGTCTAAACAGAGGGGAGGAGCAGAGGCACACAATTGTGCTGCTACTTTTTAGTCTTACCTCAGTGCTGGATTCACAGCCACAATACTCATTACTTCTTTATGATTTCCTCCTTGCTTCTTCTGAACATGTGCCATATAGAGACAGAATAGCAGTAGAATTGAGCGAATTTAATCGGGTCAGGGCTTATTCGGCGAGCTATAGTAGGATCAATCCATCTATTTGAGCATGTAGGTCATAGGAAGCTGAATAAAATGATACCTTGATATCTGTGATCTGATGTGTTATTCCAGAGAAATACATGTTTTTCTTATATGTAATTGAGCTGCTGAGGACTATGGGCCAGACACAGATCTGCTTAAGAATCTGCCTCCAGAGACTATTTTAAATAAAAGGAGGATGTTACCAGTGTGATGTGAAATGGCCACTCTGAACTCGCTGCAGAGCTGTATGTGATTATACCTGACACATCTGCAGGTAGCTCTCAGTGCTTCAGCTTCCATCTCACAGGCAGTCAGGGTTGTAAAACAGCAGAGCTGTGAGAGTTGAAGCAAATGTGTAAGAAGACAAAGTACAGGTCTGCTGTTCTGTGATAGTTCCATGTCTCACATTGGTAACACCTCTCTCATTTGAAATAAGATTTAGAGGCAGATTCTCATGCAGATCAGTGTCCAGCCCATAGTCCTGAACAGCTCATTTACATATTACAGAGAACTCCATGTTTTTCTTATAAGACATTGGGTCACAGATATCAAGGTATCATTTTAATCAGCTTCCAATTACCTCCGTGACCATTTAAACAGCTCTGGAGTTGATCCTACTGACAGATTCCCTTTAAATGGAATATCTGGGACTTAGGTTATTTTTTTGCTGTGGAGCTAAGAACTTAAAGGAAGGTAGTTGCTTACTACCTGCCTATTCTAACCCAGTAATGATCTCAGCCAGCTCAGAACGGACCGCTCTTGCCAGCGATTTTTGTGCTTCCGGTGATGTTTCGTCAGCAAAGCAACTTCTTCATTTCCACTCTTTGTCAATGAGTTGTCACTGTCAATATCATGCTGATTGACCGCTGACTCCCCGCTGCCTAACTTTTGGGGAAACGGCTGTCAATCTGCGTGACATCGGCAGTGACACCATGTGGACAGGATTAATATTCACCGCACACACAAGTGGAATGACTTGCATAAAGAGTAAATTGTATTGTGATACAAACAATAGGCCAGGCAGCAGATTTACATATGCGATTATAAGTGACTTTTCGACCCTACCAGGGTCTTAATCATATATCGCTGCAAGAAAAATAAATAACGTGTATAAATATAAACACAGTGTACAAAAATTAATTAAGCACAAAAAATAAAGAATAAAAGATCATCCCAAGTACATAGTGGAGAAAAATAGGAGAAGTACACATGGAAATATGCACAATATATACAATGAGCACAGCTAAAAATTGGAGATAAAATTATACATTTTATGGCACAGCATAGATTCTTCTGTAAAGAACAAAACAGAGACCTGAAAAAAGAGGTACTGTATTTTTCGCTTTATAAGACGCTCTGGATTATAAGACGCACTCCAAATTTTGAGGAGAAAAATAGGAAAAAATATAATCCAGGCGTCTTATTGCTTACCGCTGTCGCCCACTCTGTACCTGGTGCTGCCGCCACCGCGCTGGGTCCCCCGGGTGCTGCCGCCGCGCTGGGTCCCTCGGGTGCTGCCGCCGCCGCGCTATGTCCCCCGGTGCCTGCCGCCGCTGGGCTCTGTCCCGTGCTGCGTGGGGGGACTCTGCCGTTCCATCCATGCCTGTGCGGTGGATTGCTTCCTGGAAAATGGCCGCTGCGCAAGCGCAGATGGAGATCTCGGCAATGTAATCTCGGGAGATGAGATTTCAATGCCGAGATCTCCATCTGCGCTTGCGCGGCGGCCATTTTCCAGGAAGCAATCCACCGCACAGGCATGGATGGAACGGAAGAGCCCCCCACACAGCACAGGACAGAGCCCGGCGGCAGGCACTGGGGGACACAGCGCGGCGGCAGCACCCGGGGGACCCAGCATGGTGGCACAATAAAAGGTACATTTGCATTGTAAGACGCACCCCTATTTTCCCCCGAAATTTGGGGGAAGAAAAGTGCGTCTTACAAAGCGAAAAATAAGGTAATCATTATCTGAAGTTTCAGTGCATATATGAAAATAGAGCACAATGGTGCAGAAAGGGTAAAGAGCGGTCCCATAGGCTGCAATGAATTATAGCATGGTAAGAATATAAATTTCTCATTTTTCTTATATTTTCATTCTTTATTTTTTTATTTTATTTTATCTTTATTTTTGTTTCCATCCGCAGCATTAGCACAGCATTGCGGAATCCCATAGGATTGCATGGGATGCTGTTTTTTTGCGTTTTCGCGGCAAAATCGCACTGTAAAAACCGCCGCGAAAACGTGAAAAAACCTGAACGTGTGAACCCAGCCTTAGAGAGTAGTCTTCAGCTCACCATATACATGTTTGATTACATAAGGTTTCAATCGCATCACACTTCGTGATAAGCTATTCCACAGTAAAAATCATGCTCTCCGACTAAGCAGCCGTATATCTCCGTCTCTTATGTAATCGTCATCTAGAAGGATTTGTCTTCTACATACATTCTTATGAACTTTACAGTATAAAGTAAGTAAATGAGGTTAAATAGAGAAAAAGAAACAGGGTGATAGAAGAATGCTCTAATTCGAGGAGAGATAGCGGACTTGGCGGCTGATTATTATTATTTCCAACTACTTAGATAGGCCTTCAGCAATGGCGTTATCCTTTCCTTGTACCATATTATAATCCTCAAAGTGTATAGGTCATCTGCTTGAATGTTTCAACTACTTGTCTATGTGGTGGTCTGTTGCCCTTTTAACTTTATGTATTCGTCAGTTTCTCTATATAATACCTATGGAGCCCAGATCTCCCTACATTTAGCCTGCGAGAGATGTGCGCGAGACACTATTTCTTCTATATCTTCTTTATATTGCTTTCATCATACATGTTGTAGAAATTACTTGCCAGATAGTAGACAAAAAGAGCTTGAATTTTGACAGATTAATATTATGGTGGCTTGTGTATTTGTCAGATATGATAATAAATATAGACTCAAGATTTATTCTCTAGTGGCTGATTTTCTTATAAAATGGAACAAGTAGAAACATTGTGTAATGCAGAAAAAAGCATCGGAATGATTAAAAAAAGCTTTTAGAACACCACCTGCTGTTAAGAAAACATATCACAGAATAATAAGGAAAAGAAGGAATTTGTCCTACCAGTAATGCTATTTTCAGGAGTCCATCATGACAGCACCACCTGAAGGTAGTCCTTCTTATCCTTGATAGGGACAGGAACACGGAAGAGTTTAAATGTCCCCTCCCCACCACCACCCACCAGTGATTTTTTTTTTTTTTTTTTTAAGTACCACAACAGGATGGATGCAATAATGTGCTTATTGAATTTCCTTCTACATACGTTTACCTCTCATAGCAGATAGGAAATCCAAGGGAGGGGATATAAGGTGTGCTGTTACAATGGAATCCTGGAAATACCATTACGTATAGGACTTAATATCTACTTTCCGGGACGGACCTCCTGACAGCACCACCAGGAGAAATACCAAATAACTTTTAGGGCGGGATCACTGCTTGAAGGACTTTCCCCCCAAAGGCTGTCTGTTGGTTTGACAGAACGTCCAATTTGTAATATCTACAAAAGTAAAGTTTGAACAGGTTGCTGCTCTGAAGATCTGATCTACTAAGGCCCCTGCTCTCTCTGCCCATGAAGTTGATATTGCTCTTGTTGAGTGAGCTCTGATTTTCTCTGGGTGAGAACGTCCTACTGTAACGTAAAGAGTTGATTGATGTTTTTATCCACCTAGCAAGCGTAGATTTCGCTGCCTTCTTTTCTTTGTTTTTCCCCCAAATTGTATGAAGAGGTTTGAGTCGATTCTCCAAGCTTTTGTGACAAGTATTGTAGGACCATTCTTCTGAAGTCCAAAGAGTGGAATGAAAACTGCTGATTTTTATAATTTTGGCACAAGGAAGGCAAGATAATAATAACTCTTGTTTCTGTGGAAGTCAGTGAGCAGCTTGGGTAGAAATACTGGATCCAATCTCAGAATTATACAGTTTGTATTTTCAAGTACGGATCTTTAACCCCTTTACCCCCCCCCCCCCCCCCCAGGGTAGTTTGCACGTTCATGATCGGGCCAATTTTTACAATTCTGACCACTGTCCCTTTATGAGGTAATAGCTCTGAAACGCTTCCATGGATCCCGGTGATTCTGACATTGTTTTCTCGAGACATATTGTACTTCATGTTAGTGGTAAAATTTCATTGATATAACTTGTTTATTTGTGAAAAAAATGGAAACTTGGCGAAAATTTTGAAAAAAAAACTGTTTACTTTACATCACCACAATTTTGGAACCCCAATTTTTTTTTTGTTAGGAAAGGGTTAAAACTTGACCAACGATTTCTCATTTTTGCAACACCATTTTATTTTTACGGACCACATCAAATTTGAAGTCACTTTGAGGAGTCTATATGATAGAAAATACCCAAAAGTGACACCATTTTTAAAACTGCACCCCTCAAGGTGCTCAAAACCACATTGAAGAAGTTTATTAACCCTTCAGGTGCTTCACAGGAATTTTTTTTGAATGTTTAAAAAAAAAAGAAATTAACATTTAACTTTTTTTCCACAAAAAAATTGCTTCAGGTCCAATTTTTTTTATTTTACCAAGGGTAACAGGAGAAATTGGACTGAAAATGTTATTGTGCAATTTGTCCTGAGTACGCTGATAGCTGATATGTGGGGGGAACCACTGTTTCTGCGCATGGCAGAGCTCAGAAGGGAAGGAGCGCCATTTGACTTTTTCAATGTAAAATTGGCTGGAATTCAGATCGGATGCCATGTCACGTTTGGAGAGCCCCTGATGTACCTAAACAGTGGAAACCCCCCACAAGTGACCCCATTTTGGAAACTAGACCCCCTAAGGAACTTATCTAGATGTGTGGGGAGCACTTTGAACCGCCCCAGTGCTTCACATAAGTTTATAACGCCCGGGCGTGAAAAGAACAAAATCATATTTTTTCCACAAACATGATCTTTTAGTCACCAAATTTTTTATTTTCCCAAGGGTAACAGGAGAAATTGGACCCCAAAAGTTGTTGTCGAATTTGTCCTGAGTACGCTGATACCCCATATGTGGGAGAAAACTTCTGTATGGGCACACATCGGGGCTCGGAAGGGAAGTAGTGACATTTTGAAATGCAGACTTTGATGGAATAGTCTGCGGGTGTCATGTCGCGTTTGGAGGGCCTCTGATGTGCCTAAACTGTTGAAACTCCCCACAAGTGACCCCATTTTGGAAACTAAACCCACTAAGGAACTTATATGGATGTGTGGTGAGCACTTTGAACCCCCAAGTGCATCACAGAAGTTTATAACGCCCGGGCGTGAAAATAAAAAAATCATTTTTTTTTCCACAAAAATGATATTTTTCCCTCAATTTTTTTTATTTTCCTAAGGGTAACAGGAGAAATTGGACCCCAAAAGTTGTTTTGCAATTTGAACCTGTGTAGGCTGATACTCCATATGTGGGGGTAAAACACTGCTTGGGCGCATGGCAGAGCTTGGAAAGGAAGGAGCACCATTTGACATTTTCAACGCAGAATTGGCTGGAATTGAGATCAGATGCCATGTTGCGTTTGGAGAGCACCTGATGTGCCTAAACAGTGGAAACCCCCCAATTCTAACTCCAACCCTAACCCCAACACACCCCTAACCCTAATCTCAGCCCTAACCAGAAAATGGAACTAAATACATTTTTTTTTTTATTATTATCTTTCCCTAACTAAAGGGAGTGATAAAGGGGGTTTGATTTACTATTTATGGAGGTTTTTAGGTTTGGCAGCTGTCATACGCTAAAAGACGCTTTTTATTGTAAAAATAGTTTTTGCATCACCACATTTTGAGAGCTATAATTTTTCCATATTTTGACCCACTGAGTCATGTGAGGTCTTATTTTTTGTGGGACGAGTTTGTTTTTATTGGTACCATTTACGGGTACGTGACATTTTTTGACCGCTTTTTATTCCGATTTTTGTCATGCAGAATGAACAAAAACCAGCATTTCATGAATTTCTTTTGGGGGGTGCGTTTACACCGTTCCACGTGCGGTAAAATTGATAAAGCGGTTTTATTCTTTGGGTCAGTACGATTACAGCGATACCTCATTTAGGTCTTTTTTTATGTTTTGGCGCTTTTATGCAATGAATGCAATTTTATATCAAATATAATTATTTTTGCATCGCTTTATTCTGCGAGCTATAACTTTTATTTTTTCGCTGATTATGCTGTATGGTGGCTCGTTTTTTGCGGGACAAGATGACGTTTTCAGCGGTACCATGGATATTTATATCTGTCCTTTTGATCGCGCGTTATTGCACTTTATGTTCGGCGGTATGATAATAAAGCATTGTTTTTTGCTTTGTTTTTTATTTTTTAAGGGGTTCGCTAAAGGGGTTAACTAATGGGAGAGTTTTATAGGGCGGGTTGTTATGGACGCGGCGATACTAAATATGTGTACTTTTATTGTTTTTTTTTTATTTCCAAAAAATGAATTTATTAGGGAATATTTTTTTTTTTTTTTAATTTATTTAGCGATTTTTTTATAAATTATTTTATCAATAAGAGCTGCCAGCACGCAGGTTTCTAAGGTACACATCGGGCAACTAAATGACGCGCGCCGCTTAGTAACTCGATATTTACCTTAGAGACCAGCTCCCATCGCCTGCTTAGAGCGCTGGGAGCCTCGCTGATCGTTGGCTCCCGCTGCCACATGCAGCGACGTGCGCTGGCCAGCGGGAGAGCAATGATGAAAAAATGGCCCAGGACGATGCTGCACGATCAGCGATACCCGGCAGGGGGGCCGATCGCTAATCCCCGTCACAAAATCAGCGATCTCGCTGTGTGTGAAGGGGCCTTAACTCTTCCACCCAGAGGTTCATTGAATATCTGGCAACATAAGTGGTGGCTATGTTTGCTTTAATGATAACCGAGGAGGCTTCCCAGGCTTTCTTAAGGAGGTCTTCTGATCTCTTCTCCTTTGGATTCTTAATATTGAATGAGTCTTCAAATAGAATGGAGGTCTTCCTAGCCACCCTGGCTACTGGTATGTCGATCTTTGGGATTTCTTCCCAAACTTTGGCCTCATTTGGGTCAAAGGGAAGGAGACATTTAAAATCCCTTGGGATAACTAGCTTTTTTCCCCACATCTTCCTATTCCTCAAGGATCATGGCGGTGATGTGTTTATTTACAGGGAAAACTATTTCTGTGAACTGTTAGGCCGCCGAATATTTCATCCTGAATTGTCAATGGTTCACAGGGGTCCTCAATCTTCATTGTATCCCTGATGGCCTTGTAAGAGTGCGCCTGTATTCTCTGAGGAAAATAAGTACTTCTTCTTTTCCTCAGGTAACAATGGTCCAGAGCTTTCACCTTCACCTAACTCCAGGTCAGAGAACTAAAATAATTCCCCTTCCTCTGAGCTTGAGTCCACATCCCACCTAGAACGTTTAGACCAGAGAGATTGAGGCGGGATAAGAGCAGAAACAGTATTGGTTACCTCTTCCTCGAAAATTGCTCTCATGTCAGTTAGCTTGTGTGTTCCTGTCCTTATCAAGGATAAGGAGGACTACCTCCTGGTGGTGCTGTCAGGAGGGACGTTCTGGAAAATGGGCCTCGTAATAAAATAGTCTCATAGCAACTCAAACTGTACCATCTTTGTGTAAAATAGACTGGACAAAAATGTGACCTATGGGTTACAGTCATCAAAACTGCTTATTCTGACTCTGCTCTTCTACATGTAGACAGGTATTTCAATGCCAAATCTTTTTAAGGGTATGTGCACACAGCACCTATTAGACTTTTTCCTGAAGCAGCCTTGCTGTTGGGAATCTTTCACTACATACTCTCAGGATAGAGTATGGGCGGCATCCCACTGGACGCTGACTGAAGAATTAACATGTTACTTCTTTTTGCAGACTGGATTAAAAGTAGTGACAGAAGAAGAACGTGTGCACAGCAATGTCATTTTGACATTGCGGTGCACTATGTTCACTTTATGGGATGCTTTTTAGGCAAATTCTGGCAGAATCCACCTAGAAAAGATGTTATGTGCACATTCGCCAAGACCTAAATCTGTCTTAATTACTTAGTTTTGTTCACAGTGAACTCCAATTTAAATGTTTTCATTATAAAGAGCCAGGGTTTTCATTCTGGTTTTCTTTTGCTGCTTTCAGAGGGCTGAAAAAAATGTCTTTACGCGAGTGCTGGCAGGATTTATTTTGAACTACAACCATCATGGTTTGTGCATGTTGTTACAACACATAGATATATTGTACAGAAGTATTTCATAAAGTTTATTTGGTTTTGCTAGGCGTTCTATATCAGTGTCATAAAAAGCAACGTAATTTGCCACACATATGCTGTCCTAAACTTCAAAGCCTCATAGGCATATATGAGGCAGTCAAGTCCAAGTCAAGGCTGGTTTGTACTTGGACAGCAATACATGGACATCGGAATTTGGCCTAAAATTAAAACAAAATCCAAATCTCTTGTCATAGAAAATGAGTGCCTATATGCAATCCTCATCAATGTACACAGTTATGCAAAAGTCAAAAAATTAAACCAGTGTTGAGCTGTTTAACTGCAGAAAAACTGTTTTGTTTTGTTTTTTTTGCAGCACAGGTCTTGGCTGTATACCCAACAGCAAAGATAGCAATTAAAAAAAAAAGCTATGTGAAGTCAGGGCAAGTCATACAAGTCCATGAGCAGGTCTCTATCGCTTCATTTTGCCTTTCTTGAAACCATTGCTCTTCCCCCTGCCAAAGGCCGATTTCTTCATCTGGTGTACCATTTGCTTTGTTTTGTTGTTTCTCAGTTTCTTCATTCCGCCCTTTTGTAAGAAAAGTTGCTTTTCTTTTACTTTCCTCTGTTTCAGGATCTGTTGTTTGCTACGCAGCTCAGATTTGACCTTGCCACGGGGTCCAGTAGCTTCAGGGCGAGGTATCCCTTGAGCGCCTCTACGTCCACCTATTGGAAACAGAAGAAAGTAACATGGTTACTATCTATATCTACACACACACATATACCGTATTTTCCGCTTTGTAAGACGCTCTTTTTTTCCCCCCAAATTTGGGGGGAAAACGGGGGTGCGTCTTACAAAGCGGACATGCCTTAGGGTACGTGCACATGCTGCGGATTCCGCTGCGGATTAATCCGCACGGATTTTGCAAAGACCTGCGGATTATCTGCGGTTTTGCCTGCGGTTTGGTCCTGCGGATTCACTATCTCCACAATGGTGGAGATAGGAACCCGCAGCGGTTTCCGCAGAAAGAATTGACATGCAATTCTTTCTGCGGATTCAAAACCGCAGCAAATCCGCGCGGTTTTTTCCGCAGCGTCGGCACAGCGTTTTTGTTTTTTCCATTCAAATGAATGGTACTGTACACTGCAGCTAAAACTGCTGCGTGTCCGCAGCGGCCAAAACCGCTGCGGAAACGCAGCGGAATCCGCAGCGTGTGCACACAGCCTTACCTAGGCTGTGATCGGGGGCATCCGGCGGTTGCTGGCCGGTGCTGCGGGTGTCTCCGATGCCGCGTTGTGTGCCCGTCGATGCCCGATTTTTTTTTTTACCGGCACCACCGCGCGCACACAGGGAACCCAGGGAAAATTGCCGCCAGCACATGCGCAGATGCGATCTCGGGACCCAGCTCTCGAGAGATGAGATTTCAGATCTCATCTCTCGAGAACTGGATCCCGAGATCCCATCTGCGCACGCGCCAGCGTCCATTTTTTTACCGGCACACAGGGAACCGAGGAAATGCCGGGGCTCTGGCCTGTCGCACAATGTCGGCAGAGCCCCCAGGCATCGACGGGCACACAACGCCGCACCGCTGGGCACCGGAGACACCCGCAGCTCCGGACAAGCAGAGAAACCCGGCAACAGCACAAGACCTTGCAGCAGCAGCAACGGCACACATCGGAGCCCCCCCTCATTCCTGAATGCGGCCTGCAGCATCACTCCACGCCTGCTTCCTCCAGCAGCGAGCCTGGGACCCCGCTACACCACAGCCACCAACCCCGGTAAGCAATAAGATGCAAGGATTATAAGAGGCACCATCATTTTATTAAAAAATATTTTTTTCTTATTTTTCTCCTCAAAATTTGTGGTGCGTCTTATAATCCGGAGCGTCTTATAAAGCGAAAAATACGATATATATATATATTTTTTTATTTATTTTTTTAAGATTAAAATGTACAGTGGGTACGAAAAGTATTCAGCCCCCTTTAAATTTTTCACTTTTTGTTTCATTGCAGCCATTTGGCAAATTCAAAAAAGTTCATTTTTTTTCTCCACTCTGCACTCCATCTTGACTGAAAAAAAACAGAAATGTAAAAATTTTTGCAAATTTATTAAAAAAGAAAAACTTCTATTCAGACCCTTTGCTCAGTATTAAGTAAAAGCACACTTTTGAGCCAATACAGCCATGAGTCTTCTTGGAAATGAAGTTTTTCACACCTGGATTTGGGGATCCTCTGCCACTCTTCTTTGCAGATCCTCTCCAGTTCTGTCAGGTTGGATAGTGAATGTTGGTGGACAGCCATTTTCAGGTCTCTCCAGAGATGCTCAATTGGGTTTAGGTCAGGGCTCTGCCTGGCCAGTCAAGAATGGTCACAGAGTTGTTCTGAAGCCACTCCTTTGTTACTTTAGCTGTGTGCTTAGAGTCATTGTCTTGTTGAAAGGTGAACTTTTGGACAAGTCTGAGGTCCAGAGCACTTTAGAAGAGGTTTTCATCCAGGATATCTCTGTAGTTATCCGCATTCATGTTTCCTTCAATTGCAACCAGTTTGTCCTGTCCCTGCAGCTGAAAAATACCCCTATAGCATGATGCTGCCACCACGTTTCACTGTTGGGATTGTATTGGGCAGTGCTTGCTTTTCTCCACACATACCGCTTAGAATTATCACCAAAAAGTTTTATCTTCCTCTCATCAGACCAGAGAATCATTTTTCTCATAGTCTGGGAGTCCTTCATGTTTTTTTTGTTTTTTTAGCAAACTCTATGCGGGCTTTCATATGTCTTGCACTAAGCAGAGGCTTCAGTCAGGCCACTCCGCCATAAAGGCCCGACTGGTGGAGGGCAGCAGTAATAGTTGACTTTGTTGAAATTTCTCCCATCTCCCTACTGCATCTGTGGAGCTCTGCCACAGTGATCTTGGGGTTCTTCTTTACCTCTCTCACCAAGGCTCTTCTCCCACGAATGCTCAGTTTGGCTAGATGGCCAGGTCCAGGAAGACTTCTGGTGGTCCCAAGCGTCTTCCATTTAAGGATTATGGAGGCCACTGTACTCTTAGGAACATTAATACTGCAGAAATTCTTTTGTAACCTTGGCCAGATGTGTGCCTTGCCACAATTCTGTCTCTGAGCTCCTTGGCTAGTTCCTTTGACCTCATGATTCTCATTTGGACTGACATGCACTGTGAGGTCTTATATAGTCAGGTGTGCCTTTACAAATCAAGTCCTAACAGTTTAATTAAACACAGCTGGACTCCAATGAAAGAATAGAACCATCTCGAGGAGGATCACAAGGAAATGGACAGCATGTGACAAATATAAGTGTCTGAGCAAAGGGTCTGAATAGTTATGACCATGTGATATTTCAGTTTTTCTTTTTTAATAAAGTTGCAAAAATTTCTACATTTGCTTTTGTCCAATCAAGATGGGGTGCAGAGTGTACACTAATGAGAAAAAAAAATAATTTTTGAATTTACCATATGGCTGCAATGAAACAAAGAGTGAAAAATTTAAAGGGGTCTGAATACTTTCCCTACTCACTGTAAATTAAAGTATTTGTAGTGAATTTTCAAGTAAACTGCACCATTACAAAAGGAGAATAAAGTGATAAGGCTTTATATGCAGATTTATAAAGTTTTCTGAGATATATAAGGGTATATTCACTAAACCTATTTTTCATGAGGAAAATCAGGAAACGATCAAATGAACAAGCGTTTCTAGGTAAAAACGACTTGTTCTTATGTTCAGTCTTTTGAGCGTCTTTTAACCTCTTCAGGTTTCTAACACCGTCAAGCAGTTAAAAAAAAAAGTGACCTGACCATTCTACTAACATTTTCCACTCTGAAGACACCCTGTACTTTTACAATGCAAGTCAATGAGAAAGCTCAAAAGATGCCTGGATGTCGTTTGGATCGTTATGCAATCATTTTTGCAAAAAAAAAAAAAAACAACACAACCCTGGCGGTTGAAATTAACAACTGAAAAACGACAGTTTAAAAAAAAAAAAAAAAGTCACAATAACTGTGGAAAGCGCTTAAGAAAACTCCACTGGTGGCCTAAACCATCAGAAAAAAACGCTCAGGTAAACAACCAGTAAAACAATACAAAAGATGGAGTTTCAGTGATTCATTAGAATCCCTGAAACTTGATAGGACGATAAACATGATTGGAATACAAGACTAGAAGGATAAAACTTATTTGCAAGGAGCAAGCTTGATAAACGAGGAGGAGGTGTCGCATTGTATGTTAGAAAAGCATATATCTGCACAGAGATTGAAGCTTCAGAGACTGGGAGTTCTGTGGAAACTGTTTGGGTAAGAATACAAGGACAGAACAATGGAAAGGACACCATTGTAGGCATTTACTACAGGCTGCCTGTGCAAGCTGAAGATATGGATGAACTCTTTATGCATCAAATGGCCAAGTTCTCCAAAAAATATGACATAGTGGTCATGGAAGATTTCCACTATCCAGACATTTGTTGAGATTCTCTCTCTGGCAAAACTAACAGGTCAAGCAAATTCTTATCCTCTCTTGCTGACAACTTTATCTTCCAAAAGGTAGGGGAGAAAACAAGGGGATCGGCTACCTTGCATCTAATCATCATAAACAGGGAGGAAATGGTTGAGGAAGTAACGAGTGGCTGGGACACTAGAAGGAAACCACCATGCTATTTTAGAATTTTGGATAACTAGAAGAGGAAGACCTATGAAGACTCAAGACTTCAAGGTTAGATTTCAGTAAGGCAGATTTTAAAGGACTCAGAAAGAGAATCAGAGGGATCCAATGGCTTGATATCCTTAAAGACAAAATGTCGAGGAAGGATGGGAAATTTTGATAAATTAGATTCTCAAAGCACAATCGTTAACAATCCCAAAAAGAGGGAAGAATTCGATGCAATTAAGGCAACCAGGAAAGATGAACACATAACTTAAATACATGCTAAAAAGGAAGAAAAATGTTTATCAAATGGAAAGAGGGAGGCATATCTAAATAAAAATATAATGCTGTCTGCACAACCTGCAGGGCACAAATCAGATTAGCTAAAGCTGACAATCTTGAGAATCTTGTTGACCGACTCTATAAATAGAGAATCATAAGTTGAGGATCCAAGAAAAGCACTTCTGAGCATTCGCGCTGCTTTAGTGATAAGAATTCTTCAGAAACACATATAAATCTTTCAAGTTCTTTATTATATGTACTACAGAAACTACGCGTTTCGAGGTGACAAACCTGAAGAAGAGGTGCGGTTTGTCACCTCGAAACGCGTAGTTTCTGTAGTACATATAATAAAGAACTTGAAAGATTTATATGGATTTCTGAAGAACTCTTATCACTAAAGCAGCGCGGATGCTCAGAAGTGCTTTTCTTGGATCCTCAACTTATGATACCTAGTGGACGCTGTCCACCTGCACGAGCTCTGCAGCAGCTATATGACTGCAACAAAAGTTGAGTGGTTGTGTCTGAACACAACCCATAAAGGGTGAGTACTCCAGAGTACTTTTATATTTTAATTGATTTATACCAGGTGAAGCCCTATGTCTGCGCCCCCGCCCTTGTTTTCTCTTACATAGAGAATCAAGCGTCTCGTGATAATTCGGGGGCTCCTGAGCTAATGACGTGTCAGACTCGTATTCAGAGTCATGTTCGCTGCGAACGTCAGGAGAGGGAAAACGAGAGATGGAACTCGCAGATGCCGAAGAATGAGCATGATCGGGGGACGAGTCATGGGTCCGTTTTCTAAAAACCTGATCTTCCCTTGACCGAATACGACCCCTGCTGGTGGACGGTTCCCGACTGTCGCCAGAGCCCTCCGCAGTCGGCAAAGAGACGTTCTGACTTAAAGAGGAGCCCCAGAGGGAGTCTATTGCTTTGGTCAGGGAATCCACAGACCGTGACAGGGACGCAGCCCACTCAGGGGGACTAAACTCAGTGGGATCGGTGGCAGCGGCGGCCTCTGGGTACATTCCGGTTGACAATTCGTGCATAATGGAGTATTGTGAGCAAGGCTGTATAGCACGTGGCACATGAGGTAAAAAAAACACTGTTTTTTGTTAGCCTTCTCCTTAGATTGAGACATAGTGTAGTCGTAGAAGCTATAGGCAGAATATGGGCCGCAGATTGCAGAGAGGAGTATCGTACGTGCAGAGAAGGGGTTAATGTCACCTGCTGTGGCACAGTGCAGTTTACCCAGGTCCTGTTCATGTCCCCAGGGGAGAAATTGTGCTCTCCGCGATCCTTTTGAGGCTCCTTCCAGAGTTATCCACAAAGCTAATAAGTGCCCCTCTCAGCCGTCAGGACGCAGGCTGAGTGAAAAGTTATGGCCCCCGAGAACAGGAAAGCGCTTCTCGTTCAAAACGAGACGCGCCAGTAACGTGGGTGGCACCCACTCGAGGTGGGCGGAGCTAAGGACCTGCGGCCTAGACCCGCTAGAAGCCAAAAGCTCAATTTATGGCGGCCGCCGGCTGAAGAAAGGCCGCTGCCTGACAGCGCAAACTCCGCTGGGCACCGGAACAGCGCTCCCCCTTCCCCCCCCAGGGACCAGGAACCACTGCCTGTTGCGCGGTCATGACGGCTGTGCAGTGACAAGCCGTCTCAGATCAGCCCGTCATACTCACGGAGGCGGTATAGCAGGACCAGAGCTGCGCTGTTCTTAAAGGTATATTGCTCAATCGATCCACCTTTACGCAGGGGGATGGAGAGGTTGCCGCTTGCATCGGTGGGCTGCAGAACGTCATTATATGGGGCCTTGTCGGCTGTATGCCTGAATCCGGGGGAGGAAACATGAAGGTGACACTCCATTTGCCTCTGGTGCAGGAACCGGCAGGAACCGTCACCTTAAAATGAGCCTAGGCATCACCGCTTCGTCGCAGGAGAGGGTACGGGGAGGTATACTCCGCGTTTTCGCCTGTTGAGGGTTCGGGGGAGATCGGACCCTAGAAAGGATCCGTCACCTCCTTCACTCCGATACATAAAAAAATAAAATAAAAACGGTGGGGTCTGAAACCAGACCCAAGTGCCTCCTACAGACACTAAGCAAGAACTGGTAAAATCTCAGCCAGTGAGAGGGTGAATACTGCAGAGCAGGAGTTAATTTTCTCTGTGTTCACTTAGTGTCCTCCTAGTGGCAGCAACATAACACCCATGGTCCTGTGTCCCCCAATGAGGCGTAGGAGAAAAAACAAAAACGGTAAATCGCCATGTTGGAAAGAAGTTAAAAAGAACCTAACAGCTGACACATGATGCCCGATCCAGGGGCAGCATGTGTCAGGCACTGGCTGTATGATCACAGACAGGCATGTTTGACTTTGAAACACTGCAGTTTTTCAGAGAAAAAACAGGATTTTTGTGTTGCTTACCATAAAATCTGTTTCTCGGAGCCTTCATTGGGGGACACAGAAACCATGGGTGTATGCTGCTGCCACTAGGAGGCTGACACTATGTATAGAAAAAGGTTAGCTCCTCCTCCGCAGTATACACCCCACCGACCGGCACTAATTTCTTCAGTTAGTGAGAAAGCAGTAGGAGAAGTAACAAAACAGAATGAAAACAGAACAGACAACTCAACTGTAATCAACAAACAACATAAGAACAGGAGTTGCAGAATATGGGAGGGTGCTGTGTCCCCCAATGAAGGCTCCGAGAAAAAGAATTTATAGTAAGCAACCCAAAAATCCTGTTTTCTCTATCGCTTCATTGGGGGACACAGAAACCATTGGACGTCCCAAAGCAGTCCCTGGGGAGGGAAAAGCAAACCTCCATTAGGTCTGAGGACTCACCACCGCCGCCTGCAGGATCCTTCTAAAATTTGGCAAACGTGTGGACCGAAGACCAGGTTGCCGCTTTGCAGAGCTGCTGTGCACAAGCTCTGTGGTGCACCGCCCAGGAGGCACCCACTGCCCGGGTAGAGTGAGCTCTAATTCCAGGAGGGGGCACTCGATGCTTGACCCGGTAGGCCTCCAGAATTGCCGATCTGATCCAGCGAGCAATGGTAGCCTTAGAGGCCGGCTGACCTTTCCGCGCACCATCTGGAATGATGAAAAGAGAGTCTGTCTTCCGCAAGGGAGCCGTCCTAGCCAGGTAAACCTTCATCGCCCTGACCAGGTCTAGCTTGTTCAAGGAGTGCTCCAGAGGGTGGATTGGACCCGGACAAAAGGACGGGAGAACAATGTCCTCATTTAGGTGGAAAATGGACACCACTTTAGGAAGGAAGGCGGAGGCCGCAGGACCACCTTGTCCTGATGGAGCACCAAGAAAGGGCTGCCAATTCCGACACGCGCCGGATGGAGGTGATGGCCACCAGAAAGGCTACTTTCCAAGAGAGAAGGGACAGGGAGACTTCCCTGAGAGGTTTAAAGGGAGACCGTTGAAGAGCCTCCAGAACCAGATTGAGATCCCATGGATCCTCGGGAGCGCGGTACGGAGGTGCGGTACGAGCCACTCCCTGAAGAAAGGTTTTGACCTGCGGATGGGAGGCCAACGTCTTCTGAAAAAGAATGGAAAGCGCCGAAACTTGACCCTTCAAAGAGCTGAGGGCAAGGCCCGAATCTAGGCCTGCCTGGAGGAACGCCAGGATAGAAGGGAGAGAAAAGGACATAAGCGAAACGTCATTGTCCTCGCGCCAAGTGAAATAGGCCTTCCACGTACGATAATAAATTCTGGAAGACGATGGTTTTCTAGACCGAATCATGGTGTGAATAACCCGATCTGAAAAACCTGACCGCTTCAGAACCACGGTTTCCACAGCCACGCCGTTAAATTGAGCGGCAGAGAATTGGGGTGGCAGATTGGACATTGAGACAGCAGATCTGCTCTGTCTGGAAGCTTCCAGGGGGCGTCCGCGAGAAGGTTGATGATGTCCGTGAACCAAGCTCTTCTGGGCCAATCCGGAGCGATGAGGATGACTGGTACCCCTTCTGCCTTGACCTTCTTCAACAGCTTGGGGAGAAGAGGAAGAGGAGGGACAGCTGTTTCGGGGTATTGCCCCTCATATTCTACTAGGCATTGCTCCTACCGGCCAGTTTCCTACTCCACACTGATGAGGGGCAATACCCCGAAACAGCTGTCTGTGGATGGATACCATGTTTTGGCATAGGTGGCTTCCTTCATTGGAGACTCCCCTTCCCGTGGTTGTTCCTTCCCGGGGAAAGACCTGGCTAGTCATTGCTTGCGTTGCGAAACATGTGATGGTGTCTCCGCGGCTTGTGTATGTTTTTACATATTTCCCATAAGGGATGGGGGCATTGCTCTAGAATCACTGCGTTGAGAAACGTGATGGTGTCTCCGCAGTGTTGGATGTTGATCTCCATGAGTTCCTTCATCCTCTTTTTTCACTGTGCTGTTAGATAGTCTGGACACAGGAGCGTCTACAGAGGGAGAAACCGACCAGTTGTCGGTGAGCTCTTGAGAGAATGGATACAGCACGCCGAGGAGCTTCCCTCTTTGAAAGCGCCTGGTCGGATTTTCCCTTTCCCTGGTGAGGAGCTTGGCAAACTCAGAATGAGGAGCGAAAACTCTGGAAGGTGTTTCTGCCCGTCTGAACGAAACCTCCTGATCTGAGGGTTTCGCAGGGGAGTCTGAGATCTTGAAAGTATAGTTAATCGCTGCAATGAGGTTCTGTACCGTAACCTTCATGTCCGCGGTATGGTCCGAATCCAGCTCTAAAATCTCCTCGGATGGTGCATCCGAGAACGCTTCGCCTGGCTCAGGTGAGGAGGCACAGGAAGGAGACTGCTGGGAAGGACTATGTGGTGAGATGGAGCGAGGGGAGGCTTCCGGCCGGAGATCCTGCCTGGGTCTTTTGCGGCTCATGCTGGCTGTTTCAGATGGAACCTCATGTGACCTGCTGGGTCCTGCAGATGTGTCCAGGGGCAACTTATCAAGAATGGCCACTAGGGACTGAGACACCCTAGTGAGATCCGCCTCTGATTGAGATAGGGAAGAAGCCCAGTCAGGAATGGGAGATTCGCTCTCGCGTGGAGCAATAGGGGGCTCCTGGGCGGTGGGCTGAATGGGGTTGCTGCAGTCGATGCAGAGGGGAGTGGACTGACCTGAGGGAAGTTTGCGTTTGCAAGAAGAGCATGCAAAGAACTTGACTAAAGTGCAAGTGGAAGCCGGAGGACGAGCACGATCAGGCTTAGAGTTAGACATAGTGAGGGAAGTCACTGAAGCAGTGCCAGAAGGTTGGGGGACAGGAGGCAGGGGAGGGTGTCAGTCTGCAGTTGCAGAGCTACTCACGGTCCGGTGTCCTGTGGATGCTTCCAGCGAGCGCTGCTGCACAGCTCGTCCGTATGCAGTGACCACAGAAATGGCGACAGAGTCCGGCTGACAGGCTGGAGAAAATGGCGGCCGCCTGAGGGGAGCCTGGTAGGAAAAAGTGCGCGCTTCCTTGAGGCGACAGGGAGGAGGGCGGGACTACCTGCAGCCAAGGATGGCACCGCCCGCTGCTGATAGGCAGGCTAGGGGGCCGAGCGCCACCTCCGGAGCGCCAACGTGGAGGGAGAGGGCGGGCGTAGAACGGGCGGGAGAGAAGCCCGCCTAAGGGAAAAGGCGGGGGGCGTGGCCGCAACGCCGGCAAGGCCCCAATTGAAGCCGGCTCCTGGATTAGATGCGGTGGCCGGCGGGGCGGCGCTGCACAGCCGCATGATCGCTCCGCTATGGATCTATGCCCGTCGCCCGGCTGCTGAGCTGAACCAGGATTCGTGCCCGCCGCCCGGCTGCTGGTGCTGAAATAAGATAAGTGCAGCCGGGGAAAGGGGAGGGGAGAGCCGTGATACCTGGGGAAATGCCACTTAGGGCGCCCGCTCCACAAGGTACCCGAGCCAGCAGCGTGGCTGCCCATATGAAAAGAGCTAGGTGCAGCTGGGGAGTCATGGGAGGGCAGGGAGAGGAAGGGCTTGGCACTCCGGGGTCCCATACTTATCCTCTACCTGAGGCTCTTCTCATGATCCTGTCTTTTTCCATAGAAGGATGTCCGCGTCTCTTCCAGACCGACAGGCTCTGGTGGGCGAGTGGGTGGGAGACGGGGGCGAGGACCAGCTGGATCGCCTGACACGCATCCGTGCTCGGGGCTCTTGGTCCTGCCGTGGAGAGCTATGAGGATACGGGGTGGCAGTACACGCCGTACTCATAGTCTCTTTGTGGGACTACAGATGTGACTATTCACTCTGTATCCCTCCGGAACCTGAAAAGAAAATGACGCACACTGAGGTAGATATGGGTCTAATGAAAGACCCATGTCCACCTCCTACTGACACTAAGCTAAACTGAAGAAATTAGTGCCGGTCGGTGGGGTGTATACTGCGGAGGAGGAGCTAACCTTTTTCTATACATAGTGTCAGCCTCGTAATGGCAGCAGCATACACCCATGGTTTCTGTGTCCCCCAATGAAGCGAAAGAGAAACATGCTTTATTAACTGCCGGTGACCAAGACACCGCTGTAGACTAGTCAGACAGGCAGGTCCCCGGTGGCTTCTCTTCGGCCGCTGCCCTGGATTGATAGGTCTCTGCCTATGTGCGAGTACATGCAGAGAACCGTCAACCCAGGGCAGCGGGGAGAGAAGTCTCCGGGGATCCGCCTGTCCGACTACTTTATAGAGCCGGTCCCTGGTGGCTTTCAAAGTATATTTTACTCTGAAACACCCCAGTATTTCAGAGTGAAAGTCTTAGTTACTCACCGGTTAACGGTATTTTTCAGAGTCCATGACAGCACCACCTGAGAGAGGGGATCCGCCCTTCTTAGGAACAGGAAAAACCTACAGATACAAAAGGGCGGCACCTCTCCCACGCATCAGTTGGATTACAGAGTATAAAAGAGGACCTCCAAGGTTAATGCATAATTATATGTACAACAATATCAACACTTAAATCTTTATCACCCGTGGATATGTACAAAGGGAAGACGTGCACACCCAAATTAACTAAGGGAAGGGAATCTATGGGTGCTGTCATGGACTCCGAAAAATACCGTTAACCGGTGAGTAACTAAGACTTTATTCGGTCGTCCATGACAGCACCACCTGAGAGAATTACAGAGAGTAATCACTACTTTAGGGGGGGACTACAGCCTGCAGAACCCTGATACCGAAGGAGAGGTCTGCAGAGGCACCCAAGTCTAGTCTATAATGACTATAAAAAGTGCTCGGAGAGGACCAAGTGGCCGCCTTACAAATCTGGTCGATGGAGACTTCCGACCTCTCGGCCCACGAGGTTGCCACGGCTCTGGTGGAATGCGCCTTCAATTTCTCCGGAGCTACTCTACCTTTTGAGGCATAAGCTAACGAGATTGCTTCTCTAATCCACCTGGCTAGAGTACTTTTGGACACCCTAAGACCTTTCCTAGGGCCTTGGTAGGAGACAAAGAGAGCATTGTCTTTCTTCCAGGGATCGGTAGCTGCTAGATACTCCAAGAGGCATCTCCTAACATCTAAAGTGTGTAGCTTCTCCTCTTTCTCATTAATTGGTTTAGGGAGGAAGGATGGAAGGACTATTTCCTGCGACCTATGAAAGCTGGAGGCTACTTTTGGTAAATACGCTGGGTCGGGTCAAAGTATTACCCTATCCTCCTTTACCTGAAGAAAAGGTGGGCGCCTAGACAATGCCTGAATGTCGCTTACCCTACGGGCTGACGTTATGGCTATTAGGAAAGCTATTTTGAGGGACAGGCTCCTAATAGAGGCCGACGAGATGGGTTCAAATGGCGCTTCTGTCATAGCTGTGAGGACTAGGTTCAAATCCCATGGCGTGAGTCTATTCTTTACTATTGGTCTGGATCTACTCGCTGCTTTGATAAATCTTTTGACCCAATAATTAGCCGCGACGTTGCAGCTAAAGAGGGCCCCCAAGGCGGATACCTGTACTTTAAGGGTACTGGTGGAGAGACCCAAGTCCAGCCCTTTTTGTAAAAATTCCAAGATCTGGCCTATGGGGACGGAATCACCAGTATTTACATTTGAGCTTTCGAGGAACCTTTTCCAAATTCTGACGTAAATCTTAGTTGTCACTACTTTCCTACTTTTTAGTAGAGTGTCAATTAGGTCTGGAGAGAAGCCTTTACTTTCTAGCAGTGACCGCTCAAATTCCACGCCGTGAGATGTAGGCCAGCCACCTGAGGGTGGAAGACCGGGCCCTGGGACAGAAGGTCCGGGATGTCCGGGAGAACCCAAGGATCGTCTACCGACATGATCCTGAGGTTCGAAAACCATGCTCTTCTGGGCCAGAACGGGGTGATGACTATGACCCTTGCCCTGTCTTTCCTGATCTTCCTCAACACTAGAGGAAGTAGAGATAGGGGAGGAAAGGCGTAGGCTAGCCTGAAGTCCCATTTTATCAGAAGCGCATCTACTGCCAGAGGAGTCTCCCTGGGGTTTAGGGAGGAAAACTGTGTCGTTTTCGAGTTCTCCTTGGTGGCGAATAGATCCACCTCTGGCTGACCCCATCTCTGCACAATCTGAACGAAAATGGAGGTGTTTAAGGCCCACTCTCCTTGTTTTAACAGATTGCGGCTTAGGAAATCTGCCGCGATGTTCTCTTTCCCTCTTATGTGAAGAGCCGTGAGAGATAAAAAATGACGCTCTGCTAGCTGGAACAACTGTCCTGCCACCTTCATCAGAGTTCTGGATCGAGTTCCGCCTTGGTGGTTGATATAGGCCACGGCCACTCGATTGTCCGATAGAACTCGTACGTGATGGCCCTGTAGATACATAAGGAGCTCTTTAGCTGCGAGTACTACCGCTGTTAATTCTTTCAAATTAGAAGACATTTGTATCTGATCTCGTTCCCAAAGGCCCTGGACCAGAATTTCTTCCATATGTGCCCCCCAACCGGAAGGACTTGCATCCGTGGTGACCACGCGGGTAATGTTATACTCCCAAGGGACCCCTCTAGACAAGTTATTTCTTTCTAGCCACCATTCCAGGGACTCTATTGTGTTTCTAGATAAGGTCAGTCGACCTTCTAAGTTACCCCCAAGAATCCTCTGATACCATAAAACTTCGCCCTGTAGAGTTCTCGTATGAACTTGGGCCCACTGGACTGCGGGAATGCAGGATGAGAGGGAACCCAACAGGGACATGGCTTTCCTGAGGGACATGGAGGGGTTGTTGGAGGTGTTCAGGACCCGGTCATGCAGGTGCAGCAGCTTCTCTGGGGGCAGGCGGCATTCCTGCTTTTTTGAATCTAGGGTTAGGCCTAGAAATTGTTGAATTTTTAATGGCTGCAAACGGGATTTTTTGATATTAAGTAGCCATCCCAACCGCTCTAGAGCCGCCGTTGTTTTCTGTAACTGTTCTAAACACTGCTCGGCTGAACTGCCTATTATAAGGAGGTCATCTAAATAGGGGACGACTAGAATGTTTAGCTCACGCAGATGGGCCATCACTTCTGCCATCACTTTGGTGAATACTCGAGGCGCAACCGCCACCCCGAAGGGTAGGGCCGCGTACTGGAAGTGCTGGATTGACCCATCCAACTGAACCGCCAGTCTAAGGAAAGATTGGTGTGCTAGACCTATGGGTATATGATAGTAAGCGTCTTTCAGATCTAGGACCACCATGAAGCAGTTTTGAAACAGCATCTTTATTGCGGTGTTGATTGTTTCCATTTTAAATGGACGTACAACCAGGAATTTATTGAGGGCTTTGAGGTTAAATATAGCCCTAAATGAGTCGTCCGGTTTACGGACCAAGAACAGGGGGGAATAGAAGCCTTTCCCCCTCTCTTCCTCTGGAACTCTCGTCAGGACTTTTTTGTCCAGCAGCTCGAGGACCTCGGTCTCCAGGGCAGCTTGTTCTAGCGGGGAAGATTTGAGTGGAGTTACCTTGAACCGATCTTGGGGAACGCAGGCGAACTCTAGGTGCAGTCCTGTAGCTATCACCCCCAGTATCCAGCTGCTATTCGAGATTTTGGCCCAGGCCGGGTAGAAGGCAGATAATCTTCCTCCTACCGGAGCCACTAGTCATTGGGGCGGCTTCTTATTATCCCGTGATGGAACTTCTTGGCGCCCCCCTCCTCCATACATGAAGCCCGTACCTCTGGTTTTTCTGTTGTCCCATCTGTTCTGATCTCTGGCCTGTCTCCTGCGGGAATACCCTTTCCTAGAAAAGGGACGTCTCCAGGATGTATTCGGCAGACTCGGAAATTTCTTTTTCTCATCCCCGGCCTTCTCTAACAGTTCGTCTAGGACGGGGCCGAACAAGTATTCACCCTCACAGGGGATAGAACAGAGACGGGACCTGGCTTGGATATCTCCCGGCCAGCATTTTAACCAGAGGGCTCTTCGGGCCGAATTAGACAAGCTTGCAGACCTAGCCGCCATTCTTGCCGAGGCATCTGCCAGAAAGGCAGCAGCATTCTGGATAATTGGTAGAGACTTACGGATGGAGGCTCGCGAGGTTCCATCCTTTAGCTGAGAGTCCAATTGATCCAGCCAGACCATCATGGATCTGGCTGCGCACGTGGCTGCTATTGCTGGCCTTAGGGCGCCTGCTGACATCTCCCATGTGCCCTTTAAAAAGGAATCTGCCTTTTTATCTAGGGGGTCTTTAAGGGAGGCCATATCGTCGAAGGGTATAGATGACTTTTTTGAGGCTTTAGCTACCGCTGCATCCAGCTTGGGGGCCTTATCCCATCGACTAACTATTGGGTCCTCAAAGGGGTATCTACGTTTGAAAGCGGGCGGCATAGAACCCCTTTTTTCCGTTTTTTTCCACTCCCTGTCAATCAGGCTCTGGACTTTTTCGTTTAGTGGAAAAGTCCTTTGTTTTCTGGGGTCTAGACCCCCGAACATAATGTCCTGAGCAGACAGTTCTGTCTTTTTTTCTTCTACCCCCATGGTTGACCTTATGGTTTTAATTAATTTATCCATTTGGTCCAAGGGAAAGCAGAACCGGCTGGAATCCTCTTCGGAAGAAGAAGAGGAGGCCGAGGACTCTGAGGAGATATCTTCCTTCCTAGGGCCAACTGAAGACTCTGAGCCTGAAACACTAGCTCGTCTTCTTTTAGAAGAACCTTCTTTTGATAGGGCTTTTATTTCAGTCCTGATTAATTGCCTCAGGTCTGTAGCGAAGCTTGGAGCTTCTTCCGCTACCTGTATAAATAGGAAAGAGTGTAAGAGTCTGATACTCCACTCACGTTCTACCCCTCATCTCCGTCCCTACCGTCTGTCTCACGCAAGACTGACACAATCTCTTCGGGTGGCCATCTGGTAAGGGGCAACTACAGAGGGCACATTCCTTGTGCTTCTGCTTCCCTGTGGCCTTCTTCCCCTGAGAATCAAACACATAAGGGGACACTGCATCAGGGTACATTCTCGCAGATCTCTTACCCTTGCAGATGAGGACAGGTACCGGATCATGGGGGGCTGCGGGAGGATCCTTTGACCTAGAGGAACTGCTGTGGCTCCGTCCACTTGAACGTCCCTCCTTCCTCTTAGGTTGGTCACTGGGGCGCTTTGCCACGGGCTGCACCTCCTGTGGGTCCATGGGGGCTTCTGTTGTGTCCATCGTTGGGCCTCCAGAAGCACCTCCGCAGCGATGCCTTCTGCCTTAAGAAGGCTCCCCCTCCGGATTAGCAGGACTCTGTCCGGTGTTCGGGCCCCCCATTGGACCGCTCCCCGCGTTCCACCCCCTCCCCTTCAGGTGCCCGGCCCCCTCAGGCGGCGGGCGCGCATCGGCGCGCGTTCACCACAACCGGAAGTCGCCGGCATCCGACTTCCGGTTTCGGCGCTAGGCTCCGCCCCCTTCGCCGCGTCACAGAGGCCGCAGGGACGGGGGCTAGAACTGCGCCGCCGGCTCGGAACCGCCGCTCCCCTTGTGGGACACCGCCGGCGGCGCCCGCCCGAACGGACCGCACCCCCGGGGGAAGGAGACACAGGGGGACGACCCGCTTACCTCACCGGCCCGTGGAGAAGGCAACCGCCGGACCCTGTCTCCGCCTGCTCCTGCCGTGGAAATCCTACCCGGACCCACCGTGGCGCATCCAGGGCCCCCAGCGAGACCGAGGTAGCAGAACCCCCCGCTACCTGAGTCGGTCCGCTGGCCTGGGATTCGGTTATCCATGACGGACGATCTGTAGGGAGTTCTGTCCTTGTTAGGAACAGGAAACCAACTGATGCGTGGGAGAGGTGCCGCCCTTTTGTATCTGTAGGTTTTTCCTGTTCCTAAGAAGGGCGGATCCCCTCTCTCAGGTGGTGCTGTCATGGACGACCGAATAAACATACCTGGCTGTGTTCATACAGCCAGTGTCTGATACGTACAGCCCCTGGATCAGCAGCATGAGTCAGGTTCTCTTAAAACCACAGATGCCACTTTTGGTACATCTTGACAAATGTCAAAATGCATATCCAGGTAATGCACAGGGTTCCTATATATTGCTCTGTCTTGTCTACTTTAGATAGATATTTTTAATGTATTTATTCCATCATGTCTTCTACTTGTCAAACTGATTAATATTGTACATGAAAAATGATTGTTATTCACATTTGGTGTATGTGGTGACACTTGTATCAATATTTATTTCAATATATAGTTGTTCTGGGCGTTTCTATGAGCAGTCTACCCTATGCTGGGATATTTTTCCTGGTCTTTTGGGAAATTCATTCTAACGCTATGTTTTATGTAAATTTTAAGCAATAACATGTGATTTTATACTTTGGTTTCATTTTGGTGGGTCTGGATATTTGGGTTTATTTTAATTTAGGTATTTCTGCTTGGGTATGACACTGTTATTACTGCTGCTGAATTGTAGGATGATCTAAGGTAACCATATGCCTAAATGAAAGCAAATAGGTTTGAAATCACTTACCTCTGCCCTTCCTATGTGATTTTCCTGTTTGTCTATCTTCTTCCTCTTCAGAATCCTGATCATCAATCTTATATTTCTTCTTCCAATCCTCATATCTAGTTAGAGTAAAGGAAGTAAAACCAAATTTTGGACATTTCTATGAAAATGTACGTAAGCGAATGTTCACATCTGGCATTTTTCCTGCGTACACATGTGGCATTTTTCCTGCGTATTTTTTTTTTTAGGCTATGTGCACACGTTGCGGATTCTGCTGCGTTTTCGCAGCGGTTTTGGCCCTGCGGAAACGCAGCAGTTCCGCTGACCATGTACAGTACAATGAAACCCCATGGGGTTTCAAAAACGCTGTGCTGACGGTGCGGATTTTTCCCGCGCCGTTTTGCTGCGGTTTACAAACCGCAGCATGTCAATTGTTTGTGCGGATTCCGCAGCGGTTTCATACCTTTACCATAGTAGAGGTGTGAAACCGCAGGGCAAAACCGCAGACCAAACCGCAAGTCACTTTACCTGCGGTTTTACCTGCGTTTCCGAGTGGAAAAACCTGCAGCGGAATCCGCAACGTGTGCACACAGCCTTAGGCTGTGTTCACACACAGCGTTTTTTAGCGGTTTTTACCGCGGTTTTCACTATAAAACCGCTAAAAATAAGGTGCAGAGTCATTTCTATGCATTTTGCACTTTTTGTGCACATTGATGCGTTTTTTACCGCGAAAAAACCGCATCGCGGTAAAAACCGCAGCATGCACATTAATTTTGCGTTTTTTTCCGCGGTTTAGGCTTCTCCCATGCTTTTAGAAACCGCTGCGGTAAAAAACGCATCAAAACCGCGCAAAAACCGCCGCGGAAAAATAGGTGCGGTTTCTGGGAAGGGATTCAGGTTTTTGTGCAGAAATTTTCTGCAACGTGTGCACATACCCTTACAGTATAACTTTTTATTAATCCCTGCTGCGTATTTGCTAAGACACAGCATATCAATCATTTCAGCGCTTTTCATCCATTTAAATAAATGGGTGATAAGCAGAAATAAAAACGCTTTAGAAAAAAAAAATGGAAAGACAAATTAAAAATATGACAAATGCATGTATTTTTTTCCTGGTATCACTTTGGTTTTTGGTACAGAAAAAAATGCTGCAAAAACGCAACATGTGAACATTGGCATTTGGATCGCTATGATCTGAGATTTTGGTTTTGGCATCAAATACACGGAAGCTGAAAGGATACATGTTAGTTTTGTAGGAGCTGCTAATCACTCGTCCGCTCTCTGTCTTTATTTTCTTTTTATCCTCATGTCCTCCTGCTCCTACAAACTTCTTTTTCTTTCTATCCCTATAATTGGGATAGAAGAAGACCACATTAAACCTCCAAGCTCTTTACAGTGTGAATTTACAATAGTCATTTTTTTTTATTACGACTTTGCAGTAAGTGACACACTATGTTACATTTACATTTTCGAAAACTCACCACTTCATGATGTGCTTACTCTTCCTGAGATCCTCAGTCTGGTCACCCAGCAGATCCAGCACTGCCCCAGCAGCTGCCTGCTCAAAGCTGTTGCTTGCAATGCTAAGTCTGTACAATAAAAAGCAAGGAAAAATGTAAACACTGAAAATATCAGTATAAAGTTTACAGAAACAGGAAACCAAAAGTCACAAACCAGTCTGAAGTTAAAATGACATCACAGATCTCTTACCCCCGCTCACTCTCAAAGTCTTTTGGTCTGTATGGGACATAGTATTCTGGATCCTGAGAAATATCTCCTTTCTTTTTCTTGGTTTCTTCATTTTCAGCTGCATCTTCTCTTTTCCTCTTACCGAGTACTTGTGAAAAGACTCCCTGATAGAGAAAACCAGGCTTAATATAGCCAATAGCTTCGATATGGTTTGTCTCAGCCCTTTCATACACCGTCCGCAACGGGTGTTAGCTGATTTGCAATGGCTGGGATTAAAAATAACTCTAATCCTGAATCTGTAACCCCTCAATCACCAAGGTCAATAGACATGGTGAACCATAAGGAGATGGCTCCCTCTGCCACCCCATCAGTGCTCACAAAGTGATCCCTGGCAGCTGACAGGTCTTCATGGAAGCCAGGGGTGCATAATGAAAGGTCCCCAGAGATAGATATATATCTGTATTATGATCACACACATATTGTATTCATTTATTTTTGTTTCACAGCAATTACACCTATCACTGACTTATGTCTGCATCTCATTCATTCATATCATGTACGCTGAGACTGTGCACATGCGCCGCTGTTGTCGCTCTGGATTTCTAGCTCCTAGCATCTGATGGGGGCGCTTGACTTCCGCTCGGCTACGGCCGGGTGGAAGCAGTGCGTTCCATCTCAGCTGGAAGTGGGAGGTCCGTTGTAGGAGTGATGTCAGTGCTGGATGCGCCGCAGTCTCTTGGCATTAATACAACACCATACGGGCACTAGCAAGACATAATTAGACGAAAACCACATGACTTTCAGCAGGATTTTGATTGACCACAGGGTATATAAAGAATCACCAGCCTTCCTAGTAAGCACGCCCCCAGAAGAAGAATTGGCGAAACGCGCGTCGGGGTGTAACGTAGGTGTTCTGACACATTATTCAGGTACAGTACAATATGACACTCCATGCACGTGGTCAATTTCTATACCTAAGATAAGAAGGGTAATCTTATCCTGGTGGATTCTGTATCTTGTTTACATGCATTCAGGCACTTTGCTATTTGGCAGTTCCTTTTCACAGTAACCAAGGGAGATAGCAGTATTGTTTGGATTATAAATAATTGCAATTGACTTAGCCATGTTTTTTTGTGTATGGCACTATGCCTTATTTTAATGACTTGTGATTTGCCTTCAGTGGGTGGTAAACTTTCAGGTTTTGATATCTGGAATCTATGTATTTTACTTTACCCTTGATATTTGAAAATTGTTGGAAACGACTGAGTTTAATATTAAAAACAGTCTACCTGTAACCCAGTGTGTCAACTTGCTGTTTGTCTTCTAGTCTGACTAGAGGCATCCATTATATACTTTGTAATTATTTTAAGTGTAGTCAAAAATAATAATAATTAAAAAAAAAAAAAAAAAAAAAAAAAAATTTTTGCATATAATTCTTCTATACACTCCTTGTGCCCTATGTTTTTTCATTTGGCTCTGGTCTATCACAGTTAATTTATGTTTAAGGGTTTGAGGATCACTTTCACACACAGGACCCAGTAGGTTTGGATTTCCTTTTATCTTAATAATAAAGACCTTCAATTAAAAACTGCATTTTGTGTTTACTTGTGTTATCTTTGTCTAATATTTAAATTTGTTTGGTGATATGAAACATTTACCGTAAGTATGACAAACATGTTAGGAAAAGAGTTTGGTGGAAGTGCTTTAACGTTTTTCAAAAACACAATTAATGTACTCCAAAAATGTTCCAAAATATGACTCAATCCACACAAAAAGGAGCTCTTGCATGGCTACATTGATTGAAGAATTTAAAAATTTCTGGCTCCCGAAACAGTTATATAAAAACCTGCCAAAATAGCTTAAAAGTTTTTTAAGGAGTATTTTTCCCCCTTACAAGGTGACTGTCTGTAGCACTTGTTGTGATGTCAAAAATTGGACTATGCCAATTCTATGTGGCACCATATTATAAATTAACTTTTTGCATTACGATCAGCAAGTCCAGCAGATTTGGAGTTTTTGCGATTTGAACATCGTAGCTTCAGCAAGGCAACATTCACTTTTATTTAGTGCGATGTAGTATTCGCATAGTGCGAACTTTGGCCTCACAATGTGTATACTGCCCAAAGTTGTCTTGTAGTCCAACCTCTAAATTAGTCTTCAAGGTTACCTCATAGGCTTCTTCTGCATTGTCATGGCTGGATGGAACGCTGGTTTTGGCACTTGGCACAGACTGCACTGTAGCCTTCACTTTCTCATCTTGCAGCCTCTGAAACTTGGTGATAACTCCAAGATCACGACTGCGCTTTGCTCGCATCACCTCACTTGCAGGGGTCTTGTTAGTGGCATTTATCTCAAAGATGGTCTGAAAATGAAAATATAAAAAGCATGCCAACTGATCGTGAGTAGTTAAAGTATAACTACATCACAAATGACAATGTGAAAGGCCATATTGTATTCCATAAATGTAATATCACTAACCGCCTTTGATTTGTAAGATTTAATGCTGTCCACAAGTTTCAGTCTCTGCATTTCTTCTCCACCAAGACGAGACCCTGACAAGAAATATGTAAGTCAGAAATAGTTCAAATATATATATAAAAAAGTAGCTTTACAGTGAAAGTGCAAAGTTAAAAGAAAAAAAAATGACTGCAGAAGTTGGAGAAAGTTTTAAAAATAATGCAGGGAACACTCACAAAAGAGAGGGTGGACCCCCAGTTGGTTGTAATTGGCTTCTTTGACTCTCTTTATGGACTCAGGAGCAGGAGCGGTCCTAGATTTACTGTATTGTTTGTATGCATTTTCAGCCACATGATGGAGGTTCTGCAGTTCCAAACACCTCTCACGGTCTGTGATGAGCAAAGCATCTTCATCATCTATCAAGCTCTGTGGTACTCGTCCCATGACACCATCTATGTCTGTATCTGTAGAGTGGAAAGGAATGATGAGCCATGGTTTTTATTACAGGTTTTCTGCTATAAAAAAGTGGTACTTAAAACAAACAAAACAGATACCCACTCTCCACGTCCAGCGCCAGCTCTACACGCTGCTCTGTGGTTTGGCTGCATCAGCGACATCACATTGAAAGCGCACATCATTGCTGCAGCCAATCATTGAGTTCAGAGGTTCAAACACTACAATGTGCTGTATACCTGAACAAGACTCCCCTGCAAGTTTCAAAGGCCTTCCCAAGAAGAGGTGAAGATCATACACGTATGGAGTTTCATCTGAAGCCACAAGTGAATACGCTGTGCCACTGCGACCTGCTCTCGCCACTCGACCTAAGTAGCAGAAAGAGAAAAAGATGAAAATGTACCAAAAACCTGTAAAAACAGAATGAGCACATTACAGATTAGAAATGATAGCATCTTACCGACACGATGGAGGAAAAGTTTAGCCTTAGGCGGGAAATTATAATTAATGACATTGTCCAACATTGGTATGTCTATGCCTCGAGCAGCCACATCAGTAACCAAAAGTGCCCGAACTTTCCCATGCAGAAATAGGCCAAGGTTTATCTTCCTAGCAGTTTGATCAAGAGCACTGTATATGTGGGAACAGGGGATACCCTGCATGTCAAGTAACTGTATAGGATAGGCACAAAAGATAAAAAGGACAAAAACAGTATATATTAACATAATGCAGAGTTATAAAATTTACATATTAAAATTGCAAGTCTCATCACTCACCTCTTTCAAGTACTCTGCATGATGTTTTGTAGCGACAAAGATAACAGTTTGTTCCTGAGGCTTCACAATGCAGCGCAGGAGATGAAGGAGCACGGCAGGCTTATCCTCTGCCCGCACATGTAAAAATGACAGCTGCGATGAAAGACACAATATATGGATGAGTTTATGTGGCGTGAATATAGAACAAGCGGTATACACTGACTAAAAGAAGACTTTACCGCCAGCTGGTCACTAAGCTTTGAGTCAACATCTAGACGGACCAACACCGGTTCGATGAGACCTGTTACAAGCAAAAAAATAGAAGGAAAGAAAAGGGATATCAGAAGTGTAAGTGACAATACACGTTTTGGGCAAATAGTGGAAAAGGTGTACTAAAACAGCTCACCAGCGCGGGCAAATTCCAGCAGCATCTTGGGGAGCGTTGCTGAGAAAAGCAAAGTCTGACGAGTTTCTGGAAGACGAGAAATTATTTCTTGCAACTGCTCAGCAAATCCCATCTCAAATAGCCTATCACAAACATAAGTGGTCAGGTATGGAGCAAAGTCTAATCATAGGTAAGGGGCAGTATTGAAGTCCGACATACACAATACTAACCTGTCTGCTTCATCGAAAACAACATACTCTACACTGTGCAACTTAAGGTTCATTTGAATGGCAACGTGCATGAGACGACCTGGTGTGGCTATAATTCTGAGGAACAAACAAAAATATTTCAGATGCTTCTTAATCATAATACACAAAGTATCAAAATGTTCAAGATGTGAGATTGATGCAGATATCATTATGATGTGCCGAACCAAAACGTACATGTCAGGGTTTTCATGAAGAGCAGCAAATTGATCTTCCATTCTGAAATGAATAAGAAGGAATATTACATGTATTAGACCTTTATTATTAAGGCAATTTATGAATGAGATTTTATTTTTTCCCCATCATTTACAGTGGTGTGAAAAAATGTTTGTCCCACTTAAGCGTTTCAGATCACCAAAGAAATTTAAATATTAGACAAAGATAACACTAGTAAACACAAAATGCAGTTTTTTTTTATTATTTATATAGCGCCATTAATTCCATGGTGCTGTACAAGAGAAAGGGGTTACATACAAAGTTATAAATATCATTAACATTAAACAAATTTACAATGACAGACTGGTACAGAGGGGAGAGGACTCTGTCCTTGCGGACTTACATTCTATGGGATAGTGAGGAAGAGACAGAAGGTCGGGGGTGCAGCATCTCTGGTGGTGATGAGGAGGCAGCTCAGGCGGTGGTGAAGCGGCAGAATGGTTATTGCAGGCTGTAAGTTTTCCTGAAATGATGAGTTTTCAGGTTCCGTTTGAAGGATCCGAGGGTGGTGGATAATCGGATGTGTTGAGGCATGGAATTCCAGAGGATAGGGGATATTTGGGAAAAATCTTGGAGGCGGGTGTGTGAGGAACGAATAAGTGTGGAGGAGAGTAGGAGGTCTTGGGAGGATCAAATATTACGTGAGGGAAGATATTGAGAGATTAGTTCAGAGATATAGGGAGGGGACAGGTTGTGGATGGCTTTGTAGGTCAGTGTTAGTAGTTTGAACTGGATTCACTGGTGAACTGGGAGCCAGTGGAGGGATTTGCAGAGGGGAGAGACAGGGGAGTAGAGAGGAGAGAGGTGGATTAGTTGGGCAGCAGAGTTGAGGACAGACTGGAGTGGTGCAAGAGAGATAGCAGGGAGGCCACAGAGGAGAGTATTGCAGTAGTCAAGGCAGGAGACAATGAGGGCATGTACAAGAGTTTTAGTAGATTGAGGGCTGAGGAAGGGACGGATTCTGGAAATATTTTTGAGTTGGAGGCGACAGGAGGTGGCAAGAGTTTGGATGTGTGGTTTGAAGGACAGGGCAGAGTCGAGAGTTACTCCGAGGCAGCGGATTTCAGGTGCGGGAGAGAGCGTGATGCCATTTACCATAATAGATTGGGTAGGGAAGATACGTGAGATGGAGGAAAGACCATGAGTTCAGCTTTGTCTACATTGAGTTTTAGGAAGCGAGAGGTGAAAAAGGAGGATATGGCTGATAGACATTCCGGGATTCTGGACAGCAGAGAGCTGACATCTGGGCCAGAGAGGTAGATCTGAGTGTCGTCCACATACAGGTAGTACTGGAAGCCATGGGACTTTATGAGTTGTCCTAGACCAAGAGCATACATGGAAAAAAGTAGGGGCTCGAGGACAGAGCCTTGGTGGACTCCAACAGAGAGAGGGCGGGATGAGGAGGTAGTGTGGGAGTGAAAAACGCTGAATGTGCGGTCAGAAAGGTATGAGGCAATCCAGGACAGGGCAAGGTCTTTGATGCCAAGGGAAGAAAGAATCTGTAGCAGTAGACTGTGGTCGACTGTGTCAAAGGCAGAGGAAAGGTCGAGAAGGAGGAGGATGGAGAGCTGTCTGTTAGCTTTGGCTGTGTGTTTTTAAATGAAGGTCTTCATTATTAAGGGAAAAAGAAATCCAAACCTACAGGGCCTAGTGTGAAAAAACGATTGCCCCCACCCCTTAGGATATAATGTAACTGTGGCTTATCACATCTTAGGGAAGCAGAGTTTAAATTCCCTAGTCACACCCAGGCTTGACTACTGCCACACCTGTTCTGGATAACTTAAATAGGACCTGCGTAATAAAGTGAAGCAGACCAAAAGAACCTCAAAAAGGTAGACATCATACCGATCCAAGTCTGTAACAAATGAGAAAAAGTAATTGAGCTCTATCAGTCTGGAAAAGGTTGTAAAGCCATTTCTAAAGCTTTGGGACTCCAGCGAAACACAGTGAGAGCCATTATTCACAAATGGCGACAACATGGAACAGTATGGTGAACCTTCCCAGGAGCGGCCGACCAACCAAAATTACTCCAAGAGCACTGCGACGACTCATCCAAGTGGTCACAAAGGTACCCACAACAACATCCAAAGAACTGCAGGCCTTATTTTCCTTAGTTAAGGTCAGTATTCATGACTCCACCATAAGAAAGAATCTGGGAAAAGATGGATTTTTGGTTCTTACCGTAAAATCTCTTTCTTGGAGCCTTCATTGGGGGACACAGATTACCATGGGTGTATGCTGCTGCTGCTAGGAGGCTGACACTATGCAAAAACAAGAAAATTAGCTCCTCCCCGGCAGTATACACCCACCGACAGGCACCAAGCACCTCAGTTGGTGAAAAAGCAGTAGGAGAAGCAACGAGAAAACTCTAAACAGAGGTACCAACCCAACAAGGGACTCTAAGACCCAACACGGTACGACTTAAACAGGGAGGGTGCTGTGTCCCCCAATGAAGGCTCCAAGAAAGAGATTTTACGGTAAGAACCAAAAATCCATCTTTCTTTATCGCCTTATTGGGGGACACAGATTACCATGCGACGTTCCAAAGCAGTCCCAAGGGTGGGAACAGCAATAAGGAACAAAAGTAACGGAAAGGCTTAGGTCGGCCGGTGAGCCACCGCCGCCTGCAGAACCTTCCTACCAACCACAGCATCAAACGAGGCCTGGGTATGAACCCTGTAGAACCTCGTGAAAGTGTGCAAAGATGACCAGGTTGCGGCCTTGCAAATTTGCATGGCCGAGGCCTGGTGACGAGCAGCCCACGAAGCCGCCACAGCCCGGGTGGAATGAGCTCTTACTCCCGGAGGGGGCCGCTTTTCCTGAAGACGATACGCTTCCAGAATGGTAGAACGAATCCAGCGAGCGATCGTGGATTTGGAAGCCGGAAGGCCCTTCTGGCGACCTTCAGAGATAATCAGCAAGGAATTGGACAGACGAAAGGAAGAAGTCCTGGCGAGATAGACACGCAGGGCTCTAACTACGTCCTGTTTGTGGAGAGACTTCTCAAGCGGATGAGAGGGAGAAAATTAAAAAGTTCAAACTAAACCTGAAAGGAAAATTGGATTAAAACTGCGGATCTGGGAGATCCCGGTCCGCCTCCTACAGACACTAAGCACAAACTGAGGTGCTTGGTGCCTGTCGGTGGGTGTATCCTGCCGGGGAGGAGCTAATTTTCTTGTTTTTGCATAGTGTCAGCCTCCTAGCAGCAGCAGCATACACCCATGGTAATCTGTGTCCCCCAATAAGGCGATAAAGAAAAATGGCCTGCATGGCAGAGTTCCAAGATGAAAACCACTGCTGAGCAATAAGAACATAAAAGTTTTGTCAGAAAACATGTTCATGATATCCAAAACTTTTGGGAGAATACTCTGTGGACTGACAAGACAAAAGATAACTTTTTGGAATTTGCATGTTCCATTACATTTGGAGTAGAAATAACACAACATTTCAGAAAAGGAACATCATACCAACATTAAAATATGGTGGTGGTAGTGTGATAACCTGGGGCTGTTTTGCTGCTTCAGGACCTGCAAGACTTGCTGTGTAAATGGAACCATGAATTCTGCTGTCTACCAAAAAATCCTGAAGGAGAATGGACATCTGTTTGTGACCTCAAGTCAAAGCGCACTTGGGTTATGCAGCAGGATAACAGGATTTTAGTTGCTTACCGTAAAATCTGTTTCTCAGAGTCTTCATTGGGGGACACAGAAACCGTGGGTGTGTGCTGCTGTCACTAGGAGGTTGACACTATACATTAAATAAATGTTAACTCCACCTCCGCAGTATACACCCCTCCAACCGGCTGTAGGACAATCAGTTAGTGATAAAGCAGTAGGAGGAGACATTATCATGTAAGTCATCATATATTCATTACATGTAATAAAATCATCGGAGGGCGCTGTGTCCCCCAATGAAGACTCTGAGAAACAGATTTTACGGTAAGCAACCAAAATCCTGTTTTCTCTTTCGTCTCATTGGGGGACACAGAAACCGTGGGACGTCCAAAAACAGTCCCTGGGGTGGGAAAAGACAGAAACTTCCTTCAGGCCGGAGAACTCACCACTGCCGCCTGCAAGATTCTTCTGCCTAGGCTGGCGTCCGCTGAAGCATAGGTATGGACCTTATAGAACCTTGAAAAGGTATGCACGGATGACCATGTGGCAGCCTTTCACAACTGCATGGCTAATGCCCTGTTGTGTACCGCCCAGGAGGGGCCCACCACCCGGGTTGAATGGGCCTTGACCCCAGCAGGGAACACCCTGTCCTTCACCCGGTAGGCTTCCAGAATTGCCATTCTGATCCATCAGGCAATTGTTGCCTTAGAGGCCGGAAGGCCTCTTCTCACCCCATTGGGGATAACAAAGAGCAAGTCTGCCTTCCTGAAGGGAGCAGTCCTGGCCAGATAGATCCTTATCACCCTGACCAAATCTAGCTTATTCAAAGAACGCTCCAGAGGATGGGTTGGAGCGGAACAAAATGACGAAAGGATTATATCCTTGTTCAGGTGGAAGGCCGATACCACCTTGGGAAGAAAGTTAGGAGGAGGCCGCAAAACAACCTTGTCCTTGTGCATAATTAGGAATGGAGGGCTACAGGACAATGCCGCCAATTCTGAAACCCGCCTAATAGAGGTGATGGCTACGAGAAATACCACCTTCCAGGACAACAAAGACATGGGAGCGTCTTGGAGGGGTTCGAAGGGTGAACCTGTCAATGCTTCCAAGACCAAGTTAAGATCCCATGGAGCCACAGGGGATCTGTAAGGAGGGGCCGCATGTGCCACTCCTTGCAGAAAGGTCTTAATCTGTAAGCGGGAGGCCAAATTTCTTTGAAAAAGAATAGAGAGAGCAGATATCTGGCCTTTTAAGGAACTTAGGGCCAGACCGCCATCTAACCCTGCCTGGAGAAAAGCCAGGACAGATGGCAGGGAACGGGGCATAGGTGTGACGTGATTAGACTCACACCAGCCAAAATAGGCCTTCCAGGCTCGATACTAGACCATGGAAGAGGAAGGCTTCCTAGCCTGGATCATTGTATTAATGACTCGGTCCGAAAAACCCGCTGCTCTCAGTATTGTGGTTTCAACGGCCATTCCGTCAAATTGAGCAACCGAGAATTCGGGTGGTAAAACGGCCCTTGAGCCCGGAGATCTGGTCTGTCGGGGAGTCACCAGGGGGGTGCCTGTGAGAAGATTGATAATTTCTGCGAACCAGGCCCTCCTGAGCCAGTACATGGCGATCAATATGACCGGCACCCCTTCCGCCTTGATCTTCTTTAGCAGTCTGGGCAGGAGAGGAAGGGGAGGGAACAGATAAGAGAGTCTGAACTGTGTCCAGGGAATGACCAGCGAGTCGACCCCTATTGCTAGAGGATCGCGGTATCTTGAGACAAACTGTTGGACCCTTCTGTTCTGTCGCGATGCCAGGAGGTCAACATCTGGAGTCCCACATAGCTGGCATATCTGACGGAACACTACCTGGTGTAAGGACCATTCCCCTGCCGAGAGCCCCTCCCGACTGAGGAAGTCGGCGGCCGTGTTGTTTGTGCCGGGTATGTAAACTGACGAAATTGCCAGAATTGCGGTTTCTGCCCAGTTGAAGATTCTGGATACCTCGGCCAGTGCCCAGGGACTTCTGGTTCCCCCTTGGTGATTGATGTATGCCACCGCCGTAGCGTTGTCCGTTTGAATCTGGACTGGCTGGTTGTTGAGGTATCTTTCCCAATGTAGAAGTGCTAGAAAGACCGCCCTCAGTTCTAAGTTCTAGAATGTTGATTGATAGTGAGGATTCTTGCCTCGACCATCATCCCTGGACAGTCAGGTGGCGGAATACCGCACCCCAGCCCAGGAGACTGGCATCTGTAGTTACTACCTGCCGGGGGAAAAGGCCTTCCCAAATGAACAAGGGGGGAGGTCAGCCACCACTTGAGGGACTCCCTGGTCTGAATGGAAGGGAGGAAGGGGCGATCCAGCGAAGAGATGGACCTGTCCCACTGAAGGAGGATGTTCCTCTGCAGTATCCTGGAATGGAACAGGGCAAAGGGTATTGCCTCTGAAGCTGCCACCATTCTTCCCAGGACTCTCATGGCAGCACGAAAGGATAGAAGCCAGAATTTCAACAGAGAGCGAATTCCCTGCTGGAGGGTAATCCACTTTCTTTCTGGGAGAAAGACCCTTTAGCGGCGGGTGTCGATTACCATTCCTAAGAATTATAGGCGTTGTGTTGGCATTAGGTGGGATTTCTCCCTGTTTATGATTCAACCAAACCAGGACAACGTGTTTAAAACTACCGCTAGATTTTCCTGGGCCTGAGCGAAGGAGGGCGCCTTGACGAGAATATCGTCGAGATATGGTACCAATATTATGCCTCTGACCCTTAATATAGCTACCATCGCTGCCATAATCTTTGTAAAAATTCTGGGGGCTGTTTCCAGCCCAAATGGCAGGGCCACAAACTGGAAATGCTGCTTTTGGACAGCAAAACGCAGAAATCTCTGATGTCCCTGAAAAATGGGGACGTGTAGGTAGGCGTCCCGGATATGTATGGAACATAGGAATTCCTAATCCTCCGTAGACGTAATTAACGATCGAATCGATTCCATCCTGAAATGGTGTAAGCGGACCCATCTGTTTAGCCTTTTGAGGTCTAGTATGGGACGAACCAAGCCATCCTTTTTCGGTATCACAAACAGGTTTGCGTAAAAGCCGGTAAAACGTTCCTGCTCGGGAACAGGGACGATTACTCCTGCATTGAGGAGAGAGTCGATTGCTGCAAAAAACCTAGAGCCATAGCAGTGTCTTTTGGTGGCTGCGATAGAAAGAAGCGATCTCGCGGAAGCGCGTTGATGTCTATCTTGCAACCTGTGGATACTACCTCCTTTACCCAGATATCCTCTACTGAATTCTGCAGACATCTCTGAAGAGGAGAAGGCGGCCTCTTAGTCTGGGAAAGGTACTGGGAAGGGAGTTTGACTCCCTGCTGGCGTCAAGCTGAAGTGGCTCTGCCCGGCCCTGACCTGGTAGCTCTGCTGTTGGAAATGCGGGAATGCCATGACGGGGTGGCCCGAAATGATACCTTCCTCCTATCTCTCGGTGCTTGCGACCTCTGCGGGCCCCAAGCATAAGTGCCTGTCGCTGGGGTACGGCGAAAGGGCGGAGCCCTACGTTTGAAAACATGTCGACGAGGCTTGGCCTGAGGGAGAAGGAAGCTTGTACCCTCCCCCCGTTGCATCCTTAATGATTTGATCTATCATTGACCCAAAGAGCCGGGTGCCCTGAAACGGCAGATTGGTCAGTGATTTCTTTGAGGACAAATCAGTCTGCCAGACCGTCCGCCGGACGGCTACCATGTTACTGGATGCTTGAGCTGCGCAAGACGCGGCATCCAGGGCTGCTGATACCATATACCTCCCGGCATGACAAATTTGATCTGTGAACTCAGCCAGTTCCGCTGATGGTGCCCCAGGCCAATATGCCCAGTCTAAGCTGTTTGGCCCATTCTGTAACAGACTTAGCTACCCAGGCTGAGGCGAAGGCTGAACACAATGTAGCGGCTGCTGCCTCAAAGGTGGATTTTGTCAGGGATTCTATCCTCCCTATCATTGGGATATTTTAGGGCTGCCCCACTGGCGAGTGGGAGGACTGTATTTGTAGCGAGTCTGGACACTGGTGGGTCCACCAAAGGGGAGACGGTCCAGTTGGCGGTGAGATCTGGAGGGAAGGGATATGGAATCCCAAAACGACTTCCTCTCTGAAACCGCCTGGTTGGGTTCTCCCTTTCACTGGCCAACACTTCCTCAAAATCCTTGTGGGAGGCGAAGACCCTACTGGGGGACTTATGTCGCTTAAATGAAAAAACCTGATCATTAGGTTTTGATGTGGCATCCCCAATGTTAAAGGTCTCATTGACTGCGGCAATGAGGCCCTAAACCATATCTTTGACCTGGGACTCTTCTGGCCCGTACTCAGAACCCTCCTCTGAGTGTGTCTCTGATAATGCCTTGCCTGATTCCGGGGATGAGGACCGGGAGGAGGCAGACGGCCAGAGGAATTCTGGCGGTGAAATGGAGTGAGAAGGGGACCTGGGTTGGTGGTCCTATTTAAACCTTTTATGGTCCCTAGAAGGCCCAAAAGGAGGCTCCTTTGGTGCTCCTGTGTCTACTGGAGTCTGAAGTGGCAATCTGTTAAGCACCGTTACCAAGGTCTGGGATACCATGGTAAGGTCGGCCACGGACTTAGATAAGGAAGAAGCCCATCCTGGACACTCGCTGTCTCCCGTGGCGATGGATGGCCCCTGGGCGGCAGGCAAGGTGGCTTCCTCCTGCTCCAGGGGTAATGTGGGAGCTCTGACAGGCAAAACGGGGGGGGGGCTGCACCTGTTCTCTAGCGTAGGTGACACCGTAGGTCTGC
This sequence comes from Dendrobates tinctorius, assembly GCF_039654945.1. Classification (NCBI taxonomy): domain Eukaryota; kingdom Metazoa; phylum Chordata; class Amphibia; order Anura; family Dendrobatidae; genus Dendrobates; species Dendrobates tinctorius. Next base: position 3,884,844 of record NW_027361873.1, read on the forward strand.
TACAATCTGAGAAGAGTGGCGAGGACTGACCTGAAGGAAGCCTGACATTGCATGGTACATACAAAATATTTGACGAAGGTCACTGAAGCAGATGAGGAGGAGGAGCGGGACTGCTCTCCCTTGGGCATACTGAAAGGTTTTACCTGGTGCCGATGGTCGGGGGTAGAAAGCGAAGTGAGGGAGCACCTGTAGTGCAGTACTCACATACCCACGACCTGTGTCCCCGCCGCAGCTGCCGCCCGAAGGCTGATGAGGGAGAGAGAGAGAGCGAGGTGAACAGCCCAGCCGCTGCCTAGAAGCCTTATGAAATCCCTGCCCGGAAGTGGTGGGCGGGGCCCTGCTCCGGCCTCCTGGAGCACCAAGATGGCGATGGTACAGGAAGAGGAAGCCGGGGGCGGAGCCTGCCGGGAGGCGGAATCTGGCATCAGCCGTGCTGGGCTACTGATGGAGCCCAGGGCCATAACGCTGCCACGGGAGGAGGTTGGAACTGATCTGCACTGTGTGCTTGAACGTGTTGGCTTTTAACATAAGTATAGAGCCCTGGGCTGTAAGCCCGAGCTGATTACAGCGGTCACATTCAGCCAGAGCGGCTAGTGAGCAGATCATGCAACGCTACAGCCTCTTATCTCCAGTTCACCCCGTAACAGGGGTCAGTTTATCTGCATGAAAAGATTGCTGTCAAAAACCTTTTCTGCAGGGCGTCTCTCTCGATCATCAGGCTCTGGTGGGCGAGTGATGGGAGACGAAGGTCAGGACCAGGAGCTCCCACCTGAACACGTGTCCTGTGTTAGGGGATAGGGTCCTGCCCGTGGGATTCATGAGGATACGGGGTGGCAGTTCAAGCCGTACTCATGATCCCGGTGTGGGAATACAGATGTAGCAAATCTACTCTGTATCCCTCCTTGGTTACCTGAAAAGGAACGACGCACATTGAGGTAAGCAAGAGGCTGCGAGAGACCCCTGTCCACCTCGTGCTAACACTAAGCAAAACCGATTGTCCAACAGCCGGTCGGAGGGGTGTATACTGCGGAGGCGGAGTTAACATTTTTTTCATGCATAGTGTCAACCTCCTAGTGACAGCAGCACACACCCACGGTTTCTGTGTCCCCCAATGAGACGAAAGAGAAAATGATTTAAAACACTCTAGCAAGTCCACCTCTGAAAGGATTAAGAAATAACAAAATTAAGACCTTGGAGTGGACTAGTCAAAATCCTGACCTCAATACGATTGAGATGCTGTGGCATGACCTTAAAAAAGCGGTTCGTGCTTGGAAACCCTCCAATGTGGCAGAATTACAACAATTCTGCACAGGTTAGTGGGTCAAAACTACTCCATGCATTGTAAAATACTCATTGCCAGTTATCACAAACGCTTGATTGCAGTTGTTGCTGCTAAGGATGGACCAACCAGTTATTAGGTTTACAGAGCAATCACTTTTTCACACAGGGCCCCGTAGGTTTGGATTTTCTTTTCCCTTAATAATAAAGACCTTCACTTAAAAACTGCAAAACTGAGGCTTTAAATATGGGGAATTGGAGGAAAAGATCGCCCTATACGCGGATGATATACTCCTGTTCTTAAAAGACGGCGGAGAGGCACTGACTGAGGTCATGGGCCTTATAGGGAAATTTGGATACTTTTCCGGATTGAGAATTAATTGGGACAAGTCATGTATCATGGGGGTTGATAGAGAGTTGGGAGGTCGAGATGTGGGGGGGGCAGTTGGACACTTGAAAGTAGTTAAGGAGTTTAAATACCTCGGAATATGGGTATCTATGCCTGTATCTAGATTTCTCGAACTAAACTTGGACCCATTACTAGTTAAATTCAAAGTTAAGATGACAGCATGGTGTAAACTAGTACTATCAATAGTGGGGAGGACGAATCTAATTAAAATGATTATGATGCCTCAGTTGATGTATGTCCTCCATAATGCCCCGGTTTGGATCTCAAAGAAAAAATTTTACAAAATTAATACCATTTTTAGAGAATTGATCTGGGGGAAAAAACAAGCAAAAATTAAATTGGAAATACTGCAAAGGGGGAAGGAAGAGGGTGGGTTGGCGGCGCCAAATCCATGGATATACTTTGTAGCAACGCAGGGGCAGCACTTTAGGGGCTGGCGAGAGGAGGGGAACCTGAGCGTTATGGGGAAAATTTTGGCCCAACTGACCAACAAGAGAACATTGGTACAGAGCCTAGAAGCAGGAAGCTTTGGGAGATTAGGGAAGGACATGCCCACATTTGGACTAATGCACAAAATATGGCAACATATCAAAATTCTTAGAAGAGTTGAGGAATTGACGATATACACACCTATCTGGGATAATGTGAACCTTTCGGAATTATATAAACTGAAGGACTTTATTGATTGGGAGAGGAGAGGATTGCAATATGTGTGGTAACTATTGGAGGGGTCTGAGATCAAGCCTTTTACTGTCCTAAAAGAGGAGTTTGGACTCCCATGTAGTGGGGAATTTCGATATTTCGGTCTCAGGCATGCATTTCAAGCGCAGAAACAGACAACGAATATGACGGTACAGAGGGATGTGGTGTTGGACTATGTGTGTGAGTCCGGGGGTACGAGAGGTGTTATCTCTACCATCTATAGAGATTTATTATACTCTTACTTGGCTGGGTTTCCTCTAACAGTAAAATCTAAAAGGGAGAGAGAAGTGGGGGAAATAGTAGATGAAACATGGGAGTCTATTTTAGAGTATATACCTAAACTCTCTTTGAGTGAGCCAGGTAGGATATCGCAATTATATATTGTACATAGAACATATAAGACCCCAGAACTTATGAGGAAAATGGGCTTGAGGGACAATGCGGAGTGTCCAAGATGTGGATATGAACCTGCGTGAATGCTTCATATGCTCTGGTCTTGTCCAAGACTCTCATCATACTGGGAGGAGGTTATAGGGCTTGTTGAGAAGATATACCGATGTGATATAGGAAGGGATCCAATAACGTGTGTGTTGGGGTACGTGGAAGAGGTTTCGGTGGGGAATGCCTATAAGTCCATCATAGCAAAACTCTTATATATCGCCCGTAAGCTGATAGCACAAAAATGGATCGATGCTGAACCCCCAACGATTGGGGAGTTTGTCACTCGTGCGAATAACGTAATCCGATTGGAAGAGAGAATTTATAGAAGGCGACATACAGAAGCACACTTTGAAAAACTCTGGGCCATGTGGTTACAGTGGAGACAATCACATTGAGAAATTCAGTATTGCAGTTGGGAAGGGGGGGGGAGGGAGGAGGGAGGAGGTTGGGTCTGTTTTTCTTCTTCCCTTTTTTTTTTTTTCTTTTCTTTTTCATGACGGGGAGGAAATTGAATGTCGTGTATTTTTATATATGCAATGGAGATGATTTGAAAGCTTTGACTAAATGTAATTATAACGACATTTGAATATAATAAAATCTTTGGTTTAAAAAAAAAAACTGCAAAACTGTATTTTGTGGCTACTTGTGTTAACTTTGTCTAATATTTAAATTTCTTTGGTGATCTGAAACATTTAAGAGTGACAAACATGCAAAAGAATAAGAAAACAGGAAGGGGGAAAATACTTTTACACCTTTGCATGTAGAGCCAACATATGCTGTGAACAGGCTCCATTAGCGAAGGTCAATTCCTGCCCGGAGTCTCACAATCTACAACATAATATCATCCCTAAAGGTTACCAAACAGACAAGAAGAATGATAGCTACGCCAGCTTATCATGTAATTTATTGCTCTACACAAGAAGAAATGCGTAGAGAAAGACAGGGAGGGGGAAGCAGGTGAATAAGCCCCGCCCAGCGGACCGGACAGCGGCAGTTTACATACATCTGAACCGATATAAAAAAGATATTTATGCATGAAAGGTGCGGGGTCAGGGGGAAGCAAAAGTACTAAGAGAATCCTTATGTGACACACAATTGAATGATATCATTATATGATATCTCAAAAAAGGGGTGACAGATTCCCTTTAACAGGGTATCTTGATTATCCCTTTATAACAGATGTTGGGGAAAGAAGTTTTGGGCATGCTGAATTTCAACATGATCAGTTCTTTGTTGTCAGGGAAACTAAGATGCTATCAGAAGTCTGCACACGTAAGCACTATGGCCACCTTAAGGCCACTTTTATGGGAAGCCAATACAACTAATTACTGGCCATACAAATAGTTGTAGGCATACTTATTTTAATAAAGCGATTACATTGTCAGGTGATCTGTTTAATTCTTATGATCAGTATTTGCAAATCAACAAAAAGGAAAGCTGCCAACTCACCTGTCTCCACCCAAGATAAGGGCAGTCTTCAAGCCAGTAAATTTTCCAAGCTGGTAGAGAAGAAAGTTATCATCAGACATATGAACCGAGCAGCATCAGAATATAGCCCAGTAAGAAATAAAGCAAATCGTGACAGAGAAATAGGTAAGTGAGGAGCTGTGGCATTCTGTACCTCTTTAGTGAATTTGAGCGTCTGCAGGGCAAGCTCTCTGGTCGGTGACAAGATGAGCCCGCGAACTCCAGTTTGTGCACTGTGAGCCTTGAGCTTCTCAAACATTGGGATCAGGAAGCAGGCGGTCTTCCCACTGCCAGTCCTAGCCATAGCAACCACATCTTTGCCATCCAGAATAACTGGAATTACCTAACAAAGAATGATCTGTCCTATTACATTTTGGTTTTGCAGGATTTCAATGTTACAGCACTACGGAAGTAGATTCTGGCACACTCACCTTCCTCTGGATGGGTGTCGGTACCTTGTAACCTTTCTTCATCACTCCTTTAAACACGGGATAGCTAAGACCTAAAATGAAGGAATACAATAGATGACGATCTTAAAAGCATACAAAAAAGGGCACATTCATGTGTAGAGGTGGACAAAAAATATCTCAATGGCAAAGTGTTATATTGTAGTGAACTGAAATGAAAAGGGTTTGTCTATCCTTAAGAAAGGTCATCAATATAAGATCAGTGGGAGTCTGACATCTGGAACCCCACTTATTAGCTGATCAGTGTAGGGAGAGGAAAAGAACAGCTCCATACACTGTGTAGTAGTACTGCTGATCAGCTAATTTTGAAGAGAAAAAAAAAATTGATGACCTCACCTATCCTATGGATAGTTCTTCAATATCAATAGAGGACAGTGCCTTTTACAACACTATCTACTTTCTCATGATCTTGCACCTTCATAGCGTTGATAATTTTTTGTACAATTTCCACATCCTTGTACTGGATTACACACTCGATTTTTCACAAGAAAATCAGTAGTGGAAAACGTGCTGCATATCTCTCCTGTGCTAGCACACCAGTCGGCTATGTGCACACAACGTCTTTTCAGATGGATTCCCTTGAAAAATTTTTTAAAGGGGGTGTCCACTACTAGGACAACCCCTTCTCATACCCCAGGCTTGACACCGATAAAATAAAAAAAAGCTTATGCTCCCCTCCCGTGCTGGCACTCACTCTCCCCGGGGCTCTTATTCGGTTGTTGTGACACGTGACCCCCAGCGCCCAAGCAGGGCTGATGTCACTGTCCTCGCCTTCGGACAAATTGAACATGAAGAGGAAGAACGGCCTACAGCTGATCTCTGATTTCCTTTTCATATTCAATTAGTCTGAAAGCGAGGACATGACACCAGCACTGACTAGGTGCTGGGGATACATGTCACAACAACTTCATGAGAGCTCCATGGAGAGCGTGTGCCAACACCACAGGAACGGCACTGGCAAGGGAAGCGACTATAGGCTGTTTTTATTTTATTGGGGCAAAGCTGAAATGTTAGCGGTGGAGCAAAAATGATTCAGCAAAAATAACAAAAATGCCAACGAAGTCGCTTCAGAAAAAACATCACCTGCGTTTTCCTGAAGCGTCTTTACCTTGGAAAGCTGAGAGGACACAGGCGTCTCAGGGTGTGTTCCCACGGTCAGTAAACGCTGCAGGTTGTAACAGCATAGTGGATGAGATTTCAAGAAATCCCATGTCTACTATGCATGCTCCGACAACCGCGGCTTCCCTGTGGACACAGACAAGCGACGCATCTTTCCAGAACGCAGCATGTCAATGTATCTTGCGGAGACGCGAGGCTCGGCAAGATAAATTTCACCCATACAATGTATTGGTCGTGGTGATTCCGCAGGGTTCAATGAACACATGCGGATTCACCTGTGTTCAATAGTAGGCAGCGCTTTGGACGCAATGGACATGTGCTGCGTCCAAAGCGCTGCCGATTACTGACCGTGGGAACGTAGCCTAAAAGTTGTTGTGTGCACATAACCTAAGACTTAACCAGGGCTGCAACTCTTATTAAGTATATGTGCACACATTGCAGATTAGCCTGCAGAATTTTCTGCAGAGAATCCGCATCTGTTGGCAGAAAACGCATGGCAAAACGCTTGCGGTTTTCATGCGGAATTGATGCAGATTTTAATGAGGTTTTGCTGTGCAGATTTGTTACTAGGAATGAATGAGAGAGTTTTTGACAGAGAGAGATTCTTAATTTACCATTGACTAACATTGGTTGTGCACTACAGTGCGGATTTGATGCAATTCTGCTCATCCAAAAACGCTGCGGATCCGCATCAAAATCCACAACATGTGCACATAGCCTAAAGAGAGTATCTAATCGCCTTTCTTTAGGAATGCTTTGCCCCTCTGCCTCCCATGAAAGAAAACAGGAGTATGTATAAAAGGTGATCACCTAAAAATATTTTATTTACTGTGTATTCCCAGTGCTTTGTTTTCGTACAAGCACTTTACTGTGTGATTTCGATGGCCACATGTTTGCATTGATTACTTAGCCCACTTGGCACTTAATTTTACAATATACATCTTCGATGTGGTTATTGCGATCAAAACATTTATGCACTTTTATTTACCTGTGACATATCCTACGGCTATGTATTTAGGCTGCTCAGGACTCACTCTCCTTGTGTTCCATACCCATATAATTATTTTGTGTCTTAACTTCTTTTAAATTTGATGAATTAATAAATACTTTTGATTTTACTAGGGTTTTTTTACTTCCCATCCTTTTGGATATATGAAAAAATCTAGTAGATAAAACTTGGCACTCAAAAAGGTTGCAGTAAATGATAACTCTCTATTTAGGCAATCTTTATGGTTGTTTAACAACCATAAACAATGCCTTAAAAAAAAAGTTATCATTCAATGCAACCTTTATGATTGCCAAGTTTAATCTACTATATTACATACAGGTTGGAACCAAACTTGGGCACCGCTTCACATACCAGGAGTGCTGTATATTTCTCAACACATCTATGAAAAAATCTAGGTTATATGCATGTAAATATTACCCTAGTAAGCTACCAGCACAATGAAATATATAAGAGCATCAGTAAGCAAAAAATACCATAATAGGGTGCCCAGAGAATTAGTTTAGGACAGTAGGGGTGATTCCCCCCACGTGTATCGCCGTTACCAATGCGGCTTCATCAGGGGAAGGTGTCTTTGTTTCTTAACTCCTAAAGATTGACAATTAACACAAATAGCATGGTCACGCCACTGGCCTTAACTGTGTCCTCCCCGATAAAGTAATCAGAGGCAACTTTGTGTCTTTAGAATTGGAGGGTCGAAAGGGCACTGAAGCTGCCTGAATACAGCGATCTGCAAGCTGTACAGACTACAGAGATGGCCGGTAACCAAAGCAACCAGCAGTAAACTAGAAAATGAAATATTTCTCTGTTCTTAACAACGGAGAGGACTTTTACTATGTGAATTTAAAATTTGGTTTTCACAAGCACTATGCAATCTTACCTATTTAGGAAGGTGAGAGTACCCTTTTAACATTTATGTTCATGGGTTGGGCAAACACAACACAATACTAAATCTTGTTTACAGCCATTATTAGCATACACCTGGTGTCACAACTGTTGCGGATATCCCCGGGCCAGGGGCTCCTTCCCTGTCCATAATGCTAGGGGCACCCTAGCTATCCCTGTTCCGCGAATTACTTCTAATGGTGAAGACACTGGGGCCACATACCTTACTGAGCTCTTGATTCCACCCTAAAGTCTGTTTCCTTCCCCCACCCTGGAAAGAGGGGAACGGTAGGGTATGGCTATATGCCAACCAGAGTAACAAGGTAATACGAACAGGGAAAAAGGAAAATATCAATCGTACAAAAATGCACTCACAAACAACAGAGTGGTGAAGGATGAGAAAAACCAAAGGAGAGTATTTGCAAAACAACCAAAATCTTGTAACAGTCCACCAAACGACTTCTCAAACAATACGCCACCAACTCCTGAACCATGCAACAATGAAGCTAACACTGGCAATGCTTACTTGCCAAAGTCCAGTTTATATAGGAGAGGAGAGTGGTCAACAGTGAACAACTGAGAATCTAAAGCAGGTAAGCTTCCAGGAGCTCTCAGCTGAGTGGATTAACCGCTGCATTGCTAGAAGAAACCTGCACCATTTAGCGCAGGAGTAGGAGAAATCAGATCGTGTGGTCTTATGGCTCTTCTCTATTGCGGCAACCCCGTGACACCTGTGCTGCCTAAACAGAACACTAGCAGTGACATACCCATAGACTGGAAACCACCAGATTTCTTTTTCTTCTTGTTTTGTGCTCGGACCAGCTGTCTTGTATCCAGCTCTGTGTCTGAGCCGGCATCTGCTGCTGGAAATGATGGAAGATGCTGGAAGAGGTAAAATAATACATTTAAGACAAATGAAAAACAGTCCTCAAAGAAGTGGGCACCAATAAATAATTGGACACATTCCTGGAATTGGCCTCAAGTTATGGCTCAGTGCTCTACAATACCAAAATAGAGCTCCAATACAGTTACACGGCCTCCCTATACTAGCAGGAAAAAACACCATCACATGCAGTAATACAGAGGTATACTCCTCTAGAAGCAGTAATAAAGTGCAGAAAGCTGCATGGGGCTCCAGGTGCTGACATTAAGCCATATGCATGAGGCTTTCAAGGGAACCTCTCATGACGTTCGAACTATGGGGAGCATGAATCAAGACAATTTGGTGCTATATTACCCAGATATGTTTCACCTTGTAATGCCTTTCAGAGAAAACATACTTTGGAAAGCCAGCTATGGATAATGTGCCTTGGATGACAAGTCTGAGGTCTGTTCCATGTCAGATTCTACAGTGGGGGAAATAAGTATTTGATCCCTTGCTGATTTTGTAAGTTTGCCCACTGACAAAGACATGAACAGTCTAGAATTTTAATGGCAGCTTAATTTTAACATTGAGACAAAGAATATCGAAAATAAAATCCAGAAAATCACATTGTATAAATTATATAAATTTATTTGCATTTTGCAGGGAGAAATAAGTATTTGATCCCTCTCTCAAACAAGACTTTATACTTGGTGGCAAAACCCTTGTTGGCAAGCACAGCAGTCAGACGTTTTTGGCAGTTGATGATGAGGTTTGCGCACATGTCAGGAGGCATTTTGGTCCACTCCTCTTTGCAGATCATCTCTAAATCATTAAGATTTTGAGGCTGTTGCTTGGCAATTCGGAGCTTCATCTCCCTCCATAAGTTTTCTATGGGATTAAGGTCTGGAGACTGGCTAGGCCACTCCATGACCTTATTGTGTTTCTTTTTGAGCCACTCCTTTGTTGCCTTGGCTGTATGTTTTGGGTCATTGTCTTGCTGGAAGACCCAGCCACGACCCATTTTTAATGTCCTGGCGGTGGGAAGGAGGTTGTCACTCAGGATTTTATGGTACATGGCTCCATCCATTCTCCCATTGATGCGGTGAAATAGTCCTGTGCACTTAGCAGAGAAACATCCCCAAAACATGTTTTCACCTCCATGCTTGACAGTGGGAACAGTGTTCTTTGGGTCATAGGCAGCATTTCTCTTCCTCCAAAAACGGTGAGTTAATGCCAAAGACCTCAATTTTTGTCTCATCTGACCACAGCACCTTCTCCCAATCACTCACAGAATCATCCAGGTTTTCATTGGCAAACTTCAGACGGGCCTGCACTTGAGTCTTGCGGGCACTGCAGGATTTTAAACCATTATGGCGTTAATTTGTTAAAAATGGTTTTCTTGGTGACTGTGGTCCTAGCTGCCTTGGGATAATTAACAAGTCCCCCCCACCCCCATGTAGTTTTAGGCTGATCTCTCTCCTTTCTCATGATCAAGGATACCCCACGAGATGAGATTTTGCATGGTGCCCCAGATAGATGTCGATTGACCGTCATTTTGTATTTCTTCCATCATCTTACTATTGCACCAACAGTTGTCTCCTTCGCACCCAGCATCTTACTTATGGTTTTGTAGCCTGTTCCAGCTTTAGGCAGGTCTATGATCTTGTCCCTGACATCCTTAGGAAGCTTTTTGGGTTTTTTTAATTCGTTTATTAAACCATAAACAAGTGTACAGCATACATACTGGTAGATAATGTTAAGCATAATATAAAATACACACGTTTCACACGACATTAAAATGTACAGTAAAATGTAAATACCAGTTGCATACAAATAAAGCAAAACATGTGAATTAAGTCACAACGGCCTCGTGTTATTATTCCAGTGATGAGATCTGACTTCTAAACCGTACCTACATCTACAAGAACAAAAACTATTCCGCAGCCTACTTCCACATTATTAGCTGTTTATTATGTGACATCCTCACTCTACAAAGTAAAGGCCCCGTCTCACTAAGCAATCTCGGTAGCGAGATCGCTGCTGAGTCACAACTTTTGTGACGTAACAGCGACCTCACCAGCGAGATCGCTATGTGTGACAGCGATCAGCGAGCGGCCCCCCTGCCGGTATCGCTGATCGCTGGAAGAAACCTCTGGACATTTCTTTGGTCGCTGGTCTCCCGCTGGCCAGCACGCAACGCTGTGTGTGACAGGCGGGAGACCAGCGATCAGGTGTAAAACATAATAAAAAAAATAAAAAATATAGTTTTTCTCACCTTCCGACGTCCCGTTCAGCCATCCTGCCTCTCTCCACGCTCCGGTCCAAGTAAGCCTTTGCACGAATGACGGCGAGACTTTGTTATCCCTCAAGACGGTGACATCTCGCGGTCATTCTCGCAAAGGATCACTGGGACCGGAGCGTGGAGAGAGGCAGGATGGCTGAACGGGACGTTGGAAGGTGAGAATAACTATATTTTTTATTTTGATTCTATTTTTTACAGCGATGGCCAGCGATGCCGGGCACTCGGCATCACTGTGCTGATCGCTGGTGAAGCTGTCTGTGTGACAGCTCACCAGCGAACACATAGCGACTTACTAGCGATCCTGACACCTTGATATCGGTGTCGGGATCGCTGGTAAGTCGCTTAGTGTGACGGGGCCTTAAGGTGAGAGGAATTCCACCTTTCCCATATCTTTTCGAATTTACCTGGGCACCCTCTGTTCTGATATAACGTGCGCTCATATGGAATAATCGCGTTCACCAAACTGATCCAGGACCCGAGAGAGGGAGATGAACTCCCCATCCATCGTAATGCCATTACCTTTCGTGCCATAAACAATGTCTCCCTTAGGAAAATCCCAACATATTGACCCCATGCCTCCTCATCCCATACTCCAAATAGACAGACCAGCGGCTCAAGGGGAACAGGAATTTGTACCAGAGATGTCAATAGTGATGTCACCTCCCTCCAATATTGTGCAACAATAGGACAACCCCAGATCATATGAATAAAGTCTGCATCCTTGAATGGCATCTCAAACATTCCGATGATTGGTATCGGCCCATCTTAAAGAGCCGAGTTGGAGTCAAATATGATTGATTTATAATATATAATTGTATCATCCTGTTATTAACAGACGGAGATACCTTGGTTGATGACTCTAGAATTTCTTCCCATTCCTCTCCTCGTGTATCTGGGATGAGCCTTTCCCACTTCTTCCTAACGGAGTCTATGGTGGATTCTGTTCCTGCTGACAACATATATGTATATAGAGAAGAAATGAGACCCTGGGGGCCCTGTGATTTAAGGATCCCTATCAAGGGTAAAGATGAAATAGCGTCATCTATACCTGTATTTCTCATGTGCGATTGAAACGCTGACCTTAGCTGCAAATAACGAGAGAACTGAGACCTCGGGACACTGCGATTAACTTGTAGTTGTTCAAAGGAGATCAAAGTTCCATGGTCATACAGATCACCTATCGTAGAGACACTATACTGAGCCCAAAACTCGGCGGATGGATGTTCAAGTAACGCCGGAAAGTAACCATTATTCCATAGGGGCATCTCAGCCACAATATCCTCAAATCCAACCACCCTCTTAATCTGTTTCTACATTGATCGTGCCAGACGAAGCAGGGGCAGCAGTCGCGAGAGACATTTGTTTTCCTCATTTCCAAAAATCCCAACAGGCAACTAGTTTGTGCGGCATGAAGTAAATGGTTTTCAGAATTAGGCAGGTGACCGCCGGGCATCCACGTGCTTATGGCTTTGGCCTGCCCAGACAAATAATACAGAAAGAAATCGGGTAATGCTGCCCCCCCTCCCTTTTTGGGCCTCTGCAAAGTGGCTAGCTTAAGTTTGGGCCTAGTTTCCCCCCATATAAAAGATGTGATCTGGGAATTCAAATTAGCGAAAAAGGATCTGGGCACCACTACAGCACTATGTTGAAGAAAGTAGCTAAGCTTGGGGAGTAATATAATTTTAATTAAATTAATACATCCGGTCACAGACAGTGGAAGTTTACCCCAGATCGCAAATTTGACTTTAACCATCTCCTGCAGCGGATATAAAGTTGCAAATCAAGTTTACTGAAATATGGACACCCAGGTATTTAAAACTGGTTACAATGGGTAGCAGGGAGAGTCTCAAGTCGTGGCATTGGAGCATGGGAAAGAGGCATCAAAGCAGATTTCTCCCAATTTATAGATAGGCCAGAGTATTTACCGAATTTATTTATAATAGTGATTACTCTTGTTAGGGTTTCCCCCGCTTTGTCCATAAATATCACCATATCATCAGCATATAAGCCTATGGTATCTGTCCGACCCGCTATCTCTATACCAGCATCATCAGGGGAAGATCTTATACGAACTGCCAGTGCCTCAATAGCAAGAGCAAAAAGGGCCGGGGAAAGGGGACATCCCTGACGAGTTCCCCTATGTAGTGAAAATGGCTCAGATATGGAATTATTTACGATGACACGGGCCTTAGGCTTCATGTACAAAATACTGACCCATTTTTGGAATCTATCACCGAATCCATACCTCTGCAAACATGCACGAAGAAAAGGCCATTCAAGAGAGTCAAAGGCCTTGGCCGTATTCAGCGATGCCAATGCCCACTCATTGTCCGGCACCAGGGAGCTACATTGGACCACTGACTGGACTCATCTAATATTGATAGAGGTGTTCTTACCAGGCATAAAGCCAGTTTGGTCATAGTGTACAAGATCTAATATGACTGAATTCAACCTTTCGGCCAAAATTTTTGTGAAAATCTTATAATCCACATTTACCAATGATATGGGTTGATAAGATCCACAATCTAAAGGGTCTTTCCCCTCCTTTTTAAGAACTATTATATTAGCCTCATAGAAGGATTCCGGCATGCATCCCCCCTCCCAAATCCCACGAAACACCGTCAACAAAAGGGGCGCCAGTATCTCCTGGTAATTCCTATACAGTTCAACAGGGAATCCATCCGGCCCAGGGGCCTTCCCAGAGGCCATATCCTTTATGGCATCCTCCACCTCCTCCAGAGTAAACTCAGCATCCATAAAGGCCCGCTGGGAAGGACTCAGTACGGGAAACCCTATATCTGACAAATAATTTAGACACCCCAGGCCATCCACATCAGTCTTTGAATTATACAATGAACTATAATAATCAGAAAAACATTTTAGTATTTCCTCCGTTGAAGAAACCAGAGTACCATCCAAGTTGCGGACCTGTAGAAACGTGTTAGTTGTATTATCCTGTCGCACCAAATAAGCCAAAAATTTACTAGCCTGATTCCCCATTTCAAATTAAGATTGTCTAGTAAAAAATAGTTTACGCTTAGTTTTAGTATCAATATATTGAGTATGTAACCTATGAGCAGTCAACCAATCCACCCTATTACTATTAGTTTGATCAGATATATAGGCTGCATCCGAATCGCTCCATCTCGCCATCCTCCTCCGATGTCACCTGTTTAATATAAGAGATCGTAGAGGACAAACAACCCCTCAGATAAGTTTTAAGAGCGTCCCAAAATATATTAACATTTCGGGGTTCAGGATGGGACGAGACGACGCAACGTAACTGATCCATCGTTCTATCAGGCGATTTTATCAACTTCAGCCAAAAGGGGTTCAATTTCCACATTATCCTATTGGTCGATGGGCCATATTTAAGTTTAAGAACAATCGGACTATGGTCTGAAATTCCCCTACTACCATGTTCAATATCATCTACCCATGTCGCCAGGCTGCTGGATCCAAAAATGTAGTCTATGCGAGACAGAGAGCGTTTAGTGGAGGAGTGGCAAGTATATTCCTTCGTCTCAGGATGGCGCATTCTCCATAGATTCAGCCACCCCCTTCCTGCCATAAATTGTGACAGCTGGGATGTAACCGGGGGGGGGGATGTCTCGCTCTGCACTCCGTCGCCTAGTCTCAGTTTATCTAGATGATTATTCATAACCAAATTAAAATCTCCCATACAAATAACGTGAGCACCTGGGTAAGTCAGGGCGAAACTCAATGCCTTATGGATAATTGACATATTCGCTGGGGGAGGGTTGTAAATACACAGGATAACATATTTCGCTTTTCAAAGTATGTCTTCTCTGAAATGAAGCAGTGCTGCAAAATAAAACATACATGGCTGCAATATGGCAGCCAGTGTGTTATACCTGCTGTCTGTGGTTCAGGCAGCATGACTCACATGAAAGGTTCCCTTTAATTTGTTTTGTAATAACAAATTATGTAATCTATATCACACAACTGAAAATTGCCACTTCAGTACACGTTTAACTGCAGAGCTCACCTGCCTAAGTACACGGTTAACTGGAGAGGTCACCTGCCTAAGTACACGGTTAACTGGAGAGGTCACCTGCCTAAGTACACGGTGATCCGGAGAGGTCACTTGCCTAAGTACACGGTTAAGTGGAGAGGTCACCTGCCTAAGTACACGATTAACTGGAGAGGTCACCTGCCTAAGTACACGGTGATCCGGAGAGGTCATCTGCCTAAGTACACGGTGATCCAGAGAGGTCTCCTGCCTAAGAACACAGTGATCCGGTGAGGTCACCTGCCTATGTACACGGTGATCCAGAGAGGTCACCTGTCAAAGTACTCCGTTAACTGGAGGTCATCTGCCTAAGTACACGGTTAACTGGAGAGGTCACCTGCCTAAGTACATGGTGATCCAGAGAGGTCACCTGCCTAAGTACATGGTGATCCAGAGAGGTCACCTGCCTAAGTACATGGTGATCCAGAGAGGTCACCTGCCTAAGTACATGGTGATCCAGAGAGGTCACCTGCCTAAGTACATGGTAATCCGTAAGATTATGGTGATCTGCAGGAGGTCATCCACTGTCCGCATTTCTTCTCTCTGTATAAAAATGAATTTCTGTTGTCTGTTCTTTATGCACAGATAAGTTGACTACTGTAGACCAATCTGCACTAAATTTGGCACAATCCAAGAGCCTGACCTAACTAAGGGTTTAGACCGGGTTTCAGCTCTCTCGGACATATAGTTTGAGATATTCGTAAAAATTAAAAAATTAAAAAAAAGGAAATTTTATTCATTTAATAATATTAATTTATAGCTGTGGTGTGTATTCCCCCCGCAGACAGGACACCCACTATGACACATTTATATGTGGTGTGTATTCCTCTATGGACAGGACACCCACTGTGACCCGTTTATATGTGGAGTGTGTGTTCCTCTGTGGACAGGAGACTCACTGTGACACGTTTATATGTGGAGTGTGTGTTCATCTGTGGACAGGACACTCACTGTGACACATTTATATGTGGAGTGTGTTTCCTCTGTGGACAAGACACTCACTGTGACACGTTTATATGTGGAGTGTGTGTCCCTCTGTGGACAGGACTCCCACTGTGACACATTTATATGTGGAGTGTGTGTTCCTCTATGGACAGGACACTCACTGTGACACATCTATATGTGGAGTGTGTGTTCATCTGTGAACAGGACACTCACTGTGACACGTTTAAATGTGGAGTGTGTTCCTCTGTAGACAGGAAACTCACTGTGACACGTTTAAATGTGGAGTGTGTTCCTCTGTGGACAGGACACTCACTGTGACATGTTTATATGTGGAGTGTGTGTTCCTCTGTGGACAGGACACCCACTGTGACATATTTATATGTGGAGTGTGTGTTCCTCTATGGACAGGACACCCACTGTAACACGTCTATATGTGGAGTGTGTGTTCATCTGTGGACAGGACACTCACTGTGACACATTTATATGTGGAGTGTGTGTTCATCTGTGGACAGGACACTCACTGTGACACGTTTATATGTGGAGTGTGTGTTCCTCTGTGGACAGGACACCCACTGTGACACATTTATATGTGGAGTGTGTGTTCCTCTATGGACAGGACACTCACTGTGACACATCTATATGTGGAGTGTGTGTTCATCTGTGAACAGGACACTCACTGTGACATGTTTATATGCAGAGTCTGTATTCCTCTGGGACAGGACACCCACTGTGACACATATATATGTGGAGTGTGTTCCTCTGTGGACAGGACAGCCACTGTGACACGTCTATATGTGGAGTGTGTGTTCCTCTGTGGACAGGACACCCACTGTGACCCGTTTATATGTGGAGTGTGTGTTCCTCTGTGGACAGGACACCCACTGTGACCCGTTTATATGTGGAGTGTGTGTTCATCTGTGGACAGGACACCCACTGTGACCCGTTTATATGTGGAGTGTGTGTTCATCTGTGGACAGGTCACCCACTGTGACCCGTTTAGATGTGGAGTGTGTGTTCCTCTGTGGACAGGACACCCACTGTGACCCGTTTATATGTGGAGTGTGTGTTCATCTGTGGACAGGACACCCACTGTGACCCGTTTATTTGTGGAGTATGTGTTCATCTGTGGACAGGTCACCCACTGTGACCCGTTTATATGTGGAGTATGTGTTCATCTGTGGACAGGACACCCACTGTGACCCGTTTATATGTGGAGTATGTGTTCATCTGTGGACAGGACAGCCACTGTGACACGTTTATATGTGGTGTGTGTGTTCTTCTGTGGACAGGAGGACACCCACTGTGACCCGTTTATATGTGGAGTGTGTGTTCCTCTGTGGACAGGTCACCCACTGTGACCCGTTTATATGTGGAGTATGTGTTCATCTGTGGACAGGACACCCACTGTGACCCGTTTATATGTGGAGTATGTGTTCATCTGTGGACAGGACACCCACTGTGACACGTTTATATGTGGAGTATGTGTTCATCTGTGGAGAGAACACCCACTGTGACACATTTATATGTGGAGTGTGTTCATCTGTGGACAGGACACCCACTGTGACATGTTTATATGTGGAGTATGTGTTCAGGTCACCCACTGTGACCCGTTTATATGTGGAGTATGTGTTCATCTGTGGACAGGACACCCACTGTGACCCGTTTATATGTGGAGTATGTGTTCATCTGTGGACAGGACAGCCACTGTGACACGTTTATATGTGGTGTGTGTGTTCTTCTGTGGACAGGAGGACACCCACTGTGACCCGTTTATATGTGGAGTGTGTGTTCCTCTGTGGACAGGTCACCCACTGTGACCCGTTTATATGTGGAGTATGTGTTCATCTGTGGACAGGACACCCACTGTGACCCGTTTATATGTGGAGTATGTGTTCATCTGTGGACAGAACAGCCACTGTGACACGTTTATATGTGGAGTATGTGTTCATCTGTGGAGAGAACACCCACTGTGACACATTTATATGTGGAGTGTGTTCATCTGTGGACAGGACACCCACTGTGACATGTTTATATGTGGAGTATGTGTTCATCTGTGGACAGGACAGCCACTGTGACACGTTTATATGTGGAGTATGTGTTCATCTGTGGAGAGAACACCCACTGTGACACGTTTATATGTGGTGTGTGTGTTCTTCTGTGGACAGGACAGCCACTGTGACACGTTTATATGTGGAGTATGTGTTCATCTGTGGACAGGACAGCCACTGTGACACGTTTATATGTGGAGTATGTGTTCATCTGTGGAGAGAACACCCAGTGTGACACGTTTATATGTGGTGTGTGTGTTCTTCTGTGGACAGGAGGGCAGCCACTGTGACACGTTTATATGTGGTGTGTGTGTTCTTCTGTGGACAGGAGGGCAGCCACTGTGACATGTTTATATGTGGAGTATGTGTTCATCTGTGGACAGGAGGACAGCCACTGTGACACGTTTGGAACACATGGAGTGTGCCCTGTGGGTGGGCAACTGCTGATCTCCACACAGCACTCACCACTTCATCCTGCTCTGGGAGCCCAGTGCTGACGTCGAACTCCCCGGTGTCGCTGTCGTCGCCGCCCGCCCTGTCCAGCTGCCTCTGCTTCCTCGCCCGGGCCCCCTTGCGCTTCTTCTGAGCCATGTGTCCGTACAGTAGAACCTGACTACCCAAACACGAACCCGGGTCCCGTCCCCACAGCTCCGGCACAGCACACACGTGTCCCCACACCCGGAAGTGTCCGCGTCACTTCCTGGATTGTACCATTATCCCTAGAGGGGGGTGCTGTTGGTTCTGTTGTCGTGTTTTCATGCAAAGTGTCTTGTTCCCCTGCTGCACTTGTGTAGTAAGAGCAGGGCACTGGGCTGGTGTGGGGACCGGCTCTATGGCACAGGTCCGGGGCATAGCCGGGATGAGGGCGCCTCCTGACTAGTGGCGCGGTCCTAGAGCGCCGTTGTTGTGCTATTGCCATGGGAGCCCGGGCTGCTGGGCCGTGAGTGAGCAGGTAACGGAGGCCACATACAGGCAGAGGCCGCTGTATACTTATTATCTGCTGCTTGTCACATTACATGAGCACCGGGGGCACAAAGCAGCTGCCCCTGGCCGAGCTGTGTGCAGGGGCAGCATGTCGGCGCAGGGTCTTCCTCGCTCCGTGCTTGTGTGGTAGCCGCAGGTCCGGTTTAGGCTTTGTTCACACCTGGAGTAGGAGCTGACCTGCAGTACCAGCAGTGGCCACTACAGCGTGTGTGGCGCTATCATGGGCTGCCTCCTATGTGGGTACATCAGGCCAGTGCTGGAGCTGATCGGTGGGGTTTCCGACCACCATAGTTTAGTCCAGGTGGAAATGATGGACAGGACCAGTTTTTTCTTTTGATAAATTCTCTATTGTAGGACAACCCCTTCTCATACACCGCGGGAGAGAAAGTGCTGACACCGTGTGCACGGCGCCGGCACAGGAGGTGAGTACTGGCGGTATTATTTTATGGGGGACAAACATTTTGATCAAGAATGGGTTGTTCTAGTAGTGGACCACCGAGAGACCAGAATGTTGTAGTCCCACCAGCCATCACTTCACCACACACAAGCCCCTCCTGGGTCTTGTACTGTGTAAGGCCTCATTCACATGTCAGTGTTTGTATGTGAATGCCAGGAGTGGAACTTCCAGAGAAAAATTATAATTGCCGTATTGACACCTCTTCTGTGTTTTGGAGACCCTCCTAGTTTTGGCATGCAACCACTGATGAAGTACTGACATGTAAATAAAGCCGAAGGCTAAGGGTTTCCAAGACTTCTACTATATAGGTTTCTTTCATTGAGTTGCATTCTCCAGTTGACCTGGAGTCCGCACACGTCGTTGTGCAAAAGCACCACCTTCATGTGCCATTCACTGTGATTGCATGTCAGAGGTGGGGAACCCTTTTTCTGCCAAAGGCCATTTGGATATTTAGACCAGGGTTCCCCATCTCCAGTCCTCAAGGCCCACCAACAGATCATGTTTTCAGGATTTCCTTTGTATTGCACAGGGGAAGCAATTATCACCTGAGCAATAATAAGGAAATCCTGAAAACATGATCTGTTGGTGGGCCTTGAGGACTGGAGTTGGGGAACCCTGATTTAGACCATCGCTCAGAAGCCCTACAAAATGATCACCTTGAAATGTATCCTGCTGTAGTTGGTCAAACGTTTATTTAACTTGCCCCTAATGTGAGGGCCGGAGATGCTTCTCTTTGGTGCAACGATGTTAGGTGGGATTGGTGATGTTGCTACTCGCAATGTGTTAATTCATTGTTTTGATGCCTTCAGAATGAATCTACAATTTTCATAGTCATGAAAATAAAGAAAAATCTTTGAATGAGAAGGTGTGTCCAAACTTTGGTCTGTACAGTATACATGTACACAGTGTATTACATATTTACAATTTGTTACAGTTTTTTGTGTTCTAAAGTTGTATTCCAATAAATATATATTATGTTCTATCTAAATATCTTGATTATTGGATCATAAAAATGATTAAATGTCTGATGTTCACATTGTACTACAATAAATTTTTCACTTAAATATAAGCAATATATGTGGGAGTCGGAGTCGCAGGTTTGGCTTACCGACTCCACAGCCCTGCATACAGCGGCTTGTGAAAGTATTCACCCCCCCCCCCCTGCATTTTTTATGTTTTGCTACCTCACACCCTAGAATTTCACTTTTCCCAAATAACCCTCCATGATGGCACCACAGGAGAATGTCACCTCATCCTAATAGGGACAGGAAACACAAAGAGGTCAAATAGACCCTACCAACTCCTCTCCCCCGTGTTTTTCCTGTTTTTATTGGGATGAAGAGGTCACACTGCTCTGTGGCCGGCGGCAAAGACTGCTATTTACCTGAATAAGCCGTGCAGCAGAGAACAACTCCTATGCCTTTCAACTTCATGCTGCTCCTGTCTCCTCAGACTCAGGACTTCCCATCCTTTCTGCTCCCTTCGGTAAAGTTGGATGGTTTCAGGCTGGGGGAGTCCATGAGCTCCCCAGCCTCACTCTTTGCTTCCCCTGTGTGCCGGCGCGTGCGCGCAGCTGGAGGAAATGTAGGAATCTGGACGCTTCCACTCTAGAATGCATTCCAGGACGATCAGCGATAACTGGCAGGGGGGCCAGTCGCTGGTCAGTGTCACACACAGCGATCTCGCTGGTGAGATCGCTGTTGCGTCACAAAACTTGTGACTCAGCAGCGATCTCGCTCGCTATGTGTGATGGGGGCTTAACTCATGGCTCAGTCTGTACCACTGCTCAGAGAACATCTGCAGAAAACAATTCAGACTCTTTTCACTAGAATGGCTGGTGAATCATCAGAAGTCAGACCTAGTCCCCTCCAGTATTTTACTGGACTCCAAGAAACAAACATTCATCTTACCAAAGGAGAAACCAATCCAATTAACATCCAAAATGGCCTTCCTGCGGAGCCAGAATTCTGTTTCCATTAGAACTGCAATGTCAGTCCTGGGCTGCATGAACTCATGCATTCAGGCTATAAACTGGGCCCAGGCCCATACCAGAATTCTACAGACTTGCATCCTTTCAAATTGGGACAGATCCCCGGAATCTCTGAGCAGGAAGATTCCGGTGCCCGATCGGGTAAAGTCCTCTCGGACCTGGTGGCGCAATCCAGGGAACTTAAGGCGAGTCCCCTGGATTCAGAATCCCCTATCAACAATAACAGTGGATGCCAGCAGAATAGGATGGGGGGCTTTGAACTCCCACACTTCCTTCCATGTGATCTGGACAAAGGAGATCAGCTGGCGATCCTCCCAATTTCAGAGAACTGAAAACTGTGAGGAGGTACTCAAATCAGCAACATCCATAATTCAAGACAGCCACGTAAGGGTTTACTAAGATATGACCACGGTTGCTCACCTCCGTCATCCAGGAAGGACGAAGATCTAAAAGCAGTCTCAATAATCTTCTCTTGCGCAGAAGAACATCTTTTCTCCATCTTGAGGTTAGAAGGTCCGCTGATTCTCCCACCAATCAGAAACCTTCTTCACTAGGATCCAATCTACCACCTGGACCCCAAAAACCTATTTCTGACTGCTTGTCTTCTGAGTTTGCTGTCCTATAAATTAAAGGTCTCTCAGACAAAGTCCTTCAGATTCTCCAGAAAAGTAGGAAACCAATATCAAATGCCATTTATCCTAAAATATGGAAAAACCTACATATCTTGGTGAGCATCTAGTCCTCCATACCACAATCATCTGGACGTTCCCCAAATTCTAGACTTCCTTAAAGAAGATCTAGAAAAGGGCCTCAAACCTAACCCCCTCTAGGTTCAGGTTGCAGCCCTAATATTTTTTGTCCAAAGTTTAGCAGATCACCATTGGGTAAAAAGTTTCATGACGGCTGCTTTCTGTATACGTCCAAGATTACATCCTGGGATCTACCGTAAATATCGTCCTCAAGCGTCTAAATACCTAACCCATATTCTCTATAAACCTAGACAAACTATCCTGGAAACGGCCTTCCTGGTAGCATTTACCACAGCCAGGAGGAGCGTGAGTGAACTTCAGGCCCTCTCAGAGAACCCTATCTGAGAATTCTAGACGATAGACTTGTTCTGCGACTGGACCCATCCTTTTTGCCCAAGGTGGTCTCAGAATTCCACAGTGCATGAAATTATTGTTCCCTCCTTTTGCCAAAATCCAGCAAATGATAGAGGAAGAATTCCGTTCGTTAGATGTACGAAGAGTAGTCCTCCACTACCTTCAACAAACACAATCTTGGAGGAGGGATCAGAATCTCTTTATCCAGATCTGCTGTCAAAATAAAGGGAAGAAGACCTCAAAAAGCACTACTGCCAACTGGATCAAGAGGGCGGTTTGCAAAGTATATCAAAACCAGAATCGCTGTCTGTCTCCTGGGCTGAAAAGTCAAGTGCTTCCATCGAGCTGATCTGCAGAGCCTCTACCTGGTCCTCGGTCCAAACCATAGATGGTTGTCAGCCGAACTATGATTTGACAGCCATTTCGTCCATCTCTCGCCTACACAAGTCCTCGCTTGGCTGAGTGCTCCTGTGTGATCTATGAGAAAGCTGGTGGCTTATCTCTGGGAGAACAAAGCTATCAGTGGTCTGAAATCAGACATCCCGATCGACATCTCTCCCGACCATCAGTTTCCTCTATCGCCTCTATACACATTAGAGTATTTGTCGAACTCATTGATATCAGCGGCTTTGGCCAACATTAGTCTGTGTATGGAGGCCTTAAATGGCTTTCAAATTTTCTGCAAGGTGATGCTATTGAACAGCCACACAGACTATACTGGATACATGTTCTGTCTGTGAAGAACACGGATAAAACGTATAGGATTCACAGATGTCTCAATGACGCCTAACAAAGGGGGCTTGCAGAACAGTTGGAAATATTGTCTTTGCTCTGGAGGACCTGCCATTTCATTGTATCACATGTACTTTGTAATACGTTATTTCTCCTGTGGAGACACTGCAGAGACATAGAATACGTGTTGCCGAGTTCTCTCAGATCAGATAATGGCTTAATGCCTGCGGGCTGCACAGCAGGACGACATGTGATCAGGTTATTATATGCAGAAAACATCAAAAGCATACAATCCCTATAGGGACTATGAACACATTTCAATTGATTTTTTGTTTTTACCTAATGCACGCATTTTGGACTAAAAATATTTGAGTAACTGGGTTTCATTAAATGGGGTCTCGCTCTCCCCCCCCCCCCCCCCCCCCCACACTCATAGCAGCACCTGAGAGAGTGGGATCTGCCCATATCTCTGGACAGGAAGCCAATAACACAAAATAAAAAGGCAACTCCAACTTCCTCCTTCATTGTGATTTTCTGTCCTTTGGATGTAGGAGCCTCTTGAGCACATGGCCGGACCAGCCGTGAATCATAGAACACCATAGCATGGTCCATAGCAGCCTCTATTAAGAGTGGCAGTTAATACAGAGGCCCAGTTGGGCAATGAAATGCTAACATCAGTTTGGGAGAATCTAGATTTAATGCTTCAGTAACTACTGCCTCATGTTTGGTGTCTGGCCTGGGGTCTTGTAGTTCTCACGTGAGATGCAGCCTGGCGTGTGGCCTTGTAGCTTTGTTTCCCATTTGGGTTGCACTTTTGCTATGGCTTGGTTGGTTGGGACACTTGTCTTGTGAGTGGGAGATCCTGAGTTTGAATCTCAATTCTGCTTGGTAGTGCATCTTCTCAGTATGAAGCTTAAAGCATGTGTCGTGATTGGACGCTTGCCGCCTCATGTCCTGTGTGTTGGGAAATCCACTTCATGTCATGTTTGCCATGCCATCTCATGTCTGGTGTTTAGCCTGCGGCTTTATGTCCGCTTTTTTTTCTTATGTTTGGCCTGCCTGAGGGTTTTCTGGCTGCTTCGTAGTTGTTGAATAGCCTCATACCTCAGGTCTAAGGTGTTTTTTTTTTTTTTTTTGTTTTTTTTTTTGTTTTTTTTTCTGCCTCACTAGGGGACTTGATGGGGCATTTGGTGGAGTATGTCTTTCAGTGGTATGTACAACTTTTGAGGGCTGTGGCTTTTACTTGGTTAGACAGCCGACTTGTGGATTGAAGGTCTCTGATGATGACGCCAGATCTCTGGTGAAACATGTTGCCGACTCTTTAGGTTTTACTAGTTTCAGTCAGTTTGTGTTATTGGCAACAATATTAGAGAGCAGTTGGTAGTGGCCGCACCAAGCTAATATTTATCATCACTAGTGTGGGTTTTAGGGAATTACTATATTGTTAGCATAGCGGCTGTCGTATCTTTTAATCTTATTCTTTAAATACTTCATTAAGTTTAATTTTTAACTGTCTTTAGTTGCCTTCATTGGCAAATCGTAGTTAATTGCAAATGGACAAAGACCTAAAGCATAAAGTCAAAATTGTAACACAGTGGCTGAAGGATAACAAAGTCAATGTTTTGGAGTGGCCATCACAAAGCCCTGATGTCAATCCTATTGAAAATTTATGGGCAAAGCTGAAAAGACAGGTGTGAGCAAGGTGACCTACAAACCTGGATCAGTTACACCAGTTTTGACAGGAGAAATGGGCCCAAATTCTGACCAAGTATTTGACCCAAGTCATTCACTTTAAGGGCAATGGTGCCAAATACTAGTGAAATGTATGTAAACTTTGGACTTTGCCGTAATAAATGCCTTAAACATTCTCTCTCTCATTATTTTGACTTTTGTCAAATATTAGTAATTATGGAAATCCTAATTGACTTAAAATGGGGAAAGGTTTATTATAATTTATTTCAGATATTGAGGAAAGCATGCATACGTGTCTTTTTTATATAGTGTATGTAAACTTCTGGTTTCAGCTGTATGTCCCAGTTTTTCCTCTTGGTCGGAGGCATAAATGGTTGCTCTAATCAGAATGAAACCATTGTAAGTCCCGTGTGGGGAGTCTCATAATGGACAGGTCTACTTTTAACTTGGCAGAATATCTACGTCAAATTGAATCATTGTAATTCCAGTTAGTCTTTGGGGTCTGGAGTCATAATTTTGACTAGTTGGCATTTGTCGGTTAACCATTTGGAGCCAGTTGATCCTCCTAGTCTGTCATAATATGGACTGCTCAGCATTTTATTGTAAGGGAAACTGTCACCAGGTTTGGCCAATAGGAGTTACGGCCACCGCCTTTCAGGGCTTATCTACAGCATTCTATAATGCTGTAGATAAGCCCCCGATCCGACATGCAAGAGAAGAGAAATAACTTTTATTATTGTAGATAAGCCCTGAATGGCGGTGGCCATAACTCCTATCGGCCAAACCAGGTGACAGGTTCGCTTTAAGTTTAAACATCTACGTTTCAGTTTACCCTCCTAGTTGGAGATGCAAGATGGACATGGCTGCGCTAAGCTGACTACAACTACTGTATGTCCCATTAAGGTTTCTAGTTGGACTCGCAAGATGGCCCCTGGATGCTAAGTGATTACACTCTCAATGCTCCACTCTCCCGTACTGTTTTAGCGTGGTAAGATGAACTTGATTCACCCCGTCATTGCCCATTACACCACCTCCACCATTACTTGATGTCATTCAGCTGTGCTGTGTCAGGCAAGAAGCAGGACGGCATCGGATCCCTGCAACTCCATTCTGCTGCCAAGCTGCAAGGATTTCTCCCTGCCCGGCAATTGCCCTCAGGGTTAGCTGCCCTGCAGGGGCTCACCTCTGGGGTACATCACATGTTGTATGTCCACTTCTGCGGGCAGTGTTAGCCTCAGCATGCGCTAACAGTGCCCGCTATTAAAGTGAAATGGTATTTACTCGTGAATATTCATTTCTCTTTAGCAGCGGGGACTGACTCCGCTGGCACCAGGAGGGCCCCATTGTAACTGGGTGTGTCGCTATTAGCGATACACCACTGGCTGGGGGCTGCTGAAGCAGTGGGGGCCCTAGGGAGCTGCTGGCCAGTATGCCAGCAGGTGTCAGTGCCTGGGCCCACCGGAGAATTCTCCGGTGGGCCAGTCCGACCCTGCGCAGACCCGTCAATAGAGCAGAAGAGAAGGAGATACTCTGTCGACATGACTTCTCAGGAAGCAGCAGAATTACTTGCAGGAGCAAGTTTTGGCCCCATAGGGACAAAACAAGTCCTCGAAAACCCCTTTTAAAAATTTGCAATATTTGCCTTCTTTAGCCTTTTTGTTGCACAGTATTCTGCTGCCTGAATGATTTAACTAAGTATCCATCAATGAGCTTAGCGTTTGTAATTCTGTTTTTTTGCCTTTTTACTGAGCTCCCCACTGTTGATTTATGACTACAGACCATATAAAAATTGAGTTGAACTTTGTGGTCATAAATAAACATGGAAGAGTTCAGAAAAAGACAGATGATAAATTTACAAATTCCCTATCAGAACGAGTTGACTCACAGATTCCCGGTAAACCTGTTTCTGTAGCCAGCAATTTGCAGGGAAACAAAGAACCTATAAAAGATAAACTGTTCAAAATTTTTATTGACATCTTAGAGCAAAATATTTTAGCTTGTCATTCATTCACGTAAAAAAAGACCCCAAAGGTGTCTATATCATTTATATACATTATGCAAATAAGAAAAATTTAAATAAGATAATCCCAGTGTTAATGTGTCTTTAATTTTATCATTTTATCATGTGATATCAGTTTAATGGCTCTTGATGTGGCGGACCGGTGATGTAAAAGAAGATGGTAATACGGAGATGTTCATCAGGTGTAGATATTAGTAATGTACCTTATACTGATCATAAATCACATTGTAAATTATCTGTAGATTCCAGAGCTCCCATTATCTTTGACGACATGTCGCTGGATCTCTCCATTACTGGGCAACGCACATCATTGCCGCCAAAAAAGAGAAGTGCTTACAGATATAAAGCCTCTAACTCCTTTGTAGATGAGACCCTTTTTGGCAGCTCTGGGAGTAAAGTGGACCCAGCTCTTCAGTGGACCACAGGAACACCAGCCCAAGAATCATATCTAAGGCACCCAGTAGAGAACAAGAATACAGCGAGCAATGCCACAGCTAGGACTGCCTGCTCACCTGTAGGGACTCCTCGGAAGGAAAAACAATATAGGTAAGAATTGTTTAGAAATTACATAGTTGTAGGTATAAAGGGACTGAAGTTTGTTCAGTGCTAATTCAGATCTCTTAAGATGAACATTTGGAAATTCCCTGTTTTGGAAATCTGAGTTAAGGCTCTCTTGGCCAGTTCTGTACAATGTCTCTCTTCGGAAGACTTTTCCTGCATCGCACCGACAATTTATTTCAGTGAATGCTGTATAATGCTTGATTTCCTCTGTGGTGGTGCTGCAGGGTAAGCAAGAAAGTTTTGTCTATTTGAGCCATTGTAATTTTTAAGACGTGCATATGTTACTTTACCAGAGCTGTCCGTGTCTACTATAAGTGCAGCTGTTGTGAAGTAGTGACACATCAGTCTAGATGCAAATTGTAAAGGCCCCCAAATTTTATTTATTTAACTTTACTTATAGTGCCATTATATTGTGCAGTGCTTTACAGACATCATCAACATTTTCACTGTCCCCGTTGGGGCTTACAATCTAATTACCGTATTAGTAGGTCTTTTGGATGTGGAGGAAACGGGAGTACCCGGAGGAAACCCACAAAAACATGGGTAGAGCATACAAATTTTTTGCAGATGTTTTTGTGGGAATTACCCATCGCTGCATACCAACAGTGCTAACAGGTTGAACCCACTAATATTGCCAGGTTCAGCCGACTGTCTAATGTGAATGGGGACGCTGGCCGACTGATGGCCAGTAGAGATCTCTATTTCAGACTGCCTATCATATTGTTCTTCCAGAGATAAGCTGTGAGCTGACTAAACCATTGTTCCTCCAAAAGCCATATAATATGCGATGCTTGGGCTGGCCATACACATGTTTTAGAAGGGATCTTTGTTCATGACTTGTTCAAAATCATTAAGATCTTCATGGTTTTGGCTTGCCTGAGTGAGAAGTACCACACACAGGCCCCGATTTCATTAAAGCTTTTATACTAAAAAGCGGGGGTCAAGGCCACACCTTAGTTAATGAAGGGTTGAGGTGTTCCTTACACCAGAAATCTCACTGAAGTCTCTGACAGGAGTAAGTGGAGGTGTATGCCACTTGTCATACACTCTCTATTCAGGAGGGCCTGACTCAACTATGCCACCTCATCAAGTCAAGAAAATCACCTTTCTTGATAAATCGGGGTCAAAGGGTTAACACCGATTGTCCCGATGCTTTGTAACACTTCACTTCATCACAACATTACTCTTACTTTATCCTGCGATATTAATCACCTAGGGTCCCAGCCATGAGACCATCCAGGATCAGTTGAAGGTTTCCCAGAATTGAAAGTTATAGGATAAGGGATAACTTGCAAATCACTTTGATCCCAACGTTCCTTTCTAAATGAAGCAGAGGTTCACCTTCGATACATTCAGTATCTATTGGGGAAAACTCCTTTAATTATGTTTTTGCATAGTAAGAGTGAGTTTTAAGATTGTCGCCGTCTATTCCAATAAGAATTACTGTTTCATGTAGCAAATACCTGTGTGTCATGAGTGGAAATATACTTGTCCACTGCATGTAAGATACTGAAATCTGCTCATCCTGGAGCTAGATTCTAAGACATTTGCTCTTTTCTACTCTTCCATTTTTCAGGGTAAAGAGTCGCTCGCCTTCTTATTGTGATGAGTCTCTTTTTGGAACAAAGATAGAAGACTGTAGTTGGGAAGCGCCATGGGTAAAAAAAGAAGATTCAATTCGTATTCGTCCCCTTCTTTGGAGCCCCCCAACAATAATGCGGCCCCAGAATTCCAAGGTCAACACCAACCAAATTCCTGTTCGAGCTGTTCACCCTCCTGATGATAGAAATGGTGCTATTGGGACGCATAATGGAAAAGGGAACTTTTGGAAGCCCCCAGAAAGTGGCTCTGATTCTGGTGGATGCCCTTCTGTGGGTGATCCGCCAACTAGTGCCAAAGCTTGCTTGAGCTCACTTAGGAAGGATAGCTCACGATCATCAAGCTGTTCAGGAAGACTGACTTCAAGGAGAGGCTTCTTAACAGACAGGCCACCCTGGAAATGATTTGTGCCTTGAAAAGGATTGTCTCTTGTTCTTTGCGTTATTGTGGCATATTGGCATCATACAGGGCGCCTCTTTCTTAGGCATCCTTTCTTTGGGCCAGAAAGGAAGTCTGTCTCTGTATGAATCCCTCAAGCCGTTTTTGTATTACATGAACAACAATTTAGCTGAGTGACCACCATGTAAGAAGGGCCCTTGCACATCCAGATACATTTTTGAATACTTTAAGGCCCTTTTACATTTAGCGATGCACCAGCGATCCAACCAGCGATCCGACCCGGTCAGGATCGTTGGTGCATCGCTAAATGATCGCTAGTGAGCTTTCATACAGAAAGATCTCACAGCGATGCAGCAGCGACGCAGCGCACGATACTTACCATTCACACACAGCGATCCTGCGTCCTCCCGCCCGCGTCCAGCGTCACTCGTCGTCACAGCAGGAAGTCTCAGCAGGAAGCGCCCGACGAGAAATGGAGCCGGTCATTCTCGCGCGATCAGCGATGAGCAGCGGGGGAGCCGGTCGCTGGTAAGTATCACACATAGCGATATCGCTAGCAATATCGCTGCTTCGTCACAAAACCAGTGACGTTTTAGCGATATTGCTAGCAATATCGCTTAGCAGGGCTGTGGAGTCGGTAAGCCAAACCTGCGACTCCGACTCCGACTCCTCAATTTCCCTTACACCGACTCCGACTCCATGACTCCGACTCCGACTCCCACACATATTGCTTATATTTAAGTGAAAAATTTATTGTAGTACAATGTGAACCTCAGACATTTAATCATTTTTATGATCCAATAATCAAGATATTTAGATAGAACAGAATATATATTGGTGTACTACCCGGTTTTCATTCTTTTTGGTACAGATACGATATGGATAGACAGATATGGATAAATGGATAGATAGAGCAGATTTCTAATCTGTTTTTGCTATTGAAAACATTATCTATGAGCTCAAAAACCTTTCAGGTGATGCAGTTTTTTAAAAAGATGATCAACTTTTGCAGCTGAAAAACGTATCCTCAAAAAACACAGGAAAAACGCTGTGTGTGAATGTAGCCTTAGATCAGGAATAGAACAGCCATTTATAGGACATTTCATAACTTTCCCAAACTCCTATGAAAAAATATTCAGCACATCCTGCATTGAACTACTGTGCCCAATTTATTATATATTTTAGGAGTCGGAGTCGGTCCATTTTATACCGACTCCAACTCCGACTCCGACTCCACCAAAATGAGCTCCGACTCCACGACTCCGACTCCACAGCCCTGTCGCTTAGTGTAAAACCCCCTTTATAGTGAAACACGAATGCATATAAATGCTATTATGTTCATTTTTGCTTCATCATAAAGTATTAAAAAATATTTCTTCTGCTCACAACCACAAAACAAGAGAGCTTTATTAGAAGACCTTGAATAAGCCGAGTATTCCTGCTGTCGAAATTACAGAAACCTAGAGGGTCAACCATTATACATCAATGGGTTCCATAATTGACTGCATCAGTTATAGGACACATCTGGTAATGTGAACAGAGCCAACTGTAAAGAATTTACAAACTTGACCAACATATACTGTGTATTTCCTTCAGAACTGGTGAAGGGTATTTACAAAATATCCACATTTGCAGGTCTGTGGAGTCAGTCAGTGTCGATTTTGGTGGACTCCTAAGTTTGATTTGGAGTCTGTCCATTTTATACTGACTCCTGAAATATATAATAAATTGGGTACAGTAGTTCAGTGCAGGATGTGCTGTAAATGTTTTCATAATTTGGGAAAGTTATGAAATGTCTATTCTGTTCCTGATCTAAGGATCTCTGCTTTTAGGTGAGATGAATCTGTGCTGCACTTTATGTACATGCTCAGTAGTGACCAGTGCTGTGGAGTCGGGAGGTTTAGGTGAGATGAATCTGTGCTGCACTTTATGTACATGCTCTGTAGTGAGGCTGTGCTGTGGGGTCGGATGTTTAGGTGAGATGAATCTGTGCTGCACTTTATGTACATGCTCAGTAGTGACCAGTGCTGTGGAGTCGGGAGGTTTAGGAGAGATGAATCTGTGCTGCACTTTATGTACATGCTCAGTAGTGACCAGTGCTGTGGTGTCGGAGGTTTAGGTGCGATGAATCTGTGCTGCACTTTATGTACATGCTCAGTAGTGACCAGTGCTGTGGAGTCGGGAGGTTTAGGTGAGATGAATCTGTGCTGCATTTTATGTACATGCTTCGTAGTGAGGCAGTGCTTTGGAGTCGGAATTCAGAAAAATTGAGGAGTCTGAGTCAGTAGTTTGGCTTACAGACTCCACAGCTCTGCACATGCGTCGTGATTTTGCTAGGAATTATCAAACGGCACAATAACACGTTTGGACTTTAAAGGGAACCTGTCAGGTCCCCTATGCCCTCTAACCCAACAGCATTCACTTATTTATGAGTAAAGTCCCTGCCTAACAAGCCCTCTATAACGTTTTTATGTAAAAGTGAGGTTTAAAAAAAAGCATTTATTAACCCCATTTCCTATGCTAATTAGGGCTGTGATTAGTCGATGCAGCGTTAGTTGCCCCAGACTAATCAGCCCTCTTTACATATTATAATGCCACGGTGGGCATCATAACATAATTTTCAGGAGCTGTCATCATCGCCAACTCCTGCAAATCTCGTGCCACACATTCCGGCAGCGTCACTGCACCTTTGCAGCTGGGAGTACGCTTCCCGGCTTCAGAAGTGTACTGTGCATGACTAGAAGCCATCTTCTGAACTTCTGGTTATGCGCAGTGTGCCTCAGAAACTGGTTGTACGGTTCTCTGGCTTCAAAGGCTATCTTGAGTTTTCCCTATGCAGATGTCAAGTGAAACCGGCTTCATTGGGCTGTTGGAGTCTAGCAGCGAAATATTCCCGTATTCTTTGAAAACGCACATGGCCAAGTGTGTATGTGAGGAATGGAAGAAATGATTGTTGGCTGAACATGCGTACAGACCACTGATATCTACAGTATAGCTAAGGTAGAAATAAAATTATCAAATATCTTGCTGTAAATAGGAATAGTACATAGAAATAACAAAGGGTCCTTGGTAAACACTGTTTTTGACTTATAAAAAAAAAAAAAAATTGTAAAAGCCATTCCACCACGACAATGTGTAATTCCAGTCGGGATGTTCCTATACTGTCTTAATATTAAAACCCTACAATGTGTCAAACTACCTCAATGTGAATAAGGGCAGAGCCCAACCGGAGCCAGATTGTGGACACCCAACTATGAGAAACTATTTAAAGGCAATGCCCAGCTCAAAGAAAGGGAGGCAACGCTCTAGAATGTACAGAGTACAAGAACGTAAAGGGAACCCCCCCCCCCCAAAAAAAAAAAAAAAAAAAAAAAAAAAGCAGGAGTATAAGTTTGTATATATGAAACGTCTAGGAGCTTGTTCACAATGGTCATTAAACAGACAAAACCTAAGTCAACATTCTAAGATCGAAACACAATGAGCAAACTCTCAGCTGTAAGTAAGTAAAAAGTAATGGTACATATAAATAGCAAAGTGTGCTTGGTGAACACTTGATAAAAAAAAAAAAAAGCGTAAAAGCCATCCTACTGTGACAATTTGTACCCAAATCTTTTCTACCTCTAATATTAAAACTTTACCATGTGACAAAAGCTACCTCAATGTGAATGAAGACAGAGCAGGACTGGAGCCCAACTGTTGTCACCCAGCCATGGGAAGCAGTAGCATAGCTAGTGGGGTTCAAAGGGTGAGGTTGCCCTGTGCCCCTCGCTCTGAGGGGCCCACCCGGTGCTATGCTACTTTTAACTGCATCAGAATACGCAAGGTGCCATTACAGTTAAACTCCATAGCAGAGCAGGGAGATACTATCTCCCTGCACTGCCACTTGGCTGTTGTGGGTCCCACAAGCCGGGTGGATACAGTTGAACGCAATAATGAAAGAGGGCGCATCAGCTGATTCTTCCTCCTTCATCATTCTTCCTCTGCGTCTGACGTCTCAGTGGAGCGGGCACAATGACGTCACTTCATGGCACCCGCTCTGTAGAGCTGTGAAGAAAAAGTTTCAGAGCGTTCACCGCAGAAACAGGAGCATTGTGGTAACTAGGAGGAGAGGTAAGTATTGTATTTATTTTTAAAATGGGGAGTTCATTATACTGCATGGAGGACTATGGGGAGTACTTACATTATACCTTAGGGAGGACTATGGGGAGTGCATTATGGGATGCATTATACTATATTGGGAGTGCATTATACTATATGGGGGACTATGGGATGCATTTAACTAATATGGGGGACTATGGGATGCATTATACTATATAGAGGACTATGGGGAGTCCATCATACTACAGTATATAGAGGGCTGTTGGGGAGTGCACTATACTGTGTGAAGGACTATGGGGTGTGTTATACTATATGGAGGCTACTTAGGGGGCCATCATACAGTTGAGGATAGATGGGGAAGGTCCTGGAAATGTGAGAAGTCAAATGTGTCTTTGTTGTAATCCCTGCAGACTAGTCCTGGCTGGAAGATTTTGTCATGTCTGTCTGGGCCAGATGGAAACATTAATGACTCCACCACAAAGAACATCAACTGTAAGTCACTCTCTGTAACTGTACTGTAATCTACTACATGTTCTACAGACTCATCTACTGTTCTGTGGTCACCATATGGCAGTAATATCAGTGAGGGTCTTTGTATAGAGATTTTTTTATTTTTTTTCTTATTTTTTAGTAACTGCATTGTCATCTGCTGAGGTTCTCCTACATCCAATATTAGGGTACACCACCATAGTTGTAATTATGGTTACCTGGTTAGCGGCCCACTCAGAAGTTTCCCCTCCCCACCAGGGCTGTGGAGTCGGAGTCGGTGCTCATTTTGGTGGAGTCGGAGTTGGAGTCGGTATAAAATGGACCGACTCCTAAAATATATAATAAATTGGGTACAGTAATTCAATGCAGGATGTGCTGAATATTTTTTCATAGGAGTTTGGGAAAGTTATGAAATGTCCTATAAATGGCTGTTATATTCCTGATCTAAGGCTACATTCACACACAGCGTTTTTCCTGTGTTTTTTGAGGATACGTTTTTCAGCTGCAAAAGCTGATCATCTTTTTAAAAAACTGCATCACCTGAAAGGTTTTTGAGCTCATAGATAATGTTTTCAATAGCAAAAGCAGATTAGAAATCTGCTCTATCTATACATTTATCCATATCTGTCTATCCATATCGTATCTGTACCAAAAAGAATGAAAACCGGGTAGTACACCAATATATATTCTGTTCTATCTAAATATCTTGATTATTGGATCATAAAAATGATTAAATGTCTGAGGTTCACATTGTACTACAATACATTTTTCACTTAAATATAAGCAATAAGTGTGGGAGTCGGAGTTGGAGTCGGTGTAAGGGAAATTGAGGAGTCGGAGTCGCAGGTTTGGCTTACCGACTCCACAGCCCTGCTCCCCACCCCCCTCCCGAAACAATCCGCTAGCTACTCATTTGATGGGAAGCTATATAAATGCAATGCCCATCCAGTGTGAACTTGTTCCTGTACTTTGCATGCATACTAACTTATAATTCAGCTCATTTTTAGAGGGTTTTCTAGTACAGTATGCAGCCAGATTTAGTCTACATGAAATGATCCACTTATTGCATATTCCACTTATTAAATATTCCACTACAGTCAGCTTGGAGGGTCAGAAAGGTTAGGGAATGTCCAATTTATTATATGTGTATAGGTGAGTGATACTATCCTGAGAAAGAGCAGCAAGATTTGGCTGTGTGCAACCCTGGTTGCTGTTCCAATGTACTGGTATCAAGTATTCTTAAAAACAATGCTGGGCTATTGGTTTTTCATGGGTGCCTTGCACGTATATATAAGAGGGTTGTCTTATACGGACAACTCCTGTGCATGTGCTCTATAAGGAGTATGTAGGTATCAGAGGAAGCATTCTTGCTCTGACCTCGCCTCCTCATATGAGCTAGAATGGAAAACCTGGCGGACGGGGCCTGTACATGTCTTGTAATACCACATTCCCCCTGCAGTGGCCGCTGTAGCTGAAGCCTAACAGTTGTGGCTTCACCAGCATTAATGGAATTCTGGGAGAAAGAGGCTGGACTCTATTTTTGATAGACAACTCCTTTACCAACTGCTGGCAGTGCCTTATGCCACTTCTGATGTGGATTGGAGGGTGCTTTATCCACCTCTGTGCGTGCTTTGATTTTAAGTGATGAATTGTGTAAATGTGTGTTCTCGTATATCTGCCTTTAATAATTTTTGGTTTTATTTTTTTTTTACATCATTTTGCTCTTTTGATTCCTATTTCCTACATAAATTTCTGTATTATATGAATGTGGTTTGTATTTTATGAATCTTTGAATAAATTATCTGTCAATCTCACGTGTTATTCTGAATCTCTGGTTAGCTTTAGGCTAGTCTCTGCATCCTTTTCCATGCTGAGAACAACGCCATTCTTTTCCATATGTTGTATCTAGTCTTTCAGCACAACCTCTGGGGTGAAAAGGTGGAGCTGCAATACCAGACGCAGCCATTTACCAGAGTGGTGCTGTTACGGTGGATTATCTGATGTCAGGTTTTGACGACAATATTAACGGCAAACTGTAAGTATTAGAAATGCTGAATGGTTACTATTTTTTTCATACATTGTTGCATAGAAGAAAAATAAAGACATACAATCATAGCAATTAAAGTAAGGCAATCGGGATGTGTTCCACCTCTAGTCAATACGGTAATTATCATTTAACCGAAATGGAATCTATTCCTCAGATGTTATTCTTAAAATATTGCATAAACAGATATAAGAACATGACAAGGCATTGACACACAAGGATGGGAAGGGAACGGGTAACTCGAGATCCATAAATATTCCAACTATCTGACCAGTGTCCTCTCTTATAACCATAGTCTTAAAGTCTCTTTGAACCCAATACCATCCGGTAACGTTCCAATGTAATAAGGCTGTAAGATATTCCATACCTCTAATATCTTGTGTTCCCAATTGAAGATTAAGTGAGTCGACCTCAATTTGCAAGCTCTCAGACATCTAGCATCCCTATGTAGTAGAACTTTTTTTAACCCCTTGATGTCCAAGCCAATTTTGACCGTAATGACCAAGCCAAATTTTATTATTCTGACCACTGTCCCTTTGTGTGGTAACTCAGGAACGCTTAAACGGATCGCACTGATTGAGATTGTTTTTTGTTTTTTTTCGGTGTCATATTGTACTTAATGATAGTGGTAATGACTCGCTTTTATGAAAAATATGGAAATTT
The DNA here is from genome assembly GCF_039654945.1 of Dendrobates tinctorius. NCBI lineage: Eukaryota > Metazoa > Chordata > Amphibia > Anura > Dendrobatidae > Dendrobates > Dendrobates tinctorius. The sequence continues at coordinate 3,921,642 of NW_027361873.1, forward strand.
GGCAAAAATTTTGCAATTTTCAAATTTAATCAGAGAGTCATGTCACACAAAATAGCTAATAGATAACATTTCCCACATGTCTACTTTACATCAGCACAACTTTGGATACATACAGGTGCTTCTCACATAATATAATCAAAAAGTTAATTTATTTCAGTTCTTGAATACAAAAAGTGAAACTCATATAAAGTCATTACAAACAGTGATCTATTTCAAGTGTTTATTTCTGTTAATGAAACAACATGAAATCAAAATTAATTTGTCACGCTAATCCTTATAAATAACTACCTATAAATGAATGAGTGCCCTTGATGGTGTCACAATAATCAATCCACTGTAATATAATCCAGCACATGCAAAGTTCTTTAGTAACCCATATAGAAGATTGGCTGCATATGAAATTGCTCACTTTAAAAATATTCATCCAATAATGCTTTTGGTGCCAAGAAATTGTACCTGTCTGCTGGGCTGAAGTTTACAGAATATACTGGATGAAAAATGGCAGTGTCGGACAGAGAGAGGAGGGATGTCAGGCTGTTGTCGCAAACACCAGCAGCTTTATCCCATAAAAGGTTCCGGAGATCACAAAGGGACCGCGCAGAGCCATGAGCGCCCCAGATGGTGGCGTCCTTGGTTACGCGGCAGAAAAAAAATGGCCGACACGTGCTGACTGGCGTGTGATGTCACTGTGCTACGGATTGCGTGAGAGGCCAAAAAGATTCCGACGCGTTTCGGGGAATACATGGTTCCCCTTCCTCAGGGTGTCTACGTGCAGTGGCACCAGACACTGCTTTATAACATGGCGATCCAATAGCAGCCAATCAGCATGTCGTGTTGCACCCATTCCTGACTCGCCAATGTTTACTGCAGTTTACCAATGACTCCCACAGAGTTATGGAAATAAAGTGTGTCGTGCTTAATGTTTTAAAATATGAAAACTTTATTTAATTAAAACAGGACTAATATAAGATAACACTAATATATACTTAAAATCAAATTTATTAAATAATATAAATATATACATTTCAAAAGGAGGTATAGAAATATAAGAAATGATACTATTAGGAGCTATATCAAGGGCTCCTCACTAACTTTCTTAATATCAATTCATTAACATAAAATCGATTAATTTCCCTAAAAAAAATATATACAAAAAGCAGCACCAAAAAGAATCTGTAGCGTGAAAAAAAAAACCTTCCAGGTATATACCAAACCTCATAATAGGATACAAAAAGAATGAAGGCAGCACTCCAATGGAAAATATGAAATATAATTCAATGGCCCATGTGCGACGTTTCAGTCCCAAGTGTGGTCCTTTCTCAATTACAATGTTTGAATAAATGAGTGAGAATACAGGCTTTTAAAAATACAGAAGGGACTGAAGAATTCCCCATTAAAGATAACCTGTTCAACTATGGGAGTAATTTATATTTTAAGATGCCCCTGTAATAAGATCTACGTGGGGAGAACAATAAGAAAATTGACAGGGTCAAAGAACATTTGAATAATATCAAGAGAGGGTTTTTAGGCCATCCACTTTCTAGATATTTCACAATCCAGTAAAGGCCTGACCTTTTGTGGGATTGAGATTTTCCGCAAAAAATGGTGAGGCCCTAACTATGTAGACCAAATGTCACTGGTGGAATCCAAATGGATTTTTTACTTAACTGTTTGGCCCCTAAAGGATTAAGTTTTGATTTGGAACTGCATGCCTTTAATTAAAATCCTTTTAGGCCCTGCCCTCCCCCTCTGTCTCATAATATCATTCATTATCTTTTTCGCCCTTCCACTCCTTCGCTCTAACCTTTGTGCCATCTTTTAGCTTTCTATTCATGTTCCTACTTTTATACCAAAGCTGTTACCCCAATCCTTATACATACAACGATGTATCCATTTCTTTTAACATATACACATTTATATAATGTAAAATATTATATATATTGTATATGTGTTTAGCGGAATTAATCTATTTTATGTTAATGAATTGACTTGTTTTAAGAAGGTTAATGAGGAGCCCTTGCTATTTCTCCTAATAGTATCCTTTCTTATTTCTATACCTCCTTTTAAAATTTATATATCTATTTATATTATTAATAAATTTGATTTTATATTTTAAATGGTGTAAACTGATTCATATTATTCCTGTTTTAATTAAAGTTTTCATATTTTAAAACATTAAGCACAGCACACTTTTTTTCAATAACTCTGTGGGAGTCATTGGTGAACTGCAGTAAAAATTGGTGAGTCAGGAATGGGCACAAAACGACATGCTGATTGGCTGCTATTGGGACGCCAGGTTATACAGCAGTGTCTGGTGTCACTGCACGTAGACACCCTGAGGAAGGGGAACCGTGTATTCCCCAAAACGCGCCAGCCTCTCGCGCGATCCGTAGCACAGTGATGTCACATGCTGGTCAGCACGTGTCGGCCATTTTTTTTTTTTTTTTCCTGCCGCGTAATCAAGGACACCATCGGCCGGGGGCGCTCCTGGCTCTGCGCGGTCCCTTTGTGATCTCCAGAGCTCTGGAACCTTTTATGGGATAAGCCTGCTGGTGTTTGCGACAACAGCCTGACATAAAGGATTGCAACAGAACCACAGCAGGTTAGATTGTCAGCTATTACAGCTGCAGATCATTTCTCCTCTCGCTGATCGACACTGTCATTTTTCATCCTGTATATTCTGTACACTTCAGCCCAGCAGACAGGCACAATTTCTTGGTACCAATACTTGCAGGCTGCTCCTGCTGCAAGTAGTCAGATAGTTAGCTAGGTAGTTTGTCAGCTAGTTCAGCTAGTTAGGATAATTTGTCAAATCGACCTTCCAGCATCAAAATCGTTCGTGCTGAAAGTGTGGTGCTGCCAGGAGAGTCCACATTTCAAAATCTAAATCCTTTCTGCTAATAGTGCGGTGCAGCCAGGAGTCCACATTTCAGCATCTAAATCTTTTGTGCTAATTCTTTGGTCCAGCCACGTTATCTCAGCAAATAAATACAGATAGTTAATTGACTGTCAGGGCCTAGGGTTGTAAAACAGCTGGTTAAAAGAGGGGAAGGGTACATCCAAAATGAGTGGGGAAAAAAAAAGCCATGTTTTGGTGGAAGGGGGAATAGGCTTGGTGTACGTAGGGTAGGTCGTAATGTTACTGAAAGCTCTACTGAACAAACACCGACTCGTCCTATACAAAGACAACTGACAGCTTCTTTTATTGGATAGGCTACTTGACTCCCTTTCTTTGTCAGCCACACATCGTTAAGCCTTGTAGATGAGGGCCAGAAAGAGCATGTGCTCCAATGGATGTCAAGTGTTGCATCAAGTGGCGCCTCCTCCTCTTAGCCTTAACATCACACGTGGTACAATCCTCAGAGGTGGCACCCCGATTACCTTTGTGTCACAACTCTCCAACCGCCCGATTGACCCAGAGTACAAATAGTATAATTGCGCAGCATGGATGCATGGGGCAGGGACTTCGGACCAGCATTTCTAGCTTAAAGGGAATCTGTCACCTCAATTTGGCGCAGTATGTAAATGAGTTGTGTCCGGTCCAATGGGCGGTGTTTTGGCTCCTTCCCTCCACCCCTTCTTGGCCGCCGTACACAATCTTTAAGGTAATATCTTTTAGTTGTCCAGATTACGCGCGTGCTCATTGCATTTTCCAATTGCACGTGCATTGTTTGCTTTGCCCAACTACGGGCAAAGCTGAAAAGCGTTACTGCGCATGCGCCGATGAACCATGTCCCAGAGCACAGAAATGGCAGCGAAATACTTCCGGGACGTATTAGTGCGCATGCGCCGGTGAACTGCTTTTCGGCTTTGCCCGCAGTTGGGCAAAGCATACTGCGCACACGCAATTGAAAATTGTAATGCGCACACGCGTAATCTGGATGACAACTACAGATATTAACTTAAAGATTGCGTACAGCGGCCAAGGAGGGGTGGAGGGAAGGAGCCAAAACACTGCCCATCGGACCGGACACAACTCATTTACATACCGCGCCAAATTGAGGTGACAGATTCCCTTTAACCCCTTTCTGACATCAGACGTACTATCGCGTCCATGGGACCTGGGACCCTATGCCCATGGACGGCATAGTACGTCTAGCGCGATCAGCGGCGCCCACGTGGTGAGCGCCGCTGATCGCGGCAGGGTGTCAGCTGATTATCACAGCTGACACCCGGCACTATGTGTCAGGGGCGGTCACGGACCGTCCCCGACACGTTAACCCCTTGCACACCGGGGGTTAAAGGGAAGCATCGGCAGGGAGGGGGCTCCCTCCGTGGTTCCCTGAGCCCCCCACAGCAGCGCAATGTGCAGCGCTGCTGCGGGGGTCTCTCCCTACAGGTCCCCGGTTCCAAGATGGCGACGGGGGCCTGTAGGGAGCTGACTTCCTCAGTGCCTGCAAAGCGCAGGCAAGAGGAAGTCTTCAATGCCTGTGACAGATTGCTGATCTGTCACAGTGATCTGTGATATGACAGATCAGTGATGTCCCACCTGTAAAAATAAGAAGTGTAAAAATAATTTTTAAAAAATCACTAAATTGAAAAAAAAAAATATTCCCTAATTCATTTTTTGGACATAATAAAAAAAAAAAAAACAATGAAAGTACACATATTTGGTATTGCCGCGTCCGTAACGACCTGCCCTATAAAACTGTCCCATTAGTTAAGCGAACCCCTTAAATCATTTTTTGCTTCATTTTTATTTTTTATCATACCGCCGAACAAAAAGTGCAATAACGCGCGATCAAAAAGGCGCATATAAATATCCATGATACCGCTGAAAACATCATCTTGTCCCGCAAAAAACGAGCCACCACACAGCATCATCAGAGAAAAAATAAAAGTTATAGCTCGCAGAATAAAGCTATGCAAAAATAATTATTTTTTATATAAAATTGTTTTTATTGCATAAAAGCGCCAAAACATAAAAAAATGACAAATGAAGTATCGCTGTAACCGTACTGCCCCGAAGAATAAAACCGCTTTATCAATTTTACCGCACCCCCCAAAAGAAATTCATGAAACGCTGGTTATTGTTCATTCTGCGTCCCAAAAATCAGAATAAAAAGCGATCAAAAGATGTCTCGTTCCCGACCATGATATCAATAAAAGCGTCAACTCGTCCCGCAAAAAATAAGTCCTCACATGACTCAGTGGGTCAAAATACGGAAAAATTATAGCTCTCAATATGTGGTGATGCAAAATGTGGTGATGCAAAAACTATTTTTATTCGGACTCCCATGACAGCACCACGAGAGAGGGGATCCGCCCTTCAGGAACAGGAAACCGACAGATACAAAAGGGCGGCACCTCTCCCACGCATCAGTTGGCTTCCTGTTCCTGAGGAGACAGGATCCTACAGAAGACCGGATCCCCGGCCGGCGCAGGTAGCGAGGGGGTCTCCTACCTCGGCCTGGTGCGGAGCTCCTGGAGGACGCCACGGTGGCCCAGGATGGGTGGCATAGCGGTGGCGTGTGCAGCAGGGAGCGGCGTCCGGAGGAGGTCCGTCTCCGTAGAAGAAGCCACTGCCGGTAAGTATGCCCCCCGGGGGCTCCCAGCTCCAGCGGCGCAATCGCGGTGGTCAGGGGGGCCGGCGCGGCTGCGGGGTGCTGAGGCCGGGAAGCGCTGCACACTGAAGCGCCCGGGCGTCCCACGTGACTTCCGGTCACGTCGGAGTCGCGGTGACATCAGGGGGCGGAGCCGGGGGGCGCTTCCGGGTCGGAGGCGCCACTGCGCAGGCGCGAGGATCCAAGATGGCGGCGCCCATCGGAGAGACGCCGATAAGCGCCGGTTCTCCTGCCAGGAGCGGCGCCAGCTGGGGAGGGGGGCCCTATTAGGGGGGAGGGCGCGGGAGGAAAATCTGTCCGGAGGAGGGGTATATAGGCAGGACCCTAGATGAGTGCCTTGCCTTGGCCACATTATTGCGAGCAGTAATGGAGAGCGATCAGGAGCAGCAGCAAAAGCAGCAGCAAGGGCGGCAGCAGCGACAATCATCACTGCCGCCCCTGGATGACCTTCGGCAGGTCAAACAGAAGAAGAAAGAGTCCCGTGACATTAAGGAGCGTGCGGGACGAAGTGACCAATTCAGTCATAAAGGCTCCTCTAGGCGGACAGGAGCATCGACTGAGAAAAATTCCCATCATTCTCCGGTACTTAATTGTGGCACTGGAAAGTGATCTTCGTGAATGTTCACTCAGTGACGGGGCCTCCTTCTGTGTTTTATTCTAGGGGAAGAAAGCTACGAGTAAAACCAAACACAGGGAATGCGCACTCTGTGCATGCCCGTTACCAGACTCATGCCCCCAAAGGTTGTGTCCCCCCTGTATCCAGCAGACAGTGGCGGAAGAGTCGCCCGTGGTAGCTGCGAGTTTAAGGAACATAGGGCAGAGATGAAGGAAACCCTAAAATCCCTGTCCCAACCAGAAAGTTTAAGGGGTGGGGACCCGGTGGAGTCCGATTCCTCGGCAGAATGGAGAAGTAAGGACTCCCATGTTTCATCTCCCTCGTCCTCCTCAGAAGAAGAGGACTCTGGTCGGTTTTGTCTGCCGCTTGACCGAGTAGACAAGCTAGTAAAAGCAGTCAGAAGGACAATGGAAGTGGAGGAGCCTAAGCCCCAGTTATCCATGCAGGATGTCATGTTTGGGGGGCTGGAGCAGAGGAAGTGAAGAGTCTTCCCATTGAATGAAAACACTCAGGATCTGATCCGCAGAGAGTGGAAAAAAACAGATAATAGAGGGTCGCTACCACCAGCCCTCAAGCGTAGATATCCCTTTGACGATCCGACAGTGAATACTTGGGACAAGGCCCCCAAATTAGATGCAGCCATTGCGAAGGCATCAAAAAGGTCCTCACTCCCCTTTGAGGACATGGGGTCCCTTTAAAGATCCTCTAGACAGGAAGGCAGATGCCTTCCTTAAAAATACCTGGGAAATGGCAGCCGATTCCTTAAGACGAGCAGTAGCATCAACATGCACGGCCAGGTCCATGATGGTCTGGTTGGACCAGTTAAAGTCGCAGTTAAAACAGGGAACGTCTAGACAGACAATTCTTGGGGCCCTACCAATAATCCAGGAGGGTGCAGCCTTCCTAGCAGATGCCTCGGCTGATGCAGTAAGAATGGCCACCAGGGCAGCAGGACTCTCTAATGCGGCTCGTAGAGCCCTGTGGCTAAAGTGCTGGCCGGGAGATATTCAATCCAGGGCGAAACTCTGTACTATCCCATGTGAGGGGGAATATTTGTTCGGTGCAGTCCTGGACGAACTGCTTGAGAAGGCCGGGGATGATAAGAAAAAATTCCCAAATCTTTGGTCTGCGTCCTACCGACGTCCATTTAATAGAAGGAGATTCGGTCAGGGGAGAAGGCGCAATCCTTCACCTAATAGAGACCGTCCCAGATGGGAGGATAGAAGAAGAGGTACGGGCTTCATGTTCAGGCGCTCGTCGAGAGAACGAAAGAGACAGAATCAATGACTAGCAATTCCCGTGGGGGGTAGACTGTCATCCTTCCTCCCAGCATGGTTACAGATCACCAATAGTGACTGGGTGCGCAATGTAATATCCACCGGGCTTAGATTGGAGTTCACTCAGGTCCCACAAGATACCTTTAAACCAACTCCCTTAAGATCTTCACCCCTCGAACAAGCTGCTTTAGAAGCGGAGGTCTTGAGCCTGTGCCAGAAAAACGTCCTGATAGAGGTTCCGGAATCTGAGAGAGGTAGAGGGTTCTACTCTCCCTTATTCCTAATCCAAAAACCGGATAAAACATTTAGAACGATTATTAATTTACGTTTCCTTAATGAGTTTTTGGTTAATCGCATCTTTAAGATGGAATCCATCAATTCAACAATAGACGGTATCAATAGACGGTATAGTCCGTCATTATCAGTATAGAGCCCTTCCCTTTGGTTTCTCAGCAGCGCCCCGGGTATTTACAAAAATAGTGGCCGAAGTTATGGCTCATTTACGGGAAGTTGACATCTTAATGGTCCCATACTTAGATGATTTTTTGATTGTGGGAAATTCGGTGGGCTATTGTCTATCCCAGATAGAGAGAACCTCGGATGGATAATAAATTACGAGAAATCCCGATTTCAGCCCTTAAGGGTCCAGAAGTTTCTAGGCTTGCTATTAAATTCAGAAACTCAGCAGTGTCTGTTACCATTAGATAAATTACAACAGATACAGCAGCAGGTTCTTCGGGCAATTGATAATCCCTCCATGACCCTCAGGCAGGCCATGTCTCTGTTAGGCTCTCTAACCTCATGTATCCCAGCAGTCAACTGGGCACAATTCCACACTAGGGCCCTTCAGAAAGACGTCCTGGTTAATAGCAGGGCCTTAGAAGGCTCCTTACAGGGTCAAGTATTGCTAAGCCCCTCGTCTCTTACATCTCTTAGGTGGTGGCTCGATGACGGAAACTTAGCCTCGGGGGTGCCCTGGATGACGCAGATAACCCACCTTATAACCACAGATGCTAGTCCTTTTGGTTGGGGAGCCCATATGGGGGACATAGTACAGGGACATTGGGACTCCGATGCTGAGACCTCATCTAACCAAAGGGAGCTATTGGCGATTGAGTTTGCAGTCAAAAAACTCATTATGTACCTACAGGGCCATCATGTGAGGATACTCTCGGACAACCAGGTAGCAGTAGCCTATGTCAACCACCAAGGTGGAACTCGCTCCGACGCCCTGATGCGGATAATGGAACGTCTCCTTCAGATAGCCAAGAAAAATTTTTGATCTTTAACTGCGCTCCACATCAGGGGAAAAGACAACGTGAAGGCAGACTTTCTAAGCCGCAGGGTCCTAAAGCAAGGAGAATGGGCTTTAAACATGGATATTTACCAGATTGTCCGCAAATGGGGTCAGCCGGAGGTAGACCTCTTTGCCACCAGAGAAAACAGGAAAGAAAAATCGTTCTGCTCTCTGAATCCCAGGGAAAATCCACTGGCAGTGGATTCCCTCCTGATAAGATGGGACTTCTCTCTAGCATATGCCTTTCCGCCATTATATCTCCTACCTCTGGTAGTAAGGAAGATCAGGGAAGATCGGGCAAGGGTCATATTAATTGCCCCCTTTTGGCCCAGGAGGACCTGGTTCGCATGGTTGAGGACCATGTCGGTAGGCGATCCCTGGGTACTGCCGAACCTTCCGGAACTCCTCTACCAGGGGCCAGTCAGCCACCCACAGGTAGCGGGACTCCATTTGACGGCGTGGTGTTTGAGAGGACACTATTAAAGGATAGAGGGTTCTCCAAAAATTTAATTGATACCCTCCTAAAAAGCAGAAACCAAACTGCCACAAACATCTAAGCTAGAACCTGGAGGCGATTCCTGTCCACCTTTCAGTTTGATGTCAGGGACGGAATTCCCACGAAACAAATTCTGGAATTTCTCCAGAGGGGTCTCGAATTGGGTCTATCCACAAGTACATTAAAAGTACAGGTTTCAGCCTTAGGGGCCCTGTTTGCATGTGATATTGCCAATAACTATTGGGTAGCGAGGTTCATCAAAGCAGCGGCTAGATCGAGACCCATACACAAAGACAGATGTGTACCTTGGGACTTAAATTTAGTCCTTACGGCCATGACAGCCCATTTGAACCTCTGGATTTGGCCTCATTAAAGATTATATCTCTTAAGGCAGCTTTTCTGGTAGCGATAACATCCGCATGTAGAGTAAGCAACATACAGGCACTTTCCAGATTGCCCCCTTACACAGAGTTCTTACAGGATAGAGTAATCCTAAGGCCGGACCCGGCATACCTTCCCAAAGTAGCATCACACTTTCACAGGACACAAGAGATAGTTCTGCCTTCTTTCCTCCCTAATCCGACCAATCCTAAGGAACAAAAACTTCAGGCATTAGATGTTAGGAGATGCTTACTTAAATATTTATCAGCCACGGATCCTTGGAAAAAGGAGAATGCATTATTCCTATCCTTCCAAGGTCCCAGGAAAGGTTGTAGAGTATCAAAACGCACGTTAGCAAGGTGGATTAGGGAGGCTATCTCTCTTGCCTACACAGCAGGTGGCGGTCCGGCCCCACAGAATTTGAGGGCGCATTCCACTCGTGCCATGGCATCATCTTGGGCAGAGAGATCGGGAGTGTCAATTGACCAGATATATAAGGCGGCTACCTGGACATCTCCTTCCACCTTTTTTAACCACTATCGGTTAGACATGTGTGCCTCCTCATATCTCACCTTTGGGCTAAGGGTGCTGCAGGCTGTAGTCCCTCCCTAAATTAGTTTTACATCTCTGTAATTCTCTCGTGGTGCTGTCATGGGAGTCCGAATAAAGTATTAAGTTACGTACCGGTAACGGTATTTTTCGGAAGCCCATGACAGCACCCTTAGTTCCCTCCCTTGTTCACATATAGGGGTGCACTCCTTTAGAAGATTTGTTCACGAAATTACCTTATGTGGGAGATGGTGTAAAAAAATGTTTTGGTAAATAGGATAGGTTGTATATATTATATGCTGAGTACTAACCATGGTAGCCTCTCAAGCTCTGTAATCCAACTGATGCGTGGGAGAGGTGCCGCCCTTTTGTATCTGTAGGTTTCCTGTTCCTGAAGGGCGGAACCCCTCTCTCGTGGTGCTGTCATGGGCTTCCGAAAAATACTGTTACCGGTACGTAACTTAATACTTTACAATAAAAAGCGTCTTTTAGCGTGTGACAGCTGCCAAACAAAAACCGCCATAAATAGTAAATCAAACCCCCCGTTATCACCCCCTTAGTTAGGGAAAAATAATAAAATTAAAAAAATAGATATATTTCCATTTTCCCATTAGGGCTAGGGCTGAGATTAGGGTTAGGGGTGTGTTGGGGTTAGGGTTGGAGTTAGAATTGGGGGGTTTCCACTGTTTGGGCACATCAGGTGCTCTCCAAACGCAACATGGCATCTGATCTCAATTCCAGCCAATTCTGCGTTGAAAATGTCAAATGGTGCTCCTTCCTTTCCAAGCTCTGCCATGCGCCCAAACAGTGTTTTACCCCCACATAAGGGGCATCAGCCTACTCAGGAGAAATTGCAAAACAACTTTTGGGGTCCTATTTCTCCTGTTGCGCTTAGGAAAATAAAAAATTGGGGGCAAAAATATCATTTTTTGGGGGGAAAAATATTTTTTTTATTTTCACGCCCAGGCGTTATAATCTTCTGTGAAGCACTTGTGGGTTCAAAGTGCTCACCACACATCTAGATAAGTTCCTTAGGGGGTCTAGTTTCCAAAATGGCGTCATTTGTGGGGTGTTTCCACTGTTTAGGTACATCAGGGGCTCTCCAAAGGCAACATGACACCCGCAGAGCATTCCATCAAAGTCTGCATTCCAAAGCGTCACTACTTCCCTTCCGAGCCCCGACGTGGGCCCATACAGTAGTTTTCTCCCACATATGGGGTATCAGGGTACTCAGGACAAATTGGACAACAACTTTTGGGGTCCATTTTCTCCTGGTACCCTTGGGAAAATAGAAAAAATTGGGGACTAAATGATCATGTTTGTGGAAAAAATACGATTTTTTTATTTTCACGCCCGGGCATTATAAACTTCTGTGAAGCCCTTGGGGGTTCGAAGTGCTCACCACACATCTAGATAAGTTCCTTAGGGGGTCTAGTTTCCAAAATGGGGTCACTTGTGGGGGATTCCACTGTTTAGGTACATCAGGAGCTTTCCAAACACGACATGGTGTCCGATCTCAATTCCAGCCAAAAAAGTCAAATGGCGCTGCTTCCCTTCCAAGCTCTGCCATGTGCCCAAATAGTGGTTTACCCCCACATATGGGGTGTCAGCGTACTCAGGACAAATTGCACAATAACTTTTAGGGTCCTGTTACCCTTTGGAAAGTAAGAATTGAGGGTGAAAAGATCATTTTTGTGGAAAAAATATGATTTTATAATTGTACGGCTGTACGTTATAAACTTCTGTGAAGCCCTTGTGGGTTCAAAGTTCTCACCACATATCTAGATATGTTCCTTGGGCGGTCTAGTTTCCAAAATGGGGTCACTTGGGGGGGGGGGGTTCCACTGTTTAGATACATCAGGGGCTCTCCAATCCTGACATGGCGTCTGATCAGAATTCCAGCCAATTTTGCATTGAAAAAGTCAAACGGCGCTCATTCCCTTCTGAGCTCTGCCATGCGCCGAAACAGTGGTTCCCCCCCACATATCAGGTATCAGCGTACTCAGGACAAATTGCACACTAACTTTTCCGTCCATATTCTCCTTTTACCCTTGGTGAAATTAAAAAAAAGGAACCTGAATTATTTTTTTTTGTGAAATAAAGTTAAATGTTCATTTTTTTTTTAAATATTCAAAAAATTCCTGTGAAGCACCTGAAGGGTTAATAAACTTCTTGAATGTGGTTTTGAGCACCTTGAGGGTTGCAGTTTTTAGAATGGTGTCACTTTTGGGTATTTTCTATCATATAGACCCCTCAAAGTGGCTTCAAATGTGATGTGGTCCGTAAAAATAAAATGGTGTTGTAAAAATGAGAAATCGCTGGTCAACTTTTAACCCTTATAACTTCCTAACAAAAAAAATGTTGTTTCCAAAATTGTGCTGATGTAAAGTAAACATGTGGGAAATGTTACTTATTAAGTTTTTTGTGTGCCGTATCTCTGTGATTTAAGGGCATAAAAATTCAAAGTTGTAAAATTGCGAAATTTTCGCCAAATTTCTGTTTTTTTCACAAATAAACGCAAGTTATATGAATAAAATTTTACCACTAACATTAAGTACAATATGTCACGAGAAAACAATGTCAGAATCACCGTGATCAATGGAAGCGTTTCAGAGTTATTACCTCATAAAGAGACAGTGGTCAGAATTGTAAAAATTGGCCCAGTCATGAACGTGCAAACCACCCTTGGGGGTGAAGGGGTTAAACAATGATCAGTAAAAGGTGGATGAGTGACAGGTGTAGGCCTGGTGCTCTGAGAGCCCTGCAAAATTCAGGCAAAACACATGAAGGAGACACAACTTGGAGTCCAAACATTTCTAAAAATTAGGGGCAGACACCAGGAAAAGTGGCATCAATAGACCCACAGTTGAAATTTTATATTGTTTTATAAAGTTCAAATTAAATTAAGAGGTCGTGGGGACCGGTATAGGCCTGCTGTGCTTGGGAGCCCTAATACCTCATGCAACAGTGCAAACTGCTTTTCTGCTCAGCCACACTCAGGTGGCACAAGTATCAGCTTCGTAGATGACTATTGTTTAAAAATTTAAGGATAATAACACAGGTAATTGACTTGGAAGTTCATTGAGCTGCAAGGTGGATTGCTGCTGAAGGGGAAAAAAAAATCTCTTTAAGGCTATGTGCCCACGTAGTGTTTTATTCCGGACACTAAAAACCGGACTCCTTCCCAGAAATCGCGCGTTTTTTTCCGCACGATTTCACTGCGATTATGATCGCGATTTTGCCGCGATTTTCGCGTGCGATGTTCAAGCACTTTCCACGCGATTTGAAGCATCGCTTGGAAAGTGATTGACAGGTTGGTCACACTCGTGAAACATAGTGTTTGACAAGTGTGACCAGGTTTTCACTATTGAGGCCGCCTAGGCGGCCTCAATAGTAAAAGATAGAATGTTAAAATGCTAAAAAAAAATAAAAAAAATCGGGGTATATTTACCTTCCGGCGTCCCTCGCTGCATTCCCGGGCCTCGGCGTTCCCAGTAATGCCTTGTGAGACCTGTGATGACGTAGTCTCGCGTTGCTATAGCGATCTCGCGAGACCACGTCATCACAGGGCCTTGCCGCAAGGCATTATTGGGAACGCTGAGGTCGGGAATGCAGCGTGTGACGCCGGAAGGTAAATATACCCCGATTTTTATATTTTTTTTCTTTTTCTTTACAGGGGTATGGTACCCAGGGCCTGGAGGACAGTCTCCTCTCCTCCACACCGTGGGTACCAACCGCACATGAGACGCTTAACTTCCCGCATGGTGGGCATAGCCACATGCGGGAAGTAAGCGATTCTCATGCATTCCTATGGGTGCGGAATCGCGGCAATTCTTTGCGATTCCGCACAAAAGAATTAGCATGCTGCGATTTTTTTCCGCGATGCGATTCCACCGCGGAAAAAAGCGCAGCATTAGCACATCATGTGCGGAATGCCATAGGAATGCATGGAGACATTCTGTACACGATTTTTAAACGTTTTCGCGCCGAAAATCGCGGCAAAAACGCTTAAAAATCGCTACGTGGGCACACAGCCTAAATCTGCCTTAGTGAGTGTGTGCAGAGCTTAAGTGCGAATGGTGATAAGTGTGTGACTTGTACACTAATTCAAGCAGTAGCTATACTCATAAGGGATTAATTAAGGGTGGGGATAATAATTAAGGGTTTATAAGTGGCAGATGGTTGGGGCTTCCAGTCCTTAGCGAGTGTGAGCGTAAGTGTGAATGGTGGTAAGTGTGTCTTCTGATTCAGTGACTTTGGATTCAGGGAGTATCCAAGGGACGAGTTACTATTTCTTTTTACTTAACTTTTCTGTATGGTGCAATCCCCAATAGGAATGTGCTCCACTATTGCCAATGCCATCCAGTTTACATACTGCTGTGCTGTGCTGGATCTAAATGTGCAGCTGGCAACACTGGTATCCATAGACGATGTGGAAAGGAGTCTGCTGCTCGCTGAGCAGACGCTCAATGGGACTGTCACGATCCCGCCACTGACACCGGTATGTCACGGACGGAGGGACGCGACGCACTGCCGACATATGGCTATCACCTGCACAAGGGGGGCTTATCTTAAATATCCCACCGCTGACACAATGTGATAAAAAAAACAGCAAGCTAGTCTTGCCCTAACAATTTATCGCAGGGGGGTTATTTTGGATGTCCCACCACTGCTAACAGTATTTCACGAACTGCGGGGATTTATGTATATCCCACTTTTCAGTTCCTCTTTGGAACTTGCAGCTCTCTGGCGCCCCCCCTTACCCTCAGTTCAGTCAGGGAACTACACCTGGGATAATCGGTCGCCGGCCAGCTGCTTCAATGAGGACTGGCCATCCGGCATGCTGCAGTAAGGGAATTGTAAAATGCTCTGGCTGCAGCCACCCAATTAGCTTATAAAATCCCTTTCCGTCACAGTCAGCAGTACCCGGGACCCAGACCACACTTCGCCGCCACCAGCTCCAGATTTCTCTGATTAAGATTTTAAACTTAATAGAGGGATTCGAAGCCAACCCCAAATCAGTAGCGTAATTATCTTAAAGGCACGTAAATTCGTTTCTAGAGCATGAAGACAGACTAATAGTTATAATTTATTCCCAAAAGACGGGCAGTGTTTACAGAGAGAAAATGATTTTACAAAGTTGAGACATTAGATATGTACAATGCAAATATAAAATAAACGGGTTTAAAAAACAGAGATTAACACTTACATTTGCTTAGATGGTCTTAGGCTAACCATGTGGGGAGGCGGGGCCAGACGTCTCCCTGCATTTGGGATCCTATCAGCACGGAATCTCCAGCTAGAATGACCTCCCAACTGAGTGAGTGTGCTCTATAGTTCTGGGTCATGACATCATAAAAGGGGCTGTCTGGTGAGGGTCCTCCCCCTGTTCTTGGAGTTACAATCTAACTACAAAACTTATAATAACTATATCTCGCAGAGGGTACTTCGTATAAACACACACATAGTCTTCTCTTTTCCAGCCTGTCGAAGGCAATAATTCAAAACCAAACATGCAGTAATTATGTCACACCGCTAAGGAGAATTCCATTTCTCGAATTCTGTGGGTGCTAAAACCGTGAAAAACATGGCCTTGAACGCAGACTCAGTGCCCTACGCAGATATGTAATTTTCATATCTCTGCCACGTATGGTTTCCAATATCCGGCCTCTTTAATATTTCCCGTACTTGAATTGGCCGCATGGTGAGGACAAAGGACATTCTTTCCACTAGCTAATTACATTCTGTAGGGAGGGGGGGAGAGAGCAGGAAATAGCTGGTGTAGTGTTACAGTGAGGCAGAGGGACAATACAGAACTGCAATGTGTGTGTGAGCTGCGGGGGGAAGGAGGAGGGGCCGCAGCTGCTGGCAGGCAAAGTCTCATCTGTAGTTTAGAGAATGGAAGATTCTGGAATGTTCCAGAGAAGTCATACCTTATCATTACAGGGATAGATGTGTGGGAGGATGGTAGTATGGAGCTGCAGGACAGTGAAGCAGCAAGCTGGGTGAAGGCGGGGTAGAGGGAAGAGTGTCAGGGAGGTTAGTCCTTCTCTGTCACAACCCAATAAGTTTGCTAAGATGGGAGCTAAGGGGAATCAGTACAGGGGTAGCACTGCTGCAGCAAGGCATGTCCTCTGAAAGCTGGAGGAGTGTCTGCTCCAGTAAGGGGGGAAATAGAGCAGAGCAGGCCAGACAGGAGCTGGTAGTGGGGGACTCAATTATTAGGGGAACAGGGCAATCTGTCACAAAGGCAGTGTGCTGCCTACCTGGCACTCAAGTCCAACACATTGCTGATTGGGTAGACAGATTATTGTGAGGGGCTGGTGAGGATCCAGCAGTCATGGTGCACATTGGCACAAGTGACAAAGTCAGAGGTAGGTGGAAGGTCCTTAAAGATGATTTCAGGGAATTAGGCCGCAAGCTTAAAACACGGACATCCAAGGTGGTATTCTCTGTAGTACTGCATGTACCACGTGCTACGCCAGAGAGGTAACTGGAAATTAGAGAGATAAATAAGTGGCTCATGAATTGGTGTAGGAAGGAGGGGTTTGGGTTCCTAGAGAACTGGGCAGACTTCTCAGTTGACTACAGGTTCTACGCTAGGGACAGGCTGCACCTCAATGGGGAATGTGCTGCTGTACTGGGGGAGAAAATGGCTAGAAGGTTGGAGCAGTGTTTGTACTAGAGATTGAGGGGAGGGTATTCATTTTATAGGAGGGGAAGATAGTGCAGATCGTGACCTGGGCACAAATAAAGAAATTGGGGGTGGGGTTAGAACTGTTAAGATTTTAGAGAAGAATAGAGAGATACAAAAAGTGCATGTATACTAATGCCAGAAGCCTCACCAACAAGGTAGAGGAATTAGAATTAACTTTATTGGAACATAATTATGACATGGTGGGGATATCTGAGACATGGCTGGACGAGAGCCATGACTGGGTGGTTAATTTACAGGGCTATAGTCTGTTCAGAAATGACCGTACAAATAAGAGATGGGGATGTGTTTATGTGTAAAATCATCCTTAAAATGAATTATCGATAGGGGTTTCTTATAAGTCTCCAAAAATAATGGAAGCAACAGAATATCCTCGTAAAGCAAATTAGATGAAGCAGCGACTCGAGAAGTCATTATTATGGGAGACTTCAACTACCCTGAAATACATTGCGGAACCGAAACCTGCAGTTCCAGCAAAGGTAATAGGTTTTTGACAACTATGAGAGACAATTACCTTTCACAACTAGTTCAGGACCCAACAAGAGGGAGGGGCATTGCTAGACCTAATATTAACAAACAGGCCAGACCACATATCAAATATAAGGGTTGAGGGTCACTTGGGTAATAGTGATCACAAAATAATAAGTTTTCATGTATCCTTTAATAAGATGTGTAGAAGAGGGGTTACAAGGACCTTCAGGAAGGCAAATTTCCAACGGATGGTAGATTATCTTAGTGCAATTAACTGGGACAATATTCTGAGACATAAAAGTACACAATGGGAGATGTTTATTAGCATCCTGAATAGGACCTGTGCACAGTATATACTGTACAGTATGGGAATAAACATGCTAGAAATAGGAGGACAACACTATGGCTAAATGGAGCTGTAAGGGGTGCAATAAGTGACAAAAAGAAAGCATTTAGAGAATTAAAGCAAGTAGGTAGTGATGAGGCATTAAATAAGTACAGAAAAATTAAATAAATTACTTAAAATGCAAATCAAAACAACAAAGATTGAGACAGAGAGACTCATTGCCAGAGAAAGTAAAAATAATCCCTAAATATTCTTTAACTACATAAATAGTAAGAAACTAAAAAATGATAGTGTTGGACCCCTTAAAAATTGTCTGGGTAAAATGGTGGATGAAGATGAGGAAAAAGCCAATATGCTTAATGAAGTTTTTTCAACAGTATTTACACCAGAAAATCCCATGACGGACAACATGATCAGTGATAACAAAAATTCTCCATTAAATGTCACCTGTGTAAACCAGCAGGAAGTACGTCGGCGTCTAAAAATCACTAAAGTTGACAAATCCCCAGGTACGGATAGAATACACCCCCGAGTACTGCAGGAATTAAGTACTGTCATAGATAGACCATTGTTTGTTATGATTGAGTCACCGTAGGAGGCAAAAATAGAAATGCTAGCTAAGTCCAGAAAACCAGAGAAGTTGACAGCTATCGGATTGCAGACCTCTGAACCTATCAACACAACTAGCAGTAGCCATGGGGGGCTCCTACGATGCCCTAGACCCCTCGATTACAGCCAGAGGACTACATAGCCTAAAGACAGAAAGGGAAATCTAAACTGCCCCAGAGCAGACCCCAAAGCAAAAGGCAGCCCCCCACATATAATGACGGTGAAGCAAGAAGAAAGAACAAAACACAGACAGAAAGATAGACTGAGCAAAGATGGGGCCCACGCTAGCTTACATAGGAAAGGACAGGAAGGCTGCTGTCTGCAATCCGTGAAAAACCCTATGAAAATAAGAGCCAACCAACTGACAGTAAAAAAGGCCCTGAAGACGCTAGGCTTCAAAAAAGCTATGTCAGTACTCAGGAATATTCTGAAGACAGAGCAACAGGCAAAAGGAGATTCAGCTCACCCCAGCAGGGAATGGCAGAATCCAGAAAAGCAAGGAAAACAAAACACTAATGCAAAAAGGCAAAGCAGAAATCTTAGCTTTAGATGAGCAGGAATCAGACTGGTTTCCTAGAAGTCCACAGAGAAATCACCCGCAAGCCAGAAGGGCGTCGGCAGCCTTATATCCAGTCATTAACTCCACTCAGCCAGTCATCATCATCAGCCCCAGGTGTTTGACAATCAGGCTCACTACCTTTCTTCACCAGAAGAGGGAGTTCCTCGGGCCTCAGTAGTGAAGGGGAAAATGAATTCACAACAATTGTTTTTTATCTTTAAAGATTCCATAATAACAGGGTCTGTACCACAAGACTGGCGTATAGCAAATGTGGTGCCAATATTCAAAAAGAGGACATAAACTGAACTTTGAAATTATAGGCCAGTGAGCTTAACCTCTACTGTGGGTAAAATCCTGGACGGTTTTCTAAGAGATACTATACTGGAGTATCTGGAGAAGAATAACCTCATGACCCAATATCAACATGGGTTTACGAGGGACCGTTCCTGTCAGACTTTGCTTATCAATTAACGTTATTCTAATACAATGCTGTTTACCCTATATTTAAGGGTACTGCTACACTACGTGATGCACCAGCGATTCCGACAACGATACGACCTGGTGCGTCGCTACATGATCGCTTCATGGTCGTCAAACAGGCAGACTTGCCAAACGATGCAACAGCGATCCGCATAACGACCTCGGCGGTCGTTGGGACCTTGTCACACAGTAGCGATTCTGATGACTCCCGCCTGCATCCATGATTTCTGAGTTGCTAACGAGGTCGCTCGTCGGTGTCAAACACAGCGATGCATGCTGGCCAGCGGGACACCAGCGATCAAAAAATGGCCCAGGACATTCGAGCTCGATTAGTGACATCGCAGCGGGGGCCTGGTCGCCGCTACGTGTCACATGTCGCGAGATCGCTGGCGAGGTTGCTGTTGCGTCACAAAATCGGTGACTCTTCAGCGATCTCGCTAAAGATCTTGCTATGTGAGACAGGGCCTTAACTCTTGAACAATTAATTAGGGTCTGACATTCACATGTGATCAAACATCTAGTTTGCACTTTATTTCAGTGGTTTTGATTTGTCCTGCTCATTTTGCCATACTTTTATCATGTAAACCCCTTTATATTTCCTGCATTTTGGTAGTACTACTCTGTCTATATGATTTTAATTTTACTGTATTAATAAACTTCGTTTTATGGTTAAATATACTCTTCAATCCTATCTTGCTTTAATAATGCAAAGTTAGGCTGGTGTGTATATGGAGGCGATTGGCTGAAGACTGCTGCCACTTTTCCAGGTAGTTGAACACCTGGTGTGGGTTATTTGGGGAGGTGTAGGCATCCACCTCAATTTAACAACAAATTCGGACTGATGTGATGAATAACCGAATGAAGAGAAGCAAAGTATAAAATAATTAATTTTTATTAAATCATGTGTTAAAAACATAAAAAACAATGCAAAATGAATATAACAAAAACAGAGTGCCCAAAAAGGGGGGACACTGTACTGTGCTACTATCCTGTAAATCACATGTGGAGAAAAGGCTGCACTTTAAACCAAAGGAGTAGGGTAAATACAATATATATATCAAGGTCTGTGACCTCCTAGGAAAATAAGGCAAGCTATACGGCGAATACTTTGCAGAGCACTAGGTGAAATAGCATAAGTATCGTAAATTAGACCGTGTTACCAGGGTAGCCAGATGGAGCACAGCTGTATGGGTAGACCTCAGTGTCTCTCCTCACCCCGATGTACGTTTTTAATAAAGTTTTGGCATATTTTACTCAAATGCTTCTACTTCTTCTTTTTGGGTATTACATTTGTTCGGAAGAGATTTTACTATTAGAATGCTTCTTTTTTGGGCATTGATTAGCTCATGGCTATATTCCACATTCAGAGTTCCTTGCTCGACTTGATAACCAAATGACTAATAAACATCTCACTAGAATTTTTTCCACTACCCTGTCAAAGGTTTGTGGACAGCTCCTACTATTCAACATACCTTAAAAATGCACTCCCATCAAAGTTTTGTCCTCTTAACCTATAGCAATTATCATATTATATATCCCTGGGTACCTATTGCCCATTTTGCTTTTTTACCCAGTTAATTCATTTATTTTCTCTGCTCTATAAAGAATCAGGAAGTTTTTTTCCCGTGCATGAAACATTCCTCTCTTCAACTCTTGATTCCGCTGCTCCCTTCTCCTCCCTGACAGGGAGTTTTGCAGTGACTTATGACTCATGCAGGCACAAGGGCTAAATTAGCAATTGTAAACACTCAGTGCTGTATAATATAATGAATGCAATATAGTAAGAGAATAAAATCTTTCATGGGAGTGCTTCTTTAATTGGTAACCTATCACTTGGATGACCAACTAATGCAGCGATACACCAGCTCCTCCCATTCTCCACTCCTCCACTTGTTATCACTTTCTCCCTATATATTATCCTTTTTATGATGTTTTAATCGTTAATATAGATTTTCATTTAAGTTCTGGCATATCTTACTCAGACACTTCTACTTCCTCTTCTTTTTGGGTAGTTCATGAGCTAATCAAGCATGGATTATGTACCATCCCATGAGGATTTTGTTAACACTCTATCCTTCTAAAAAATTGTAGAAGATTGGAGTAGATGAGTTTTCTAAAAACAATCTCACACCTTTAGGGATTAATGCATTATTCAGTGGAGTATTGAATAGACCCTTAGAAGGCAACTGATGGATAGAGGGGATACACTGACAATCTGTAGGTAATGTTAGAGGGGTAGGGGTACTGTAGTTCCATAACTTGGAAATTGTTAGTGAGGACCATCACTAACGCAGTGATAATAACCTCACCACTCTTCTGTCCCACCGCCCCCCCATCCCATCATCCAGTCCTCTGTGCCTCATGGGATGACTGCACCTCGAGCAATGAATGGCTTAGCTTCACAATGCAGTGTGATAGTACGGCGTGCAGTGACATCAGAGGCCTACTTGGCGCCAGAAGCTCCAGCGTACGGTGAAGCAGGCAGAAGATGATGCGCGTATTTCCACATTTTATGTTTTTTATGCTATGGGGTCTAGAGACACAACATAATAAGGAGCATTCAGATCAGATTGAATAACTTTGATGCAAATTGAATTTCCCTGTTACATTTGTGTGATTTTCCTAATTCATAACTTGGCAGATTGGGTCATCTGTAATCAGTTATAGTAGTCACTAGAGTTATAACCTCAGTGTACACCAGGTGTGATGTCACAAACATCCTCATGAAGAACGGAACGTGATTGTGACACGTAGAATTCTCAGCACAAAACGCGTCCACACCAGCACTCCGCTGCCATTTCTCAGTGAGACACTTGTGCATTACGGAGTTTTGGCTCCCTTGTTGGACTTTCACAAGGACTTCTACAGCAGAGACAGTAACGTCATGCCATGTAGAAGGAGATACAGGTTTCAGAATTCAGGTAATTTCAACCATTGACTTTTTATAACTAAAAAGTAAATACCCCAACTAAAACATTCTCTATCAACCTCCACCTAAATCCTAAACCACGAGGGGGTACCCAAAAGAATTAGGAATCATCCTCTGGAGCGCATCATCCCCTATAAGACGATTCTTATTTCTTTTGGGTATCTCCTTGTTCAATAAAGGCCCAAGAAAGCTGCAAAAGATAAATATGGAACAGATTACTGATTTTGGCACATAAGCAGCCAGCAAATAATGTCTCTTAATGAATTTAATAATGGCAAAAGGTTTACTAGTCCACTAATGTTAATCTCCAGCTGATAAAACAATGATTTTATCAAACCTACAGAAAGGACCTTGTAAGTGACACATCGCTGAAATCAGCGTTTTGGTCTGGACTTAATCCTGCACTCAGATTAGGTGGCAAAAACCTTATGACAGATTCCCCTTAATCTTGAGCACCATAATGTAGGGGCAGGGAGCCTGATTCCAAGAAGTGTAATTTGCTCAGCAGCTTGCTGGATTTTCATTGCATTCAGTGTCTAATCAGTAGGAGATTATCACCGCAGGATGAGGTGTTGCCTGCCAGGCAGTCCAGATAATCTGTTTAACGAACCACAGTGGGCACAGGAATCTGCCAGTCAGTGTTGTCTGTAGGGTTATACACAGCTCAGCATTTATAGCACCGCTGCATATACAGCAGAGAAAACGGATTTTATTATTACTGCACCAAACTGCCAGTAAATGATACTTTGCTGCAATCAGGTTCTCTTCTCCTACATCAGATTACATAGCAATCACCTGGTGACAGATTGCCTTTAAATACAGAAAATCTTGACCTTAAAGTGACCTAACGCTAGCAAAATAAATAATCATAATCAAAACCTGTGATCTATAATCTCCTTATATAGAATTCTGCCTGTGTTTTCCAGCTTTTCTCAGGCTAATGGACAAGTAACACATGCCGCTAATGGCACCATTTACCTAATGTGACTTATCCATAGAGGTCTATTGTAGATTGATTGTATCTGCACTCTTTGTTTTCCAGGACACTTTAATAACAGGAATCATGTCTATGGAAGTAGGAATGGACAGGATAGGTCCAATTTCCAGAACATCAGAGTGACGATCGATAACGACTATTATGTTGGGAGTGAATGGGACAACCAATCAGACAGGAGGACTGAGCCAGCCCGCTGTGATACCCCAGTAGCCGCACCCTCGAATACCAGCAGAGGAAATGAGACTGAAAAATGCCCAATATGCTTAGATGTCCTACAAGGAGACATCACTTCTTTATTGTGCAGACATTCATTCCACACTACATGTCTAGACACATGGCTCCTCTATCACTGGACGTGCCCCATGTGCCGTGCAGTTATCACCAGCCAACATTAGGTATGTATACTTATAGGTATATATATATATCCTGTTATCTAACATGTATTGGCTTCCTTATTCAAAAGAGTATGAAATAAATTCCCCTGGTGTGAATGGTGCCCTGCACAGAATTGCCCTTTTCACCTCTCCTTTCCTTTGTCTGCTGCACCTTCATTCTCCCTCTCTCTGGAAAGATGTTAGGAAGCGTTGATGGGGGGCTGTTACTAATAGTACTTGGTGCCCCCTAATGCCACCTGCCGCTCTACATGGAACTGGGATATAAAATATACATAGTCTAACTATTAGAGTTTTGCCGTGTCTCGCTCAAAGTCAGGACAAGTAAGACATGCCATCTAATGAAGCTACTCACCTAATAAGAATTCCAGAGAGATCTAATTGGGGTATATTTATACTGTTTGATTTTTAGGAGCCCATGCTGCCAGGAGAAAAAATGGAGGCTCATGGACACCAACAAAGAAGACGGAAAACGCACCAGTCTGATTAGATATTTTGCGCAGAGACATTAACTATCTATAAATAAAGAAAATGTGGATTTTTTACCATATTGTACAAAAATAAAAGTTAAATATGTCTTCATTATACAAAGTATATATGTTTAGATATTTTTGCCCAATTGAGGAAACTTCAAAAACATTTTGTATGTTATTATAATAGACGAGAGCTAACAACATTACCATTGCAAAGTAAAAACAAAAGGAACAGTAGAGTTAAGGTACTGTCACACTAAGCGATATCGCTAGCAATATCGCTATAACTTGTGACGTTATAGCGATATTGCTAGCGATATCGCTGTGTCTGATACTTACCTCTGACCGCTCCCCCGCTGGTTATCGCTGATCGCGCGAGAACGTCCAGGACTGTTTCTCGTCGTCAGCTTCCTGCGGCGCTTCCTGTGGAGAGACGAGCGTGGACGCTGGCGGGAGGGCGTCAGGATCGGCTCGTCTGACAGGTAAGTAACGACCCCCGACCGCTGCTATGTCGCTGGTGAGATCTGCCTATGTGGCAGCTCACTAGCGACCACTTAGCGATGCACCAGCGATCCTGACCACGTCATATCGCTGGTCGGGATCGCTGGTACATCGCTAAGTGTGACAGTACCTTTAACGAGGTAAAAAATGGAGAGGTAAGAGGAGCGGAGAATGGGAGGAGCTGGTGTCCAGCTGCATTAGTTGATTATCCAAGTGAGAGGTATCTAAAGAATCACTCCTTCCATCATACTTTTTCTCCTTTTAATATATTGCAGTCATCATATTTTGCAGCCAGGCATGGACTGGTCCACAAGAGAACCGGAGAATCCTCTGGTGGACCCCTGTGCAGCCATTCCTCTTATATGAGCAGTACTTGGCACAATATACTTGAATCACTATGTACAAAGCCAAGATCTTATTCATTAACAATCTACTCAGTTCATTGTTATATAAATTTGTGATTGAGAATAATGTCACATTTGCATGCAGTTGAAAAGTGGGGCTCTGGAGTTGGTTACTGGTGGGCCCTGGGCATCCCAGTCTGACACTGTATACAGCACTGTTTGCTTACAATTGCTTGTATTGTCTTTCTACCCAGTTAGTTCTTCTGTTTTCCATTAGGTCTATGACATCACGAGATTAAAAACTGACAAGCTGAATCTAAGCGCTATGTAGAAACAAGAGATCTATTTTACCTGAATCAGTTTTCCCTAAAGGATTCCTGTAGGAGTGCATTTAGTCCTTAACATTGTTTAGATAGCTGGTACTTTACAAACTAATAACTATAGAAATCTTATAAATATATGAAGTCTCAAAACTCACAAACATAAATAAGTAAAAAAAAAAAGGTTTTTTACATTTATTACATACGAGATAAATCTAAAGTACATAAAAAGGTTTTAATAATAAAAAGAGACTAGCTTGGCCCATGCAAAATTTTTGCACATTGGTCATCGGGGACGCAGGCAATTTCAAAGCAAGCTGGTCAAATGTAAATGTATTTCATGAGCTGATGAACACAGACAGGTATTTATATATGTAGATTGGTAATACAATAAATTGTTTTGATTAGAAGAGGCCAAAAAATGTTTTCCTGTTTAGGTGCCACCTGCTGGTCATTGTGCCTTTCTGCAGGTTTATGAAAATGAATGTTTGGACTGTATTTAATAATAAAATCGTGAACGTGTGGTTTGTTTGGCTGTTTTCTTGCTGAAGGGAGCAAGTTTACCTTTGAAATGGTGTATCATGTGTGGGTGGGGCGAAGTAATCATCGAAAAAGCAGTGCATGTTTACAAATGTGTTGGTAGTGTGCTTTGGGGTACTGTGGTGCCACCTGCAGGTCATTTTTCCTTACTGCAGGTTTATGAAAATTAATGTTTAAACTGTATTTTGTGATCAAATTGTGGATGTGTGGTTTGTTTGGCTATTTTTTGCTGAAGGGGGCAAGTTTACCTTTCAAATGTGTATCATTTGTGTGTGTGGGTGCAGTATGAACGGGGATACAAAGGAATCACCTAACACAGTGTTTAGAAATAATAGAATAGATAGCTAAAAAATGCAGTCCAACATGAAGACTCAAAAAGAAGGGACACAGGGAGGCAAAAGATCATGGGCACATTGCTACACTATTACTGATCTGATTCTACGATACAGCATGATTTACTAATCAGAATCAGATCAGTAACAGTGTAGTAGTATCAATATTAAAGGACAGAGACGCTAACAGGCTCGGTCTGGCCTGGCGGGGTACCAGGTAAGTGCCCGGTGGGCCCTGAGGGTCGCTGGGGCCCTTTAAAAATGCTGCCCCTTTAAATGAGGTGGCCCTTTAAGAGCGCGTCCCATCATTTACAGCCGGGACATGCGTGCACATACCATAGCGCGGCGCCGCGCGTACCCCGCTCTTTGGTGGCAGCACAGGAGTCCCAGGTGCAGGGCGCCCTGTGCCACACTCCGGGCCCGCGGCTTCTCCCATATACACACGTGTTATGCGCGGGCCGTGTGCTGCTCCTCCACTTCCGGAGATGGCGCCTCTGCCGCTCTCGCCACCCGTACAGCTGCTCCTCTCATGGACGGGCCGGGGAGAGTCTCCAGAAAGCCGCAGTCACTGCTCCCTCCTGTACACACAGCAGAGGAGCCACCAGGCATCGGTGCGGGGATAGATTGACATTGTGGGTGCAGGCGATCTCAGGCTGGCAATGAAGCGCCATACGATCAGCATACAGTGTGGCAGAGGTAAGTAGTGAGGTCAGTAGTGACCATGCGCCATATACCTCAGCAGGTTTCTTGGGGCCCCACGGTGGTACGGAGAGGAGCCGTGTGTGTGCGAGGTGTACGGAGAGGAGCCGTGTGTGTATGAGGTGTACGGAGTGGAGCCGTGTGTGTATGTGTTGTACGAAGCGGAGCCGTGTGTGTACGAGGTGTATGGAGCGGAGCTGCATGTGTATGAGGTGGACAGAGAGGAGCCGTGTGTGTACGAGGTGTATGGAGCAGAGCCGCGTGTGTACGATGTGTACGGAGCGGAGCCGCACGTGTGCGAGGTGTATGTAGTGGAACTGCGTGTGTACAAGGTGTACGGAGCAGAGATGTGCGTGTATTTTGGCATGGAGGGGCCCCATTTGAAGGTTTGCACTGGGGCCCATAACTTTGTAGTTACGCCACTGCATGTGGGGCTGTGCTGTATACCATGGTGCTTGCTGTATACCATGACACTGTGCTGTATACCATGTGGGGCTGTACTGTATACCATGTGGGGCTGTGCTGTATACCAAAGGGGGGCTGTGCGGTATACCCTGTGGGGCTGTGCTATATACCATGGTGCTGTGCTATATACCATGTGGGGCTGTGCTATATACCATGTACGGCTGTGTTATATACCATGTGGGGCTGTGTTATATACTTTGTGGCTGTGCTATATACTATGTGGCAGTGTTATATACCATGGGGGGTACATTATACATTATATTCTATGGGGGAGGTTGTGTTATGTAATATGGGGGGCTACATTATATTCTATGGGGAGGTGGGCTGTATTATATTCTATTCATGGCTACATTATATTCTATTGGGGAGCTGCATTATCTTTATTATATTCTATGGGAGGGGCTACATTATACTATATGAGGAGGCTACATTGTATTCTATGGGGGGATGCATTATATTTTATGGGGGGCTAGATTATATTGTATGGGGGTTTTATACTTTGAGGGGGCTACATTATATTCTATTGGGGCTGCATTATACTATATGAGGAGGGCTACATTGTATTCTATGGAGGGGCTATATTATACTATATAAAGGGCTGCCATATATTCTATGGAGGGGGCTGCATTATATTCTATGGGGGGTTACATTATATTCTGTGGGGTGGCTATATTATGCTCTAAAGGGTGGCTGCATTATACTATAAGAGGAGGGCTACATTATAGTCTATGGGGGTTACATTATATTGTATGGCGGGGCTGCATTATATTCTGTGGGGTGGCTGCATTATGCTCTATGGAGTGGCTGCATTATACTATATGTGGGCTGCATTATACTGTATCGAGGACTATGGGGAATACATTATACTATATGAATAACTATGGGATGCATTATACTATGGGAAGTGAATTGTACTACATGGATGACTGGTGGTGTATTATACTATATGGAGCACTATGAGGAGTGTATTCTACTATATGGTGGACTGAGCAGTGTATTTTAATATATGGAGGAGTGTATTATATGGAGGACTGAGTGTATTTTAATATATGGAGGGCTATGAGGAGTGTATTATACTATATGGAGGACTATGGGGAGTGTATTATACTATATGGAGGACTGAGGAGTGTATTATAATATATGGAGAACTATGGGGCACATTATATTATATGGAGGACTATGGGGTGTAAACTTTAGATGTGGTGCTGATAACATGATACTGTATGGGGACAGATTGATCCATTAGTGATTGTTCTGTCCCCATCATTCTTTCTCAGACGGTGAAAAGTGGCCGGGAAACAAGTGTTGAACGACTTCAATATTGTCGATCGCACTCATTTAGCGTCCTGAACTCAGCGCATGTAAATGCAATCAAAATACTTCTGTGTAATGTGCAATATGTTAGCATTTGGGGCCCCATTTTTGCCTCCTATATAAGATACACACACCACACTCTTATATGGCCTAATATGTCATATGAGGCCTGTATACCGACCATGCAGACCGCACTATCATCCTCCTATATGCCGTACATAGGCAGAGAGTGCGGTTTGTACAGTATCTAAGAGGGCGACAGTCTGTATGTCTCATAGGAGGCCGACACTTTGTATGTCTTATAGGAGGCCTAATAGGAGGCAGACAGCCTGTATGTCATATATGAGGCCAATATGCCGTACATACCGCAATATCGGCATCCTATATACTGTACATACCACACTCTCAACCTCTTATAGAAAGTATCTGTTATAGGAGGTTGAGAGTGCGGTTTGTACGATATATAGGATGCTGAGATTGTGGTCTGTACGATATATAGGAGGCTGAGAGTGTGATCTGTACAATATATGGGAGGCTGAGTGTAATCTGTACGATATATAGGAGGCTGAGAGTGTGATCTGTACAATATATGGGAGGCTGAGAGTGTGGTATGTACAATATACAGGAGGCTGAGAGTGTGGTCTGTACGATATATAGGAGGCTGAGAGTGTCGTCTGTACGATATATAGGAGGCTGAGAGTGTGGTATGTACAATATATAGGAGGCTGAGAGTGTGGTCTGTACGATATATAGGAGGCTGAGAGTGTGGTCTGTACGATATATAGGAGGCTGAGAGTGTGATCTGTACAATATATAGGAGGCTGAGAGTGTGATCTGTACAATATATGGGAGGCTGAGTGTAATCTGTACGATATATAGGAGGCTGAGAGTGTGGTATGTACAATATATAGGAGGCTGAGAGTGTGGTCTGTACGATATATACGGTAGGAGGCTGAGAGTGTGGTCTACGATATATAGGAGGCTGAGAGTGTGATCTGTACAATATATGGGAGGCTGAGTGTAATCTGTACGATATATAGGAGGCTGAGAGTGTGATCTGTACAATATATAGGAGAATGAGAGTGCGGTCTGTACGATATATAGGAGGCTGAGAGTGATCTGTACAATATATGGGAGGCTGAGAGTGTGGTATGTACGATATACAGGAGGCTGAGAGTGTGGTCTGTACGATATATAGGAGGCTGAGAGTGTGGTATGTACAATATATAGGAGGCTGAGAGTGTGGTATGTACAATATATAGGAGGCTGAGAGTGTGGTCTGTACGATATATAGGAGGCTGAGAGTGCGATCTGTACGATATATAGGAGGCTGAGAGTGCGGTCTGTATGATATATAGGAGGCTGAGAGTGCGGTCTGTACGATATATAGAAGGCTGAGAGTGCGGTCTGTACGATATATAGGAGGCTGAGAGTGCGGTCTGTACGATATATAGAAGGTTGAGTGCGTTCTCTTTTGCACACTGTACAGCTTGCTAAAAGGCACACGTTTTAGTGGGAGAGGCCAAAAAATGAACACGTAATAAAACCGTTTATGGTAGCCATAGGGTGGGCCCCTAGAGTCAATTCCCCTGGTGGGCCCTAGGCACCCCAGTCCGACCCTGGATGCTAACATATATCAGATATAAGTAGGAACCAAGGATTATATTTAAACATGAAGTAGTCACAGTGACAATCAAATCCTCCGGCGCGATGATCACCATAAACATAAACCTTTGTATTCCTGAAATGACAGTAGTAGTTAGTTCAAAAAATAGCAATGCTTACCCATACTCTGAAGTGTCTGTGTGCATGCCCCCAACCCTAATGCTCGTTTAGCATAGGCTTCCTAAGGGGATTCAAATTTAGGTTTTGGAATGGCAAATAAAAGTCGGGACCTTAATCATACAGAAATATTGTTGAAGGACCATAATCATTGGCCAGAACTATTTTTGAGATTGGGAAGAGAGAAGAAAGAAGCATGTACAAGTCAGGGATCACCAAATGATAATATCAAAAATACTTTATTATAACACCTACACACTAGGAAAGCATTAAAAACATCTAAAACTGCAAAAATGCAATCATGATAATATAGAAACCCATAATAGGGTTAAACCCATGCCAAAACCCCATATAGACAGTGTGTTACACTGTTGAACAAATACAAAAGTAACGTTGTGCAAACTATCTGGCTAATAAATTCACAAACATATACACTGCCAAAGTAAACAAACCATATGCTGCAAAAGCTGTATAGCAAAAAGGCCAGGGTACACTCTTATGCTAAAGAAATGTGTAATACAGCCCCAAAATGAGGGGGAGCAGAGCACCGCATACAACCTAAGTCAGAAAAGCAGGAGCCTGCATCGGATTGAATCAGCATAAAGCACTCATGCAGTATGAAGTAGAGGAGGCAGGGGCACAGAAATGCCCGACGCGTTAGGCCAGGGGACCTGGCTTCATCAGGGGCAGTAGCCATAGTGTGAGCGGGTGTGTTATAAATATGGGTCGCCCTCACACCCAGGGCAGCAGGGTACCCGGGACCGGGCCGGTGTCAGGGGGATGTGTCACAGCAGCAGTGACCCGGTCCGTGGCCCTGGGTGCCCAATATCAATGGCGGTGATGTTAATAGTGTAATAGTTTATTTGGATAGTTCGTGATGCCACCCGTGGTGTTTGGCAAGGGAGATGTTAAGCCAACGCTGCATGAAGATCCGCTGGGAAGGATGATATGTTGCAGCAAAGATGGTGTAGCTCCCCACAGGTGGAGCTGTAGTCCCAGGGCAGTGTAGGTGCAATGGACGAGGAGAGGCGCAGAATGGTATAGATGCTGTTACCCAGATGTAGCGGTGCTGGAGGTGTTAGCGACGAATGAATGGAGGACACCAGGGCTTGTAGTTTCAAAGCTTTACTCACAATTCGTGGTACCCACTGGTGCCTGCCTCCGTGCCATGTCCTCCGGGGTAGAGACTCAATCAACCTCCCGGGCAAGTCAGGGTTCTCCTCTCCAACACTCCGCCAACATGTGCCCTTCCTGAACGACTCCTCTATTGTGCCTTTTAGTGTGAAGAACTCCAGTACCGTTTTTACTCTGAAGTTCCTCCTGTCAGATGTTCCTAGAACCTTACTTGTATGACAGACAGCTGTAGCCCGATCAGGGACCTCCTGGATCCCGGCTCTCTATCCGTGTTGCTGTTGTGTCCCAAGTCTCAGATGGGAGTAGTGCATTTACAGCCAACTACTCCACCGGTGTCTGCTGCAGAACCATTGTCGGGGTCGTAAACGACAATAAATCCTCATTCACCAGTCATTCCAAATCATTGTGCGAGCGCAAAACATCTGGTACCAATTAAGAATGACTCAGACACGCAGCTGATTCAGTCTTAGCTAATGTCCTGCATCCACACCTGTCAGGAGCAGTACAACAACTGGCTTTATTTACAAATACACAATACTATATTGAGTGTTAGGGGAAGGCGTGCATTAGGCGGGGTTTATGCAGTATACATCTAGTGTCCAGTCTCTCTCTGATTCGTCAAAAAGTCTCCCGATGGTTACTTCTTCACATTCCTGAGTTATCTTTTTTTAGGAGAAATGAAACTTAACTTAACCCAAAGAGTGGTCGTAAATGGCTGCACATCCAGTTGGAAGAATGTCTCAAGTGGGGTACCACAGGGCTCTGTCCTGGGCCCTGTATTGTTCAACATCTTTATCAATGATTTAGATGAAGGAATTGAGGGTAAACTGATTAAATTTGCTGATGACACAAAGCTAGGAGGGATAGCTAATACTAGAGAGGAGAGAGAGATGATTCAAAAAGATTTAAATAAACTGGAGAAGTGGGCAGCAACTAACAGAATGGTTTTTAACAGGGAGAAATGCAAAGTACTACATCTGGGCAATAAAAATGAAAAAAGCATATATAGAATGGGAGGAATAGGGCTAAGTGACAGCACATGTGAAAAAGACTTGGGTATACTAATAGATCACAGACTGAATATGAGTCAACAGTGTGATGCAGCAGCAAAAAAGGCAAATGCAATTCTAGGATGTATTAACAGAAGCATACAGTCTAGATCACGTGAAGTCATTATTTCCCTCTACTCCTCTTTGGTCAGACCTCATCTGGAATATTGTGTCCAGTTTTGGGCACCACATTTTAAAAAAGACATCAACAAACTGGAGCAAGTTCAGAAAAGAGCGACCAGAATGGTGACCGGTCTGCAAACCCTGTCTTATGAGGAAAGGTTGCAGGATTTGGGAATGTTTAGTTTGCAAAAGAGAAGACTGAGAGGAGACTTAATAGCTGTCTACAAATATCTAAAGGGCTGTCACATTGTAGAAGGATCAACTTTATTCTCATTTGCACAAGGAAAGACTAGAAGCAATGGGATGAAACTGAATGGGAAGAGACACAGATTAGATATTAGAAAAAACTTTTTGACAGTTAGAGTGATCAATGAGTGGAACAGGCTGCCACGAGAAGTGGTGAGTTCTCCTTCAATGGAAGTCTTCAAACAGAGGCTGGACAGACATCTGACTGGGATGATTTAGCGAATCCTGCTTTGAGCAGGGAGTTGGACCAGATGGCCCAGGAGGTCCCTTCCAACTCTACGATTCTATGATTCTAACTCTTTAGACACTGAATTTAAGTGAAAGTGAACACTGGCAGCCATCTTTAATACAGTTACATTTGCATTAGCAAGCAATTAGGAAAAACTTATTGTTTCACAGTATAAAAGTATAAAAGTTATATAAGAAAATATATTTTCACCTTGACAATCCCCCCTAAACACTAAGTTTTTCCCTTAATGAAAGATCCTTCGAGACTGTCCATGCGATGGGAAAAGGGGAGGTGGATTTCTTCATCCAGACACCTCAGAAGCTCTCCCCTAGCGAGAGGCCTCCAGGCAGCTGAACCCTTCACTAACCTCACATGGAGTTCTCCCGCTGTCCCTAAACTAAGTCTCTTAACATCATCTGAGAATGGGGGGTTTTGTCTACTCTCTTGAGGGGAATATACTTAGGGATCTCCCCTAGATCAGTACCATCGTACTCTGGTGGGTCTACTTCTTGATTGAGGAAGGTGCCAGTCGGAGTTGCTTTGGCAATAACCTTTTTATACAAGGGAATAACACAACAAAGAGTTATCGATCCAATTACAAGGAGGGCAATCAGTACTATACAAGCTTGTTGAAGGAATCCCTTGAGTCCACCCAACCAGCCGGAAAAGAAAGATGTGTCTACTCCAGCATTAGTTTTCAATTCTGCTGCTAACCCAGTTATCTTTTTAAGGGCTATCATGGTTTTTCCATTCACTCCAGAGTTCTGAGGGATATAGGTACAACACTCCTCTCCCACCATCCCACAAACTCCTCCTTTCTCAGCTAATATCATATCAAGGGCTAGTCGATTTTGGAGTGTCATTCTAGTGTTAGGGCCCAATTCTTCAACTATACCTTGGAAGGCATCTTGGCTGAAATTGACAAACCTTTGTTCACTGTAATATATGTAATTGATCCATTCAACATTTTTATTAATCTGCACCTGTGGGATTATAGAAGCAAAGCCAGCATAGATCTGGTTCTGGGCTTTAAATTGGTCAGGCACCCCCCTTGGCACTCCAATAGCATCAATATATACTAGTGGATCTTCTTCATAACTCATATGGAGCTGATCGAGGCTTCTCCTTTTCCTGGTAGGTTCATCAGGTATCTTTGGATCCCAGGGTAGAATCTTGAACTGCATAGCTAGTTTAACAAGGGTGCATTGGCCTGTCCAGGCATTTGGCAACCTAGGACGGAGCTTACCATCTCCACATAACCAATAAATGTCATACATATATTGTGTATGTTTGATTAACAAGTCAGTATCTAGAGAACTATTCTCTTTGCAGAAACCTGTCTCGAAGATCCCTACTGGTGTACCTGTGGTGTCGTGGGAATTATAGCAGGTGTAATTGTCAGCTAATACAGTTACTTCTCCTGGGACCTTTAGTTTGGGTTCCTTATGAATTAGTGGGACGTAATCTGGGCAATCAGTGGGCTTCAAACCTTTCAACAAATTCATGACACAGGCAGTGGTGTTGTCATCAGGGAAAAGCAATGCATGTGTGTATAGGTGTGTATTCGCAGCAGCACAAGCAATACATCCTACAGAGATATTCTGGACTTTTACATTGTACCTCACCCATTCTAACCACAAATTTTTCCTTGGGGCTGTTTGTGTTTCTATGGAGAAAACCTCTTGCCAACTGAGACCTGGAATGGGGATCACTTCATTAACTACATTTTGCAAACGCTCACCTGGGCCTATTTTAGGTGTACTGGTAACGGGGGCCTTGGTTGGTCTGAAGTTAATATCCTGAAGCCGTATATGGCCTAAATACGCATAAGGTCCAGCACTAAATACATAATTATAATGCCTTCCTAGTACGAACGTCTGCAGATCAGCAGATTGAGGGCTTTCAAGATTTAGGAGAAGGGGGTGACAGCTTCTACCCCATTTACAGCCCCTAAATGGTTGCAGAAGGGCTGTTAGATGCATTCTCTCACGAAGACTCCTACCCGTCCCATCCTTGGGGAACATGGCTTCGCTAGGTTTATATCCCCAATCATTCCCCGTACTCCAGGCAGCATCTGTCCAATAATGACAATTATTGTTGTCTTGTCTGGTAACACACATATAGAACTGGATGATCCCCTCTACCACCCGTTCAGTCTCAAGGCACTTGACTACATCACAGAAATCAAATCGCCAGATATTCACCGGGGCTGTCAGGTTTACCCAGAGAATAAAGGGACCAGAATTCTTATTTACAATAGGGGCCGAAGAGGTAGGGGCGAGGATGGCCCCCAGTCCCAAGGTCAAAAACAACAGCAACATTTCCCTTCAGTCACTACTGTGACTAAACACTGGTTCGGTCTCTTTTACAGTGTGAAGCATGAATCCAGGTGCTCTTTCCTTCAAGTTTTACTGCAGTGGGGGTGACCAGGATCACCGTGTGGGGTCCTTCAAATCTCGGCTGGAGACAATCTCTGCGCACAAACTTTTTCACATACACCAGGTCTCCTGGCACAAAGTCATGGACCACGTCACCTGTGGATTCTGGAAGAGAAGCAGAAACTGTAGAGTGGGTGTTAGACAGTTCCTTAGACAATGCAATCACAAATTGTACAACTTTATCATTTGTCTCAGACAACTCTTGTGGCCTAATGTCTCCTATTTTAGGTGGAGCACCAAAAAGAATCTCAAAGGGAGTCAGGCCGTGTTTTCCCTGTGGGGTGTGTCTGATATGGTATAGGACCACGGGGAGCAAATCTGGCCATGGGAGTGGGTGGTCCTGGCTCATTTTAAGCAACTGGGTCTTAATTGTGGAGTTCATTCTCTCAACTTTGGCTGAACTGGAGGGGTGATAGGGGGTGTGCAGACCCAAATCTGTCCCTAACATGTGCCACAATTCCTCGTAGACATTGGCAGTGAAGGCTGGGCCTTGATCTGATTCAACAACTTCGGGAATTCCAAATCTGCACGAAATTTCAGTGATGAGCTTCTTAGCTGTAGTTTTGGCAGTCATGTTGGTCACTGAGTAGGCTTCGGGCCATCCTGAGAACATATCCACAGCCACTAGGACGTACTCATACTTTCCTGACTTGGGCATCTGAATATGATCAACCTGGATTCTCTGCCAAGGGTAGTCTGGTTTGGCAAGATGCTGAAGTGGAACCTTGGCGGTGGCTGTTGGGTTACAGATGGCACAGACTGGGCAGGCTCTTGAGTAGGCTGTGACAGTGGTAGAGATTACTGGGGCCCAGTAGAGCTTCTTGATACAGGCCAGAGCTTGGTTCTTTCCTCGATGAGTTGATCCATGAGCCCATGCTGCAACGGCTGGATACATTCTTTTGGGTAGACAGGGTTTCCCATCCACCTTATAGAGTCTAGGAAATTGGTATTGTCCGGCAGAACTACGATTCCCATGAATGGCTCCTGCAGCTTCCCACTGCTTCTTTTCTTCTTTAGAGGTCAACTTTTGTTCTTCCCACAATCTCTCTTCAGGTGGTCGGGCTGGCTTCCAGACAGATCCGGTGGCAGGGTATTCCATTTCCATGTCTTCTATCAACTCCCTCTTCTTTCTTCGGGCTTCAGACTTCTCAAAGTCTCGTTCTTCTTCGGCTTGGGTAGCTTCTTTGGTTGCCTGTTCTCTTGTTTGTGCTCTGGTAAGCACAGGCATCACAGGTGTATCAGTGCCTTCCCAACAGGGTTTTTCTGGTGCTGTTTCTTCTTCTTCCCACTTTGCTGAGACATTCTTTATGGCAGCAGCTTTGGCAGCTTGATCTGCTAAATGGTTTCCTCTAGTCTCCTTCGAATTGACTTTCCCGTGAGCTTTGACCTTGATCACCGCAATTTGTACAGGTAGCTCCAATGCCTTCATCAGGGCTTTAATCCTTAGTGCATGTTTAACAGGGGTTCCTGTAGCCGTAATGAACCCTCGGGACTTCCACAGGAATCCAAAATCGTGACAGATTCCATAGCCGTATCTTGAGTCAGTGTAGATATTGGCCGTCTTCCCTTCTGCTAGATAACATGCTTGTTGTAGGGCCACAAGTTCGGCTTCTTGAGCCGAAAGGTGAGGTGGCAAGGCTTCAGCCAGAAGGACTTCTGTTTCAGTGGTGACCGCATATCCAGTGTGGAACTTGCCATAAGAGTCTGCAAATCGAGATCCATCAGTCCATAGTTGCAAATCAGGGTTGAGAAGTTCTTGAGTTACCACATTTTGTGGTGCAGAGGCTTCTTGTTCCAGTGCTTTTACACAGTCATGCGGGTCATCAGGTGACCTCCCGTCTGGTAAGTCCTTATACCCGTCAGGGAACTCCCCCCTAGAATGTGGAAGCAAAGTGGCTGGGTTGATGGTAGTACATTTCTGGAAGGTGATGTTGGAGGGCAGAAGTAGAGAGCATTGAAGTCTGAGATGTCTTTGGCTCGTTAGATGCTTAGGAGATGTTTGTTGGAGGACAGCAGAGAGATCATGTCCAGCTTGAATGACCAAGTCATGACCAAGTGCTATGTCAGCAGACTTATCCAGAAGAACATGGGCTGCATGCACAGCCTTGAGGCAGGAAGGAGCAGTTCTGGCAACAGGGTCTAGCCTGGCTGAGTAGTAGGCCAGAGGACGGAAACGATCAGCATGTTTCTGTGCCAGCACACCAGAGGCATGTCCTTCAGATTCTGAAACAAAGAGATGAAACGGCTGAGTGTAGTCAGGGAGACCCAGAGCAGGGGCGCTGACAACAGCTTCCTTGAGAGCCAGGAAACAGTCCTTTTGCTGAGCATAGATATACGGATTTTCAGCATGATCCCAGTCCGGTCCTCCAGTCTTGAGGCAATCATACAAAGGTTGCATGAGTCTTGAAGCATCCGGAATCCACTGTCTGCAGTAGGTAATGAGTCCTAAGAAAGACTGCATAGCAGAGTATGTCTTTGGATAAGGGATATCCTCGATTGCATGTTTTCTGTCCTCGGTGAGGTGTCTCGAGCCTTGAGAGATGCAGTGTCCGAGGAAGACGACTTTCTCTTTGCACCACTGGACCTTGGCCTTTGAGACTTTGCAGTTGGCAGAATGAAGAAAAAGGAGCAAGGACTCAGAAGCAGCAAACAGATTCTCTTCAGTTCCACAGAGGAGTAGGTCATCAACATACTGGAGAAGCGTGACATGAAGATTCTGTAACACCCACGGATCCAGGGTCATCTTCATAGCATGAGTGAACTGGTTAGGGGAGTTCTGGGCACCCTGTGGTGTCCTGGTCCAGGTCAGCTGAGATCCTTGAAACGTGAAGGCAAATAAAAACTGTGAGTCTTCATGAAGCGGGACACTGAAGAAAGCATTAGCCAGGTCAATAACGGTGAAGAGTGTTGCTGAAGTAGGCACTTGAGAAAGCAAGGTGTTTGGGTTGGGTACCACAGGAGTTTCCAAGATGGTGGCTGAATTGACTGCTCTGAGGTCCTGTACAAGTCTGTACTTCGGAGGGTCTCCAGGAGCTGTCTTCTTCTTCACTGGAAACAGGGGTGTGTTACAGGGTGAAACACATCTGATTAGCACTCCAGAATGTAAGAGGGAGGTAATCTGAACTCCAAGGCTCCGCTCTTGGGCAGCCTTAAGCGGATACTGAGGTAGTCTGGGGTATGGGTGCCCAGGTTTGAGGTGGACTTTTACTGGAGGCACTTTGAGCAGACCCACATCCTCAGGTCCAGTTGACCACAGAGTGGTAGGTAGATTGGGCAAATCCGGGGAAGGTGTCGTTTGCAGAGTCATCATCATCAGAGGGAAAGCCTTAAGGACACAACGATCTTCAGTGCCTTGTTGTGAGGCAGAATCTTGTAATTGCAATTCCATCCCTTGATCACCGAAGATGATGGTAGCGTGAAGCCTTTGAAGGAGGTCAGCTCCTAGAAGGTTGACGGGGCAGGTTTCAGACACCAGAAATTTGGCAAAGACACCAGAGAATGGGCCAGCTGGGACGGGAACAGTGAGTGGTGATGAGGTTTGTTGACCTTCAACTCCAATACATGTGAGGAAATCTGAAGACAGGGAGATTGTAGGAGGCAGCTGAGATGACGAGATAACAGAGGTGGCCGCCCCAGTGTCCACTAAGAACTTGAGAGGTTGATTGTCCACTTCCAGGGTCACTGTACCACAAGACGAGGAAGTACAGGTGGCGGGAAAAGTGGGCACCGGTTGGCCTGAACTTCATGAGTGTGGAGGAGGAAGAGGTCTCTGAGGGTGCCCCCTGCGAGGACAACTTCTTCTCATATGACCAGGGCTGGCACACTCCCAACACAGAGGTCTCCCTTGGTCATCACGAACTGGTCTGTCCCTGTAGTTTTGGCCCTGGGACCCTCTCGGCCTCAAGCGTGGTGATCCATACCGATCCTGAGCCTGATACACCATAACAGGTACTTCTGAGGCTTCTGCCATATACATGGCTGGTTTCTTCTTGCCTTTGTCCTTCTGTGCTTCCTTCTCTGCTTCCTTTTCTGCTTCTTTTTCTGCTTCTTTTTCTTCCCTTTGAAGCATTTTCTGATAACTCTTCACAACAGTGAGGGCCTGTTTTAGGGGACCATCAGGTAATTCGGGACGAAGCTTCATGACTAGTGTTGAGCATTCCGATACCGCAAGTATCGGGTATCGGCCGATACTTGCTGTATCGGAATTCCGATACCGACTTCCGATATTTTTTCAATATCGGAATTCGGCATCGGAATCGGAAGTTCAGTTGATTGACGGCCTGACGTCATCATGATGCGCGGTGTGTGCGCATCATGATGCGCCGTCATTTCGGGCCTTCCGGGGGTCTCTGCCGGCCTGCCGGGGGGCTGTGCCGGCCTGCCGGGGGGCTGTGTGGACTGCCCGGGGTCTGTACCGGCCTGCCGGGGGGCTGTGCCGGCCTGCCGGTGGTCTGTGCACCCTGTGGGGGTCTGTACCGGCCTGCCGGGGGGCTGTGCCGGCCTGCCGGGGGGCTGTGCTGATGTCCGGGGGTCTGTGCAAGCATCGTCCGATGGGACTACAAGTCCCATCGGGCGATGCCTGCTACCATGACAGTGATTGACACATTAGCCAATGATGGGACAGTAGTAGTCCCATCATCCGGCTAATGTGTTAAATGTTAAAAAAAAAAAAAAAAAAAAAAAAAATACTACATACATACTACATGCATGCTACATACATACTACATGCTACATACATACTACATATATACTACATACATACTACATACATGCTACATACATACTACATGCATGCTACATACATACTACATATATACTACATACATACTGCATGCTACATACATACTACATACATACTACATACATACTACATGCATGCTACATACATACTGCATGCTACATACATACCACATACATACTACATATATACTACATGCATGCTACATACATACTACATGCTACATACATACCACATATATACTACATACATACTACATATATACTGCATGCTACATACATACTACATATATACTACATGCATGCTACATACATACTACATGCTACATACATACTACATATATACTACATGCATGCTACATACATACTACATATATACTACATGCATGCTACATACATACTACATGCTACATGCATGCTACATACATACTACATACATACTACATGCTACATACATACCACATATATACTACATACATACAATACATTCATACAATACATACATAGACATACAGTACATATAACATAGAGTAACATACTTACCAATACTTGTCACATTGTTCCCCGAAGCCATTGTCGTCTACGGAATAAATATTAACATAACAAACCACAAAAATACTCACCCACGATCCGAAGCAGTCCACGAGTGTGTCCCACGACGATCTTGGGTAGAGAACTGCAGCATCAGATGATGCTGCCGTTCTCTACGGGCTGCAGGAATCCAATGACGGAAGGTAGGTATCCTTCCGCACTGTATTCCTCCGCCACTTAAAAAAAAAAGTCCCTAGTCTCACTTTATGCCATTGCTGTGTGGGAAATTCCCACACAGCAATGGCATAAAGTGAGACTAGGGACTTTTTTTTTTTAAGTGGCGGAGGAATACAGTGCGGAAGGATACCTACCTTCCGTCATTGGATTCCTGCAGCCCGTAGAGAACGGCAGCATCATCTGATGCTGCAGTTCTCTACCCAAGATCGTCGTGGGACACACTCGTGGACTGCTTCGGATCGTGGGTGAGTATTTTTGTGGTTTGTTATGTTAATATTTATTCCGTAGACGACAATGGCTTCGGGGAACAATGTGACAAGTATTGGTAAGTATGTTACTCTATGTTATATGTACTGTATGTCTATGTATGTATTGTATGAATGTATTGTATGTATGTAGTATATATGTGGTATGTATGTAGCATGTAGTATGTATGTAGTATGTATGTAGCATGCATGTAGCATGTAGTATGTATGTAGCATGCATGTAGTATATATGTAGTATGTATGTAGCATGCATGTAGTATATATGTAGTATGTATGTAGCATGTAGTATGTATGTAGCATGTAGTATGTATGTAGTATGTATGTAGTATGTATGTGGTATGTATGTGGTATGTAGTATGTATGTAGCATGCATGTAGTATATATGTAGTATGTATGTAGCATGCAGTATATATGTAGTATGTATGTAGTATATATGTGGTATGTATGTAGCATGTAGTATGTATGTAGCATGCATGTAGTATATATGTAGTATGTATGTGGTATGTATGTAGCATGTAGTATGTATGTAGCATGCATGTAGTATATATGTAGTATGTATGTAGTATGTATGTGGTATGTATGTAGCATGCAGTATGTATGTAGCATGCATGTAGTATATATGTAGTATGTATGTAGCATGCATGTAGTATATATGTAGTATGTATGTAGCATGCAGTATATATGTAGTATGTATGTAGTATATATGTGGTATGTATGTAGCATGCATGTAGTATATATGTAGTATGTATGTAGCATGCAGTATATATGTAGTATGTATGTAGTATATATGTGGTATGTATGTAGCATGTAGTATGTATGTAGCATGCATGTAGTATATATGTAGTATGTATGTGGTATGTATGTAGCATGTAGTATGTATGTAGCATGCATGTAGTATATATGTGGTATGTATGTAGCATGCAGTATGTATGTAGCATGCATGTAGTATATATGTAGTATGTATGTAGCATGTATGTAGTATGAATGTAGCATGTATGTAGTATGCATGTTGTATGTATGTAGTATGCATGTTGTATGTATGTAGCATGTAATTTTTTTTTTTTTTTTTTTTTTTACATTTAACACATTAGCCGGATGATGGGACTACTACTGTCCCATCATTGGCTAATGTGTCAATCACTGTCATGGTAGCAGGCATCGCCCGATGGGACTTGTAGTCCCATCGGACGATGCCTGCACAGACCCCCGGAGCCTGCACAGCCCCCCGGCAGGCCGGCACAGCCCCCCGGAGCCGGCACAGCCCCCCGGCAGGCCGGCACAGCCCCCCGGCAGGCCGGCACAGCCCCCCGGAGCCTGCACAGACCACCGGCAGGCCGGCACAGCCCCCCGGCAGGCCGGCACAGCCCCCCGGAGCCTGCACAGACCACCGGCAGGCCGGCACAGACCACCGGAGCCTGCACAGACCCCCTGGCAGGCCGGCACAGCCCCCCGAAAGGCCCGTACAGACCCCAGAGAGGCTGTACAAGGGCAGGAAAGGGTTTTTCTTATTCCGATACCGGAAGTCCCATAGACTTGAATGGGACTTCCGGTATCGGAATCGGCGATACCGATACTTTTTTTAAAGATCGGCCGATACCATCCGATACGATACTTTGAAGTATCGGACGGTATCGCTCAACTCTATTCATGACCTTATCCTTCAGTGGATCTTCCAGACCATCAATAAAAGCACGGACCAACAAGGCTGCCTGCGTCTTCACATGAGTTGAATAACCCAAGTCTTCAAACTGCATAGTTAGTCTGGCAGCGTATTTCTCCACAGCTTCACCAGATTCTTGTTGTATATCCTGTATTGATCCTGCTTCGTCACAGAGACGATCCTGGGCCCACTTTGTGAGTTGAGCGATAAACTCCTTTCCAGACTTGAACTTGTTGAGAGGTCCTGCTTTAGTGGGGTCCAATTCCTTCATGATGGTGGGGAGAAAATATTCGGAGGCTTTGATTGAGGTGATGCCTGATAGATCAGACCATGTAGGCCCGTAGATGCTCCTAGTCTGTTCCAGTTTCCTTACATACTGCATGGGAAATTTGTCCGGGTCAGGTAACTTGTTAACAATAGCATCAATTTGTACCGGAGTGAAGGGTTTGTATTTCAGCTTCAGCCCTTCTTCTTCTTCGTCATGTGTCACTGCCTCATCCTTCGGGGCAGTTGGGGGTGCTGTGGGTATTACCTCATCCAGGGGCTTTATACCTGTGTGCATCAGTGGTATCATGTATTCAGCTACCAAGGGCATGATGCCCTCTAATCCGGATTCATGGTAACAGACGATCCTAACTTCTTGTAAATCGAGATCTGGGGTTGATTGGAGACAATTCTTGATGACTTCAACGTGTTCCTTCATACAGGGGCCCAGTGGGTATCCAAAGAGTCCTGAAGATATCAATGGTATAGCCAAAGTTCTACGAGGAAGTGTATCTCTCCCTAGCCGTCCTGCAAAGATAAGCACTGTCTGTAAGGCGGTCTGCAATATTGTACGGCAATGCTCGGGTGTCCTGTAATCATATATAGGGCCTGCAGTGTGTAACACTATATCACAGGGCAAATTCCCTCCCTGGGTGGACATAGCGTCTCCTGGATGCAAGGGGCCATAATTGGTAAGGTAGGCCTGACACTCTTGGGTTATGGCTGGGCCTCCCTTTTTAGCTATCTGTTGGGCCAAACCACCTCTATGCGACAGGGTAGAGTTAGCTGGGTTCACTATGGCTCCTACCTGGTGGGTAACTATGTCCCCATACCCCACTGAGAAAAGAACCTGGGAGCCCTGAGGTGTGATGTAATAGCGTGAATGACAGGGGAACCAGATTTCAGGGTCATGGGGCAACCTAGAGGATTTGTTGAGAGGGGTAGGTAGTGGGCTCCTTCCGGGCCGGGGGGATTCGAACGGACCTAATAGCAGTGGCGGGGCAGGGGGAATTGTAGCAACCTGATTGTCAGAATCTTCTGATCCCTCATCATCTCCGATAGCTTGGTGCCTCATACGCATTACGGACCGGAAAGCCGTACTGCCGGTCAGGGCATCAAGAGTGAAGGGACCTTGACCAGGTGTATTTACAAATATCACAGTGGGTTGCACCGGGAGACTAGGCCCAGAGGCCGGAACAGAAACAGGAACATTAGAGGTGGGAACAGCATCGGTCGGTGCCGGAGGTTT
Organism: Dendrobates tinctorius; assembly: GCF_039654945.1. Taxonomy (NCBI): domain Eukaryota; kingdom Metazoa; phylum Chordata; class Amphibia; order Anura; family Dendrobatidae; genus Dendrobates; species Dendrobates tinctorius. The sequence goes on from NW_027361873.1 coordinate 3,966,253, forward strand.
CTCAGGATGTGGTGGTCCCTGATAGTACTCGCCGGAAAGTGTTACCAGCGGACATAGTGGCTGGGGAGGAATTCCGGGTGCACCAAGATGGCTGCCGGTGGAGGCGTGGCATGCCCCACTTCCGTCCATGGTCTGGGCGGAACCCCAAGGACGGCCCGCCCCACACACACGGCAGGTTTCCACCCAGGTTGGATTCTGCACGCCACAAACAGGACACACCCACGCTTCTGGAGAGCTCGTCTTGTCGCCATTATAGGGCGGTGGTTGGGACTGCATTTTCATCATCAGTGGCACGGCGGCCATTTTACAATCTATAAGATCACAGTTCAAAGGCATTTTATAACCAAACACAGGTTCCGCATTGTCTGATCCTCCTTCCCCATCAATCTCTTTCCATCCTTCATTCTTCAAGCCTCGCGCAACTCGCAGATGAGCTTGTGCTTGTTCTAACAATCCTTTATCTTTCAACATGCCTCGTTTGTTCTCTATGAGATTATGCCACATAGCCGGCTGTAATCTCCCTGACGAGGGCAATCCTACATGCTTATACAATCTCTCAACATTCTTGACTGCCTTCTTGCCTTCCCGTGACGCTACTATTGCCTTGACCTCCACAGCATCCTCATCTAACTTGTGGGGCACAGACTTCTTCTGCTTTAAGATACCCAGCATGACTCTTACAGAATACTATGGTTCTCTGCAGAAAAACCACTGGTAGCGATATCAACACTGATGTTCCACAGTACGGAGCCTCACGTTCGACGTACTAGGAAAAGAGCCTCGCGCTCAATATTTCCTTTCCCTAACCTTGAACAGCAGTGATTAACAGATTATCCTGCCACGATATTCCAACAGTCGGGAGGCGGTCTCCTAGTGAGAGCCCTCCACAGAAATACAGGTGGTCCCTTCTCGGGACGTCTTAATTACCTAGTTGGTACAATATCACAGAGGCTGCGTCTCCTATCCCTTCCTCTAAGTTGCCCCACAATCTGCAACTAGCTCAATTTATCACTCCACTTCAATACTAGACAATAGTCACGGGTAGGGTGGTTAAATGGAGTACAATGACCGGTGGAGGAGGTGTGGTGTACACGAGGACGTGCAGAATGCGACGTCTCTCAGTTGCTGGTTCAGAGCGTGGCACAGGATCGCACTCAGTCTCACCACTCGACCGGTCACCCCTCAGACCCAAGGAGACCACAGACAAACCAATAACGGCTGAGACACTAGCAAGTGTGACACATACAGTGTATATGATCTCACCGTGTTTTGGAGGGTGATCAGTCCTCGAGGTCAGCCACTACAGGTATCATCCACAGACATCCAGGCATGGGTCCAGAGGAGCCTCGGATCACTGTCCATGCCCCACGTTGGGCGCCAAATTGTCGGGGTCGTAAACGACAATAAATCCTCATTCACCAGTCATTCCAAATCATTGTGCGAGCGCAAAACATCTGGTACCAATTAAGAATGACTCAGACACGCAGCTGATTCAGTCTTAGCTAATGTCCCGCATCCACACCTGTCAGGAGCAGTACAACAACTGGCTTTATTTACAAATACACAATACTATATTGAGTGTTAGGGGAAGGCGTGCATTAGGCGGGGTTTATGCAGTATACATCTAGTGTCCAGTCTCTCTCTGATTCGTCAAAAAGTCTCCCGATGGTTACTTCTTCTTCACATTCCTGAGTTATCTTTTTTTAGGAGAAATGAAACTTAACTTAACTCTTTAGACACTGAATTTAAGTGAAAGTGAACACTGGCAGCCATCTTTAATACAGTTACATTTGCATTAGCAAGCAATTAGGAAAAACTTATTGTTTCACAGTATAAAAGGATAAAAGTTATATAAGAAAATATATTTTCACCTTGACACCATAAGTGTCCATACAACCTCCGGGACCGGGCCCCGGCCTTGCGCTGAGAACCTATAGGCAGGGTTCCTCTTCCAACCAAAAAACTCCTCTCTGTTCTCCTACTCCTTCGTTCCGCGCTGTTCCTTCTCTCTCTTATGGAAGCTTAGGTTGCAGTTCTACGTCATTCTCCTTCTCCTCTCTTTGCCGTGCCAGCTGGCTCAGATCACTGAGGCAGCTGCAGCACTCTTTCTAAACTGAACTCAAACTGAACTCAAAACTAACATCAGAACTGAACTCCTCTCGCCTGACCTCCTGTCAGACTGACCTCCTTCTCCGGGCCTCACCCCAGACTGAACTGAACTCCAAACCTTCCCCCTCTTTTATATGGATATCAACTCCACCCACCTCCCAGCACATCTCGTGTTACGAAGCAAGGAATCACCAGAGGTGCTCTGCTACCCTCTAAGCATGAGCCGCAATGTGATCAGTGCTGAACTATCCTGTGTGTGGGATGCAGGTGTTGGAGTGTGGAAAGGAGTTCCCAACTTACCAAGTTGGTGGGGCACTACACCTTAGGGAAGGTGCAGTACCTCTGTGGCGACTGAGCCTCAGGGGCGCCACAAATACCATGTCAAAATTATAGTAGCCAGGGAACAGCTGGGGTTGTGGGTGTACAAGGACACGAGTGCTGATGCCGGCGTGTGCCGAAACCGGAAGTGGTCAGAGGCATATATCTGCGCAGACGCAAAGGGAGGCAGTGGAGTCACTGAAGCGGTGAGGGAGCATGGCAAACTCTGGAACAAGGGAGGGGCAAATATGTATGTCACTCAGATGATAGGAGATGTTTATATGAAAAAAGATATACATATAATAAAAAAAATGTTTTTTTTAGCAGATAGAAACTGGTTCATCTGCAGTATTGATGTAATTTTTGACATTTAATGGCCCAAATGTTTAAAGTGAAAACCGCCTGAGGTCTAGTAAGAGCCACTGTGTGGCAACCAATGTGATGTACTGAAAAAAAAAAGGGCATGAAAAAATATATAAATAAAATGAAACACAATGCAAGGAAAATAAGAGACTTAAAAAAATATATATATTAGATAATACAAATCAACACAGGGCAGCTCAAATAGATCTTCTAGAGACTCAATAAATGCTCATTTATAGAAAATAGGAGATTTGGTAGGACACAGTGCCGATTCTGCAAATGAGAATAATGGATAGTCCGCACAGCCAAATACGGCCAAATGCCAGATTTCCAATTGTAATGAAGGTCCATGTTATCCAGATAGTTTAATATGATGGCTTCGTATGCCGGGACCTAGTATTGAACTTCCAGGGGGTATTCTTGATATACTCCGTGCAACAGAATCTGAGAGGAAAGAGACACATGGAAGAAAATTAAAATAATGGAAAAATGAGAAAAAAAAGAAAATAAAGAAGGGGGGGTCAAAGCCGGTGAAAAGTAATTTCTCAGTGAGGCCATGGGGGGGTGAGGCTCTTAAGGTTGTGAATTCATTTAGATTCACATCTGAGAAGTTTTTTTAACTATATCACCGCCTCTGAGGTTAACCGGCGCTTCCTCCAGGCCCATCCTGTTGTTCGTCCATGATGAACGTCCAAAAAGTGTGCTGCTACTGACGAAATATTCTTGCCTTTATCCCGGTCCATTTTAACCGTAGAGATATTAGAAAGGTGTTGTTGTATCCTTCTACGGAGTTCCTGTGTGGTCTGTCCTACATAGACCCTCGGACAATTACAAATTAGGGCATAAACCAGATGCCGCGTCTTGCAATTGAAAAAAGTCCTTCTAGGTTTAATCTGGAAAGGAAAAATAGTGAGTGAGAAACCGTCCTGGGCAATCATATGTTGACAAACATTACAGTTTCCACAAGGATAAGTGCCATAGGTCCTGGTCCCTCTGTTAAGTCTGACAGTTGGACGTACGTAATGACTATGGCATAGCCAGTCTTTTAAATTTCTGGCTCGCCTTGCTATCAGAATAGGAGAACTGTCAGACTTTTTTCAATTGCATTTTCAAATTTTGAATTTTTATTCTGTTAAACCAGGGAGTTATGTGACACAAAATAGTTACTAAATAACATTTCCCACATGTCTACTTTATATCAGCACAATTTTCAAAACAAAATTTTTTTTTGTTAGGAAGTTATAAGGGTTAAAAGTTGACCAGCGATTTCTCATTTTTACAACAAAATTTACAAAACCATTTTTTTAGGGACCACCTCACATTTGAAGTCACTTTGAGGGGTCTATATGGCAGAAAATATCCAAAAGTGACACCATTTTAAAAACTGCACCACTGAAGCTACTCAAAACTACATTCAAGAAAATTATTAACCCTTCAGGTGCTTTACAGGAACTAAAGGAACGTGGAAGGAAAAAATGGACATTTTTCATTTTTCCAATAAAAATTTTCTTTTAGCATCAATTTTTTCATTTTCACATGGGTAACAGGCTAAAATGGGTCAAAAAATTTGTTGGGCAATTTCTCCTGAGTACACCGATACCTCATATGTGGTCATAAACCACTGTTTTGTCGCTCGGCAGGGCCCGGAAGGGAAGGAGCATCATTTGACTTTTTGAATGGAAAATTAGCTCCAATCGTTAGCGGACATCATGTCGCATTTGGAGAGCCCCTGTATGCCTAAACATTGGAGCTCCCCCACAAGTGACCCCATTTTGAAAACTAGACCCCCAAGGAACTTATCTAGATGTGTAGTGACTTTGAACCCCCAAGTGCTTCACAGAAGTTTATAACGCAGAGCCGTGAAAATAAAAAAAAATTTTTTTTTTCTCAAAAAATGATTTTTTTAGGCCGCAATTTTTTTTATTTTCACAAGGGTAACAGGAGAAATTCGACCCCAAAAGTTGTTGTCCAGTTTGTCCGGAGTACGCTGGTAACCCATATGTGGGAGGAACCACTGTTTGGGCACACATCGGGGCTCGGAAGGGAAGATTCCGGCAGATTCCGGCGGGCATACTGTGCATGCGCCCGCCATTTTCCAAAATGGCGGCTCCCATGATCCGGGACTGTGGGACATTGGGACGGCCAGAGGAACATAGGAGGTTGAGGGGGGGGAGCGGAAGGTGGGGGGGAGCATCTTTATGATGACGACGGCGGCAAATCGCCCCCCGCCAATCTTTGTGGGGGGGGGGTCGAATTTTGGTCTCCAGCCATGGCCGATGCTATTGCAGCATCGGCCATTGCTGGATTGTAATATTTCACCAAATTTCATTGGTGAAATATTACAAATCGCTCTGATTGGCTGTTTCACTTTTAACAGCCAATCAGAGTGATCGTAGCCACGTGGCACCCCCCTGTGGTGAAGTACAACTCTTCCTGTCACTGCGGGTCGGGTGACCTTTCAGTGACCCTGGTCACCTGACCCACAGGAGGGCAATCAATTCATGAGGCCACATAGGCGTCAAAGGTCGGATTGGCACTGACTTTCATGACGCCTTCATGGCATCATTTGTCGCGAAGGGGTTAACTTAATACTTTGTTGCGCCACCTTTTGCTGCGATTACAGCTGCATGTCGCTTATGGTATGTCTATCAGTTTTGTACATCGAGAGACTGAAATTCTTGCCCAATCTTCCTTGGCAAACAGCTTGAGCTCAGTGAGGTTTGATGGAGATCGTTTGTCAACAGCAGTTTTCAGCTCTTTCCACAGATTCTCTATTGGATTCAGGTCCGGACTTTGACTTGGCCATTCTAACACCTGGATACGTTTATTTGTGAACCATTCCATTGTAGATTTTGCTTTATGTTTGGGATCATTGTCTTGTTGGAAGACAAATCTCCGTCCCAGTCTCAGGTCTTGCAGAGACATACCCCAAGCGACTTGCAGGTGTAATGGCAGCAAAAGGTGGCGCAACAAAGTATTAAGTTAAAGGGGCCGAATAATATTGCACGCCCCACTTTTCAGTTTTTGACTTTCCACAAAAATTTAAAATAATCAATAAATTTTGTTCAACTTCACAATTGTGTCCTACTTGTTGTTGATTCTTCACCAAAATTTTACATTTGGTATCTTTATGTTTGAAGCATGATATGTGGGAAAAGGTTGAGAAGTTCCAGGGGGCCAAATTATTTCGCAAGGCACTGTATATGCCCATCATCCTGGTATATATGCCCCCATCCTGGGAGAGAGAGAAGAGAGAGAGAGAATTTTTAATGTGCTAGAAAGGCTGTGGGTGTTAAATTAAATGAAGAACGGATGAATGAAAAAACGGATTCCGTCTTTTGACGGACAGCGTCGCCCATAGGCTTCCATTATAGCCAATGACGGACGGCGCTGGATCCGTCGCTGTCCGACTTTTCGACGTACACAAAAAACGTTACTTTGTCCGTTGTCTCCGGCCGACGGACAAAAAATTTATGTTGGATCCGTCAAATGACGGATGAAACGTGCGGCCATCCATCACAATCTGTCGCTAATACAAGTCTATGGCCGGAGTCACACTAGCGAAAAAATCGGACGAATGCAATGCGATAAAAAATCGCATTGCATTCGTCCCAATGTTATTCTATGGGGCTGCTCCCATCATCCGATTTTTTGTCGGAACGATTCCTTGGACCAAGACAATTGCAGCATGCTGCGATTGTCACTGATTTTCGGATCGGACTCGCCAATGCAAGTCTATGGGTGTGATTAAAAATCGGATTACAAACAGACCACAAGTGTGACTTGCGATAAAATCGCAAGACTTCTCCAGGTCAACAGGAAAGAGCATCAGGCATTGGCATTGGAAGTCAATTTGATGCTTAGATGCGAATAAAATCGGTTCATCGCCGGAAATTCGGATGACAGACGGATCCCTGGACAAGAAACCTTTGTGCGATTTCGTACTGTAAAAATCGGACCGATTTTTTAATCGTTGTGTGTGACTCCAGTCTATGAGAAAAAAATGGATCCAGCGGGCAAATTTGCTGGATCCGCTTTTTTCACAAAACGACGTATTTTGATTGAAACAAAAAGACTGAAGTGTGAAAGAGGCCTTATTGCTATGTTCACACCTCAAGGGATTACTATACCTCTGCTAGTTTGCATTTTTGGGGCCTCTTGAATTTATTTGCACTGGCAATATACATACTATTTCTTTCTGCTGTCATTAGCACTGCACCTTTGTTGCACCTAGGTCTCTTTCTGACACTCAGCCATATTACTATTGTATTATGTTGTCTATTCATATATTTGCGATTTCGCTAGTAATAAAATAATTATGTGATTTTACTTGAGGATATAGACTCCTTTTTGCATGTTTACAAGTATTGTTGGAGTTTTCCTACAGCTAATGCCATTTGGTGGTTTGGGTAATCCTCTGACCACTATATCATAGTATGTTTTCTGTCATTGGGATTTTGTATTATTCCCGGGTATATTATGGCCTAGGCCAAATTATACCCCGGGGTATAAATTGGCCTAGGCCAGATTATACACCTCCAAGTCAGAATATACCCCAGATCAGATTTTTAACGCTTTTAAGAACCATAAAAAATGGGGCCCCAGGCAGCACGTGGGGCCCCAGGCAGCACACGGGGGCAGAGACAGCGAACGGGGCCCAGGCAGCACACAGGGGCCCAAGGCAGCATACGGGAGGCAGAGACAGCGAACGAGGTCCCAGGCAGCGTACAGGGCCCCAGGCAGCGCACAGGGACCCCTGGCATCACACGGATTGAGTGATATACTCAAGAATGGGGCCCTAGACATTGCACAGGGTGCCTGGGGCCCTCGTGTGCTGCCTGGTACCCTGTTCGGTGTCTCTGCCCCCCGTGTGCTGCCTGGGACCCCTGTGTGCTGCCTGGGACCCCTATGTGCTGCCTGTGGCACCTGTATGCTGCCTGTGGCCCCTGTGTGCTGCCTTGGGCCTAGTGTACCGACTGGGGCCCCATGTGCTGCCTGGGTCCCCGTGTGCTGCCTGGGGCCCCTGTGTGCTGCCTGGGGCGCTGTGTGCTGCCTGTGGCCACTGTGTGCTTCCTGGGGCCCCTGTGTGCTGTCTGGGGCCCTGTGCGCTGCCTGGGGCCCCTGTGCGCTGCCTGGGGTTCCTGTGTGCTGCCTGGGGTTCCTGTGTGCTGCCTGGGGTTCCTGTGCGCTGCCAGGGGCCTCTGCACTGCCTAGGGCCCTGTGTGCTGCCTGGGGCCCCTGTGCTCTGCCTGTGTGCTGCCTGGGGCCCCGTGCGCTGCTAGGGGCACCTGTGCACTGCCTGGGGGCCCGTGTGCTGCCTGGGGCCCCTGTGCGCTGCCTGGGACCCCGTTCGCTGTCTCTGCCCCCCGTGTGCTGCCTGGGGCCCAGTTCGCTGTCTTTGCCTCCATGTGCTGCCTGATGCCACGTTTTTGATGGTTCTCAAAAGTCTGAAAAATCTGATCTATAGCAGCTGGGGTATACTCTGACCCGGAGGGGTATAATCTGGCCTAGGCCAATTTATACCCCGGGATATAGTTTGGCCTAGGTCATAGTATACCAGGGGTTTATTCTGGCCACTTTAACCCCGGGTATATTCTGGGCGGGGGTTAATCTGGCCTGTTACAGCGGAGTTATTGTTGTTATTAAACCTCTTTAATAAACTGTTCCTGTTCATGACTATCACCAGGTGGCTAATTATTTCCAGGTGCGCAATGATTGTTTAATAAACTGAAGTTATTGTTATTAGACCTCCTTAATAAACTGTTCTTACTAAACTTGTGGGTAATTTTCTGTGTGAGCAATTTTTGCTGACATTCTTTTGTGGTGCAGAGCATATCACCTATAACTCGCTACTGTTTTTGTTATGAATGAGTCACCGTAGGAGGCAAAAACAGAAATACTAGCTAAGTCCAGAAAACCAGAGAAGTTGGCAGCTATCGGATTACAGACCCCTGAACCTATCAACAACAACTAGCAGTAGCCGTGGGGGGTTCCTACGGTGCCCTAGACCCCTCGATCACAGCCGGAGAACTACATAGCCTAAAGACAGAAAGGGAAATCTAAACTGCCCCAGAGCAGACCCCAAAGCAATAGGCAGCCCCCAACATATAATGACGGTGAAGCAAGATGAAAAAACACTCACACAGATAGAAAGATAGGCTGAGCAAACGATGGGGCCCAAGCTAACTACATAGGACAGGATAGAAAAGCTGCTGTCTGTAATCCGCCAAAACCCTATAAAAACAAGAGCCAACAGCTGATAGGGAAAAAAGCCCTGAAGACGCTAGGTTTCAAAAAGACTATATCAGTACTCAGGTATTTTCTGAAGACAGAGCAAAAAGGAATTCAGCACACCCCAGCAGGGAATGGCAGAAATCCAGAAAAACAAGGAAAAACAAAACTAAAACACAAATGCAAAAAACAGAGCAGAAAACTTAGCTTTTGAGGAGCAGGAATCAGACTGGTCTCCTAGAATCCCTCAGAGAGATCACCAGCAAGGCAGAAGGGCGTCGGCTGCCTTATATCAAGTCAGCAATTCCCGTCACCCAATCATCATCATCCTTCCCAGATGCTTGGTAATCAGCCTCACTACCTTCCTTCCCCAGAAGAGGGAGTTCATCAGACCTCAATGGTGAAGGGGAAAATGAACTCACAACAGTACCTCCCCCTTGAGGAGGGGTCACCGAACCCTCATCCACGCCACCAGGGCGATCAGGGGGAGTCCGATGAAAGGCACGCACCAATCTTTTGGCATGAATATCAGAGGCAGAGACCCAGGAATTATCCTCCTGACCATAACCCTTCCACTTAACCAAATACTGGAATCTCCGTCTAGCCAGACGGGAATCCAGTATCTTCTCTACCTCATATTCCATGTTACCTTCAACCAATACAGGGTCCGGAGGTGCCACCCCAGGAACTACTGGTTCAACAAACCTCTTCAACAAGGACTTATGAAACACATTATGGATTTTAAATGTGACAGGAAGAGCCAAACGAAAAGAGACCGGATTAATAATCTCCAAAATCTTGTAAGGTACAATAAATCTAGGCTTAAACTTAGGAGAAGCCACCTTCATAGCGATATTTTTTGATGATAACCAAACCATATCACCAACCTTAAACTGGGGACCAATGGTCCTATGTCGGTTGGAAAACCGCTGGGCCTTTTCCTGGGAGAGAGACAACTTATCCACCACTTGGTCCCAGATCTGGTGCATTCTCTCCACCACAGTGTGAACACCTGGGCAGGCAGAAGGCTCCACCTGCCCTGAAGAGAATCGAGGATGAAACCCAAAGTTACAAAAAAAGGAGACATCAAAGTGGCAGAACTAGCTCTATTATTTAAAGCAAATTCGGCCAAGGGCAAAAATGAAACCCAATCATCCTGATCAGCGGAAATAAAACATCTCAAATACGACTCCAAGGTCTGGTTTGTTCTCTCCGTCTGCCCATTGGTCTGAGGGTGAAAAGCAGAGGAGAAGGACAACTGAATTCCCAGCTTGGAACAGAAAGTCCTCCAAAATCTAGACACAAACTGAACTCCTCTGTCAGACACAATGTTCTCAGGAATCCCGTGCAAGCGAACCACCTGTTGCAAAAACAGGGGCACCAACTCAGAGGAAGATGGCAACTTAGGGAGTGGTACAAGATGAACCATCTTAGAGAACCTATCACAAATCACCCAAATAACAGTCATTCTTTGAGAGACCGGCATATCAGAGATGAAATCCATTGAAATATGAGTCCATGGCCTCCTGGGGACCGGCAAAGGCATCAACAACCCACTAGAGAGAGAACAAGGTTTAGACCGGGAGCAAGTCCCACAGGACTGCACAAAATTCCTGACATCACGAGACAAGGCGGGCCACCAAAAAGACAGACTCACCAGATCTCTAGTACCAAAAATACCTGGATGACCAGCCAATGCAGAGCAATGAACTTCAGACATCATTCTCTTCTTTCACTGGTCAGGAACATACAACTTCCCACTGGGACAACGCTCAGGTTTGTCCTCCTGGAACTCTTCCAGAGCACGTCTCAAATCGGGTGAGATGGCAGAAAGAACTACCCCTTCGCCTAAGATGGTAGCAGGCTTGGTCACCACAGGAGAATCAGCAAAGAAGCTCCTAGAGAGAGCGTCAGCCTTGACATTCTTAGTGCCAGGAAGAAAAGAGACCACAAAATCAAAACGTGTAAAAAACAAGGCCCACCTAGCCTGTCTAGGGTTCAAGCGTTTGGCCGACTCCAGGTAAATCAAATTCTTGTGGTCAGTGAGACCCACGACTTGATGTTTAGCTCCCTCCAACCAATGTCTCCACTCCTCAAATGCCCATTTCATGGCTAACAGTTCCCGATTCCCCACATCATAGTTACGTTCAGATGGAGAGAACTTTCGGGAAAAGAAAGCACAGGGATTCATTTTAGATGTTACAGGATCCTTTTGGGACAAAACAGCTCCTGCACCAATCTCAGAAGCGTCCACCTCTACCTGGAACAGGAGTGAGACATCAGGTTGCCGCAAAACCGGAGCAGAAGTGAATCTTTGCTTCAGCTCCTGAAAGGAAGAAACAGCCTCCAGAGACCAATTCAACACATCAGCACCCTTCTTAGTCAGATCAGTCAATGGCTTGGCAATACTAGAAAATTTTGCTATAAATTTCCGATAAAAATTAGCAAAACCCAAAAACTCCTGGAGGGCCTTCAAAGAAGTGGGCTGAACCCAATCATAAATGGCCTGTACCTTGGCCGGGTCCATTTCAATAGTTGACGGAGACAAAATAAATGCCAAAAAAGAAATCCTCTGTACCCTAAAAAGGCATTTCGATCATTTGACATACAGGGAATTCTCCCTCAAGATCCGGAACACAGTCCGAACATGTTCCACATGAGAATCCCAATCCTTGGAGAAGATCAAAATATCATCCAGATAGATAATCAAAAATTTATCCACAAAGTCTCGGAAAATATCGTTCATGAAGCACTGGAAGACAGAAGGGGCATTAGTGAGCCCAAAAGGCATCACCAGGTACTCAAAATGTCCCTCTGGAGTATTAAACGCCGTCTTCCATTCATCCCCATGCTTAATGCGGATAAGATTATACGCCCCCTGAGGTCAAGCTTGGTAAACCAGCAAGCACCTTTTTTTTTTTTTTTTTTTGGAAATTCTTTATTTTGAAATTTTACACATCACCATTAAAACCAACACCAGTTCTCAAGTACAGTTGGCGAAATGTTAAGCAAGGGTTGGTTTAAGGCGAGAAGGAAGGAAAAAATGAGGGAAATATAGGTAGGGGAGAAAAGGGAAAAAGAAAGGGAAAGGGAAAAAGGGTACACATACATATACAGTATCAACAACATTAACATCAACATCATGTGATTGACAACAGAAGCACAATCATTAAATGGGTGCACTTTTGGAAAATAACACATCGCACTACATTACAATTGGGCTATCTAGTTTGGGGCAGTGAGGCTAAGAGGCTAAGAGCCCCAGAACAGAAGCCGTCTAATTCAGTTAAACTTAAGAAACTCTAAAATGCCTTTAAAGAGGATTGTCTTCTAAATACCTATTCCAAGGGGCCCAAGTCAACACATAAGCTCTATGATTATAAATTTCCCAGCTAGACAGCTCCTCTAAGCGAGAGATCTGATTTATTTTGGTATACCATTCTCCCAACGTGGGAGGAGCTACATCCTTCCAATGGACAGCTATCAACTGTCTCGCCGCACTCAACATCAGTGGAAGAAGCCCATGTTTTTTTGGTAAAAAATCTTTAGACGGGCATGAAAGGAGAGCCTCCGTGGCTCTAAGATCAACCTTTATTAGTTTTAATTTTTTGAGAACTAGTTCAACTCCCTCCCAAAAAACCCGCAGCCTAGGGCAGTCCCAGAATATATGTGAATGATGTCCTCTAGAATTGAGGCATCGCCAACATTCATCATTATCCGCGAGGCCTAACTGGAATAATTTAGCTGGAGTTAAATGCCACCTAGTTAATATTTTATAAGAATTCTCCTGCAGAAGTACACATCTAGAAAAACCCCGAGCATTTGACAGCATTTTAGATATTTGGTCTTCTGTAAACGTGGTATTAAGTTCCATTTCCCAAGAGTGTATAAACGAGGGTTTAGAGTGTACAGTCGGAGAGATGAGATGCGAGTAAATGCGAGATATAATTTTTAGCCGTGGGGATGGAAGTTTAACCATAATATCTAACCAGGACCAATTAGATTTAGACGGGAATCTCCGTCTAAACTGTAAAAGTGTACGTCTGATGTGTTGTTTTTGGAGAAAATTTGTTGGTTGAGTCGACACGCCCTGTGGCCAAGACCCCTCCCGCAAGATGCTATTACCATAAAAACTATTCAATGTTTCTCTAGGGAGGTTGGACCATAAATTGTATGGGTCTTGAAAATCTAGCTCTAACAAATAGGGAATTGAGCCGATCGGTGTCAATATTGAGGGGAAGGTATCTTCCGGGAACTCTCCCATTACCAATCTTTTAATACGCAATGTAGTTGTAGTTACGTCATCCAACCTAAGAGAGGCCGGCGGTTTAGATTTAGTCCAAAGATACGGCAAACCCCTCGGGCCCAATAAAGCCCAGTCAACACTATCCCCCTCCTCCCTTCCAGCACAGGACACCACCTTTAACCATCTACTGAGATGAATAGCCTTATAGTATAAAAGAAGGTCTGGGACCCCCAATCCTCCAGAAGAGATAGGGCGAGAAAGAAACTTATATGGCAACCTAGCCCTTTTAGATTTCCAAATAAATTTTCCAATAAGGGATTTTAATGTTCCAAAAAATGTCAGGGGAATCCGAATCGGAACCATGTTCATGGTATATAGTATAATAGGCATTATATATGCCTTAAACACATTAATACGACCCATCCAGGATAAAGTGGGTAGGCTATACTTCTGCATCAGGCTTTTGACCTTTTGAATTAAAGGAATGTAGTTATTGTGGAATAGGTTGGCGGGATCTCTAGTTATCGTTATTCCCAAATATCTAATAGAATTAGTAGCCCAAGAAAATGGAATCTGCGTACGAATAGTGGAGGTCTGAGAGTGAGGGAGACCAACGCTTAGCACTTCAGATTTTGACAAATTAATTTTGAAATTAGAAAGGAGACCAAAATGATGAAAGGCCTGAAGGATAATTGGGAATGCCCGGGATGGATTGGAGATAAGGAAAAGCAGATCATCTGCGAAAGCTAGAGTTTTAAGTGACCTTCGACCCACCGACAACCTCTCTATACGCTGGTCTTGTCTGATGCTTTGTATCAAAGTTTCTACGACTAAAATGAACAAAGATGGCGACAAGGGACAACCCTGTCTAGTCCCGTTATTAATCCCAAAACTATCTGACAGGGTGCCGTTAACTCTGACTTTGGCAGTCGGTTGGGAATAAAGCGAGAGGACCGCTGTTATATATTGAGGGGGGAAGCCAAACCTAATCATTACTTGTTCCATGAACCTCCAGCTCACTCTGTCGAAAGCCTTCTCAGCATCCGTCGACAGAAGCATCAAAGGTATACCCCCAGTCTTAGCAAACATTATAGACTGAATGACTTTAGTAGAATTATCCTTCCCTTCCCTGCCTCTTACAAAACCTACTTGATCTGCATGAATTAGCTTAGGTAAGAAATTACTTAATCTGCCCGCTAATATTTTAGCCCACATCTTAATATCTGCATTAAGCAGTGATATTGGTCTGTAGCTAGCGCACAGGTTGGGGTCTTTACCCTCCTTAGGGAGGACTGTAATGTATGCCTCTAAGGATTGTCTAGGGGGGGAGCTGGCCTTCCAAATAGGAATTAAACAAAGACACTAAGCGAGGTAACAGTGGTTTTATAAACTTTTTATAATAGATAATGGGAAGACCATCTGGACCCGATGCCTTTCCGTTCGGAATAGTAGAAAGAGTGTCTAAAATTTCTTTGGGGGTAACTGGAGCAGTCAGCAAGGACTGGCCTTCAAGAGTTATTTTAGGGAGATGTAGTGAGGTCAAGAATTCTTTTATTTTTGCCAAGGCTGTGACTGGCTCCTGCATGCTATCCGGCAAGCACCTCTAACTCTAGAGAATAGATCCGAAATCAGAGGTAACGGATACTGATATTTAATAGTAATTTTATTGAGGGCACGATAATCAATACAAGGCCTTAAAGAACCATCCTTTTTGGCCACAAAAAAAAACCCGGCACCTAAGGGTGAAGAGGATGGTCTAATATAACCCTTCTCCAATGCCTCCTTAATATAGGACCGCATAGCCTCGTGCTCGGGTACAGATAAATTGAAGAGCCGATCCTTGGGAAATTTACACCCCGGGCTTAGTTCAATTGCACAGTCATAACTCCTATGAGGAGGCAAGGACGCAGACTCATTCTCACTAAATACATCATAAAAGTCCGCCAAATAGTCAGGAACATCATGCGACTGAGGAGAGGTGGAAAAAACCAGAGCCTCACTAAAGGCACACCGACAACCCCAACTCACCACAGACACAGATTTCCAATCCAAAACTGGATTATGAATTTGCAACCAGGGAAACCCCAGAACAACGGCATCATGCAGACCATGCAACACCAAAAATCTGCAATTTTCTTGATGGTCTGGGGCGACCCGCATGACCACCTGGGTCCAAAACTGAGGTTTATTTTTAGCCAAAGGAGTAGCATCAATCCCCCTCAAAGGGATAGGCGTCTGCAGAGGTGTCATCGGAAATCCACAACGTTTATCAAAATCCAAGTCCATTAGGTTTAGCGCTGCTCCCGAATCCACAAAAGCCTTGGCGGAAAATGTGGACAGGGAGCAGATCAGAGTAATTGCCAGAAGAAACTTAGGTTGAACACCACCAACAGAAAACGTGTGTGCAAAGCGTTTCTCTCGTTTAGGACAAACAGAAATAATATGCGAGGCATCTCCACAGAAAAAACACAGCTTATTACGCCTTCTGAACTCCTGACGTTGCGCTCTAGACAAAACTCTATCACATTGCATAGGTTCAGACGTCTGTTCAACCGGTGGCAACACCTCTCGTGCAATCCTGCGTTCACGTAAACGCCAATCAACCTGAATGGCTAATGACATAGAATCGTCCAGACCAGAGGGAACAGGAAATCCCACCATAGTATCTTTTACGGCTTCTGACAAACCCTTCCGAAAGAGAGCAGCCAAGGCATTATCATTCCAGGTCGTAAGGACCGCCCACTTTCGGAACTTTTGACAGTACAACTCTGCAGAATCCCGACCCTGGTTCAATGCCAACAGGGTCTTTTCAGCCTGATCAATAGCATTAGGTTCGTCATACAACAACCACAAAGCTTGAAAGAATGCGTTCACATTAGTCAGAATAGGATCATCTGGTTTCAAAGAAAACGCCCAATCCTGGGGATCGCCACGCAGCAAAGAGATGACAATTTTAACCTGCTGCGCGGAGCTCCCTGACGAATTAGGCTTCAAGGCAAAAAATAATTTACAATTATTTTTGAAACTCAAAAATTTAGATCGATCCCCAAAAAATACATCAGGTGTAGGGATCTTTGGTTCAACAGCATGTGAACGAGCAAGGTAGGCGGAAATTCCCCGCACTTCTGCAGCGAGCTGCTCCACACGATCAGACAATTGCTTTATCTCCATTGAGAGAAAAAAAAAATTCCCCCTATGGCCTCAGAGAGGAAAGAATATACACGCACTTTTTTTTTTTTTTTTTTTTAAATCACAATTCTTTCCTGCTATTGAGTACCCTAGGATCTGCGGTATGGCGGGTGATTCTGTTATGACTGAGTCACCGTAGGAGGCAAAAACAAAAATGCTAGCTAAGTTCTGAAAACCAGAGAGGTTGGCAGCTATCGGATTGCAGACCCCTGATCCTATCCACAACAACTAACAGTAGCCGTGGGGGGTTCCTACGAAGCCCTAGACCCCTCGATCACAGCCGGAGAATTAAATAGGCCTAAAGAAAGAAAGGGGAAATCTAAACTGCCCTAGAGCAGACCCCAAAGCAATAGGCAGCCCCCAACATATAATGATGGTGAAGCAAGATGAAAACACTAACACAGACAGAAAGATAGACTGAGCAAAGACGGGGCCCCAGCTAACTAGATAGGAAAGGACAGGAAGGCTGCTGTCTGCAATCCGTGAAAAACCCTATAAAAATAAGAGCCAACAGACTGCCAGTGAAAAAGGCCCTGAAGACGCTAGGCTTCAAAAAAGCTATGTCAGTACTCAGGAATATTCTGAAGACAGAGCAGCAGGCAAAAGGAGATTCAGCTCTCCCCAGCAGGGAATGGCAGAATCCAGAAAAGCAAGGAAAACAAAAACAAAACACTAATGCTAACAGGCAAAGAAGAAAACTTAGCTTTAGAGGAGCAGGAATCAGACTGGTGTCCTAGGAGTCCACAGAGAAATCACCCGCAGGGCAGAAGGGCGTCGGCAGCCTTATATCCAGTCCGTGACTCCACTCAGCCAGTCATCCTCATTAGGCTCAGGTGCCTGATAATCAGGCTCATTACCTTCCTTTACCAGAATAGGGAGTTCACCAGACCTCAGTGACGAAGGGGAAAATGAACTCACAACAGTGAGGGTAATAAGTTTATACTGAATTCTGGAGTGGATGGGTAGCCAGTGTAATGACTGGCACAAGGTAGAGGCATCGGTGTAACGATTGGTGAGGAATATGATCCTGGCTGCAGCATTCAAGACAGATTGGAGAGGGGAGAGTTTGGTAAGAGGGAGACCGATTAGAAGAGAGATACAATAGTCGAGACGAGAATGAATAAGAGAAACAGTAAGAGTTTTTACAGACTCAAAAGTAAGAAAAGGTCGAATTCTAGAAATGTTTTTGAGGTGCAGATGACAAGAGCGAGACAGTGATCGAATGTGGGGGGCAAAGGAAAGCTCAGAATCAAGTATGACCCCAAGACAGCGGGCATGTTGTTGGGGAGTAATAGTGGAGCCATACACAGAAATGGCAATGTCGGGTATAGGTACATTAGTAGAGGGAGGAAACTGTGACATCGGCGGCCGTGCCCGCCGATGCCCCTTCAGCGGCGGCGCCCACCACAGCGTCCCCTCACCTGCACGCCCCCGTCCGCAAGTGCGCCCGCTCTGCCTTCCACCCTGCTGCGGGCACACTCATCGGCCTTAAGTCGAGGGCGCGCGTCCACCCGCTCTCTTCCTCTGGCGGTGGGCGTCGCTGAGGGGCAGGGCTGGGGGACGTACTTCGGGCGCTAAGATATTTCAGGTGTCCTCCCTATGAGGAGGGCGCCTGGTGATCGTGTGGTACCCCTGCACCTTTCTGGCCGCTACAGTTCCACTGTAGTCCTCATTTCTTGTATATTCCTTGTCACCCGTCTGTTCCGCCTCTGTCTCTGTTCCATTGCCGTCCTCCTTGCCTGCCTCTGCCTCACCTTGTCTGTGCGTTCCCCCCAGTGTCTTCCCAGTCTGTCGGCTGTGTATGAGCCTCTCCGCCTGTCTCCTTGCCTCCCTGTGTCCTCCGTCCTCTATCCGTCCGTTGTCATTCCTGCCATTGGGATTTCCTCATCAGACTCCCTTCGCTCTCTGTACCTTCCCCTGCTGCCTCTATTGTTCCTCCTTCCCTGCCCAGGAACCCCTGCTCTAGTTCCCTAGGTTCTGTCTATCTTCCATAGCCTTATTGTCCTTTGAGCTGTCCCTCTTGGTACCGGCTGTCGCGCTTCTGTCCCCTGTGGTCCTGCCCCAAAGATCCCTGTATAGGGGTCGGTCTTCACCTGGCGTGCTCGGCCCAGGGGCTCCAGATCCGCGATCCAGAGGGTCCACTCTCGGACGTAGCCTGCTCCTAAACGTCACAGTATCACCAGGCCATGGACCCCGCCGGTGCCACGGCTGCTACACAGAAGGAACTGCTTTTCTTACGAGAGAACCAGACCCGGATAATGTCCTTCATGAAATCCATGGACACCCGGCTCTCCGCCCTGCAAACCACTGACCCAGGGCATGCTCCTCTCTTAGCCAGCCTCCAGCAGGAGCTCGCACAGCAGCGCGATGCCCAATCTCACATTTTGGGTTATATGGCGTCCGTTGACGATCGACTGCTTGCATTGCAGTCCTCTACGGCCGCTTCGACCCAAGCCCGGGATGCTGTTTCATCTCCGCCCTCTCGCCTGGGAAAGCCTCCCAGGTATAGCGGGGACCCTAAGTTATGTAGAGGTTTTTTAAACCAGTGCAGACTGCACTTTGAGCTTCTGCCCCAACAATACCCCACGAATCGCACCAAAGTGGCGTTTATAGTGTTCCATCTCGAGGGAGAGGCGCTGGCTTGGGTGAATCCTTTATGGGAGAGGGATGACCCCGTGGTTTCCAGTATCCTGAATTTTTTGGAAACATTCCGCAAGGTATTTGATGAACCCGGGAGCCTAGCTTCCACTACGGAGGCCCTTTTTAACCTTCGCCAGGGATCCCTTATGGTAGGGCAAAACGCCATCCGCTTTCGGACACTGTCTTCAGAGCTGGGGTGGAATAATGAAGCTCTTGTGGGTGCTTTCTGGAGAGGCCTTTCTAGTAAAATCAAGGACGAGCTTGCCGGGCGTGACACTCCCACCACCCTGGAAGATCTCATCTCTCTGGCTACTCGTATTGATCTGCGTTTTTTGGAACGCGCCAGAGAGTCGGCCAGGGAGAGAAGGCCCTTTAGGTTGTATCAAGCTCCAATTCCGCGTTCTTCCGCACCTCTTATTAGCTCTGCTCCCGATCCCATGCAGATAGATCGTAACAAGCTGTCCGAACAATGGCGCAGGGAGAGGATGACAAATGGACTCTGTTTGTACTGCGGTGGAGCCAACCACTTCGTGCGCACCTGTCCTAAGAAACCCGCGTGCAATCACCTCCGTCGATGGCAAACCTCTACCCGAACTCATCCCCATGGTTACCGCTGAAGTTGACCTGCAAATTGGTGCACTCCACCTCGAGAAAATAGCCTTTTACGTCCTGCCTCAATTGTCCCATGCTGTTCTCCTAGGGTTACCCTGGCTCAGGCTGCATGAGCCAGTTGTCGACTGGCGCTCAGGAGAAATCTTGCTTTGGGGGCACTCCTGTCATGAACGCTGTCTGCGGGCCCTTGTTCGTCCTCATTCTCTGCCTAGGCCAGTCGATCTCCTGGGCCTTCCTGCTCCATATCACGCATACGCCGATGTTTTCAGTAAGAAGGAAGCGGATTCTCTACCACCGCATCAGTCCTATGACTGCCCTATTAACCTGATTCCCGGAGCCGCTCCTCCCAGAGGAAGAACGTATCCTCTCTCCCCAGCAGAGACCATGGCTATGACGGAATACATACAAGAAAACCAGGCCAAGGGGTTTATTCGGAAGTCCTCATCCCCTGCGGGTGCAGGTTTTTTCTTTGTCCGGAAAAAGGATGGATCACTGCGACCATGCATTGATTACCGGGGCCTGAACATCACCGTTAAGAATCGGTATCCGCTCCCGCTGACTCCAGAACTCTTTGACCGGTTGAGAGGGGCTCGGATCTTCACGAAGTTGGATCTGCGGGGAGCCTACAATCTGATCCGGATCCGCGCAGGGGATGAGTGGAAGACGGCGGACGGCCTTCAATACCCGTGATGGGCATTATGAATATTTAGTCATGCCATTTGGTCTCTGCAATGCTCCGGCTGTGTTTCAGGAATTCGTTAACGAGGTGTTCCGAGATCTACTCTACTCCTGCGTGGTGGTGTACTTAGATGATATTCTCATCTTCTCGCCCGATCTGTCCTCTCATCGGAGGAGCGTACTCATGATCCTGCATCGCCTTCGAGAGAATCAACTATACGCCAAGATTGAAAAATGCCTCTTTGAGCAAACGTCGTTACCCTTCTTGGGATATATCGTCACAGATTCCGGTCTGAAGATGGATCCAGAAAAACTCTGTGCGGTACTCAAGTGGCCTCGTCCCGTTGGTGTAAAAGCCATCCAGCATTTCCTCGGATTCGCTAACTATTACCGACAATTTGTGGCTCATTTTTCTACAGTTACCAAACCCATCACGGCCCTGACCCGTAAAGGAACAAAGTCAAACAGCTGGTCTCCCGAACCTGAAGACGCCTTCCTTGCTCTGAAACGTTCTTTTGCATCAGCACCAATCTTACATCGTCCGGTAGCCAGCAGGCCCTTCGTCCTAGAGGTGGATGCCTCCTCCACTGGAGCTGGGGCGGTTCTGTCCCAGCAGGCCTCATCTGGACGTCTGGTGCCTTGCGGGTTTTTTTCTAAAAACCTTTTCGCCTGCAGAGTGCAATTACTCCATTGGAGACCGGGAATTGTTAGCCATTAAGATGGCCTTGGCGGAGTGGCGATATTTACTCGAAGGGGCAGTACACCCCTTCACCATCTTCACGGACCAGAAGAATTTGGCCTACCTGCAGTCCGCCCAAAGACTCAATTCCCGGCAAGCCAGATGGGCTCTGTATTTTTCCCGTTTTGATTTTAAGCTCCACTTCCGACCTGGCAATAAGAACATCAAAGCGGATGCACTTTCCAGGTCTTTGCAGTTGCCAGAGAGGGATGAAGATCCATCGTATATTATCGAGCCTGCTAAAGTTATCACCGTGGCACCTGTGAATTTCTCTACTCCTCCGCCAGGCAAAACCTTCGTTCCTCAAGACAAACGTACGGAGGTGCTGCGCTGGGGGCGTTCCTCCAAAGTTGCTGGGCACGTTGGGACTAAGAAGACCTTCTTGCTACTTTCCCGTTATTACTGGTGGCCCGCCCTTCGCCAGGATGTGATGGACTATGTAGCCTTGTGCACGACCTGTGCCCAGAACAAGGTCTCTAGGACTCTGCCCTCCGGACTTCTTCACCCATTACCAGTTCCAGAAACTCCTTGGCAGCAAATTGCTATGGATTTTGTGACAGATCTGCCCCGCGCAGCTGGGTGTACCACCATCTTAGTCGTAGCAGATCGCTTCTCCAAGATGGCCCATTTCATTCCCTTACCCGGACTACCGTCAGCCCCGAGGTTGGACGAGATCTTCATCCACCAGATCTTCAGGCTGCATGGTCTTCCTCAGCGGATCGTGTTGGATCGGGGGTCCAGTTTACTTCTCGGTTCTGGAGGGCTCTCTGTCGGCTTATGGGTACATCTCTCGACTTTTCCTCTGCATATCATCCTCAGACCAACGGGCAAGTGGAGCAGATTAATCAAGTGTTGACTACCTTCTTACGTCACTTTTCCAACGCCCATCAGGACAATTGGGTCTCTCTACTACCTTGGGCTGAATTTGCGCATAATAATCATCCCAGCGAATCAACCGCCAAGTCACCATTTTTTGTGGTAACAGGTCAGAAGCCTGGTATTCCGCTGCCCTTTTCCACGTCATCAGGAGTTCCCGCAGCAGATACTCTTGCCAAGGGATTTTCGCAAATTTGGAGGGTGACCAGGGACGCGCTCGAGAATGTCAGTACCCGAATTAAGAAACATGCGGACAAGAGACGGAAGGACGTTCCTCCGTACCATCCTGGTGACAAAGTCTGGCTTTCAACCAAACACATCCGCCTGAAGGTCCCTTCTTACAAGTTGAGTCCCCAATACATCGGGTCTTTCGAAGTGATTAGACGCATTAATGAAGTGGCTTATAAACTGAGGTTGCCTGCTTCGCTCCGGGTTCCTAACGCCTTCCATATCTCGCTCCTGAAACCTGTGGTTCTGAATCGGTTCCAACCAGCTTCCACTGCCTCTCCTTCACCAATTTGGCTCGGATGACGTCTTTGAAGTAAAAGACATTTTGGCTATGAAAAAAGTCAGGCGGAAAAACTCTTTTTCTTATCGATTGGAGGGGTTTTGGTCCCAAGGAGAGGTCCTGGGAGCCTCGAGAGAATGTCAATGCCCCTCTTATCCTGAAAAGATTTCTGGCCAATCTCAGAAGGGGAGGACGTAAGGAGGGTGGCCGCTGCGTCCCCTCACCTGCACGCCCCCGTCCGCGCGCGCGCGCTCTGCCTTCCACCCTGCTGCAGGCACACACACCGGCCTTAGGTC
Source organism: Dendrobates tinctorius (assembly GCF_039654945.1). Lineage (NCBI taxonomy): Eukaryota > Metazoa > Chordata > Amphibia > Anura > Dendrobatidae > Dendrobates > Dendrobates tinctorius. Next base: position 3,989,058 of record NW_027361873.1, read on the forward strand.
GCGGGCGCACGTCCACCCGCTCTCTTCCTCTGGCGGTGGGCATCGCTGAGGGGCAGGGGTGGGGGACGTATTTCCGGGCGCTAAGATATTTCAGGCATCCTCCCTATGAGGAGGGCGCCTGGTGATCGTGTGGTACTCCTGCACCTTTCTGGCCTCTACAGTTCCACTGTAGTCCTCATTTCTTGTGTATTCCTTGTCACCCGTCTGTTCCATCTCTGTCTCTGTTCCATTGCCGTCCTCCTTGCCTGCGTCTGCCTCGCCTTGTCTGTGTGTTCCCCCCAGTGTCTTCCCAGTCTGTCGGCTGTGTATGAGCCTCTCCGCCTGTCTCCTTGCCTCCCTGTGTCCTCCATCCTCTATCCGTCCGTTGTCATTCCTGCCCTTGGGATTTCGTCAGCAGACTCCCTTCGCTCTCTGTACCTTCCCCTGCTGCCTCTATTGCTCCTCCTTCCCTGCCCAGGAACCCCTGCTCTAGTTCCCTAGGTTCTGTCTATCTTCCTTAGCCTTATTGTCCTTTGAGCCGTCCCTCTTGGTACCGGCTGTCGCGCTTCTGTCCCCTGTGGTCCTGCCCCAAACGATCCCTGTATAGGGGTCGGTCTTCACCTGGCGTGCTCGGCCCAGGGGCTCCAGATCCGCGATCCAGAGGGTCCAATCTCGGACGTAGCCTGCTCCTAAACGTCACAGAAATACAAGGAGTTCAGTCTTTGACAGGTTCAGTTTCAGATATAGTGAGGACATGATGTTAGACACAGCGTTTAGACAATCGCCGGTGTTTTCTAGAAAGGCTGGCGTGATGTCAGGAGAAGAAGCGTATAATTTGGTGTCATCAGCATAGAGATGGTACTGGAAACCAAATCTACTGATTGTTTGACCAATAGGGGCAGTGTACAAGGAAAAGTGGAGGGGGCCTAGGACTGATCCTTGAGGAACCCCAACAGTAAGGGGAAAGTGAGAGGAGGAGGAACCGGCAAAAGATACAGTAAAGGAGCGGTCAGAGAGATAGGAGGAGAACCAGGAGAGAACGGTGTCCTTGAGGCCAATGGAACGGAGCATAGTGAGGAGGAGCTGATGATCCACAGTGTCGAATGCTGCAGAGAGATCCAAGAGAATTAGCATGGAGTAATGACCATTAGATTTAGCTGTTAGTAGATCATTAGAGACTTTAGTGAGGGCAGTTTCAGTAGAGTGTAAGGAGCGGAAGCCAGATTGGAGAGGGTCAAGAAGAGAGTTATCAGAGAGAGAGCGGATAAGACTGGAGTGGACCAGGCGTTCCAGGAGTTTAGAGATGAAGGGAAGATTAGAGACAGGTCTACAGTTTGCGGCACAGTTTTGGTCGAGGGATGGTTTTTTAAGTAGTGGATGTATGATGGCATGCTTAAATGAGGAGGGAAAGATACCAGAAGAGAGAGAGAGGTTGAATATTTTAGTTAGGTGAGTGGTGACAGCAGGGGAAAGGGACTGGAGGAGATGTGATGGAAATGGGTCACTGATGCAAGTGGTTGGGCGAGAAGATGCAAGGAGCCTGCTTACTTCTTCTTCTGTGACTGGTTCAAAATCAGAGAGTGAGCTAGATGCAGTGGGGGAGGGAGGACAGTGCATGGTATGAGGTGATTGGGAGATAATTTCCTGTCGGATCTGGTCAATTTTTTCTTTGAAGTAATTGGCCTGATCGTCAGCTCGGAGCTCCGTGGTTGGGGCCTGTACTCTTGGGTTGAGTAGAGAATGAAAAGTGTCAAAGAGAGGTTTCGGGTTATTGGACAGTGAGGTGATGAGGTTGTTGAAATAGGTTTGTTTTGAGAGGTGAAGGGCAGTGTTGTATGTTCTAAGCATAAACTTATAATGGATGAAATCTTCATGTAGATTGGATTTTCTCCACAGACGTTCGGCGCACCTGGAGCACCGCTGCAGGAAACGTGTTTGCAGGGTGTGCCAGGGTTGTCGCCGTCTGTGTTGTGGTGTTCTATTTATAGCGGGTGCAAATTCATCCAGGGCACTTTGAAGTGTTTCATTGTAATGCTTCAGTGCAGAATCAGGACATGAGAGGGAGGAGATAGGGGCCAATGAAGACTGCAAGTTCTTCGTAAGTTTCTGGGTGTTAATGGCCTGTATGTTTCTATAAGTATGGACAGTGGGGGTGACCTGAGCAGCCTGGCAGTTCTTGATAGAGAATGAAAGAAGGTTGTGATCAGAGAGCGGGAGAGGGGAGTTTGCAAAATCATCCACTGCACAAAGCCGAGAGAAGACCAAGTCGAGGGAGTTTCCGTCTTCATGCGTTGGAGAATTAGTAAGCTGCAAAAGTCCAAACGAGAAGGTTAGAGATAAAAGGTGAGTAGCAGATGGGGAGAGGGGAAGAGCAATGGGGATGTTGAAATCTCCCATGATGAGGGTAGGGATGTCACAGGAGAGAAAATGTGGAAGCCAAGTGGCAAAATGATCCAGGAACTGATGGGAGGGGCCGGGAGGACGATACACCACCGCCACTCGCATGGAGAAGGGGGTGTAGAGTCTGACAGCATGGACCTCAAAAGAAGGGAAGACTAGTGAGGGTAGTTCAGGGATAACCTGAAAGGTACATTTTGGTGATAGAAGCAGACCAATGCCTCCACCTGCTCTATTGTCTGATCTTGGGGTATGAGAGAAGTCTAGTCCACCATATGAAAGAGCAGCAGCAGCAGTAGTGTCTGACTGCTGGATCCAGGTTTCAGTAAGAGCCAGGAGGTTAAGAGAATTAGAAAGGAAAAAGTCATGAATGAAGGACAGTTTGCTACGCACTGAGCGAGAATTCCAAAGTGCACAATTAAGAGAGACAGATGGCATGCAGGGAATATTAATAAGATTAGAGGGGTTTCTGAGTGTAGCAGTTGGGGGGTTTGACTTTCTATAACATGGGGGACCAGGGTTGGGAGCAATGTCTCCTGCGACTAGGAGGAGGATAGAAAGAGTGAGCAGATGGTTAAGTGATTTGTGAGAGTGTCTCTTATGTTGAATGGGGGGACTGACTGGATCTGTGCAATTTAACAATGTGAAAAGAGCGTGAGTGCTATACATAGGAGAGGAAAGAAGCGAGGGGCCGATATGGATGGAGTGTAGAGAGTTAATGCCAGGGCGGTGGATGTGTGTGAATGCAGCGGCCGGGATATAAATTACACAAATGCATATGGTATATATTTGTTGTACTCCAAATGTACAGGGGGTAGTTGTATATATATGTCTTACCTGTCTCCTGCCCTATCTAACTGCCATATTATAACTGCCAGTACTTTGATAAACTGTACTTCGATAAAGTGTGCATAAATGCCCCCTGCATAAATGCTTTCCCCAAACTATGTCTGAATATATAGGAGGCTAAGGATTGTTTTTTTTTTTTTTCTTCTCTCTCTTCTCGTTAATCAATCAAACTAAATTGAGACAGCAGGGCCCAATAAAATGTTGTGGTCAGATAAACAGATGTCCAGCACTACATGGATCATAAAGCACTTTGAAAAGTTTCTTGACCTCACAACATAAGGGGACAAGCAGAGTAAGTTGAAATGACTATATACCAGATATAAGCTTGCATAGTTGAAAACACATATAGAGCATTCAGGATTAACTGCTTGCTGACATTGAATGGAGGAGTTGATTCAGAGCAGAGATTGAAAGAGGTCATTACCAGATATAAGCTTGCATAGTTGAAAACGCATATAGAGCATTCAGGATTAACTGCTTGCTGACATTGAATGGAGGAGTTGATTCAGAGCAGAGATTGAAAGAGGTGGTTACCAGATATAAGCTTGCATAGTTGAAAACGCATATAGAGCATTCAGGATTAACTGCTTGCTGACATTGAATGGAGGAATTGATTCAGAGCTGAGATTGAAAGAGGTGGTTACCAGATATAAGCTTGCATAGTTGAAAACACATATAGAGCATTCAGGATTAACTGCATGCTGACATTGAATGGAAGAGTTGATTCAGAGCAGAGATTGAAAGAGGTGGTTACCAGATATAAGCTTGCATAGTTGAAAACACTAGAGCATTCAGGATTAACTGCTTGCTGACATTGAATGGAGGAGTTGATTCAGAGCAGAGATTGAAAGAGGTGGTTACCTGTATGAAGAGAATAGAGATGTGTGTCACATTTCATCCTTGTTATAACTGCCAGTACTTTGATAAACTGTACTTCGATAAAGTGTGCATAAATGCCCCCTGCATAAAATGCCCCCTGCATAACCTATTGCATGCAGCATTAGCAAGTGCTAACTCTGACAACGACTAAGTAATAGAGCCCAGATTTTATAGGGAAAAGGAGTGGCTAACCAAGCACAGCTGAAAACAAGAATTTCCAAGATGACCGATTAACCCTTGTTTTGCTGAAAGAAATAAAAACGTTTAATAAACCGGAGAAGTGCTTCTTCTCAGTGGCGGAGTAGGAGCAACCAGACGCTGAAGTCTTCCGCTCCATTGTGGTAATGCTATTACACCATGTTTGATGGTGGGGATGGTGTTTTCAGGATCATGTGCAGTGTTCATTTTCCGCCACACACAGCATTTACCCCAAAAAGTTCTACTTTGGACTTCTCTGACTATAGCACCTTTGTTCACATGCTAGCTGTGTCCCCTACATGGCTTTTTGCAAACTGCAAACGGGACTTCTTATAACCTGCTTTCAAAATTGGCTTTTTTCTTACCGCTTTTCCAGATTTGTGGAGTATATAACTAAAGCCATGTTCACACATTCAGTATTTGGCCTCAGTATTTGTAAGCCAAAACCAGTAGTGGATGAAATATGCAGAAGTAATGCACATTTTTCTATTATACTTTTCCTCTGATTGTTCCGCTAATAGTTTTGGCTTACAAATGCTGATGTAAAATACTGACCAAATGCTAAACGTGTGAACGTGGCCTTATAGTTGTCCTGTGGATAGCGTTTCCCATCTGAGTTACGAATCTCTGAAGTTCCTCCAGAGTGACACTGGGCCTTTTGCTGCTTCTCTAATTAGTGCTTTCCTTGTTTGAGTTATCAGTTTGGGTGAACGGCCATGTCTTGGTAGGTTTACAGTTGTGCCACATTTTTGGATGATGGATTGAACAGTGCTCCGTGAAACATTCAGAGCTTGGGCTGTTTTTTATTTACAACCTAACCCTGCTTTACTATTCTCGACAACTTTATCCTTAACCTGTCTGGTGTGTTCCTTGGTTTTCGTGATATTGTTTGATCCCTAATGTTCTCAAATAAACCTCTCTCTGAGGCCTTCACAGAACAGCTGTAGTTATACTGAAAATAAATTACACACAGGTGATCTCAATTTACTAATTATGTGACTTCTGGAAACCATTGGTCACTCAGGATTTTATAGAGGGGAATCAGACTACAGAGGGCAAAAGACATGCACATCACAATTTTCAGATTTATATTTTTAAAATAATTAGAAAACCATGTATCATTTTGTTTGTACTTCACAGAAACTTGCTACTTTGTGTTGGTATATCACATAAAATCCCAATAAATACATTGTAGGTGTAACGTGAAAAAATATGGAAAAGTTCACGGGGTATGAATACTTTTTCAAGGCACAGTATGTTTTGTGATAGAACTTTTGCTATGGGTCCACATGATTTCAACGTACACCCCTGCTCAGGGTCATTATTCTAAGGAGGCACAACGATGGGGGGGATTATTATAAGGAGGCACACTGGGAGATCGTTTTCTTGATAAGGAGAGCACAGGAGGGATTATTATTAAAAGAAAGCACAAAGAGTATTTGTATTATTATAAGGAGGTGCAATGTCATTACTGTCATTATAAAGTGTGACGGGAATTAATATGATAAGGAGGCACAGGGCACTGTTTCAATAGAGTGGTGTATATGAGGCACAGGGGAGCATTATTACTACAAGGAAGTACAAAAGGAACGTTATTACTGTGTAGGGGCATAGTAAGGACACAAAATGAGGCTATTACTACGGTATACAGGGCAGACTGGGAGCATTATTACTCTCTAGGGCACTGGTTGTAGCACTATGTGGTTTATGTAGAGATGGCGGCATATGAGGAGGAGGCTGGAAAAGCAGCAAGCCGAAGATATCTCTGTGTTATATTTTGCAGAAATTAGTTATGGATGGAAGAAATGGTCATGGCAGTCTGGGTCGAATAGGAGAAAAAAAAAGGAAAATGAATGACTACAATCAGCGTCAATGGTGAGAACTTGTACAGTACACACATACAGTATATGGTCTGCTGAGCACCGGTGTAGAACTGATTTTTCTATTATATGATCACTATATGGTGGTAATATCAGTCATAGTACAGTGGTTGTGATTAATAATCAGTATAGTGGTATCATCGCTACTGTATATGCTGGTAATATCTTGTTACAGTCTGGTGGCATTATATGTCTATTATATTGCAATATTGTTACATTTTATATAGTGGTATTATTGGAAATGTAGGTTTTGTAGTAAATCTAGATTCCCTGCAGGCATGGTAATATAAATAATAGAGACCCTAATCTGGGGAAGGGGACAGAGCCGGCATGGGCCTATGTGCTTTCAAATGCCAGGGCTGAATTTTACTCCTAGTCCATCCTTTGCTTCTATGATACTACAGAGAGCTTGCAGTTCATTCAGATATACACTTGCCAAATGATTGTTCTGACATTTGTCTTCAGAATACTAATAAGATGTATAGATCTTTAGCTATTAGGTTTACCCTTCTAGCAGTTCCTCAATTCCACAAACAAGCTTTCACAACCCAACACAACACTTTATTGAGACATACATCTTTCAGTGTACAGAAATACAAATAAAACCATCTTGGAGTTTTCATCATTATAGTGTGTCTTTATGTTAAATTCCCTGTGTATTATAATAAAAGCATTATAGAGGTGGGGCGGGGGGCGAGCTCTGTACTTAAGGAGGGGTATTTGATAACATGTTAGAAAATGAAAGCTTTTAAATGCATAGTGAAATTTGGGGTAAAAGATTTTTTCTTCTATACCGGTTTAATATTTGCCTTTTTTGGCCTTCCCTTTTACACTTTTTCCTTTCTTCTTTTTCTTTTTCTTGGGCTTCATTGACCGGCGAACTTGGTACCCTTTCCAGTGTGCCTGGATAACTACTGCTGCCCGGTTCATGTTGGCCAGCTCCCTTTCTTCTTCTTCTTTTCTCAGCTGCGCCTGTCGTCTTTCCTCCATAATCTGGACATATTCCACTTCCAGGACTGCCAGCTTCTCTTTCAGCTCCGCCAGCTGGGCCTTCTCCTCTTCATACATCCCCTCAACTTCCTCTAACTCCGCCTGTGGTTCAGCAGAAAGGAAGGAAATCTACTTTATTTTTAGGCATTTACTTTGAAGTCATAATCCTTGATTTATCACAACTGACAATTTTGTACTCCAGTCTAGATGAAGAGAGCGCGGGAGTAAGATGCACAATAATTAAGCGTCTCGCGCCCCTTAATAACTTTGACACATCTTTCAAAGGCCTTGTGCCAGCACTAGAGATATGCACCAAGCAGGGGCTAGCGTACCTTTCTGTTGTAATTTACATCACTCACTATAGTGAGGAATTAGTGGCAATGATTAAAAACCTTAAGGGGATTATCCATTACTCGGACAACCCCTTCTTAATCCCCGCTTTCCCCCAGTAAAATAATAACGCCTATATTCACATCTGGGAATGGTGGTGGTCTAGCGCTGTCGGCACTGGCTATACCGAGGCTCTCATGGGATAACAATGTAACGGCTACTCTCTCACTTCCTCCGGATATCTGATGGGGGAGTCAGTGAAGCCAGATATGATTGGCAGCAGAGATCACCTGACATAACAATGTCACACAAGCTCCGGGAGAGTCAGTGCCGACATTGCAGAGTATAAGTGTTAATATTTCACTGGGGGGAAGCATAGGTATTAAGAAGTAGTGGAAAATCCCTTTAATTAGTAAATTGCATTTTTGCATATTTTATGCTCTTTCAACACGTATGTAAAGTGGCCAATGTTCATATTTCTACATAGTGAGGAACACAACACCCATTCATCTCTACACAAGGAACAGGAGATCTGACCATGCATGTTCATTGCCGTAGGAAAAAGGAGAGGAGCCACTTCCAGATATATCTAGCAATACAAAGCACTGACTGCTGAAATAGATTTATTGGATAAAAATATCTAAAGGGCTTATAAACACAAAAACAGTCAACCCAAAAGGAAACAATTATAAAGAAAATTATACGACCGCAGTCTAATTTTCATACCTGTTTTTCTCCCATGTCACCATCATATTTCTGTATCCAGTTCTCAATCTCAGTTTCCACTTTATATTTTTTCTATAAAATTGAGCAATAAAATAAAATAAATTACAAAATCATGTCTATATAAAGTAACAGGGCACACTACTCTTATATAACAACATATTGTAATGTGAATTAGTATTTTATTACTAGTGATCACAACCTAATTGTTGCTACTGAATTCTAAGAATACAATACAGGACACGTACCTTTCGAAGGCTTAGCTCTACCTCGCGGTTCTCCGCAATAGTTCCATGGAGCTGTGATCTCAGTTGTTGCAGTTCCTGTTGAAGTTTTGCAATTTTTCCTTCGGACGCTCGGCAGTCTGATTTCTGCTGATTGTCTGCCTCCTGCATTGTGCGTTTTACCTGGTTTTCTGAAAACTTTTCCAACTGATGCAGGTTGATCTTAAGCTGCCGGATAATCTCATTTTTCTTTGAGATCTAGAGATAATAGGAAAAGTTTTATAATACAATACTGCTATTTATTTCAGACGTTTATAGGAAATCTTTCACTTGTGCTGTTGTATAGAATTTGCATACAGACACTGAGATACAGGAAAGACCAGTAGTGGGATAACTACATAAAAGATGAATTAAGAGTGTGATAGGTCTGTGTAACAGATGTGTTTTTGGGTTGCCATAAAACTGTAGAAAATTATTCACAGTGTCTAGGAAAGTGCATTCCAGAAAACTGATGCAGCACAAGCAAAGGTGGAAATGAGAGATGCGGATTCTAAAGGATGCTGATCTTAGAGGGAACTTATCATGTCCAAAAACACTACTTACCTTTTAGATATAGTGTTAATCTACAGGTAACTAGTGTTAAAATGTTAAATGGCCGCGATACTGAAAGTGTTGCTACTGGGAGAAAATGATGTTATATCCTACTGCTGGTGTCTTTTAGTCATAAGGGTGATCCAGAGAGCGACTACAGATCAGTTTACTTTACTCTTCGGCACTTTGATTAAACACAACACACAAAAAGGATGTAGTGGGAGAGCAGTATTGCACTTATCTTTTTAAACCAAATGGTGTATATTTATCAACAGCTCACCACAGACTATATAATACTTCTAAAGGACAGTCATAAAGACTAGCATAACATACCAAACAAAAAACAATGACCATATATCCCATTTAAAAATATATATCTTTAATTTATTATGTAATAAAAAACAGGATTTATATAAAAATTATTATTGCAAAGCATCAATGTACATATATAATTAAATATCCAGTACAAACGGGGGCTGTACTATCCAGTGTATAAAATCACACCCATAATGGGAAACATGCTGGAAAAACATACATGTGCTGTGCATATTTATGAAAATACATAGTGAAAAATAATAAAATAACTAAAATATTAGTGCAATTCATAAGATTATAATGTTTGTGCAAAGAGAATAAAAGCTATATTAATGAACACAGTAATCCCAATAAAGAGTGCAAGTAAAAAATGTGCAATATATTAAACAACCAGCAGGTGTCACTATATAGATATGTAATATAAAATACACCAGTTTAGACACCTATACCATATCTGTCTATATATCTGCCCATATAAAACGTATCCTGGCACAAGACAGATACATATGCCCGCAGTATAGAGCTCAAAAATAACAAAGTACAAAACCGACAGTTTTATATAGAGTTAACTTACGGGCTGTAAAGATTCCTGATCGCCTAGTATAGCCGCCCCTCCCCAGCGCGCGTTTCGGCCTCTAGCCTTCGTCAGGGGGTGGTTACTACCAGAGACCAATAAGCTTTTATATGCAGAGCTTCCAATCGTATCCCACATATAGCAAAAGGGACCAATCAACAGTCAAAAGGCGCATCTATTTGTGCTACAAATAAATAACCTATCAAATTCACCAATACACACACCAAGTACTGCCACACATACTAAACGGCCATCTCATCAAAGCAATAAATAGACCTGCTACAGTCTGTGCATATGCAAATTAGCAGAAAACGCCGATACCAGAGTAAACGTATGGCTAACACACACTACACAGGACCCGAAGAAATCAGACCATACTACGAATGAGCATGTCTGAAGATACAAAGGCATCATATGCACCGCCTTCATAGGCGGCGGACAAAAAGAAAGATAAGTCTCACTGCATATGACAAACCAAACCATCAAAACAAACCGCTTGTAGCTGTCTGGTGTAGAGAGGGAGGCTCAATCATTGGGGTTTCAATGTTGTATAATGATTGTTAAATTTTGAAACCTGAAACCAGAAAAGAGATAATTGCTTACTATTAATATTAAAGATAACAGATTGGAAGACTGTATAAACGATTGTAACTGCCCATAATCTGTATGTTTCTTTTCTTTTTTTTTATTGTTAAACTTCAATAAAAATTATGGTTTAAAAAAAACAAACCGCTTGTAAGTGCGCATTTCCTAAGAAAGTTGCCGTTACTCAGATGTGTGCAGCACATAAAGAATAATAATAGTGTATATGCATTTTAAATGTACTGAAAAGATTAATGAAAAAATGCCACAAATAATTAAAATAGTTTATCCCTGAAATAAACATAGAAACCACTGCATATAAATTTAAAAAGGATGCAGACATACAACCCAAAATAATTGGTAATCGCCGTCCATCCATAAAAATATAACCAACTTGGTGCAAACTGCACATATGGCAAAAAAAACTAATTAGATGATAAATACGATAATTAGACTAAATGCCATATATAGACATAAGTGAAAAACATATGTTATATAATGAGATAAGTCTGGTCCAAAGGCTACTTTTCTCAATACACATTCCAAAATGTCCACCTAAAGTTATAACGGACCTTACTGGACTTACTGAAAAATATAAAATTACAGCCTTATTGCAGTCCCCAATTGAGGTTTATGTCAGACAAATTGACACACGTGGTACAGGGAACGATGAGACTCTCAGGCGAGTCACGTCAGCATCCATACCGCAATGAATAGCTGCAGGGATGTGAAAAGACGCGACCCACCCGAGGTCTACATACATTCCGCTGCCACACGCGCGTACCTGACAACACCTATTCTGTATCAATAACAATGTAACACACGATCATTAAACATTGTAGAAGAGACATACAATGACCATAAAAATAATGACCATAAAAATAAATCGCATCTAACGCAATCCAGGTATTTAGTCAAATGGTCAGAAGTCTTCATCCATCATGGCCGAATGTGTATTATTGTAGATCTTCGCATAGTCCATTGTACACACTATTCCATCATTCAGGTGAACCATTTAGGATACAGAGTCAGTCATTTCACACAAATACCTAAAGCTGATAAAGAATAATAATAAAAAGATAAGTATTGCTAATAAGTTGGACAATCTTATTACAATCAAAATAAAATATATAAAAAAGATATATAAAAGGTATAGAAAAGATCTCTGATATAAATTGCCAAAACAATAACAAAATAAAAACTATTAAAAAGTCAGAGAAATGGAGCAAAACTATTATTTTAGTTGAGACCAAATGGCTGAACTGTATTAAGTGTCCATATCCATTTGGTCTCACACTGTGCAAGCTTTTGACTAACATTGGTCCCTCGGATATTAGTAGTCAGGGTATCTATGCCGCGGACCCTCAGTTGAGTACTATCACAATTGTGATGTACTTTAAAATGTCTAGGAATTGTTTTCAAGGCATCAATATTGTTTTCTTTTTCGGCTGCCTTGATACCAAGGACATGTTCACGAACCCTAATCTTGAACTGTCTTGTAGTCATTCCAATATATATTTTTTGGCCAGGACACATTGCAAAATATATCACCGCTTCAGATGTGCAGGTAATATGATGTCTAATTTTAAAAGTGCGGTCTCCACCTTGATTGAAGAAAGTATCTGTACGTTCAATATTTGAACAAGCCACACAATTCCCACATGGAAAACAACCAAAATTCGTTCTAGGAAATCTATCCAAGAAAGTTCCCACAGGAGCAGGAACGTAGTGGCTTTTTACCAACACATCACGTAGGTTATCAGAGCGTCTAAAAGTGATCTGCGTTTTTTTTGGCAGATAATTAGCTAATATTGAGTCTGCACACAGAATTGGCCATGATTTCTCCAAACACTTCCTAATGGCTTCTGCCTGACTATTAAATTTTGTAAAAAACCTCACTTTATTAGATATATCCCTTTTCTCATTACTATACAATAATGAATTCCTTGTCGAATGTTTAGCTCTTAAATAAGCTCTTTTAACCATACGATGGCTATATCCACGAGTATAGAATCTAGTCTTGAGATCTCGTGCCCGCTCCTCAAAAACTTAATCTGAAGAGCAGATTCTCCTCAGCCGGAGAAATTGGCCAACAGGAACCAATCTAATCACAGACTGTGGATGGGCTGACGTGGCATGCAGCAAGGAATTTACTGACGTCAGTTTGCGATAAATGTCAGTTTGCAAGACATCATTACAGTCCCGTTTAATTTTCACATCTAAGAAATCAACAACCTCAACATGAGCCGAATATGTAAGACGTATATTATACTCATTAATGTTAAGACTTTTCATAAATAAGTCTAAAGTATCTTGGGTACCCTGCCAGATCAAGAGAATGTCATCAATGTACCGCGCCCAAAAAAGGACGCAGTCCATTGAAGACAGATGGTCTGACAGGAAGAGGTCCCTCTCCCACAGCCACAGGAACAAATTAGCGCAAGCTGGCGCAAAGGCCGCGCCCATCACTGTGCCCTGGAGCTGCAGGAAGAAGGACCCCTTAAAAGTAAAAAAACTGTGGGATAAAGAAAAATCTAATAATTGTATAATAAATTATGTCAATTCTGGCGTATAATATACATCTAACATATTCGGCTCCTGTTGAGGTTGTTGATTTCTTAGATGTGAAAATTAAACGGGACTGTAATGATGTCTTGCAAACTGACATTTATCGCAAACCGACGTCAGTACATTCCTTGCTGCATGCCATGTCAGCCCATCCACAGTCTGTGATTAGATCGGTTCCTGTTGGCCAATTTCTCCGGCTGAGGAGAATCTGCTCTTCAGATGAAGTTTTTGAGGAGCGGGCACGAGATCTCAAGACTAGATTCTATACTCGTGGATATAGCCATCGTATGGTTAAAGAGCTTATTTAAGAGCTAAACATTCGACAAGGAATTCACTATTGTATAGTAATGAGAAAAGGGATATATCTAATAAAGTGAGGTTTTTACAAAATGTAATGGTCAGGCAGAAGCCATTAGGAAGTGTTTGGAGAAATCATGGCCAATTCTGTGTGCAGACTCAATATTAGCTAATTATCTGCCAAAAAAACCGCAGATCACTTTTAGACGCTCTGATAACCTACGTGATGTGTTGGTAAAAAGCCACTACGTTCCTGCTCCTGTGGGAACTTTCTTGGATAGATTTCCTAGAACGAATTTTGGTTGTTTTCCATGTGGGAATTGTGTGGCTTGTTCAAATATTGAACGTACAGATACTTTCTTCAATCAAGGTGGAGACCGCACTTTTAAAATTAGACATCATATTACCTGCACATCTGAAGCGGTGATATATTTTGCAATGTGTCCTGGCCAAAAAATATATATTGGAATGACTACAAGACAGTTCAAGATTAGGGTTCGTGAACATGTTCTTGGTATCAAGGCAGTCAAAAAAAGAAAACAATATTGATGCCTTGAAAACAATTCCTAGACATTTTAAAGTACATCACTATTGTGATAGTACTCAACTGAGGGTCCGCGGCATAGATACCCTGACTACTAATATCCAAGGGACCAATGTTAGTCAAAGGCTTGCACAGTGTGAGACCAAATGGATATGGACACTTAATACGGTTCAGCCATTTGGTCTCAACGAAAATAATAGTTTTGCTCCATTTCTCTGACTTTTTAATAGTTTTTATTTTGTTATTGCTTTGGCAATTTTTATCAAAGATCTTTTATATGCCTTTTATATATCTTTTTTATATATTTTATTTTGATTGTAATAAGATTGTCCAACTTATTAGCAATACTTATCTTTTTATTATTATTCTTTATCAGCTTTAGGCATTTGTGTGAAATGACTGACTCTGTATCCTAAATGGTTCACCTGAATGATGGAATAGTGTGTACAATGGACTATGCGAAGATCTACAATAATACACATTCGGCCATGATGGATGAAGACTTCTGACCATTTGACTAAATACCTGGATTGCGTTAGATGCGATTTATTTTTATGGTCATTATTTTTATGGTCATTGTATGTCTCTTCTACAATGTTTAATGATTGTATATTACATTGTCACATACCTGGATTGCGATAGATGTTATATATTTTTATGGTCATTATTTTAATGGTCATTGTATGTCTCTTCTACAATGTTTAATGATCGTGTGTTACATTGTTATTGATACAGAATAGGTGTTGTCAGGTACGCGCGTGTGGCAGCGGAATGTATGTAGACCTCGGGTGGGTCGCGTCTTTTCACATCCCTGCAGCTATTCATTGCGGTATGGATGCTGACGTGACTCGCCTGAGAGTCTCATCGTTCCCTGTACCACGTGTGTCAATTTGTCTGACATAAACCTATATTGGGGACTGCAATAAGGCTGTAATTTTGTATTTTTCAGTAAGTCCAGTAAGGTCCGTTATAACTTTAGGTGGACATTTTGGAATGTGTATTGAGAAAAGTAGCCTTTGGACCAGACTTATCTCATTATATAACATATGTTTTTCACTTATGTCTATATATGGCATTTAGTCTAATTATCGTATTTATCATCTAATTAGTTTTTTTGCCATATGTGCAGTTTGCACCAAGTTGGTTATATTTTTATGGATGGACGGTGATTACCAATTATTTTGGGTTGTATGTCTGCATCCTTTTTAAATTTATATGCAGTGGTTTCTATGGTTATTTCAGGGATAAACTATTTTAATTATTTGTGGCATTTTTTGATTAATCTTTTCAGTACATTTAAAATGCATATACACTATTATTATTCTTTATGTGCTGCACACATCTGAGTAACGGCAACTTTCTTAGGAAATGCGCACTTACAAGCGGTTTGTTTTGATGGTTTGGTTTGTCATATGCAGTGAGACTTATTTTTCTTTTTGTCCGCCGCCTATGAACGCGGTGCATATGACGCCTTTGTATCTTCAGACATGCTCATTCGTAGTATGGTCTGATTTCTGCGGGTCCTGTGTAGTGTGTGTTCGCCATACGTTTACTCTGGTATGGGCGTCTTCTGCTAATTTGCATATGGACAGACTTGTAGCAGGTCTATTTATTGCTTTGATGAGATGGCCGTTTAGTATGTGTGGCAGGAATTGGTGTTGTCAGCATATGTTTATTGGTGAATTTGATAGGTTATTTATTTGTAGCACACATAGATACGCCTTTTGACTGTTGATTGGTCCCTTTTGCTACTGTATATGTGGGATACGATTGGAAGCTCTGCATATAAAAGCTTATTGGTCTCTGGTAGTAACCACCCCCTGACGAAGGCTAGAGGCCGAAACGCGCGCTGGGGAGGGGTGGCTATACTAGGCGATCAGGACTCTTTACAGCCCGTAAGTTAACTCTATATAAAACTGTCGGTTTTGTACTTTGTTATTTTTGAGCTCTATACAGCGGGCATATGTATCTGTCTTGTGCTAGGATACGTTTTATATGGGCAGATATATAGACAGATATGGTATAGGTGTCTAAACTGGTGTATTTTAGATTACATATCTATATAGTGACACCTGCTGGTTGTTTAATATATTGCACATTTTTACTTGCACTCTTTCTTGGGATTACTGTGTTCATTAAAATAGCTTTTATTCTCTATGCACAAACATTATAATCTTATGAATTGCACTAATATTTTAGTTACTTTATTATTTTTCACTATGTATTTTCATAAATATACACAGCAGATGTGTGTTTTTCCAGCATGTTTCCCATTATGGGTGTGATTTTATACACTGGATAGTACCGCCCCCGTTTGTACTGGATATTTAATTATATATGTACATTGATGCTTTGCAATAATAATTTTTATATAAATCCTGTTTTTTATTACATAATAAATTAAAGATATATATTTTTATATGGGACATATGGTCATTGTTTTTTGTTTGGTATGTTATCTTTGGCACTTTGATTGCCAGTCATCTCTGCACAGTTGCGATGAAGAGTGAGCTGTCAATCAAAGTGTTGGGAAGTGATTACAGCTGATGATCACAGTATAGTGAGAGATAATTGTAATTGCTCCGCAACTATGACTGATGCTAGCTGCTCCTGGGAGGATTTAATTTCATTTTCCCCCCATGCACAAAGATTGAACTCATCGATATTACTGGGATCGGTAGACAGTCTAATATCTAAGGAGGCTTCTTGACTCTGCCCTGACTCTGCCTGGAAGTGGATGAAAAGAAGGATCTAGCCCTTTTAATTTAATCAGTTGATCCTTGTGTTCTCCATGTAGATGAACCAATACCAGAGGAATCTGTCCGTGACGTTCACACAGAAAGCAAGAGCACTTAGCTCAGCCAAGAGTACCTGTGCATAGGGGATTTGGGAGAAGTAGATGTCGCTTACGTCTATTTAATGTCTATAGTTGGGACTTTGACAGAAACGACAGAGGAAATGTAGAACAGTGCATCACTGTGGAGGGATTTGCTGGTGAGAATAATTGGATTCTGAAGAGACTGGATAACCAGTGCAATGACTGGCACAGAGTGGAGGCATCGGAGTAGGAGTTGGAAAGAAAATTGAGGCTGGCTATATAATTTAAGATAGATTAGGGATGGAAGATTTCAGGGATAGGAACACTGATTACTAACAAGTTACAGTAATCACGATGAGAGGGAATCTGAGAAACAGTAAAAGTTGGAGCCATTTTCATAGTAAGAAAAACTTGAGTTTTGCAGATGTTTTTGAGATGCAAGTAATATGAAAGTGATGTAATATAAAGAGGAAAGAGCAGAACTGAGCTGCCTAAGAGTTGTAGTAGCATCACACATATGGAAATACAGTATAAGGGTTAGGTAGGATGGTAGAAAGCGGAAACGCAAGACGTCCAGTTGTTGAATTATTCTAAAAAACTATTTATGAAATCCCAGTGATCTAATGACGATGGTGGCCTCAGTATAAGCTGTGGAGTGATAGCATAGTGATAATAGTAACAATCAAAGTAGGTTAGCTGTGACATCCAGCGTCTTTGTAAGACATCTACATTACATTCGCTACTGTTCTCACTTATGTTATCTGCGAAAGACTGTGCTGCTGTATTGAGAAAAATAAGCATTTCTGTGTGTTCTGTGTGTCAAAAATACATATGTGCTTGCATTCTGCATTTACGCCTGTGTGTAAAAAATCAATGGGTGAGAAGACACCATAAAATAACCATAGGGATAAAATAAGCAGCAAATGAAACAACTACAGCGGCACACTGGTGAAAGTAAGTTGTAGTTTGTTTTAATGTACCATCATGCTGGCTCAGTGTTTCTATTTGGATAAAAACAGAACCGTGTATAATTGAGCGTGTAGACACAAATATGTCTAACCCCAAGCAAATATCCGAAATTAATGGACCTTTATAATGGAAGTCACTGCATACCTCAGTGTCACGGTCCAGAATAGCTGCATTCAGTTCTTCTTCCAAAGCCATCAAAATGTTCCTGTTCCTGTGGTCACGTAGCGTAATCTCCTGGAGATAATGCTTTCTCTCGTTCTGCTCTAGTGGACTGGTGAGGAGCTTCTCAAAAAGGAATGACCGCAGCTCTGACAGAAAGTGGATCAATGTCTGTGAGGCCGGATCCCGTACATTTCCTTCAGATCTTAAAGCTTGGCAAGCTGTTGGATTTGTCAAGAATACCCTTAACGTATTCCTCACAGAACTCTGAACACCCTGATGAAGAGCACCAAAGTGCTCGTCAGCTCCCTCTGCCATATTTGGTTTTTGCCTTTGAACGATGGACTCGTCCTCCTCACTTTTCACACGTTGGAGACATCTTTGCATGTTATCCTGTAGCCTCTTGTGCTCCCGCAATGCTCCCATCAGCTCTGAACCAAACACCACACTATACCTACCCAAATTTTCAATGGCGTGTTGAAACAGACTGACCAGCTCTAGCTTTCTGATCGTTTCATCCAGCACTGCTGCCACCCTCTGGGTTTCTATGGAGGTCAGCTTCTTACGGCCAGGCTCCAGCATCTTTATGCAATCAATGCTTGGAAGTGTCTTAATGGGGCTGAGCTTCAGCAGCCTCAAAACACCTCCGGACGGAGATTGCAATTGCTGAGGTGAGGACAGGTCGGAAGGCTGTGGCATGGAAAGGACATCGGATGCCATGTTTGAGGGAGATGAGCAAACTTCTAGGATTTCCTTGCAGTCAGACTATTCAGACATATAAACTTGCCTAATGATGGGAGGCTGTAATCATCACAAACATGAGAAAGTGTTAATAATACAGAGTAAATCAACAAGTGCATAGTTACAAGAGCATAATAGGGCAGGACGGGGCTGGAAGTTCAGCTCCATCACTGCGCTCTGCTGTTGATGGCAGCCTGTATTCTGTGAATGGAGGAAGCATTTGCTTTGCAAGTTGCTGCATTATCTCACACTGATTGGGAAGTATATTTTAGTGAATTACGCAGAAAGCATCACCCTGTCTGTGCACACATACCAGTCTGACACATCCCTGTGCTCTCTATATCAATTCTCAGCCTTCTGACTACAGACTGCTACCGGAACCATAAAGCATGAAGAGGTTTCTAAATACAGTCATGGCCAAAAGTGTTGGCATCCTTGAAATTGTTCCAGAAAATGAAGTATTTCTCCCAGAAAGTTATTGTAATTGCACATGTTTTGTTATACACAAGTTTATTTCCTTTGTGTGTATTGGAACAACACGAAAAAAGAAAAAAAGGGCCAATTGGACATAATTTCACACAAAACCCCAAAATGGACTGGACAAAATTGTTGGCACCATCAACTTAATATTTTGTTACTCATCCTTTGGAATAAATAACTGAAATAAATCACTTATTATAGCCATCAATAAGCTTCTCACACCTCATCACTGGAATTTTGGACCACTTTTCTTTTGCAAACTGCTCCAGGTCTTTAATATTTGAAGGTGGGCTTTAGATCCGTATTCATTACTAGCCACTTCAGAACTCTCCAGCACTTTGTTTCCATCCATTTCTGGGTCCTTCTTGAAGTATGTTTGGGGTCAATATCCTGCTGGAAGATCCATGACTCAGTACACAAACCCAGCTTTATCACACTGGGCATTACATTGTGACCTAAAATCATTGATGCCTTGCACACAATCCAGGCGCCCAGTGCCAGAGGCAGCAAATCAATCTCAGAACATCTTTGTACCTCCAGCATATCTGACTGTAGGTACTGTACTCTTTTCTTTGTAGGGCTCATTCCATTTTTAGTAAACAGTAGAATGATGTGCTTTACTAAAAAGCTCTTTCTTGGTCTCGTCTAGCATTTCATTTCATTCAAATGTTCATGGATAGTTCATGCTGACACGGAGCCACCATGAGCCCTCAGAACAGCTTGAATGTCTTTGGAACTTGATTGGGGCTGCTTATCCACCATCCAGACTATCCTGTGTTGCAACCTTTCATCAATTTTTCTCTGTCGTCCACATCCATGGAGATTAGCTACAATGCAATGGGTGGCAAACTTCTTGATTATGTTGAGCACCATAGACAAAGGAACATCAAGATCTCTGAAGATGGACTTGCTACAAGGAAGTCGCCTTGCTACACTTGTAAGGAGAGCTTTAAACTAGAACAACATGGGAAGGGAAGCAAAAGACCAGAAAAAGCCATACACCTGACAAATGCTACTGAGAACTCTGCTATTAGAAGTGGAAAGGAAGAACAAAGACGAAAGAATCTAATTAAAAAAAATATTGGAGAAAGAGAAACCAATCACAAACTAAAATGTTTCTATACTAATGCACAAAGCATGGGCAACAAACAAGGAGAATTGGAACTACTAACACAGGAAAAGAAATATGATGTCATTGGAATCACTGAAACTTGGTGGGACAATACACATGATTGGAATACAAGACTAGAAGGATACAACTTATTTGCAAGAAACAGACTTGATAAACGAGGAGGGGGTGTCGCATTGTATGTTAGAAATGCGTATATCTGCACAGAGATTGAAGCTTCAGAGACTGGGAGTTCTGTGGAAACTGTTTGGGTAAGAATACAAGGACAGAACAATGGAAAGGACACCATTGTAGGCATTTACTACAGGCCGCCTGTGCAAGCTGAAGATATGGATGAACTCTTTATGCATCAAATGGCCAAGTTCTCCAAAAAATATGACATAGTTGTCATGGGAGATTTCAACTATCCAGACATTTGTTGGGAATCTCTCTCAGGCAAAACTAACAGGTCAAGGAAATTCTTATCCTCTCTTGCTGACAACTTTATCTTCCAAAAGGTAAAGGAGAAAACAAGGGGAACTGCTACCTTGGATCTAATCCTTATAAACAGGGAGGAAATGGTTGAGGAGGTAAAAGTGGCTGGGACCCTAGGAGGTAGCGACCATGCTATTTTAGAATTTTGGATAACTAGAGGCGGAAGACCTGTGAAGACTCAGACGTCAAGGTTAGATTTCAGAAAGGCAGATTTTAAGGGATTCAGAAAGAGAATTGGAGGGATCCAATGGCTGGATATCCTTAAAGACAAAAATGTCCAGGAAGGATGGGAAATCTTGAAAAATGAAATTCTCAAAGCACAGTTGTTAACAATTCCGAAAAAAGGAAAGAATAGGAAGCATTTAAGGAAACCAGGATGGATGAACACAGAACTTAAGCACATGCTAAAAAGGAAGCAAAAAATGTTTATAAAATGGAAAGAAGGAGGCATATCTAAAGAAGAATATAATGCTGTCTGCAGAACCTGCAAGGCACAAATCAGATTATCTAAAGCTGAAAATGAATTGAGGCTTGCAAGAGATGTCAAAAGCAATAATAAAGGATTTTGGGGATATGTCAAAAGTAAAAGAAAAGTCAAAGATGCTATGGGATTTTTACAGGATGAAAATGATGAAATGGTAAGACAGGATGTTGAGAAGGCTGAACTTTTAAATTCCTATTTTGCATCTGTTTTCTCTCAGAAAGGAAATGTAACATCAACTGTTATTCACTGTCCTATTAAGGGAATAGAAGAATCCAGGATATCTATAAACAGAAAGATAGTGAGGAAACACTTAGCTAACCTAAATGTATTCAAGTCTCCAGGTCCAGATGAATTACACCCCAGAGTACTGAAGGAGATAGCAGAAGAAATTTTTGAACCCCTCTCCATAATCTTTGAAAATTCTTGGAGAACAGGAGAAGTGCCAGAAGACTGGAGAAGAGCAAATGTTGTTCCTATCTTCAAAAAGGGGAAGAAGGTGGACCCAGGCAACTATAGGCCGGTGAGTCTGACTTCTATACCATGAAAGATCTTTGAACAAATTATTAAACAACATGTATGTCAATACCTGGATAAGAATGAAGTGATTAAACAGAGTCAGCATGGGTTTGTAACTAATAAGTCATGTCAGACTAATTTAATTTCCTTCTATGATGGTATTACTGATTGGATGGATCAAGGAAATGCTGTAGATATAGTATATCTTGACTTCAGCAAAGCATTTGACAAAGTCTCTCATACAATCCTTATTGAAAAAATGACTAAGTATGGAATGGACAAGGCAACTGTTAGGTGGATTCATAACTGGCTTAGTGATCGGACCCAAAGAGTGGTCGTAAATGGCTGCACATCCAGTTGGAAGAATGTCTCAAGTGGGGTACCACAGGGCTCTGTCCTGGGCCCTGTATTGTTCAACATCTTTATCAACGATTTAGATGAAGGAATTGAGGGTAAACTGATTAAATTTGCTGATGACACAAAGCTAGGAGGGATAGCTAATACTAGAGAAGAGAGAGAGAGGATTCAAAAAGATTTAAATAAACTGGAGAAGTGGGCAGCAACTAACAGAATGGTTTTTAACAGGGAGAAATGCAAAGTACTACATCTGGGCAATAAAAATGAAAAAAGCATATATAGAATGGGAGGAATAGGGCTAAGTGACAGCACATGTGAAAAAGACTTGGGTATACTAATAGATCACAGACTGAATATGAGTCAACAGTGTGATGCAGCAGCAAAAAAGGCAAATGCAATTCTAGGATGTATTAACAGAAGCATACAGTCTAGATCACGTGAAGTCATTATTTCCCTCTACTCCTCTTTGGTCAGACCTCATCTGGAATATTGTGTCCAATTTTGGGCACCACATTTTAAAAAAGACATCAACAAACTGGAGCAAGTTCAGAAAAGAGCGACCAGAATGGTGACCGGTCTGCAAACCCTGTCTTATGAGGAAAGGTTGCAGGATTTGGGAATGTTTAGTTTGCAAAAGAGAAGACTGAGAGGAGACTTAATAGCTGTCTACAAATATCTAAAGGGCTGTCACATTGTAGAAGGATCAACTTTATTCTCATTTGCACAAGGAAAGACTAGAAGCAATGGGATGAAGCTGAATGGGAGGAGACACAGATTAGATATTAGAAAAAACTTTTTGACAGTTAGAGTGATCAATGAGTGGAACAGGCTGCCACGAGAAGTGGTGAGTTCTCCTTCAATGGAAGTCTTCAAACAGAGGCTGGACAGACATCTAACTGGGATGATTTAGCGAATCCTGCTTTGAGCAGGGGGTTGGACCAGATGGCCCAGGAGGTCCCTTCCAACTCTACGATTCTATGATTCTATGACTTGTAACCTTGAGATGCGAATATATTTTTCAGACAATTCTCTTCTCTTTCTGTTCTCCACGCTTAGTGTGGCACACAGTCACACCATGCAAAGATTGAGACAACTTCTCCCCTTTTTTATCTGGTTTCGGGTATGATTTTCATATTGCTCACACCTGTCACTTGCCACAGGTGAGTTTGAACAGGCATCACATGCTTGAAACAAAGTAATTTACCCACAGTTATGTAAAGGTGCCAACAATTTTGTCCGGATCATTTCTCGAGATTTGTGTGAAATTAGGTCCAATTTGCCCTTTTTTATTTCATTTTTTTGCATTGTTCCAATACACACAAAGTAAAGAAACGTGTAATTGCAATAATTTTCTGAGATCCGTGTATCATTTCCCACAGTGATGCCACTGGGACAGGATCAGAACAGCTTTTTCAGCCCTTAGATACAATAATTTTCCTTTCACTGAGTTGAGCAAGGAATGGAATCATAAAACATATGAGAAAGTTTGATATTTTGACAGCAGCTATTTCAAGAAGTCACAAGACAAAAAGGATAAAGGCACTACACCTGCAGCGAGCCGACGACTCCGCTCCTCTCGGCAATGTCTACCTGTGTACCTTTTCCGTGTATAATTTCCATGGGAACGGATCATGTGACTGGGTACTGCGTGCAGCCAATAGATTACTGCCGTCTACTGCGCAAGCGCAGATGCCCAGCTTTCTTCAGAAACAGCATATGGCGGGGGACTCGTAAAACACAGGCAGGGCTGCCTAGGAATGCTGCGCATGCGTAGTTGGGATAGACGTAACAGCATCTTCCGAGGCGCATGTGCGGAAGACTCCGGTAAGGTGTCTAAAGTGATGCTGCTTTAATTGATCCCTGATTGCGGATGCGGGGAGCAGAGGGCTGCGCGTCACATGATGCTAAGGTCAGCTTGAGTAGTGCACGGAGGATATATGTGGCCTGGGATATACAGCAGGTAATGGCAGAGGTGGCAATGGCTTTCTGTGCCGAGTCTCTTCCACATAAAAGGATGGATAAGAGCATGAAGTGAGTGGGTGATGCCCATGGAGAACTGGACCTTGCATCCATGGGTAGCATGGCATAGAGGAGAAGCTGAGCAGTAGGGTTCTGGGAAACTTTATTCACTGACAGCCCTGGTGTTTGTATACATGTAGGAGTCCAGTGGGCGGTCCTACCAGTGACCGCCATCTCTGCATGCAGCCCGATAAGGGACTGTCAGTCACTGACTAGCCCCTCCCACTGGACTCCTATGTGTACAAACACCAGGGATTGAAATAAATAAAATGCAAATTATGGAAAAAGTTCTCACAATCATCAGATCAGCTCCTGCCTGCACATCACGCGCCATTATCAGCATGACAGGCCCCCTGTAACTCCAACCAGGTGTCCACCATGAAGTGTTCACATCAATAGTAGACCAGCGCTGTCATGTCCAAGGGTCCGGGAGATAACGAGGAAGTGGGTCGTGGACGGAGAAGGGTTAATCCTAGCGTGGAGAGTTGCCATGATGGATAGTGGAAGAACACCACCGGATAAAGGGCACAACACCCTGCTGTCAGTTTAGGCCTGTTTCACATTTCAGTTATTCGACGTCAGTCCAAATCCGCCAGGTTTCGAAAAAAACGGATCCGTCAGCGTTGTGACACAAACGGATGCCACCGGATCCGTTTTTGGACGGATCCGCTTTAGCAGGTAGTGACCGAAATTTGAAGGAAAACGAGTCGAGAGAGAGAGAGAGAATTTTTTTCTTTGCACGGCTTTCTGGAACGCTACTCAGGGGTTAAAAGCCCTGCTCCAGCGAATCTGCTGGGCATGCGCAATATAAATTAGCGGGCCGTCGCTCGGAAAATACGTTGCAGAGTCCGTCTCATCCGCCCGGGAGACGCTAAAATTTTGACGGATCCGTCAAAAAACGGGTGGGACGGACGACCGTCAGTCAAGATCCGCCGCTAATGTAAGTCTATGGGGGAAAAAAACGGATCCGCCCCTTTTTTGGTGGATCCGTTTTTTCGAAAATTGGCGGATTTTGACTGACGTCAAAAAACGGAAGCGTGAAACAGGCCTTAGTCACCGCTTTCTAGCAGGGACAGCGTTCCAAGATGAAAGGGATGGGAGGTGACTGCTCCTCTGCAGAACAGTCAGCATGCTGGTCTTCGTGGGGCGCTGGCATGGAGAGCGGTGATCACCCACAGCCTAAGGTTGTGTCAATTCGGTGAATTTCAGGAATGTCTCACGTCCTTTTAAATGAAGATATTCCACCTTGTGGGAAGCATGAGGGAGGCTGAGGTTGGGAGGGTGTGGCCTCTTCGTGGGGGAATAAGGTGAGGTTATTCAGTATGTAGCAGAGTTGGTGACGGACCACCCATATAATGATGGGACATTGACACAATGAGCAGATCGGACTCCTACTTATTTTGTGAAGCTTTTGCCATCTGACTAGTGTACTGTGTCTCCCATAAACCTCCGATCAGTCCGATCTATACGTGTTCCAGTGGGATCGGCGCAGACATGGCTATTGATAATGTGTTTGTCTTGTCTCATGCAGGGCTCTTGTGATTGGTGCTGTGTCTGAAGTCATCGAGGCCTGCTCCTCTAGGCCCTTACCATAATGTGAGAGCTGCTCCAAGTCTGGGCATTCCTGGGTCATCATGTCGGCTACCCAGGAGGACGACGAACCGCTCTTATTCACTTTAGAAGAAAATGGAGGGTGTGCTAGTCCTCCCCTGGTGGACGATAGCGGTGATGTGGCATTAGGTGAGAGCCGCTTTATTTCCTAGCCTACCGGGATTCGTTTCATGCAGCCGGAGTTATGGGCAGCGTGGACCCCAGTAGGGTCCTGCCTGACAGTGGGATATTCTGCTTACAAATGAGTAATGTATAGGGCGAAGAATCTGGGCACGGGTAGAGGCGTCAGCTGGGCAGTGTCTCCCTGCCTGCCTCGGCTTTAGTATGGGAAGAGACCTGTCAGTCAAGCCCACGCCATGCGGAGAGAGCCCGCCCAGTAGATGGTTTTCCATCGCCATTTTCATTTTAACATTTTTTTTCTGTGAAATGTCATTACCTAAAGCCAGTACAGCCTCCATTGCACACTAGGTAGGCGCTGTAGAGTTCTGGACTTCTCCTTTGTGCGAGGGATCTTCTTATTCACATAGATGGAGGGATAGCCTTCGAGGCACCAAAAAAGCTGTGGTAAAAGAATTTGGTGACCATATTTATTATCCTTCCTAGGCTGAGGAAATGTTACCAGTCATCTGGAACAGGTGCGCTGTGTCTTCTAGAAACTTTCACAAGGCGAGCACAATTCTACCGGCGTCCGAGCTGATAACTCCCAGTCCCTCTGTGCAGTGCACGTCGGACGCCCGTGATTCTGGGACACGGCGCAGCGCTTGTATACTGTATTATTACTGAGGATAATGTTGGAAGGTGCCAGGTTTTTCATGGCCTTTTTGTTTTGTGGGAAGATGAAAACACTACAGCTAGATGGTGTCGCATTATAGGCTTTAGTGTCGAGGAAAATACAGTACATATTTTTGGTTTGTGCCCTTTTTTTAACAGATGTTTTACACTTGAAAAAGTGATGTAAGGGGTAAAGTTTCTCCCTGTGGAGAGAGACAAGCCAAGACAATTTTGGAAACATAATTTTTTTTTTTGTTATTCTGTGAATAACAGAGATCACATGACAGAGGACAGTAAAAACCGACCCGAATCATATTCTCTGGGGTCTCCGCTACCAGCCATGGCTGAGACCCCAGAGATTTTCTGTCGCTGGGGGGTGGTATACACTTATATCTCAGCACTGTTAAAAAGCAGCGCTGAGGAATAAGTACCCTAACTGCCACCGTTAAAAGGTGTATTGGCGGTAGTTAAAGGGAACCTGTCAGCAGGATTGTGCACAGTAACCTACAGACAATGTCAGGTCAGCGCCGTTATACTGAATAAAATGATGCCTTAGCTGATGAAATCTGTCTTGTTGTTGTTTCTTAATCTTTATCTTCAGTTTTGTGTTAATGAGATTCTCGTGCCCTAAGGCAGGGCTGGGGTATGTGGTGGTCTAGATATTCATAATGCAGACTGCTGACAGGTCACTGATACGAAAAGCTACTGAGATAGCCAAGAGCTGCTACTGCGCGGACGGCGCCATCTTGGAGGATGATTTTTTTTCTTCAGTAAAGTGCCAATAGCGGCTACTGCGCAGGCGCCATTTTCAAATTGAGTTTTTTTTCTTTCCTCTAGCTGAATAACCTGAATAAAACGTTTTATTGGTACATAAAACATGTTATTTTGCTGCAGGCACCTGCCTGCAGAAGGGTTTCTTTTTTTTTTTAATTTTTTTTAACGTAAGTGCAGATATTCATTATGCAAACTAGGGGGCAGGTCAGTGAGGGAGCAGTGACCTGTCAGCAGTCTTCAGTATGAATACCTAAGCAGAGCACCACATGCCCCGCCTTAAGACACGAGAATCTCATTAACATAAAACTGAAAATAAAGATTAAAGAAACAGCCACAAGACGGATTTCAGCAACCAAGGTATCATTTTATTCAGTACAACGGCGCTGACCTGACACTGTCTGTAGGTTACTGTGCACAATCCTGCTGACAGGTTCCCTTTAAGGGATTAGATATGCAAATTGCCTCTTCAGAAAGGAAGAGGACTAGAACTCTAGCACCACCTATTGGAAGCAGTGATCCTAAAAGTCAATATCAACCCATTAACGAGCCTTGCCATATGACTAAGGACTCATACTTGGATGCGAGCTGCAGCTGAATGCTCCGATCCGAGTGCCGGCGGCAGTGCCGAGTATTGACTTGTGAGACTCGTCTGAGATTCTCGCGTGTGAGTATGAGCCCTAAAGACAAGTTCAGTGATTGGTCAGTATTTTTCATCAGTATTTGTAAGCCAAAACCATGAGCGGGTGATAATACAGAAGTGGTCCCGTGTTTCTATTAGGGTGTTTGCACACGCTGCGGATTCTGCCCTGCGGATTCGCAGCAGTTTCTGCTGCATTGTACAGTACCTTTATACCCTATGGAAAAAAAAGCCGCAGTGCAGACGGTGCAGATTTTTCCGCCCGGATTTGCTGCGGTTTCTAAACCGCAGAAAGAATTGACATGTCAATTCTTTCTGCGGATTCTGCTGCGGTTTACCATCTCCTCCATTGTGGAGATGAAAAACCGCAGGGCAAAACTGCAGGTTAATCCGCAGGCAAAACCGTAGGTCTTTTGATCTACGGATTTACCTGCGGATTTTGCAAAATCCGCGCGGATCAATCCGCAGCGTGTGCACGTAGCCTTATACTTTTCCTCTGATTGTCCCACTCCTGATGTTGGCTTACAAATACACATGTAATATACTGACCAAATACTGAACGTGGCCTTAGGCTAAAAGCCAAACCTTTTGTTTTATCCTAAGTCATATGGCAAGGCTTGTTAAAGGGTCACTTGTGACTTTTAGGAAGAATTGCTGCTTCCAATAGGTGGCACTAGAGTTCAAGTCCTCTCAGAAGAGGCAATTTGCACACTTGATAAAGTCAAGAGTGGCCGTTTTGTCCTGCTGCTGCAGCCACGGAGTATTCCACTTCTATTTTTTTTTTGTGCATGGAGGAAGAGAGGAGAATTAATCCGCCATACTGGTTCTAGAGATATGAGCCTTTTTATGTTTTGCTAATTTTTATGGCCTTTACAAGGGGCAATGCTCACAAGATTTTCTATATTCTGTAATTACCCACTGAGCAAAGCATCCTGTATAAAAAAAAGTCTGTAGCTTTGGATCCCAAAGGTGGCTTTTAAAAAACAAACAAACAAGCTGAATACTTAGGAAAGAGCAGAAATAAAAAAGAGAAAAAACTGTCCACTTTTGAACTAGTGACGGACTTTATTCATGTTTATCTCTAGAAGTGAAAAAGGAAGAACAAAAAGCAGGTGCAAAGTGTTACCAAATAAAAAACAGCACAAAGAATTAGATAAAAAAAGCTTTAAATTAATTATTTATTTATTTTTTTTATTACAAGTGTTCGAAAAAAAACAAAAAAGTATGAAGAGACCCTGTTGGCACTTGTCCAAGCAAGATTGTTTTTGTTGCTTTCTGCAATTTGCATTTTTGCGTATGTAGCCATCTGGTTGTTTCTTCATATCTTATTGAAGCCAGATGCCGTTCTTTTCAGGGATAAGTGGGAAGTTGTCTCAGCTATGTCGACTACACCCTTATGCAGCAAAGCTTTTATACTATCATAGCCCAGAAATGTACTATTGGATGGGACAGCATAAGTTTATGGCTCCAGTCCCTTAGCGACAGAAATAAATGTGTAGGGAATGTTTTCTTTGTTTGTTTTTTATATTATTATTATAATATCCAAAATAGAATAATGAAGTCTACAACAAGGAAAAAAAGACCCAAATATATATGTATCGGTGTTTTGTTTTATTGAGTTGTAGCCTGACTAATCTATCGTGTAGTCCAGCAGTTTTTAAAGGCTGGGTGATCCCTTTAAAGGGAACCTGTGACCATGAAGTTGCCATCCAATCTGCAGGCAGCATGTTTTGGAGCAGGGATGAGCCAAGCAGACTAATATCTAGTTTTTTTTTGAGGAAATATTTGGTGTAACTTGTGTTTTATTAATTGAATCCTCTGCTCTTTCTAGGATTTTTGGCGCAGCGGCCGGACCTATCAGTGATTGGCAGCCATCTTTGTATGCACACTTGGATAGGACTGCCCACTGGTCCGAAAATCCCCGGTAGAGCGAGGATTAAATGATAAAATAGCAGGTTACACCAAATCTTTTCTTACAATACTATATACCATTAAATTGGCATAACAGGCCACCACTCCTCTTCCTGTCACTACTGGTTTTTACTTACTGGTCCTTTTTGACAAACTGGAAATGACTGCTCAGCCAATCAGAGGATGGGGAGGGGCACTGTTGTAACCAGTGATTGGCTGAGCAGTTTTTTTATGCCACTTTGTTGTTCTTATGTCATTCTGTTCCTTTACAAAAATTCTATCATCTGGACAGCTCCTTTATCTCCACTTGAGGAGGGTGGATTTATTTTTAGTCTGCTCTGTTAATATGTAACACCCTGTTAGTGATCGTTTGTAAGCTGCATGACTAGTTTCCGCTTATTAAATGCATAGAATCTTTTAACCTCCTTTTCTGCCACAGATAAGTATGAAAGTCACCCGGAGGGCATGGAGCAAATTCATGTGCCCGAGGATGAAGATCTCCACTGGGAGACGCGCTTTCAGGAAGCTGCCATCTACCTCCAGGTAAGAAATCCATACGGCAGATAATGTACCAAGTACTATAAATGTAGTGACATGTAAGGACTTAATAGCAGAAAAGTCGTGGTTATATTACAGAATACTAAAATAATACGGTATAGAAGTAAATGTCTTACACTGAGGGCATCCCAATGGGAAAAGTATCATATTTTTTTACTATAAAATGCACTTTTTAACAAGATAAACTCTTGCTAAAAAGTATGTGTGTCTTGTGCGGAGGCAGCTTCCTGTGATGGAGTAAAACGCTGACACTGCGTCCTTCACAATCACAGGGAAAACTGCTCTCCCTCCTCATGCCCTACACTGATTTAACTGATCGGTGCAGGGCAGGAGAGCAAGCTGCTGGGACCTGAACGGAGGCTGCACGATTAGTCACATGCCGGAAGGAACTGAAAAATGTCTGTGTATGTTGAAGAACTGTATGTATGTGTGTATATATATATATATATACATATACAGTGTGTGTGTGGTGCATGTGTATATATATTTTCCTTTTTTCCATATATATATATATATATATATATATATATATATATATATATATATATATATACGGTACAGACCAAAAGTTTGGACACACCTTCTCATTCAAAGATTTTTTTTTTATTTTCATGACTATGAAAATTGTAGATTCACTCTGAAGGCATCAAAACAATGAATTAACACATGTGGAATTGTATAATTAACAAAAAAGTGTGAAACAACTGAAAATATGTCTTATATTCTAGGTTCTTCAAAATAGCAACCTTTTGCTTTGATTACTGCTTTGCACACTCTTGAGATTCTCTTGATGAGCTTCAAGAGGTAGTCACCGGAAATGGTCTTCCAACAGTCTTGAAGGAGTTCCCAGAGATGCTTAGCACTTGTTGGCCCTTTTGCCTTCACTCTGCGGTCCAGCTCACCCCAAACCATCTAGATTCGGTTTCGGTCTGGTGACTGTGGAGGCCAGGTCATCTGGCGTAGCACCCTATCACTCTCCTTCTTGGTCAAATAGCCCTTATACAGCCTGGAGGTGTGTTTGGGGTCATTGTCATGTTGAAAAATAAATGATGGTCCAACTAAACGCCAACCGGATGGAATAGCATGCCACTGCAAGATGCAGTAGTAGCCATGCTGGTTCAGTATGCCTTCAATTGTGAATAAATGCCCAACAGTGTCACCAGCAAAGCACCCCCACACCATCACACCTCCTCCTCCATGCTTCACGGTGGTAACCAGGCATGTAGAGTCCATCCGTTCACCTTTTCTGCGTCGCACAAAGACACGGTGGCTGGAACCAAAGATCTAAAATTTGGACTCATCAGACCAAAGCACAGATTTCCACTGGTCTAATGTCCATTCCTTGTGTTCTTTAGCCCAAACAAGTCTCTTCTGCTTGTTGCCTGCAGTGGTTTCCTAGCAGCTATTTTACCATGAAGGCCTGCTGCACAAAGTCTCCCCTTAACAGTTGTTGTAGAGATGTGTCTGCTGCTAGAACTCTGTGTGGCATTGACCTGGTCTCTAATCTGAGCTGCTGTTAACCTGCGATTTCTGAGGCTGGTGACTCGGATGAACTTATCCTCCACAGCAGAGGTGACTCTTGGGCTTCCTTTCCTGGGGCGGTCCTCATGTGAGCCAGTTTCTTTGTAGCGCTTGATGGTTTTTGTCACTGCACTTGGGGACACTTTCAAAGTTTTCCCAATTTTTCGGACTGACTGACCTTCATTTCTTAAAGTAATGATGGCCACTCGTTTTTCTTTACTTAGCTGCTTTTTTCTTGCCATAATACAAATTCTAACAGTCTATTCAGTAGGACTATCAGCTGTGTATCGACCAGACTTCTACACAACACAACTGATGGTCCAAACCCCATTTAGAAGGCAAGAAATCCCACTTATTAAACCTGAGAGGGCACACCTGTGAAGTGAAAACCATTTCCGGTGACTACCTCTTGAAGCTTATCAAGAGAATGCCAAGAGTGTGCAAAGCAGTAATCAAAGCAAAAGGTGGCTACTTTGAAGAACCTAGAATATAAGACATATTTTCAGTTGTTTCACACTTTTTTGTTAATTATATAATTCCACATGTGTTAATTCATAGCTTTGATGCCTTCAGAGTTAATATACAATTTTTGTAGTCATGAAAATAAAGAAAACTCTTTGAATGAGAAGGTGTGTCCAAACTTTTGGTCTGTGCTATATATATATATACAGTTGTGGCCAAAAGTATTGACACCCCTGCAATTCTGTCAGATAATACTCAGTTTCTTCCTGAAAATGATTGCAAACACAAATTCTTTGGTATTATTATCTTCATTTAATTTGTCATAAATGAAAAAACACAAAAGAGAATGAAGCAAAAAGCAAAACATTGATCATTTCACACAAAACTCCAAAAATGGGACAGACAAAAGTATTGGCACCCTCAGCCTAATACTTGGTTGCACAACCTTTAGCCAAAATAACTGCGACCAACCGCTTCCGGTAACCATCAATAAGTTTCTTACAATGCTCTACTGGAATTTTAGACCATTCT
Organism: Dendrobates tinctorius; assembly: GCF_039654945.1. Classification (NCBI taxonomy): domain Eukaryota; kingdom Metazoa; phylum Chordata; class Amphibia; order Anura; family Dendrobatidae; genus Dendrobates; species Dendrobates tinctorius. The sequence goes on from NW_027361873.1 coordinate 4,021,900, forward strand.
TCTTTGGCAAACTGCTCCAGGTCCCTGATATTTGAAGGGTGCCTTCTCCAAACTGCCATTTTTAGATCGCTCCACAGGTGTTCTATGGGATTCAGGTCTGGACTCATTGCTGGCCACCTTAGAAGTCTCCAGTGCTTTCTCTCAAACCATTTTCTAGTGCTTTTTGAAGTGTGCTTTGGGTCATTGTCCTGCTGGAAGACGCATGACCTCTGAGGGAGACCCAGCTTTCTCACACTGGGCCCTACATTATGCTTCAAAATTTGTTGGTAGTCTTCAGACTTCATAATGCCATGCACACGGTCAAGCAGTCCAGTGACAGAGGCAGCAAAGCAACCCCAAAACATCAGGGAACCTCCTCCATGTTTGACTGTAGGGACCGTGTTATTTTCTTTGAATGCCTCTTTTTTTTTCTCCTGTAAACTCTATGTTGATGCCTTTGCCCAAAAAGCTCTACTTTTGTCTCATCTAACCAGAGAACATTCTTCCAAAAAGTTTTAGGCTTTTTCAGGTAAGTTTTGGCAAACTCCAGCCTGGCTTTTTTATGCCTCGGGGTAAGAAGTGGGGTCTTCCTGGGTCTCCTACCATACAGTCCCTTTTCATTCAGACGCCGACGGATAGTACAGGTTGACACTGTTGTCCCATCGGACTGCAGGGCAGCTTGAACTTGTTTGGATGTTAGTCGAGGTTCTTTATCCAACATCCACACAATCTTGCGTTGAAATCTCTTGTCAATTTTTGTTTTCCGTCCACATCTAGGGAGGTTAGCCACAGTGCCATGGGCTTTAAACTTCTTGATGACACTGCGCACGGTAGACACAGGAACATTCAGGTCTTTGGAGATGGACTTGTAGCCTTGAGATTGCTCATGCTTCCTCACAATTTGGTTTCTCAAGTCCTCAGACAGTTCTTTGGTCTTCTTTCTTTTTTCCATACTCAATGTGGTACACACAAGGACACAGGACAGAGGTTGAGTCAACTTTAATCCATGTCAACTGGCTGCAAGTGTGATTTAGTTATTGCCAACACCTATTAGGTGCCACAGGAATGTTACAGGTGCTGTTAATTACACAAATTAGAGAAGCATCACATGATTTTTCGAACAGTGTCAATACTTTTGTCCACCCTCTTTTTTATGTTTGGTGTGGAATTATATCCAATTTGGCTTTAGGACAATTCTTTGTGTTTTTTCATTTATGACAAATTAAATGAAGATAATAATACCAAAGAATTTGTGTTTGCAATCATTTTTAGGAAGAAACTGAATATTATCTGACAGAATTGCAGGGGTGTCAATACTCTCAGCCACAACTGTGTGTGTGTATATATATATATATATATATATATATATATATATATATGTATGTATGTATAATATAGTATATAGTAGCAAAGTTGTGTGTGTCTACACGTGCATATGTAACTGAGCCGTGTGTATCTATATGCGCATATTTAGAAGAACTGTGTGTATATGATCATATGTAGCAAATCTGTGTTTGTCTAATGCACACGGCACAGAAGCACTAACAATAGATTCATTGTTTCCCTATTCCAACCTAGTGCATTAAAATTAGCGATAATGACTCCTACCCTCTACACCACCAGGGAAGTTTAAATTGCTAGGAACAATGTTTTTCTTATTTTCTACTGTGTAAACCTGGGGTACATCTTATGGTAAGGTCCTCTTTTACTCCGAAAAATACAGTAGATTTCAAGACCAATGCTGTTTACTTACACTCCGGCAATTTTTTGCTGACTGGTTTTCAATATTTTTCTATGTAGTTTGTTTCCTCCCAGCTCATTTGTATCCATACTTTCCCCACTTCGTATAGACATCTGTATAATGTGACATAAGTCTTACATCCTGTCCTGTCTTGGGCTGAGATCTGAATCTGAGCATGCGCCGCCCCCAGCAGCTATTTTCCCGGAGGTCACTGCAATGGAGCTGCGGTGGCCTCTGGGCTTTGGCAAAATGCAAGCAGAGTCCCCCACGCAGCACAGAGCGCTGCCGCCCCAGCACAGGCCGTGATCAGGTCTCAATTGGCTACAGAGAGAGCCTCAGTACCTGATACAGTCGAGGATCTGAGTGGAACTCCATCCAGGGATGCCAAACCCTGAAGAAAGAATCCCACATGTCGGTTCTAGTTGCTTCTATTCTTTCATCTAATATATAATTGCCAATCAACTCTGTCATGGGTATTCCGATATGGCGGCTGGGATTCAATGAGCTGCGCGGGATTCAAATTCCCTGCCCCGCCGGCTGATCCAATGAGCGTTGCCGCGCGGGATTTGAATTGTCTTGGCGGAGGATTCAAATCCCGTGCGGCACCGCTCATTGGCTCAGTTGGCGGGGTAGGGGATTACATAGTTACCTGACCGGGAGGAGCGTTGCCGCGGCACTTCTCTTCTCACCGGAGACCGGGGCAGGAGTGCGGTGTCGGAATCGCGCATGCGCATAGCGCTATCCGGCGCTATTTTACTGAAGACACATTGCAGTGTGTCTTCATATTAAATGGGGAACACAAATGTTTAAGTATATGAATACCTTTCAGCTTCCACCAAGAAAAATTTGTGACTCAAGGCCTGGCGGGTTTTGTAATATAGCTGTCAGGAGAGAAGGGCTTGATTGTAAATTATATTTAAACTGGACTTTCCTCTAATGAAGCAACGAGTTGGCTGTAAAAGGAGCCACATTCATTAACCCCCGTGAAAGACGATCTGTGGTCCACATTAGACCTGATAAAGAGAATGGTTTAGAGAGAAATGATCTCGGACTATTGGGATATGAACACGTACTTATTAATTGGGCAATCTGTGCCGACTTGTAATAAAGTGTAAAATTAGGGAGGGATAGAACCCTTCTTTTCTATGACGAAACATAAGTTTTTGCGAAATTCTGGGTTGTTTTCCTAGGCAAAGAAACTTAGACATCATAGAATGTAAATGAGTAAATGTTTTGGCTGATACCATAATTGGGAGGGACCTAAATAGATATAAGAAGCGAGGCAGTGATACCATTTTTAATGTTGATACCCAGATATGTTAGATAATGTTCTTTGTGTATAAACCCAAAATGGGATGCTATATTAGTTTGCTCTGTCTTAGGAAAGTTTACAAATAATGCTTCGGACTTATCAATATTAATCTTTAACCCTGAGATCTTTTCAAGTTCGTGAAAAAGGGAAAACAAGTGAGGGAGTGTAGTGTGGGGACTTATTAATGTTAGCAGGAGATCATCCGCAAAGAGGCTGACTTTATATTGGTCTTCCATATTCTCAGGGCCCAGGATATTCTGATTGCTTTCTGCAATGGGTTCCATTGCAAGTGCAAAAAGAGCCGGCGATAGAGGACAGCCCTGCCTGGTACCCCTCTGAATGTTAATTGGAGTAGGATGTTTTGACGGGAGTTTTAAATAATCAATAGGTCTATCATATAACAATTGGAGGCACTTTATAAGTTTAGGGGAGAATCCGAATTCCGATAGAACCGTAAAAAGATATGTCCAGGACACCGAATCGAAAGCCTTCTCAATATCTAATGCAAGCAGTAGATGTCGCTTTCGTTGTAGGTTTTATGAATAATATTTAACGCTCTCCTAATATTATCTGGGGCCTGTCGCATTGGTATAAAACCAACCTGATCCCGATGGATGAGGTTAGGGAGGATTTTATTGATCCTGTTAGTCACGATGGATGTAAAGATTTTTAAGTCAATGATTAAGAGGCATATAGGTCTATAATTTTTTGTGAGATGATCTTTCTAAGGTTTAGGGATTACGGTTACATTGCTGTAAGACAATCCGGTCCCAGGGTCTTTCCTTTTTTAGTTTTTTGATTGTTGAAGCCACTTCCTCCTCAGAGATGTCTAAATGGAGTTGTTTTGCCGCGGACTCAGTCAATTTAGGTAGATGTAGTTTGTGAGGGAATGACTCCAGTAGTGTGTGTGGGGGGGGGTGATTGTGAAGCTGAATACAAACTCTGGTAGTATTCATTAAAAGTGTTATAAATAACATTAGGGTGGGCTGAGATCTGACCCTTAGGGTCTTTTATAGAGGATATTATAGTAAGTGACTCTGTCATTCTAAGCTTACGAGCTAGCATCTTATTAGGCTTATTGGCATGTTTATAAAACGTGGCTTTAGTCCAAGTTAGGGCCCTCTCCGTTTTGGTAGTAAGAATGGCATCTAATTGTAATATTGTATCTTGGATTTGTTTAGATAAGTATAGGGATGAAGAGAGTTGATCGGCCAATTCTAACTTCTGCAGTTTGTTTTCCAATCTGGTCTGTAACTCAGACCTTTCTTTTTTTTCCTGTTGGCTGCTAACTTAATGAGAGAACTGGTAATATATTTTTTGTGTGCAAGCCAAATTGCTCCATGTGAGGATTCCTTCGCTTTGTTAGTTTCAAAGAAATTTGTTAAATCTTCTTTTATAGCGGTTACATTAACTGGGTCAGCAAGGACAGACTCGTTTAGCCTCCATCTATAGATCCTAGACGTAGTTACATTAAATTTAAAAACTGACATAACCGCATCGTGGTCCGACCAGGAGGAGTGTTGTGAGTTCATTTTCCCCTTCACCGTTGATGTCTGATGAACTCCCTCTGCAGGTGAAGAGAGGTAGTGAAATTGATTGGGTTGGGAAGAACCTGTCATCTGAACAGGTGGAGCCTGATTGGACACCTGGAATCACTGAGTGGATATAAGGCAGCTGACGCCCTACAGGGGTGCTGGTGATCCTTTCTGCTCTGAGCTCTTGCAAACCAGTTCAGTACCTGTCTTCTGAAAGCTAAGTATTTGCTCTCTTATTTTTCCATGAGATATTGTCTGTTTACTTAGTGTTTGTGTTCTGCCTGCCCTTGTTGGTACAGGCTGAACTCCATTTTTGTCTTTGGTCAAGTTGATCTTTTGCTCAGTCTTCAGAATATACCTGAGTGCTGATATAGTGTTTTTGAAGTCTAGTGACTTCAGGGCCTTTTTTCTATCAGACGTGTTGGACATTATTTTGGCAGTATTTTTGCGGATTGCAGCCAGCATCTTTTCTGTCCTTACCTATTTAGTTAGTTGGGCCCCATCGTTTGCTCAACCTGTCTTTCTGTCTGTGTTTGTGTTTTCATCTGCTTTTCACCGACAATATATGTTGGGGGCTGTCTATTGCTTTGGGGTCTGCTCTGGTGCAGTTTAGATTTCCCCTTTCTTTCTTTAGGCTTATTTAGTTCTCCGGCTGTGAACGAGGGGTCTAGGGCACCGTAGGAACCCCCCACGGCTACTGTTAGTTGTGTGAATAGGATCAGGGGTCTGCAATCCGATAGCTACCAACCTCTCCGGTTTTCTGGACTTAGCTTGTATTTTTGTTTTTTCCTCCTTCGGTGACTCATTCATAACAGAGGAGGGTATGTGGCGCGTATAAAGAGCCGTTGGGAGTCAGGTAGCTGTGGTCAAATGAAGGTCGATTCTAGAATACGTTTTGTGTGCTGGAGAGTAGTAAGTATAACCCCTTGAAGTCCCATTATGTTCCCTCCAAAGATCTGCTAAGTGATTCTCCTTCATGAGACTAAGGATTTTCTTCCTCTCTATTTTAGCAATATCAGAGCGTTTTGCAGCGCTACTATCTAGGGAAGGATTAATAGTAAAATTAAAATCGCCACACCATATCAGATGATTAAATGAGAACGTATTGAGTTTGGCTAGGATTAATTTGAAGACCGAGAATTGGGCCGAGGCCGGGAGATAACTATTGAAAATACAGATATTTTGTCCCTATAACGTTTCTGGAATAATACAAAATCTACCCTCATGATCTGTGTAGGTGTTTACCGGCTGTAAGGGAAAGCTATTTTAAGGAAGACCGCTACACCTCTTGTCTTATGATCCCAGGCCGACACAAAAACACGAATAGGCAGAGTCAAAGCATTTTGGGCATTAAGAGCTGGAGAAATGAGTCTCCTTGAGACAAATAATATCCGGGCTGTGCTTTTGGTTATCCAGGAAGGCCTTTTTGTGTTTTAAAGGGGAATTGAAGCCCCTTACATTATGTGATAGGACCCTACACATGTTTGGCTAGGTTTTGGGATGCCAAAAAATTAGATTTCCCGACCACTCGCCCCGTATGAATGGGAGCAGGAATTCGAATCAGTAACCCTGTAGAGATCTCGGAACCAAAAAGAACAGCAAATATAAGCAATCCTATGTGGAGACAAAAGGAAAAAACAGGAGGGAAGGGAGACAGACACCAATCAAACAGTAAACAGGTCCAATTCGCATAGTGATCTGGTGTCCCTTAATATCAAATGTAAACTAAAAATCACCAAATTTGGGCAACATGTAATATCCCCACAGGCAAAGCCCCTGCTTATGTTAAAATTCTGTAACAGTCAGGACCATCTCATGCAACCAAGGCAGTCTCAATTGCATTAAGCAAACACTTTTGTAAAATAGATCAAACCAGCTGGAACAGATAAGAATCAGTCATAACAGGGAGGTGCCAACTGTTCCATCAAGACCTGCTCGGCCCACCTGAGGTCCCCTGGCATAAAGAGAAAAAGTTCATACCCCAGCTTGGGAATGTGTAGAGTGAAGCTAATCAAGTGATATTCGATTGCTGGCGGCCCGATCTAAGGACCTCTGTCCACTCCCTCGCAGGCCTTGGGTGTCGGGGTGGTAGTTGTTGGGGGCATCCATTTCTGGTATGCCTGCTTGATTCAGTGCCAGTTTACCTTCCTGTAGCGACCTGCAAATGTAGATTTTGTTATGCGCTGAGAGGGACAGGGCGAAGGGGAATCCCCATCGATATTTAATCTGGGCTGCTTGTAAGGCGGCGGTTATCGGTCTTAGATTTCTCCTCCTTGTCAGAGAGGCAGGTGCTATGTCTGCAAAAACTTGTACCAAGCACGGGAGATCAGGCAGTGTATGAAAGCCTCTTGCCGCCGATTGTATTAAACACGGGCTTCTTCATGAAGCAGTTTAAGGATGGGTTTTTGTCTGAGCGTGGTTTCCCCACAGCTCTATGAATTCTAGTGATGTGCAGCAGAGCTGGTTCTGTTTGTGGGAGCAGAGCAGAAAATAGTGTGGTGGCTGAATCTTTAAGGGCTGTGATTTCCTCAGGGAGGCCCCGGATGCGTAGATTTCCCCTTCAGGATCTGTTTTCAATATCCTCACATTTCAATTCCAGTTCAGTGATATGCTCCAATGTGGTGTTGCAAGATGTTATTTAAAGGGATTCTGTGTTTTCAAGAATCGTGTCCCAAGGCGCAGTTTACTGCAAAAAAACCCCAAACTTCTACTTACTCACGCTGTTTTCGATGATGCCCGTTGTTGGCTGCAGCACTGATGTCAAATTGACAGCACTGCAGCCAATCACTGAGCCGAGTTTCTCTTGTTAACTGGGGTAGAGCCACTGAATTAAATTTTTAGCTGCACTGTCAACATTGCAGCAAATATCAGGTTGCGGAAAATCGACGTTAGTTCCTGTGAAAGTAAGAGCGCAGTCAGATGGCCATGTAACACGGATGACAATTGCATGGCAATGCTCGGGCTGCCCGCCAGGTCTCCTAACCCGAGCGTGACAATATGTATTTCTATGCAGCATCCACGGGTCAGGAGAGCCGCCTGCCAGTCCATTCTTTGCGATCAGATCGTCGTCCATACCATCGTATGACTGCATCCTAAAGCATATCTTGTATGGTTTTTTGTTTTTTTTATAAATAAATTGCACCGTGGGATATTTTTTTTTTTTTTTTTTTTTTAATGGAAAACCTCTTTAATGACATATTGAGATTTTGACTAAACCTCACAGGGTAATTTCTGGAATTTCTATGGAATAATGTGCATCTATGATACGTTTTGCTAGTGGTCATGCTCCTACTCCAGGCCCTTAGTCTGCTTTCTGGAATTGTGAGACAAAGGGCAAAAATATCCACCAACAAATAATTAACTAAAGTTAATGTACAGTGGGTATGGAAAGTATTCAGACCTCTTTAAATGTTTCACTCTTTGTTTCATTGCAGCCATTTGGGAAATTCAAAAAAGTTCATTTTTTTTCTCATTAATGTACACTCTGCACCCCATCTTGACTGAAAAAAAGAAACAGAAATGTAGACCTTTTTGCAAATTTATTAGAAAAGAGAAACTGAAAAACTGAAATATGACATGGTCATAAGTATTCAGACCCTTTGCTCAGTATTGAGTAGAAGCAATCTTTTGAGCTAGTAAAGCTATGAGTCTTCTTGAGAATGATGCAACAAGTTGTTCACACCTGGATTTGGGGATCCTCTGCCATTCTTCCTTGCAGATCCTCTCCAGTTCCGTCAGATTGGATGGTGAATGTTGGTGGACAGCCATTTTCAGGTGTCTCCAGAGATGCTCAATTGGGTTTAGGTCAGGGCTTGGCTGGGCCAGTCAAGAATGGTCACAGATTTGTTCTGGAGCCACTCCTTTGTTATTTTAGCTGTGTGCTTAGGGTCGTTGTCTTGTTGGAAGATGAACCTTCCATCAAGTCTGAGGTCCAGAGCACTCTGGAAGAGGTTTTCATCCAGGATATCTCTGTACTTGACCGAATTCAAGGTTCTTTCAATTGCAACCAGTCATCCTGTCCCTGCAGCTGAAATACACCCCCATAGCATGATGCTGCCACCACCACGTTTCATTGTTGGGATTCTATTGGGCAGGTGATGAGCAGTTCCTGGTTTTCTCCACACATACCGCTTATAATTATCACCAAAAAGTTCTATCTTCGTCTCCTCAAACCAGAGAATCTTATTTCTCATATTCTGGGAGTCCTTCATGTGTTTTTTAGCAAACTCTATGCAGGCTTTCATATGTCTGGCACTGAGGAGAGACTTCCGTCGGGCCATTCTGCCATAAAGGCCCGACTGGTGGAGGGCTGCAGTGTTAGTTGACTTTGTGGAACTTTCTCCCACCTCCCTACTGCATCTGTGGAGCTCAGCCACAGTGATCTTGGATTCTTCCTTACCTTTCTCATCAAGGCTCTTCTCCCACGATTGCTCAGTTTAGCTAGACGGGCAGGTCTATTAAGACTTCTGGTGGTCCCAAACTTCTTCCATTTAAGGATTATGGAGGCTACTGTGCTCTTAGGGTATGTTCCCACGGTCAGTAAACGCTGCGGGTTGGACGCTGCGTACAGCCGCAGCGTCTAACCCGCAGTGGCCAGATGCTACAGCATAGTGGATATGGGATTTCATGAAATCCCATGTCCACTATGCGGGCAGGGACGCCTCCGGCTTCCCTGCGTAAACGGACATGCAGCTCTGCAGCTCATCTTTCCAGACCGCAGCATGTCTATTTATCTTTCGGAGACCCTCAGTCTCCGCAATATAAATATCACCGTCCAATGTAAAGGATCATGCAGAATCACCAGTGTTCAAAAGCCAGCAGCGCTTTGGATGGAGCGAACATATGCTGCGTCCAAAGCGCTGCCGGTTTCTGGCCGTGGGACCATACCCTTAGGAACCTTGAGTACTGCAGAAATTCTTTTGTAACCTTGGTCAGATCTGTGCCTTGCCACAATTCTGTCTCTGAGCTCCTTGGCCAGTTCCTTTGACCTCATGATTCTCATTTGGTCTGACATGCACTGTGAGCTGTGAGGTCTTATATAGACAGGTGTGTGCCTTTACAAATCAAGTCCTATCAGTTTAATTAAACACAGCTGAACTCCAATGAAGGAGTAGGACCATCTCAAGGAGGATGACAAGGAAATGGACAGCATGTGACTTAAATATAAGTGTCTTAGCAAAGGGTCTGAATACTTATTACCATGTGATATTTTAGTTTTTCTTTTTTAATTAATTTGCAAAAAATTCTACATTTCTGTTTTATTCAGTCAAGATGCGGTGCAGAGTGTACATTAATGAGAAAAAATGAACTTTTTTGAATTTACCAAATGGCTGCAAAGAAACAAAGTGAAAAATTTAAAGGGGTCTGAATACTTTCCGTACCCACTGTAGGTTTTTCATTACAACTGGAAATCTATCCTATGCCCTCTCTGGCCTCTTGCCATTCATTTGCTTTGTTGGCTTGGTTCATTGAAATATCGCAGGACTGCAGAAATGAGTGTCGTGCACAATGCATACATCGGCACAAACTGCTTCAGTGTCAATAGTTATAAATAATTGCTTGTTTCTACCTATGATTATTTTGTTTAACTTGAAGGGGGTTTTCCAACTAACAGCTCTTGGGCAGGTGCATATGCAAAAGAGCGTATACGGACACACAGGCAGTGAAATGTTTTCATTACAGAAACCAGGAGCTGTGATCCCGTGCTGTCCTGTCTGTATCCTCTTTTCCTTCCTCCCCTGCCCAGGAGCTGTGGTGTAATCAGACCATGCCCTTGCACAGTCAGACACGGCCATAGCACAGTGGGGCACATTTAGATTGTCTCAGCACAGGAACATTTTATTTAAACATATCCAATTCTTCTTATTCCAAGATTTATTGATTCAGACGTACTTTGTTCTTGGGAACACCCCTTCAAGTGTTTTTAGAAAGTGATGATCTAATGCTAGGATATGCCAATATTTTTTGATTGGTGGGGATTTTTACTAATCCTGAATCTGAAGGGGCTGTAGTGCTGGTGTAGTGCTTTGTTCTTCTCATGGTATTTCCCTGCACAGCAGCAGGTTCATTCATGTAAAGTAACCTCTGATGAGACTTTCGGCTCGTGTGTAAGGCCTCTTTCACACTTCAGTCTTTTGTTTCAGTCACAATCCGTCGTTTTGTGAAAAAAAAAAAACAGATCCAGCAAATTTGCCCGCTGGATCCGTTTTTTTTCCTCATATACTTGTATTAGCTACGGATTAAATTCTTTGTCCGTCGGCCAGACAAAGTAATGTTTTTGTGTACGTCGAAAAGTCGGACAGCGACGGATCCAGCGCCGTCCGTCATTGGCTATAATGGAAGCCTATGGGCGACGGATCCGTCGCTGTCCGTTAAAAGACGGAATCCGTCTCTGGATTCCGTTTTTTCAAACTGAGCATGCCCGGAATAATTTCTATTCCTTTAATTTAACCCCCACAACCATTCTGGCATATAAAAATCTCTCTCTCTCCCTCTAGAATTCTGTTCCTTTAAAATTCCTACAACTGCTGCTTTGACAGATCTGTCAAAAAAACGGATCCGGTGCATCAGTTTTTTACAATCTGCACAGGATCCGTTTTTCCAGCACTTTGACGGATTGTGACTGATTCTAAAAGACTGTAGTGTGAAAGAGGCCTAATGAGATCACAGACGTTCGCGTTGTGGCTGCAGGAGCCATGGCTCTCTATGTATATCACACTCGGCCTGCATTTAAAATCTATGCTATGTCAATGGGGTTCTGGCCACTAAGACCATACTAATTGACAGGACTGCATGATTGCTTCTCGTTTCTATTTTCTAATAGTTGTGGTCTTGGCTGGCAGGTGACCCGAGTTCCCCTATTCTCAGTAGCGGTATGTTCACGTGACGGCTTATTTAGGGATGTTCACTAAGTAACTCTCCTTAAAAAAAGCTCAATAAATGTTAAAAAGACATGCATTTACCATATTTTGTGGTTTATAAGACGCACCCCAAATTTTGAGGGCAAAAAACCTTTTTTTTAATAAAATGGTGGTGCTTCTTATAATCCATGCATCTTATTGCTTACTTGGGGTGGTGACTGCGGTGAAGTGGGGTCCCAGGGTCACTGCTGGCGGAGGCAGGAGTGGGGCGATGTTGCAGACCCCAGACTGGGAGAAAGGGGTGTTCGGATGTGCGACGCTGCGGGTGTTCGGTGGTGCGGGGGCTCCACCGACATTTTGTGAAAGCCCGGAGCAGCCATTTTCCCGGAGTCCACTACATAGTTAACCAAGGAAGTGCGGAGGGCTCCCGGCTTTCACAAAATGTCGTCGGAGCCCCCCACAAGACCAAACACCTGCAGCGTCACACATCCGAACACCCCCTCATCCCAGCTTGAGGCCTGCAGCACCGCTCCACTCTTGCCTTCTCCACCAGCTATCCTGGGACCCTGCTGCATTGCGGCCGGTAAGGTATATCCGCAATATAAGTTGCACCCCCATTTTCCCACCAAATTTTGGGGGAAAAAGTGCGTCTTATAATCTGAAAAATATGGTATGTGGAGCTTCTTTTAGCCTCTTTACATTTCCAAATGCACAAAGTGGTTAAACGAAGTGATCTGAGTATTCTTCATACCGATTTGAGTTTTGTAGGATGGATTACTTCTTATGTGTTTGTCAGGGTACAAACTGTAGATTATTTGCTTCTTCTGGTTTTCAGGAGGGGAAGAATAATGATAAGTTTTACACTCATCCACGAGATCCGAAGGCACTGACTGCTTACCTTTTTGCCCACAATCATTTATTCTACATGCTGGAACTGGGTACCGGTCTTCTGTTGCTGCTTCTTTCCCTGTGCGAGGCGCCAGCTGTCCCTTTTCTTCGCCTCGATATATATGTATGTATGAAGTCTTTGAAAATCTGTTGTAGAGACTGCTTAAATTGAATCTATATAAAATATATAGACTCTATATAATATGTAGAATAAATGTTTGTATCCATAGAGAGATATATCTAACTACAGTTGTGTGAAAGTGTTTGCACCCTTCCTGATTTCCTATTCTTTTGCATGTTTGTCATGTGCACTTAAACACTTAAATATTTCAGATAACCAAAAAAATGTAAATATTAGATAAAGATAACACAAGTAAACACAAAATGCAGTTTTTAAATTATGGTCTTGATTATTAAGGGAAAAGAAATCCAAACCTACAATGCCTGTGTGAAAAAGTGATTGTCCCCTAAACCTGGTTGGGCCACCTTTAACAAGAACAACTGTAATCAAACGTTTGATAACTGGCAATGAGTCTTTTACTACACTCTGGAGAAATTATGACCTACTCATCTTCGCAGAATTTTTGTATTTCAGCCACATTGGAGGGTTTCTAAGCATGAGCCGCCTTTTTAAGGTCATTCCACATCATCTCAATCAGATTAAGATCAGGACTTTTACTAGGCCACTCTAAAGGTTTAATTTAGTTTTTCTTAAGCCATCCAGAGGTGGGCTTGCTGGTGTGTTTTGGATCATTGCACTGCTGCATAGCCCAAATGCGCTTCAGCTTGAGGTCACGAACAGATGGCCGGACATTCTCCTTCTGGATTTTTTCTAGACAGGAGAATTCATAGTTCCATTTACCACAGCAAGTCTTCCAGGTCATGAAGCAGCAAAACAGCCCCAGACTATCACACTACCACCACCATATTTTACTGTTGGTATGATGTTCCTGAAATGCTGTGTGACTTCTATGCCAGATGTAATGGGCCATACGCCTTTCAAAAATTTTAACTTTTGTTTTGTCAGTCCACAGAGTGTTCTCCCAAAAGTCTTGGGGATCATGAAGGTTTTCTGGCAAAACCTTTATGTTCTTATTGCTCAGCAGTGGTTTTTGTGCAGGCCATTTTTGCCTTGTCTCTTTCTTATGGTGGAGTCATGAACACTGACTTTAACTGACGCAAGTGAGGCCTGCAGTTCTTTAGATGTTGTTGTGGGTCTTTTGTGACTTCTTCGTGGAGTCATCGTTGCACTCGAGGTAATTTTGGTTGAACGGCTACTACTGGGAAAGTTCAGCACTGTTCTAGGTTTTCACCATTTGTGGTTAATGGCTCTCACTGTGGTTCGCTGGAGTCCCAAAGCTTTAGAAATGACTTTATAACCTTTTCCAGACTGATCAATCGCAATTACTTTGTTTCTCAATTGTTCCAGAATTTTGATTGTGGCATGATGTCTAGCTTTTGTGGATCTTTTGGTGTATTTCAGTTTGTCAGGCAGGTCCTATTTAAGTGATTTCTTGATTGAGAACAGGTGTCGCAGTAATCAGGCCTGCCTGTGGCTAGGGAATTTGAACTCAACTACCCAAAGATTTTGTAAACCACAGTTAATTTATGTTTTAAGAGGGGAGCAATCACTTTTCCACACACGGCCCTGTAGGTTTGGATTTCTTTTTCCCTTAAGAATAATAATAATAATAATAATAATAATAATAATAATAATAATAAAAACTGCATTTTTTTATTATCTTTGTCTAATGTCTAATATTTACATTTTGTTTGGTTAGCTGAAAAATGTAACTATGACAAACATGCAAAAGAATAGGAAATCAGGAAAGGGGCAAACACTTTTTCACACAACTGTGTATACACTGTACCTGTGCCTCTCAGTTTCCTTATTTTTTTTTTCTTTAATTGCAATATTCAAGGTTCATGCCACGCTGGAATTGCTGACCCTGGCGCTGGTTGTTTTTGAACTTGGCATAAAGATGAGATGGCTCGGTTGTCGGACATTTCTGAGACATCGCAGGACCATGTTAAAGGTTAGTCATCTATCAGTCTTTACATAGTTGCCTTGCATCGTTTTTCTGTTCCCTTTAAAAAAAAATTTTTTGTATTAAAGGGGATTTCCACCTTCAGGGGCAATTTTTTTTTTTCTTTCAAATGCATGTTCTTAAGGCTGAAGAGAAACGTATTTTTGCGACTGGGTTTCATTAAAAATTTTCGGATTTTTGCTATGATAGGCTCTTTGTTTAGTTCAATTTCAACTTTTGATGTGGTCTGTACTTATAAATCAGCTGAGAGAAGCTCAGAAAACAACAAAGCAGTTAGTGTAAGGGGAGAGTCTATCAGAATGAGCTCAATGATGGATTCTCAGTTAATCCATTCTGTAGCTAGCAATAGACAGTACAACTCAGAGTCTTTATAAGGCAAATGGTGTAAAATTGTTACAGCACTACTCAGCATATTTTCTTTTTTCTGTTAGTTTTTTTTCAGTCCTGGAGTGATACTTGTAATGTTAGGTCCCTGCCTATAGTCAGATACTCAACCTCTGGCGTCTTCACCTTTTTTTGGCGTGGCTCCTGACCGGCCAGAAGTTACGTCACAAGCTCTCAATGCATGTCTGTGAGAGTCAGACCGTGACCCTCCACAGATTTGCATTGAATAGTGACTTCCTGCTTGCTCCGTGGAACACTGGAGCAATCCTGCATGTCACAAACTGCCGGAGACCCAAGGGAGCGGCAGCGGTAGAAGGTGAAGACGGCTGCGGGTAAGTATATGTCTACTGTATGGGCTGGGGACCTTAAATTAGAAGCACCACACCAGTGATGAAATACAAAGAATTGTTGGAGTGGTACTTTAATTAAACCCAATGATTTTTTTTTAACTCCAAATACATGCATTTATGCAAAAAAAATAAAAAAAAGTCCCCAAAGGTGGAAGTATGAAATTGTCAATAAAAAATATTTAAATACAAAGAGCAAAGATCTATTCCAACATACTCCACCCACCCGTCCTGTCGTGCAATATTATTTTGCTAAGGTGAACACATGGAAGTCGTCTCTGTCCTTTGTGTGCAACAAGATAACTACATAAGATGTTAGAGAATACCATGGGTTTATAGCATGTAGAGGACATAAAAATCTCCTACATAAACACATATAGTACCAATTGTTCCCCTCACCCATGACAGCACCTGAGAGAGTGGGAGCTTCCGCTATGACTGGACAGGAAGCCAAGAATACAAAATAAAAAGGCAACTCCCACTTCTTTCTTCAGTGTAGTTTCTTGTCCTTTGGATGTCTAGCCTAGGGCCTGGTGTCTGCCTGAGACCTTGTGTTTCAGTAGTCCTGCGGCCTTGTGATTTTCGCATGTCTTGCAGCCTGATATTTTCTCGTTTGGTCTGCAACCTGGCATTTGGCTTGCGGCCTGGCGTTTCTCATTTAGGTGATGTGGCTTAGTTGGTTAAAGCACCTGTCTTGCCAACAGAACCTGTGTTTGAACCCCAATAGTATCTGGTCTTGTATGTTGGGCCAGCTTCCTTGTGTCTTTCCTCATGTCTCAGGTTTGCCAATCCTCCTCAAGTCTGGTGTTTTGCCTGCCACTTCAAGTCCGGCCTTATGTCTCATATTTGGCATACCACCTAATTTCTCGTATTTGACCTGGCTGAATATTTTCTGGCAACTTCGTAGTTGCCACCTCAAGACTAGGGTTTTCTTCGGCTGCTTCTGCCTCATGGTGTGGCTTGATGGGGCCTTTGGTGGAGTATGACTTTCAGTGGTATGTACAACTTTGGGGGCCGTGGTTTTTGCTTGATTAGCCAGTCATCTTGGGGTTTGCATCTGTTTTCGCTACTGTTTCAAACATTCACTACCCTTTACTAGCAGTACTGCTGATATTGGTAAGAATAGTTTCCAGATGATACCTTCAGTCTGTGGTGATTCTATTAAACAACAAGGAGGGGCCTTAATAAAATACAGTCCTGAGGGGAGCTGAAGAGTCCAACAGATTTCCAGTCACTTCCTCATACCAGCATACTGAACTGGTCCAAACTGAACATCTATGTCCCATTTTGTCCTCTTGGTAGGTGGTGTAAATGGTTGTGCTAATCATAATGAAACAATTGTAAGCCCAGTGTGGGAAGTCTCAAAATAGGCTGGTCGACATTTAATTTGGCAAAATATCTACGTCCCTGTAATCCATCTACTTTGATTTGGTCATGGTTGTGATAAGCCAAATGGAATAATTGTAAGATCAGTTAATCTTTAGGGTCTGGAGTCATAATTTGTACTGGTTGGCATTTAAGTTGGTTAATCATTTAGATTTCAGGTTATCCTTCTAGTGGGATTTGTAGCTTAGGCATGGCTCAGCTGAACAAAATCAGTGTAAGTCCTGTTGATCCTCTGGTGTCATAATATGGACTGCTCAGCATTTAAGTTGATAAACATCTACATTTCTGTCTACCCTCCTAGTTGGAGATGAAAGATGGATATGGCTTTGCTAAGCTGAATAAAACTACTGTAAGTCCAGTTAAGGCTCCTAGTTGGAGTCACAAGATGGTCTTGTGGACGCTAAGTGATTAAACTCTCAATGCCCAATCTACCCTACTGGTGAACTTGATTGTGCCAAGTCGAGCGGCACTATACCGATCTGCCCTCCTAATGGAAATGTAAGTTGGACTCGTCAAGGGAAGTGTGCTGATAGAATCAGGTGAGGGTATATATATATACACAAGTCAATCACACATAATTCATTTACTGGTGTGGTATGAGAGGCTTCATTTGCTGAAGTGGTGGATTAAGCCGATGACGCATAGGATGTGGTCCGGAAGTAAATAAAGATGTGCCCCTTAGTGTACATGAACGCTGAAGTGTCTGGTGGTAGACACCAGTAGCGTTCCATTTGCACAACAGCAAGAGAAATTGATTCACAATCGGTGTTGCTTCCTAACTGGACAGGTTGAATTCACAGAAGATTGACTTGTGATTGACTTGAAGTTACATTGTGTTGTTTATGTGTTCCCTTTATTTTTTTGAGCAGTGTGTTATTAGCATCCATTTAAGTTGTGGAATTGATGCCATTATAGAATTGATCTTATTCTCTATCATACCTAAATGAATGTTTGATCGTGTGTCTTTTTTTAAATTGAATAGCTCAGACTTCTTTTTTGCCTGTACTAGTTGTATACGCTCTTAGTACTTGGCTTGGATGCAGTAACCAGAAATTCTCGAAGATGAAAATCTCAAACCACAGTTGTTCATTGTGGCTTAAATGCATTTTTTGAGAGTACTTCACGTTACATCCTAAGGGGCACGCCAAAAAAGAGAGAGTGGTGAAGTTGGGTAAATATTACATTTTTCTTCTGGTTTCTGTAACCCCTTTGGCATTCTGGGAAGCTCAATCTACACTAGATTGCATGGGGTTGCGTATATTTTCAACCACTAGGTGATAATTGACACTAGAAGTGTTTCTTAAGCCCCCATCACACATAGCGATCTCGCTAGCGAGATCGCTGTGTGTGACATCTATCAGCGACCGGCCCCCCTGCCGGGTATCGCTGATCATTCTTTAAAGCTCTGGACATTTTTTTGGTCGCTGGTCTCCCGCTGGCCAGCACGCATCGCTGCGTGTGACAGGCAGGAGACCAGCGATCCGGTGCTGGTATCTAAGGTAAATACAGGGTCTCTAAGCGGCGTGCAGCGCTTAGAAACCCGATGTGTACCTTAGTTACCAGCGAGTTGGTGCAGGGAGCTGGTAACCAAGGTACACATCGGGTTTCTAAGTGCTGCGCGCCACTTAGAAACCCGATGTGTACCTTAGTTACCAGAGCGCTGGTGCAGGGAGCTGGTAACCAAGGTACACATCGGGTTTCTAAGTGCCGCGCGCTGCTTAGAAACCCGATGTGTTCCTTGGTTACCAGCTCCCTGCACCAGCGCTCTGGTAACCAAGGTATACATCGGGTTTCTAAGTGCTGCGCGCCACTTAGAAACCCGATGTGTACCTTAGTTAGCAGCATGCTGATGCAGGGAGCTGGTAGCCAAGGTACACATCGGGTCTCTAAGTGCCGCGCGCTGCTTAGAAACCGGATGTGTTCCTTGGTTACCAGCTCCCTGCACCAGCGCTCTGGTAACTAAGGTACACAGTGGGTAACTAAGCGACGTGCGTCGCTTGTTACCCCCGTGTCGCTGGTGCTGATCGCTGGTGAAGCTGCCTGTTTGGCAGCTCACCAGCGATCTTGTAGCGACACACCAGCGATCCTGACAAGGTCATATCGTTGTCGGGATCGCTGGTGCATCGCTATGTGTGACGGGGCCCTTACAGTCCAGATTCCAGATCTTGGCCATACACATAGGTGAAGTCTGTAAATATAGACCCTCTCTGAGGGAGGAGAAAAAAGTTGTTGTAACCAGTAAAATAATTCCTTGTTTACTCTTTGTGCTTTTTTTCTGTCTCGAAAGAGACATTATTTTGAAGAAATTATATCAAACACTTTCGCAATCTTCCTTCCTTAAGCACTATCTGTTGAACTAGGAAATTCTTGGGATCTTCCTTTAGGTGTAAGATCGTACAGGGGTGCTCCCTCCCTATCAGAGGATTCCTTGGTCATCCTCTCTTAGGTGCTCTCATGAGTGAGGGGAAAAATGTTACTTACCGGTAATTTGATTTTCCTGAAACCCATGACAGCATCCCTATTTATTCCTTCTCTGTGGCTTATGGTTGGTGGTGGTTCTCAATCTTCTCTTCTCACAATGAAGAATGGAATTGAGTGAATGTATAAATAATAACAAGAATAATGATTATAATTTGGGTGACTCCTACTTGACTTCTTGGAAACCATATTGAAAGAGGAAGTGGGAGTTCCTTTTTACTTTGTGCTCTTGACTTCCTGTCCACTGATAGGGGCGGATCCCACTTTCAAGCGCTGTCATGGGTTTCAAGAAAATCAAATTACCAGTAAGAAATTATAATTTTCTTAATGCTCTTTATTTATGCGCCTCTTGAAATGCCGACTGCTTGGCTTTCTGCTTTAGTTCAGTAACGTAGGGTGCTGTGGAATGGAGTCCGTGTGAGGCAAGCAGCTTTCTAGCTTGGTCCAGAATTTTTGACGTGCCTAGTTTACAGTATTTATTAGAAGATTAATCATGTAACTTTAATACCACCCTAAATACCACATAGAACCACGTACTCTAAACCCCTGAGACCCTCACGATGAAGGTGCTTTTCCAGGATAACCATTGATGGGTCACGTCAAGTTTTCTGGCCCATTCACAATGCTGATCAGTAGGGCCCCCTGCTAATCACATTAATGATTTCTTCTTAGATTGCAAAACTCCCATAAATGTAATCTTTTTTGATGGAAGCATCAATTGAAGACCGCCTTCTCAATTTGTTATTGCGCCTTAGGGCTCATACTCACTTGCGAGAGACTCGCACGAAAACCTGGCAGTGCCGCTGGCACTGGGACCGGAGCGTGCGGATACATGTATTTCTATGCAGCCGCACACTCTGGTCCAAGTGCCAGCGGCACTGCCAGGTTTTCATGCGAGAGAATCGTGCGAGTCTCTCACAAGTGAGTATGAGCCCTTATTTTTAAATACACACACAAAAAAATCCCAAAATGTGATTAGGGAAATTTTATTTACAAAATTGCACCTGAACTCTGCTACAATATTTTTATTGCTTAATTTTTTATGTGACGTGCACCGCAATCAAGTGTTTTTGCCGCTCTGCACTTTACTAGACACTTTTATAAAAAAAGAAAAGGAGACGTGAAATTGTGGATTTGTAAAATGTATTAATATTGTGCAGCATGATTTTAGCTTAAAAAAAATGACATGCTTTCCTGTGTTTTAAGCCAACTGTTCCAAGTAATTTATGCAAACTTAGATCAGCAAGCACTGCGGTATGTCTTCTACTCGTCTAGCTTTATGAAGTCGCTTAGTAACGCTGTCCTTTTATTCTTACGTCTCTGCAGAGTGCAGTTTTGTTGGTTCAGTTTGTGGAAGCTATAGTGGTGCTAATTCGGCAGACGTCCCATGTGCGCATTACAAGAGCATTGCGACCTATTTTTTTAGTCGACTGCAGATATTGTGGGGCTGTCCGGAGGTAAGAATTATTTGTAAGTGTTTTCAGTATACTAAAAAATATTTAATATTCATATAAAAATACCTACCAAAGTAACTAAATGGATGACTCCTACTGCTAGCTAAACTTGTCTTCACATAAACTAAGGAGAGATGGAAGAAAGTGGCGGCAGGATCACATGTATGGGGTTTGTATGTTATCTGTTATCATAGTCTCAGGTGTCGGCTGAGCTGATAAATTAAATCAGTTGTTACAGATGGTGAAAATTGCCTTTAACAATGGGTATAAAGGAATCTATCACTTTTGTATGTACCATGGTCTGCATTTTGCTCCCAAATTTCTGTCACATTTTATGCTGTGCAATTTCGAAAATCGAAATCTTGTTTGGTCACTTATGGAATGCTATGGCTTGTGCAAATACCAAGGATAGCTCAACGTAAGGAGGTTTTTCTATTAAAGCAAGTTATTCCCTACTGATTGGCGTGGAGTCCACCTGCCTGCTCTTACCACAACCGAGCAGCAGAATAGGGCAGTTTTATCCCAGTTAGAAAGGAGCGCATACTCAATCACCCCTCCATTCATTCATTCCCTGTAAACACTTCGCTTGGCTGTTCATCCTCATAGCCTACAGATCGATTCATTCTCTAACACGAACACTGCCGCTCTTTATTAAAATGGAATAGAAGTGGCCTGTACGGTCGTTCGTTGGGGGTACCTGCACTGAGACCCTCAATGAATTAGAGATCACCTATCCTATGGATGGCTTTTTTTTTTTTTTACTGTCCAGAACAGCTCATTGTAAAAGGATTTTCCTGGAATAAAAGGTATTGCTTATTCTTAGGGTAAGTGATATGTTACTGATCACTGGGGTCAAGGTGCTGTGACCCCCCCATGAGAGCAGTACTCTGAAAAGACAGACAGCTGTGCAGAAAGTATCACTTTAAGATCCCTGTGGGTCTGATCTCTGTAACCTGCACCAATTCTGAGAATGACGGGTAGTCTGTGTACTGCTGCACCCCCTTGTAATATTTCCCTTCGTATTGGCAATGAAGTGAATCCCCTGAGTAGCCAAGTGAAGTGGAACAACAGTGAAGGAGATGCAGTGCCACTCCAGTGCTGTGTCTTGGTCATTCTCAAGATGAGTGGGGGACCTTAAAGGTAGGACCCCTGCTAATAATATAGTGATGGGAAATCTTAGAATATCGCTATCACTAAACGTGGCTTAATTTGTTTAGCCTGACACATACTATACATTATGTACATTAGGTGCGAGATATACTATGTTCTTGTTTTTGTGGAGTGTTGGTAGATACTATTTTATTACTGTGTGTTCTCTTTAATCCGTAAAAACTGAGAATTAAGACTGTGCTTTTACTCTACAGGAACCTGCGTCAGATTTTCCAGTCTCTGCCGCCTTTTATAGATATCCTGCTCCTTCTCTTATTCTTCATGGTTATTTTTGCCATCTTGGGTATGTTCTTCCAATGAAAATGTATATGCACACTTCTAATTCGTAATAAAAGGGCATCCTCAAGTTTGAAAGTTACCGATATGATAGAGGGTAACTTCCCAGTCGTTGGGGATATGACTTTTGAGATCGCCATTGATCCTTCTATCCATTACTCTTAAAGGGAACATGTCCCCTCCCAGGCGTTTTTAAGTAAAAGAGCCACTTTGTGCAGCACTAATGCTGGATTCTGTCAAGGTGGCTCTTTTATTTAGCGTTCCTTCCACCTCCGAAATAAGCGTTTTTAAAATTGGTCACACATACCAGAATTTTGACCTGGGGGGGGACAGATCTTTCCCTCTAAGACACCAATGCCTCACAGAGATCCCGCCCCGCAGTGTGAATAAATCATAGGCGACTGGGATCTCTGGCAGCGCGTCCACGCAGGCGCGATAGCCAGGCCATGAAGTGATGTGAGAGAATGGGTAGCGCTATCTGCGCATGCCTAAGATAATATATTACAGCGCAGTCGCCAGCATTTGAATTGAACACAGAGGAGGCGGAGCAAAGACATAAGAAGGAAATGAATGATGGATGTGAGGCGTCGGTGTCAGAGGGGGAAAGACCTGCCCCCCGGTCAAAATTCTGGTATGTCTGACTAATTTTAAAAATGCTTATTTTGGCGGTGGAAGGGACGCTAAATAAAAGAGCCACCTTGACAGAATCCAGCATTAGTGCTGCACGAGGTGGCTCTTTTACTTAAAAACGCCTGGGGGGGTGACAGGTTCCCTTTAAGAGCCCCATGTGAATTTACTTTTAATGGGAGTGCTGGAGATTGCCAAGTGCTGCACTCCGCTAATCTTCGCCACTCCCATTAGAATGAGTAGACTGGCTGTACAAATGATTAACCTTCGCTCCATTCATACTCGGCTCTTCAGAGGCCCGGTTCGAAGCATCAGTGGGGACCTCACAGATGGCACCCCCCCCTAGCGATTTGAAACTTATCCCCTGTCCTATGGATAAGGAATAACTTTCCATCTTGAGAATGCCCCTTTACGGGATCAGCCATGCCTCTGAAAACTAGCTATAAATACAACAAGCATTCTCAAAAAAAATGTGAGCCATTGATACACTTAGGCCACGTTTCTAAGGCTGGTTTCACATTAGCGTAGCGCAGCACATTGTGCGCGTCCATGCGCATGTGCCATGGTCTAGCGTTTGCACGCGTTTGTATGCGTTTTCGTGCGCATGGGGTTTTTTGCAGTGTGCGCTGGATGCAACCTGTTGCATTTTTGGTCTGTCCAACCTGTGTCAAAGAAAGCGCATGCGCACGGAATACGCCAAAATAACACATTACAGTCTATGGGAACGCAGGCATGGGCATGGACATGCCCACGTCTGCGTTTAAAATCGCATGCGTTTTAAGAGTTAGCATGGCTAGAAACGCATGCACCTAACGCATGCGCCTAAAAAAAAGCAAACGCATGCAAAACGCATGATGCGTTTCTTGCATGCGTTTCTATTGCGCACGAAGCGCAGCGCTAAAAACCGCTAATGTGAAAGTTGCCTAAGATCAGTATTTGGTGATTTTTTTTTTTACCTCTGTATCTGTAAGTCAAAACCAGGAGTGGGTGATAAATCCAGAAGTGGTGACGTGTTTCTATCATACTTTTCCTCTGATTGTTCCTCACCTGGTTTTGGTTTACAAATACTGAGGTAAAATAGTGACCCAATACTGAACGTATGAGCGTGGCCTCATAGAAAATCTTGTTAGGTAATCGTGAAGATCTATTTTCCATGTTATATAGTGATTTTATTTTGGTATAACATGTCATTAGAATTATGGTGCATTTGCATTATCACACATACTGTATATAATAGAAAAAAAAAACAGTTAACCAGCTCACCAGTTCAAAGGTAATAGTTTGAGTGCAGTGCACAGACAAGACTGTCGAAGTAGATAACAGAACATAAATGGCTAATATAAGTCAAAAGTGATGCACTCCTATGCTGGAGGGATTGTGCACTGAAGGAATATGGAGCAGTAATAAGAGAACTGTAACCTTCGGCACCTAAAATAAGTCTGTAGAGTTACGGTGCCTTGTGAAAGTATTCGGCCCCATGGAACTTTTCAACCTTTTCCCACATATCATGCTTCCAACATAAAGATACCAAATGTAAATTTTTGGTGAAGAATCAACAACAAGTAGGACACAATTGTGAAGCTGAACGAAATTTATTGGTTATTTTAAATTTTTGTGGAAATTCAAAAACTGAAGAGTGGGGCGTGCAATATTATTCGGCCCCTTTAACTTAATACTTTGTTGCGCCACCTTTTGCTGTGATTACAGCTGCAAGTCACTTGGGGTATGTCTCTATCAGTTTTGTACAATGAGAGACTGAAATTCTTGCCCAATCTTCCTTGGCAAACAGCTCGAGCTCAGTGAGGTTTTATGGAGATCGTTTGTGAACAGCAGCTTTCAGCTCTTTCCACAGATTCTCGATTGGATTCAGGTCTGGACTTTGACTTGGCCATTCTAACACCTGGGTACATTTATTTGTGAACCATTCCATTGCAGATTTTGCTTTATGTTTGGGATCATTGTTTTGTTGGAAGACAAATCTCCGTCCCAGTCTCAGGTCTTTTGCAGACTCCAACAGGTTTTCTTCAAGAATGGTCCTGTATTTGGCTCCATCCATCTTCCCATCAATTTTAACCATCTTCCCTGTCCCTGCTGAAGAAAAGCAGGCCCAAACCATTATGCTGCCACCACCATGTTTGACATTGGGATGGTGTGTTCAGGGTGATGAGCTGTGTTGACTTTACGCCAAACATATCGTTTGGCATTGTTGCCAAAAAGTTCGATTTTGGTTTCATCTGACCAGAGTACCTTCTTCCACATGTTTGGTGTGTCTCCCAGGTGGCTTGTTGCAACCTTTAAACAACATTTTGTATGGATATCTTTGAGAAATGGCTTTCTTCTTGCCACTCTTCCATAAAGGCCAGATTTGAGCAGTGTATGACTTATTGTTGTCCTATGGACAGACTGTCCCACCTCAGCTGTAGATCTCTGCAGTTCATCCAGAGTGATCATGGGCCTCTTGGCTAGATCTCTGATCAGTCTTCTCCTTGTTTGAGATGAAAGTTTAGAGGGACGGCTTGCACAGTGCTCCTTGGGATGTTTAAAGTTTTGGAAATCATTTTGTATCCAAATCTGGCTTTAACCTTCTCCACTACAGTATCACGGACCTGCCTGTTGTGTTCCTTGGTGTTCATGATGCTCTCTGTGCTTCAAAGTGAACCCTGAGACTATCACAGAGCAGGTGCATTTATACGGAGACTTGATTACACACAGGTGGATTATATTTATCATCATTAATCATTTAGGACAACACTGGATCATTCAGAGATCCACAATGAACTTCTGAAGTGAGTTTGCTGCACTGAAAGTAAAGGGGCCGAATAATATTGCACGTCCCACTTTTCAGTTTTTGAATTTCCACAAAAATTTAAAATAACCAATAAATTTTGTTCAACTTCACAATTGTGTTCCATTTCTTGTTGATTCTTCACCAAAAATGTACATTTGGTATCTTTATGTTTGAAGCATGATATGTGGGAAAGGGTTGAAACGTTCCAGGGGGCCGAATACTTTCGCAATGCACTGCATGTTGAAAGAAGAATTGCTGTTTTATTCACAGCTGACTATTCAGGAGGCAACAGAACGTATAAATCCAACGTTTCGGCACCATTGCCTTTGTCAAGGATATCGCTATCTTTATCTAGCTATATCTATCTATAAATAACATAAAAAAGGAAAAATTATGATATAATCGTAAATCCGTCATCATAATAAAGAGAGAAACTTTTTATGTTGATATCTATTCCTTTCCTAGGATATGTCATACATGCAACATTTTCATCAAAGAGTGTGGTTGTGAATATTTGAGGCATCTTCAAAGAAATAGGTGTTAGAAGTAAGTAAAAACACATGTTATCACATAGTCTGTGGAATTCATAGGGTCTTGCCAAGGAGAACTAATCATAAAGTTAGGAAGAAGGGGAGGAAGAATTCATAAAGTAACATCTGTGAATGAATGGTTCTTCCGTATTTTTATATAGCGGAGAATTACCCACTGTCACCACTGTGGGGAGACAGTCCAGAGCTACTGTCGTAGAGACGTTTCAGGAAAGGAATAAAGGCCCATATGGGATATATCAAATAATACCAGATGAAAAGAGGAAAAAAAAAATAAGAAAAAAATAGTAAAAAGGGGAAGAAATTAAATAAATGTAAGAGATAATTATAGAAATCAAGGATTAGAAGTCTAGAAATGTCTAAAAAAGGAAAACAAGAAATTTGAGGCAGTATCCGTACATTGTATAAGTATACACATAAGGAAATGAACATAAAAGGAAACCATAGGAAATCCGGTGAGGTGCAAGTGAACCTTTACCTGTGCAAGAGTCGGTTGGCGGGATCCAAGTGATTGTGTACTGCTTGTGGGGTGAGTGCTGTGCTGGGCTGCCATGTTTAAATACCAGTGCGTGAATGCCGTCATATCCGGTCGCATTGTGTGACGTCCACAAGGATGCGGTTTCCGAGAGTGAAAAGACCCAGAAGGAGGAGAGAAGAAATGCGCCTGCACAAAGGCAATCTGAGGTGCCGAATAGGAGAAGAACGTGCGTGCGCATGCGCCGGTCAACGTGACTCGCTGGGTGCTATTGTGTTCATTGCCCTTGCGGTGAAAATAGTGGAGAAACCGGAGACACCAATATATTCACAACCACACTCTTTGATGAAAATGTTGCATGTATGACGGAACGGAATAGATATGAATATGAAAAGCTTTTTTATTATTATAAAGAAAAGCACTGCATTGCAGCATAAAAACTTCATACAGTTTGTGAAACACGGCGGTGGTAGTTTTATGGTTTGGTCGAGTTTTGCTGCATCTGGGCCAGGATGGTGGGCCATCATTGATCGGACAGTGAAGGTTGAATTTTGCCAGCAAATTCTAAAGGAAAATGTCAGGACATCTGTCCATGAGCTGAATCTCAAGAGAAATTATTGTACAAAAGAAGAGCTAAAGGATTTTACCACGTAGTTTCAGAACAACGTAATGTAAAGTGAAAGACTCTGATTAAAGCTATGTCACTTACAGGGCTGCTTGCAGCAGTTTTGATAAAATCCCTGTATTATCTACTGCAGTTCTACAAGTTCTCTGAATGCTGAGCCTTGTATAACCCCGTCCACACCACTAATTTACAACTTTCTGTGTACACTGTGCATAAGCAGAAAGCTGGCAGTCAGTGGTGGGGGCGGAGTTATACCTAGCTCAAGAATATGGAGTACTCCATGGCACCAGGTTTTCTAGTCCTCTAATGTTAATCTCCTGTTGATAAAGCTGTTATTTTATTTATAAAACTGCGGCAAGCAGCCTAGTTAGTGATAAATTGCTGGAATTATGCTGCTCTTGGATGGGGTGGCGGTGACAGATGACAGATTCATTTTAACCCCTTCCCACTGCTGCCAATTTTTTTTTTTTCTTCTAATTTTTCTTTACACATAGGCATGTTTTTTTGTGGGATGAGCTGTACTTTTTAAATGATGCCATTCTTTTTACCACGTAGTGTATACTGGAAAGCGGAAGCAAAATTGCAAGTCTGGTGAAATTGCGCTATTGTTTTTACAGCTCACATTGGGGGCTAAAATGACTTGCAAATGATTCTGTTCATCAGTAAACTTATGGTGACACCAAACTTGTCCAGTTTTTTATTATTATTTTAGTGGTGGGGAAAAAAAAAATCATAATTTTCCAAAAAAAAAAAAATTATAACCATTTTCTGATGCCCGTAACATTTTTATTTTTTGGTCAATAGAGCTGTGTGAGGGCTTATTTTTTTTTTTTTTTTTTTTTGCGGGGTGAGACGTTTTTATTCATACCACTTTGGGATAGATATGACACTTTACTTTTTACAGTATTTTTTACGGTATTTTTGTGATGAAACCCCCCCCCCCCCAGCAGTTTTAGCATTTTTTTATTTTTTTTTCTGTTTACGGCATTTTTGATTTACAGGTTAATTATTTTTATATTTTGATTGGACTTCTGTGGGCACAGGATACAATATGTATTTTTTTCTTACTTTTTAATTTTAATAGAGGAAAAACAGGAGGGGGTTTGAACTTTTTTTTTTTTTGGTTTTTTACTTTTCACTATTTATTACTGTAAAAAGTTATTAAGTAAAAAAGTTAATTACTTATTTAATACCACAGTATTGCTGCATATAGTAAATATCACGGTCTCCTTCGAAGCTCTGCCATACACCCTCTGCCATACACCTGCAGAGCCACTGCCGTACACCCGCTACTTACGTGCACCGTACATTTACGACGGATGTAGATGAGGGATTAAAGAAGAATAAAGTTAAAGTTTTGGAGTGGCCAAGTCATAAATTCTGACCTTAATCCTAAAGAAATGTTGTATTCTAATTATAAATCTGATATTTTGCACTCGTTATTTTGATTTGGTTCTGTTTATCTGATTTCAGGACTTGGTCTGAAAATCTGATGTAGTTTTAGGTCAAATTTATTCTGAAATTTGGGAAATTCTGATTAGTTCCCAAACATTTAAGCAAATGCACTGCAAATTCACTAGCTCTCTCAATCCTACATTATTATCTATATTATTAGTAAATGGTTTCATTCATTTTTCTCCTGCTAGGATTCTACTTATTTTCTCCTAATCCATCTGATCCGGTAAGTCATAGTGATTCCCATATAGATGCATTGATGTGAACTGAATTGGATATTCACATATTTTTTTAATTCTGTTTTTTGACAGTATTTCAACACACTGGAGAATAGTCTGGTCAGTCTTTTTGTACTTTTGACAACTGCCAAGTAAGTAATTTTTTGTTAGCCCTCTATCTGGCAACCAGTAGAAAATTCTAGCTGCTGTTTGATAACCATTTTCCTTCTGCATTGTAGTTTCCCTGATGTTATGATGCCGGCATATTCACGCAATCGATGGTCATGCATCTTTTTCATTGTGTACTTGTCTATTGAGCTATATTTCATCATGAATCTGGTGAGTGACTTCTTTTATGAAACCATAAAACGTTTGCCATCTTGTAGTTATGTACAAGGTGACAACATTGGTAATGGACCTTTTCCTTCTATTGTTAAAGTAAAGGTCCACCTTTTGTACAACATAGACTTTACATATAAATATTGTAGATTTAGCGTGTATATACAGTCATGGCCGAAAGTGTTGTCACCCTTGAAATTATTTCAGAAAATGTAAGTATTTCTCCCAAAAAATTATTGCAATTTTGTTATACACATGTTGATTTCCTTTGTGTGTATTAGAACAACACAAAAGATCCTGAGAAAATAAATTGTTGGCAACTTTCCAAAACTGTGAGTAAACAGTTATGCTCCAGTCATGTGATTCTCTATCAAACTCACCTGTGGCAAGTAACTGTTGTAGGCAATATGAAAATCACACCTGAAAACAGGTAAAAAGGGGAGAAGTTGTCTCGATCTTTGATTGCTTAGGCTGGTTTCACATTAGCGCTTTTTAAGCGCACGCACGGCCGGGGGTAGCTCCGCCCCCGAGCCGGCTCTCTGCCCGGCGTGCCCGCCCCTTGCTTGTAGCGCCGCCTCCTAGCGCACAGCGGCCCCTGCGATCGGCGCACCCTATCTTTAGCATAGGGTGCGCAGATCGTGCGCAGGCCGTGCGCTAGTTGCGCTTTGACCTGCGCTGCGCACTTTTGACTGTGCGCCGTGCGCGCCAAAATCCGAAAAGTTTAATTTTGGCGCGCACGGCGCACCGTCAAAAGTGCGCAGCGCAGGTCAAAGCGCAACTAGCGCACGGCCTGCGCACGATCTGCGCACCCTATGCTAAAGATAGGGTGCGCCGATCGCAGGGGCCGCTGTGCGCTAGGAGGCGGCGCTACAAGCAAGGGGCGGGCACGCCGGGCAGAGAGCCGGCTCGGGGGCGGAGCTACCCCCGGCCGTGCGTGCGCTTAAAAAGCGCTAATGTGAAACCAGCCTTAACTGTGTGCCACACTAAGCATGGAGAACAGAAAGAGGAGAAGAGAACTGACTGAGGACTTGAGGACCAAAATTGTTGAAAAATATCAACAATCTCAAGGTTACAACTCAATGTCCAGGGATCTTGATGTTCCTTTGTACACGATGTGCAACATAATCAAGAAGTGTACAACCCATGGCACTATAGCTAATCACCCTGGACGTGGACGGCAGAGAAAAATTGATGAAAGGTTGCAATGCAGGATAGTTTGGATGGTGGAAAGCAGCCACAATCAAGTTTCAAAGAAATTCAAGTTGACCTGCAGGTTGAGGGTGCATCACATCAAACCCTAAACCCTAACTAACCCTAACCCTGACCCTAACCCTAACCCTGACCCTAACCCTTAACCAAACCATACTTAACCCTAACCCAAACCCTAAACCCTAACTAACCCTGACCCTGACCCTAACCCCAACCCTAACCCTGACCCTAACCCTGACCCTAACCCTTAACCAAACCATACTTAACCCTAACCCAAACCCTAAACCCTAACTAACCCTGACCCTAACCCCAACCCTAACCCTGACCCTAACCCTAACCCTAAACCCCCTTAACTAACCCTAACTCTAACCCAAACCCCTAAATTCCATGGTTAACAAAAAAAAACGCATGTGCAAAAAAACGCATACATAAGCATGCCAATGCGCACATATGCGCACCCATAGACTTATATTGGGTGTCTTGCTGTAAAAAAAACGCATTGCGCTCGCATGCGTTTTTTTGAGGCAAATCGGACGCACAAAAAATGCAACAGGTTGCATTTTGTGCGCCCGAGCGCATACCGCAAAAAAACGCATGCGCGGTAAAACGCGTACAAACGCATGTGTATGCGCACATAAGCGCATCCCATGCAAAGTATAGGAAAAAAAAACGCATGCGCTATTTAGCGCTAAATTACCGCGAAAAAAAACGCAAATGTGAAACCAGCCTTAGCGACATTTTATTTTCACAAGGGTAAAAGAAGAAAATGGATAGATAAAGTTGTTATGCAATTTCTCTTGAGTACACCAATACCACATATGTGGGGGAAAACCACTGTTTGGGCGCACGGCAGGGCTCGGAAGGGAAGGAGCGCGTTTTGACTTTTTCAAACCAAAATTGGCTGGAATTGAGATCTGACGCCATGTCGCATTTGGAGAGTCCCTGTTGTGCCTAAACAGTGGAAACACCCCACAAGTGACCCCATTTTGGAAACTAGCCCCCCCCAAGGAACTTATCTAGATGTGTGGGGAGCACTTTGACCCCCCCCCATGTGTTTCACTAAAGTTTATAACGCACTGGCGTGAAAATATCATATTTTTTCCACAAACATGATCTTTTAGTCCCCAAATGTTTTATTTTTCCCAAGGGTAACAGGACAAATTGGACCCAAAAAGTTGTTGTCCAATTTGTCCTGGTTACGCTGATACCCCATATATGGGGGGGGGGGGAACCTCTGTTTGGGCGCACGGCAGAGCTCAGAAGGGAAGTAGTGACGTTTTGGAATGTAGACTTTGATGGAATGGTCTGCTGGCGTCATGTTCCATTTGCAGAGCCCCTGATGTGCCTAAACAGTAAAAAAAAAAAAAACACAAGTGACATCATTTTGGAAACTAGACCCCCCAAGGAACTTACCTAGATGTGCCTAGACAGTGACAATGCCCCAAAAGTGCCCTCTTTTGGAAACTAGACCCCCAATGAACTTATCTAGATGTGACAGGTGTCGCATTGATAAATGGTGTCCTTGCGTATTCTCCTTTTGTAACACACTCGGCACCTTTTTTGCGACTTACATCTTTTTCCAGTTTGCGAAACCACCCCCAGGAAATGCTGACCTGGTACGATACGAGCACCTTCAGTTCCGAAAGTACTGGTGCCCGCTCCTTCCTGGGTGCCAAATATCAGGCCCTTAACCACTACCTCCTGAAACTGAAGGTACAACGTATTGGTGTGGCCTGCACATCGTGACAGCAGGAAAGCGTTGAGCATTGCTATTTCTACGATGTACACGGCCAGCTTTTTGTACCACACCTTGGCCTTTTTCAAAGCACTGTACGGTTGAAGGAGTTGATCAGAGAGATGAATGCCCCCTATATCTTTGTTGTACCTCAGTACACAGTCCGGTTTGCCGACCTGAGTAGAGGTACCTTGTACAGTGTTGAGGATGCTCCCATCACCGTGAATGGTGGACAAGAGAAGGACATCCCTCTTGTCCTTGTACTTGACCACCAGTAGGTGGTCGCTACATTCGTCTCTGCTGTCACCCCTTCTGAACATCTGCCCAAGTAGCGTTTTTGGGAGGCCTCTCTGATTTTTGCGGACAGTACCGCAGACTGCGGTACCTCGCGCAGAGAGGGATTTGAAGAGTGGGATGCTGGTATAAAAGTTATTGGTGTAGAGGTGATAATCTTTATCCAGCAGTGGGTGTACCGAATCCCACACAATTTTCCCACTCACTCCCAGGACAGGAGGAAATTCAGGGGGTTCAATCCTGGTGTCCCTTCCTTTGTAAACTCCAAACCTGTGGCTAGCCCTCTTGCTGGGCAGGTTGTGATGAAATCTGAGCCTTCCCTTAAAATGAACTAAGGACTCATCCACGCAGATGTCCCTTTGGAGCACATACACTTCAGTAAACCTTTTGTTGAAGTGTTCTATGACCGGCCGAACTTTGAACAGACGAAGTTGGGGTCATCTCGTGGGGGACACTGTGCATTATCGGTGTAATGCAGGAATTTGTGGATGGCCTTAAAACGCGTCCGGGCCATGACCATTCGGAACACTAGAGTGTTGTATAAAATATCACCACTCCAATATTGCCGAATTTATGGCTTCTTCAGGATCCCCATGTGAAGGACCAGGCCCCAAAACTGCATCATTTCAACTGCATCTACAGGAGACCAGTTAGAAAATGATGAACGATGAACCGGGGTTTTGTTCTAAAAATTGATGAGCATATAAATTAGTTTGTCCCACCATGAAATTAACAAAATCCTCAGAGAAAAAGACTTTGAAAAAGTCTATTTCTGTGAGACCGGTGGTGTCAAACTTGATTCCTGATTCTGCCACAAAATCAGGAATCGGTGGCTCATAATTTTCGGGGGGCGAAGTCCATACGGGGTCCGCAATGGGGTGTGCTTGTTCATCTTCTGGAATGGTGGGCGCTGCCTCATCTTCTCTCCTGGGACATCTGCGTGGCGGTTCTGCAGGACCCAAAGAGGAAGATGAGGATAAAGAATCCTAGAAATAAAGAAATGTGGGATCCTCTCCCTTGCTATCAGTGTCGGAGGAAAGGATAGCATATGCCTCCTCCTCTGAATAGCGCTGTTGGGACGAATGTGATGGGTGGGACATTTTTTTAATGAAATATGGTGCTTGTGTTAAGAACTTTATTTTTAACTGTTTGTGTATGTGCTTGGTGTAAACTTGTTTGAAAAGAAAAAGCTAAAAGAAAAAAAGAACCAGCCAATCACAGCTATCATGAAGGAGGGTGGGCAGGGACATCCCCTGGGATGCCGACACCAACTTCCCTGAGGTAAGATGGCGCTGGAATTTCAATGCGATCACCACGACTTCAGTGTCGCATTAAAGACCATGACGTACTATTCCATCCATGGTCAGACAGGCCCAGGTCACATGGACGGAATAGTACGTCGGATGGCACAGACGGGTTAAAATTGCTGTTGAGAGCAGGCTCCCTTCAAATATGAGACACCTGGAGCGGTTTGCAAAATTAGAGTGTATCCTCAAAATCTGTCATAAAAACCATCAAATGCTAATGTGAAATTGACTTTGAGCACTACTTCATGAAAGGAAGACCAAGAATTACATCTGCTGCAGAAGATAAGTCAATCAGAGTTAACAGCCTCATAAAGTACACATTGGGCAGCACCAGACATGACAGTTTTCAAATGATAGTAACAAATATTGGTAGCAAATGAATATCAACATCAACTGTCCATCGGAGACTGTGATAAGCTGGCCTTTATGGCTATTTTCCGATGTGTTCCTTGGTGGATTTCCTGCCTTCAGACTAAATTTACAATGTAAATACAGTAAACCGGTACTGAATGAATTATAATGTATGTTTTGTTTGTCTGTGCATAGATGGATGTATAGCTAGAGATATCATTCCTCAGAGTGTTTATTAAAATCTGACTTTATTTCATATCGTTAAGATACAGAGCAGTATTTTAATGATGTAAAAAAATGAATCCACAGTAAGATTCAGTGCCAGCTATATATCCAGGTATTTATTATTAGTTCTCATTATTAGCTTTTTATGTAGGATCACTTTTTTTCTGCAGCGATTGTCATTCCACATTTCATCCTTGGTCTCAAATGGGCTCACAATGTAAGTTCCCATTTTAGACACAAATCTAGGACCAATTTTCTAAACTATAGAATCATAGAATGCTAGAGTCAGAAGGGACCTTAAGGGTCACCATATCCAACACCCTGTTCAATGCAGGACTCATTAAACTATCCTAGACAGATGTCCGTCCTGCCTCTGTCCTGCCTCTGTCCGAAGACCTACACTGAAGGAAAACTCGCTAACTCTTGTGGCAGCTTGCTCCACTCACCGACCACCTCCACTGCCAAAAAGTCCTTTGAATATCCAATCTGTATCCTCTCCCCCCTGCTCCACCCCATCGCTTCTCGTACCTCCATGCGCAGACGAGAACAAGGATGATCCCTCTACACTGTGACATCCCTTTGTAGACCACTATTAAGTCTCCACTTGGCCTTTTTTTTTTGCAAGCTAAACATTCCCAGATCCTTTAACTGTTCCTCGTAGGACATAGTTTGCAGTCCTCTCCGGCGGTGAGCCAACATAGTCAGCAGCCCGCGCCCGAGGGGCCGTCACAGAATGACGGCACTTCTCTAACGCATGCCGATGATGGCATGCATTAGCGATGCACTCGTCTATAGCAGTGTATGGGTGCGTTAACGCATCCGTTAAATAGCGTGAATGCCGCTATGTAACGGATGCGTTAAATGCACACCATTAACGCTATGTGAACTCAGCCTTAAGCTTTCAGGCCATTGACTGTCCCACTCAGCCAGGGGAGGCTAACCCAAGTTGTAAATGATATACACCTGCGTATAGGGTCTCGTCACGAAGAGTCCCTGTCGTGCTACATCTTTGAGGGTATGCCGACTCCCTTGGTTGAAGAACACAACCCGGTCATAGATGGGCGGTCCAGGGAAGTAGTTAGCTGGGATCAGTCGTGTAAGGACTGCTGCCTGGGAGCTACGATCTCTGCCGTCCTTCTACAACCTACCCCTTCTTCTCCGGTGGAGGCAGCAGAGGTGCTTCCAGAGAGTAGGGGCAAGACTCACTACAAGCTAACCCTGTGTGTCGGAGTCCTCTTAGGAGGAGGGGTCAGGGGAGGGTGGTGGTTCCCTCTGTACATAGTGAGTGTGTGAGTGTGGAGACACAGGGGGACGCCTCTATTGTCAGTTGTTCTAAGAGTTCACCATCTTATGGCAAACGTGTGCGTGGAAATAAACGTTCAGGTCCGGATCTGTGTGTGAATGAGTACGTGTAGGTGTCCACCAAAAACATCAGGTGGAAATGTGCTACTGGGGCCTGTAGTTCTAGGGTGATCGGGCCGTATTGGGTGTCGGCCATTCTCAGCCTGGGGACTTTCCAGTTGGAGTTGCCCCCAGTTAGGCATGTACACAACTCATTGCCAAGGTCGGCACTCTGGAGATTTGTGGCGCTTCCAGAGCCTATGTTGTTGTCTTCTCCATCAGGCTGCGTTTGCCATAAACCTGAAGGTCAGGTGACTGCCGAGGTGAACTCTGGTGGATCGAGGCATCCTCACTGTATGTCGTTTTCTGGTGAGGTCCGGTGTTGAGGGTCCAGAGGCCCCTCACTGAAAGGGGGGTACTGTCACGATCCATTTTTGGATTTTTGGCAGTTCTGGCTCCACTAAGTTAAAGCTTTTATCCTTTCAGGCCATCGGGGATTAATGTCAGTTTTTCCCCCGCTGGCAACCTGGTGTCTCTGCAGTGCTGCTGGGTCAGCTGATGTGGGTAGTGACCACACCCTACATTCTTTAAAAGGTCACCTGATGTATCACCTAATGAGACCAGCCTAGCAGAAGCAGCTCTCTGGTGCCTGCCAAGTTTGGTGTTAAGAGTCCTGTTGCTGTTGATATCTGCAGTGTGAAGCTTTGCAGCAGTGCATATAAGCTAAGTGTGGTGTTTTTTCTCCTAGTCCCTTTTGGTATTTGTCACTTTTCCCTATGTGTAATATCTGCAGTGGCAAAGGCTAGTTCTCCTTGCCGGTCAGTGCATTAGCCAGGGCAGAGACAGGTGATACTAGGGATTAGATTCCTAACGGCGGCAAGGGGAAGGACCTGCATAGGATGTTAGGGGAGTGCAGGGACAGGCTCAGGCTGAGCTTAGGTGGTGACCATCCCTCATTCCCTATCACTAGGACCTCACTTTCACTTTTTTCATCCCGTTGTGTGTGAGTTGCGCCGTCCGTTGACTGACCACCCGTTGGGGTAGAGTCACACCGTGACAGTATCCCATTACTATCATATTTCAACAGGGACAGATATAAATTTATTATGTATGATCACTGGGGGCTCAGTATCTAGGACCACCACCCATAAATAGAAAGGAGGGGATCATGCTTTCCCGCTGCATCTCCACTCTGTCTTTGGGGCTTTCTTGATTATTTTCATAGATATTGACCTCACAGTCATGATAAAAATGGTGATTTATTTTTGGACACATTTATACATGTATAAATACAAAATAATAAGAAATTTTACACTTTTAGAAGACTAAACCCTTAATACTTTTATATACATAACCTAAGAGAGCAGGAAATCCCCTCAACGGGGTCCAGGTCCGTCTCCCTGCCTCTTCTCCGGTCTCTGTGATCGACTGCAGTGCTGTTGTGATATGACTGCTGCAGCCAAACACAGAGATCAGTAAGGAGCGGGGGAGGGTGAATACTATCACAGATTCCCTTTAAATCAAAGTTGTTCATCGAGCATTTTTTGTCATAATTCTGACATAAAGCTGCTTGAAAGGTCAAAATTTTTTGCGCAATTTGAAGTTTTGTCATTTTCACCTCAGTCCTATACTTTTATAAACAGTAGGTGAAGCTTGGATGGGGCATGGCCAAATGCCCCCGATAAATGCATCATAATTTACACCACACATTGGCCTGAATTATGATGGAAATGTACACCAGCCCCTGAGTGGTGCACGCTTCTAACGGTGGGGCATGAATATTGAAAGATGCGTTAAATCCAATTAAATCGCATGTGTAATAATGAATTTGACACGTTACTCCACTCCTATTATTAAAACTGGCAAACAGAATGCCGCTCTTAATGAATTGGGGCCAAGGTGTCGAATTTATTGTCTTGGGCTCTTTTTGCTTCTAATACACCATAACTGCTATTACAAATATGTTTTCAAATGGATCAAAAATACTAGAAATCTCAAGGAATCAAGTGTTTTTGGACGCTTTTCCTTTTACTCTTTCTTCATAATCGCTTTTTATTCTTCAGCTCCTGGCAGTTGTGTTTGACACGTTCAATGACATAGAGAAAAAGAAGTTCAAATCTCTGCTCCTGCACAAGAGGACAGCGACACAGCACAGCTACAAGCTGCTGCTCAGCCCTCAGGTATACAGAAATGGCGTTGTATTGTGCTGCTGCTTCACGTTGTCATTTGCTGGGCAGGTGACTTATATATTCCTTTGTAGCAACATCAACAAGTGGGATACAGGAGCTCAGATAGATCTCTGATGTCTACAAATCGTCCATCCGCTGCAGAACATTCTCTGTGTGTCTGTGTCATGTGTGTTCACCTGTCAAATCCAGAATAAAAGTTCTAGTAATACTGAAAAGGTAGCTTAAGAGGCCGGAATAGTCCTGCCATTATACATTTATTTTACATTAGTCGTGGGCTCTTTCTTTACAGTATATGCTGTATGCATTTAAATCTTTTTAACCCTTTCGCGCCTGAGCCTGTTTTTGCCTTCGTGACCAGGCCAATTTTTTCAATTCTGACCAGTGTCACTTTATGAGGCCATAACTCTAGAATGCTTCAACGGATCCTGCTGATTCTGACATTGTTTTCTCATGACATATTGTACTTCAGGATAGTGGTAAAATTTCTTAGATATGAACTGCGCTTATATGTTAAAAAAATCGAAATTTGGCAAAAATTTTGAAAATTTTGCAATTTTCAAACTTTTAATTTTTATGCCCTTAAATCAGAGAGTGATATCGCACAAAATAGTTAATAAATAACATTTCCCACATGTCTACTTTACATCTGCACAATTTTGGAAACATAATTTTTTTTTTTTTTTAAGTTATAAGGGTTAAAAGTTGACCAGCGATTTCTCATTTTTACAACAAAATTTACAACACCATTTTTTTTAGGGACCACCTCACATTTGAAGTGAGTTTGGGGGGTCAATATGACAGAAAATACCCAAAAGTGACACCATTCTAAAAACTGCACCTCTCAATGTACTCAAAACCACATTCAAGAAGTTTATTAACCCTTCAGGTGCTTCACATGAATGAATGGAATGTGGAAGGAAAAAATAAACATTTAACTTTTTTTCACAAACATTTTACTTGAGAACCATTTTTTTTATTTTCACAAGTGTAAAAACAGAAAATGAACCACAAATTTTTTTGTGCAATTTCTCCCAAATACGCCGATACCCCGTATGTGGGGCTAAACCACTGTTTGAGCACACGGCAGAGCTCAGAAAGGAAGGAGTGCCGTTTGACTTTTTCAATGCAGAATTGGCTGGAATTGAGATAGGACGCCATGTCGCATTTGGAGAGCCCCTAATGTGCCTAAACAGTGGAAACCCCCACAAGTGACCCCATTTTGGAAACTAGACCCCTTAAAGAACTTATCTAGATGTGTCGTGAGCACTTTGAACCCCCAAGTGCTTCACAGAAGTTTATAACGTAGAGCCATGACAATAAAAAATCATTTTTGTTCCACAAACATGATCTTTTAGCCCCCAATTTTTTATTTTCACAAGGGTAACAGGAGAAATTGGACCCCAAAAGTTGTTGTCCAATTTGTCCTGAGTACACTGGTACCCCATATGTGGAAGAAAATTACTGTTTGGGCACACGGTGGGGATTGGAAGGGAAGTAGTGACGTTTTGGAATGCAGACTTTGATGGAATGGTCTGCGGGTGTCATGTCGCGTTTGCAGAGCCCCTGATGTGCCTAAACAGTGGAAATCCTCCACAAGTGACCCCTTTTTGGAAACTAGACCCCCCCCAAGGAACTTATCTAGATGTGTGGTGAGCACTTTGAACCCCCAAGTGTTTCACTAAAGTTTATAATGTAGAGCCGTGAAAATAAAAAAATCATTTTTTTTCCACAAAAATGATCTTTTAGCTCCCAATTTTTATTTTCACAAGGGTAACAGGAGAAATTGGACCCTAAGAGTTGTTGTCCAATTTGTCCTGAGTACGCTGGTACCCCACATGTGGGGGGGGACCACTGTTTGGGCACACGGTGGGGCTCGGAAGGGAAGTAGTGACGTTCTGGAATGCAGACTTTGATGGAATGGTCTGCGGGCGTCATATTGCATTTACAGAGCCCCTGATGTACCTAAACAGTGGAAACCCCCAATTCGAATTCCAACCCTAACCCCAACACACCCCTAACTCTAGCCCTAACTCTAGCCCTAACCCTAACCCTAACCCTAGCCCTAACCCTAGACATAGCCCTAGCCTGCCTACCTGCTTTTTTTTCTTTACTTTTTTTTTTATTTTTGTGTTTTTTATTTTTTGTATTTTTGACTCATAGTAACGCCACTTCTCCTCTGATCTCACACTGGCAGATGATCAGAGGAGAAGCAGCGTTACTATGTGACAAGATCGCTGCCCGGCACATAGTAACGCCACTTCTCCTCTGATCTCACACTGACAGATGATCAGAGGAGAAGCAGCGTTACTGTGTGACAAGATCGCTGCCTGACACAGCTGTGCCAGGCAGCGATCAGCTGTGCCAGGCAGCGATCTAGTCACACTGTAACGCTGCTTCACCTCTGCTCATCTGTCAGCATGAGCTCAGAGGAGAAGTCGCGTTATAATGAGGGAGATCGCCGGGAAACAAGCAGCTTTCCCAGCGAGCTCTCTCATTGGCTGCTGTGACGCGACGTCATCAGGACCTGAACCAATCAGGTCTCGATGACGTCGGGGGTCCCAGCATGCATTGTGCACCGGGATCCCCGCGTTATAAGGTATGAGGGGGTCCCGGGGGGCACAAAACCGCCGACAGTAGATAAACGTCGGCGCTGCACAAAGCCCAGCAAGGGCCAACGTTTATCTACTGTGGGTGGTCGCGAAGAGGTTAAAGGAGTTTTCTCAAGTGGTATCTTCACTCCTAAAGATGGACTGTTCAGACGAGCTTCATACTTATAGTTCTGGGCAGAGCCCGCCTGATCTATAGTATGTCCGTCATCAATATCCTGTAACAAGCCAGACACTGTACATCACACGCACCTGTGTAACTGGCATCCTATGCAAGCCTCATCTGTGTGCATTTTTAATACTAGGCAATCACCCCCTCCATGAATTGGTAGGTTTGTGGGTTGTTGCTCCATCAGTATTTTGTATTTAAATATTTTTATTAAAGTTTTTATAAAACTGGGAGGTAGTTAGGGAGGGGGAACAAGAAAAAGGGAGGGGAAAAGGGTAAATGTACATAGGAAGGGTAAGGGTCATAAAAAATAGAGAACCCTTGTAGCAAAGCATACATTAATAAGAATACAAAATACTAATGTCAATAAGAGGCACAATAATGCTGAACCTTTAAGGAGGAGATACAAGAAGGCGGTCTAGTCCAACCACTTAAGGAGGTGCATGAGAAAAATGTAAACTCGTCTAAATTTACTGTTCCAGACATTCCACTTATTAGTATGGGCGAGAATATTATTGTTACTAACTGCAAACCTACATTCGAAAGCATTATGTTGGTAGATTTTGTCTAGGATATCTGAAAATTTAGGAGGGTCAGGCTTCTTCCAAAAGTAAGCCAAGTTATTTTTAACTACCAAAAGGATGTGAATAACTAACTGTCTCACTGACGGGTGTAATTGATCCAAGACCAAAGAAAGCAATGCTTTTTGGGGAGTCAGGGTAAAATTGTCTGTAAATGAGTCAATATGACGAGAAACCTGGAGCCAGAGACGTTTTAGTGTCGGGCAACACCAAAAGATGTGGTAAAGATTCACCTGTTCACATCCTCTATAATAATGGGGGGAGTGGGCCTGATTAATGTGGGAGAGTCTGATAGGCGTGTAATACCACCTGGTAAGTAGTTTGAAGTAAGACTCGTGAAGAGTCATTGATATGGTAGATTTATACGTATTTTTTATGGCAATGTCCCATTGCTCAATCGGAACAACAGTCCCAAGGTAGGTCTCCCATCTCCTTAAATATATGTTCTTGCAAGAGAGTTCCTCTCTGTTAAAAAAGGAGTATATGTTCCTTGAGCTCCAGGTGTTTTTATTTTTAGGCTGCACAGCAGTGAAGACACAATTTCATAATTAAATGCTTTGCCTAATAGGATATTTTGTATCTTATCTTTCAGCATTAAGAAAGGGATAAATTCAGAGGAAGGGACATTATATTTGGCTTTTATTTCGCTGAATGTGAGAAAAGTAGACCCATTGTGTATGTTTTTTATTTTTTTAATACCTAAATTACTCCAGATTTCTGCCCATCTGAAAGCAACATAATGCTTAAAATCTCCTGCTGGGGATCATAGCTGGAGATGAAACTAGTCCAGCTCTGCCCCCGGCCGGGTTCTTCAGCACAACAATAGGTGATTGACAGGTCTTCTCCTATGAGAGAGATCTGTCAGTCGCCTCTAGCAGTGGTGAGTAGAGCCGTCCTTAAAGCTTTGAAGTATATTTTCTCTGCAACACTCTCATGCGGCCAAACAATGGCCAGCAGGAATCAATCGACAGGTTCTGTTTAAACGATCCCCTACGCCAAACATGTTTCCTAGGATTTTGGTGAAATGAAGTCCATTTCTAATGCCCCTTAGGTCTTGGGCATGGAAATGTTTCTGAGATAAGGCTGTGGTGTTTTTCTGGTGCTGGGTAACTCTTTTTAAGATAAAGAAATATACCGCTAAGCAAAGTAAAAATAACTTTTTATACCCATCAACTTCATACAAGTTTACAGTATATAGTTTTCTGTATAACAAGCTTTATTTCATTTTCCATACTCCAGGACAATATCAATGGTGAGGAACAGATATACTGTATTTTTGCAACCAGACAGTTTTTCTTATACGACATTTGTTGATCCCATCCATGTTCTCTGTGTCTTCTTGTATATAAGTGGTCTTTTGGGGGTTTCTTGACCTGGAATATTTATTTTTGCAGAATCCCCCAGGAATTTCTTTCCGACAGTTTGATGGAATGATGAGATACTACAAGCCCCGGATGTCGACTCGTGATCGATACTTATGCTTTAGGGCTCTGAAACAGAGCAGGACAGATAATCTAAGGTAGCAACTGTGCAAATGTCTATTTCTCTTCAGGTTAAAGGGAATCTGTCACACCATTTTTCGGCTATGAGCTGCCGGCACCGACATCAGGGGCTTATCTACAGCATTCTGAAATGCTGTAGATAAGCCCCCAATGTAACTTGAAAGAGAAGAAAAAGGAGTTATATTATACTCGCTGGGGGGCGGTCCGGGTCCGGTCTTGGTCCGATGGGTGTCGCGGTCCGGTGCCTCCCATTTTCTAACAGTGACGTCCTCTTCTTTGCAGCCTGTCTTGGCTCTGACTCCGGAGCACTGCTCTGCCCTAAACAGGGCAGAGAGGTCTGGCGCCTGTGCACTGCATTATTCTGCTCTGCCCCCAACAGGGCAGAGCAGTGCGCCTGCGCCGGAGCCACAACAGGCAGCAAAAAAGAGGACGTCACCGTTAGAAGATGGGAGGCAGGCGCCGGACCGCATCACCCATCGGACCAAGACCGGACCGCCCCTCGGTGAGTATAATATAACTAATTTTTCTTCTCTTTCAGGTTACATCGGGGTCTTATCTACAGCATTACAAAATGTTGTAGATAAGCCCCTGATGTCGGTGTCATAGAATCATAGAATCGTAGAGTTGGAAGGGACCTCCTGGGCCATCTGGTCCAACCCCCTGCTCAAAGCAGGATTCGCTAAATCATCCCAGTCAGATGTCTGTCCAGCCTCTGTTTGAAGACTTCCATTGAAGGAGAACTCACCACTTCTCGTGGCAGCCTGTTCCACTCATTGATCACTCTAACTGTCAAAAAGTTTTTTCTAATATCTAATCTGTGTCTCCTCCCATTCAGTTTCATCCCATTGCTTCTAGTCTTTCCTTGTGCAAATGAGAATAAAGTTGATCCTTCTACAATGTGACAGCCCTTTAGATATTTGTAGACAGCTATTAAGTCTCCTCTCAGTCTTCTCTTTTGCAAACTAAACATTCCCAAATCCTGCAACCTTTCCTCATAAGACAGGGTTTGCAGACCGGTCACCATTCTGGTCGCTCTTTTCTGAACTTGCTCCAGTTTGTTGATGTCTTTTTTAAAATGTGGTGCCCAAAACTGGACACAATATTCCAGATGAGGTCTGACCAAAGAGGAGTAGAGGGAAATAATGACTTCACGTGATCTAGACTGTATGCTTCTGTTAATACATCCTAGAATTGCATTTGCCTTTTTTGCTGCTGCATCACACTGTTGACTCATATTCAGTCTGTGATCTATTAGTATACCCAAGTCTTTTTCACATGTGCTGTCACTTAGCCCTATTCCTCCCATTCTATATATGCTTTTTCCATTTTTATTGCCCAGATGTAGTACTTTGCATTTCTCCCTGTTAAAAACCATTCTGTTAGTTGCTGCCCACTTCTCCAGTTTATTTAAATCTTTTTGAATCCTCTCTCTCTCTTCTCTAGTATTAGCTATCCCTCCTAGCTTTGTGTCATCAGCAAATTTAATCAGTTTACCCTCAATTCCTTCATCTAAATCGTTGATAAAGATGTTGAACAATACAGGGCCCAGGACAGAGCCCTGTGGTACCCCACTTGAGACATTCTTCCAACTGGATGTGCAGCCATTTACGACCACTCTTTGGGTCCGATCACTAAGCCAGTTATGAATCCACCTAACAGTTGCCTTGTCCATTCCATACTTAATCATTTTTTCAATAAGGATTGTATGAGAGACTTTGTCAAATGCTTTGCTGAAGTCAAGATATACTATATCTACAGCATTTCCTTGATCCACCCAATCAGTGATACCGTCATAGAAGGAAATTAAGTTAGTCTGACATGACTTATTAGTTACAAACCCATGCTGACTCTGTTTTAATCACTTCATTCTTATCCAGGTATTGACATACATGTTGTTTAATAATTTGTTCAAAGATCTTTCCTGGTATAGAAGTCAGACTCACCGGCCTATAGTTACCTGGGTCCACCTTCTTCCCCTTTTTGAAGATAGGAACAACATTTGCTCTTCTCCAGTCTTCTGGCACTTCTCCTGTTCTCCAAGAATTTTCAAAGATTATAGAGAGGGGTTCAAAAATTTCTTCTGCTATCTCCTTCAGTACTCTGGGGTGTAATTCATCTGGACCTGGAGACTTGAATTCATTTAGGCTAGCTAAGTGTTTCCTCACTATCT
Organism: Dendrobates tinctorius; assembly: GCF_039654945.1. Classification (NCBI taxonomy): domain Eukaryota; kingdom Metazoa; phylum Chordata; class Amphibia; order Anura; family Dendrobatidae; genus Dendrobates; species Dendrobates tinctorius. Next base: position 4,066,512 of record NW_027361873.1, read on the forward strand.
TTCTGTTTATAGATATCCTGGATTCTTCTATTCCCTTAATAGGACAGTGAATAACAGTTGATGTTACATTTCCTTTCTGAGAGAAAACAGATGCAAAATAGGAATTTAAAAGTTCAGCCTTCTCAACATCCTGTCTTACCATTTCATCATTTTCATCCTGTAAAAATCCTATAGCATCTTTGACTTTTCTTTTACTTTTGACATATCCCCAAAATCCTTTATTATTGCTTTTGACATCTCTGTCGGCAGCTCATAGTCGAAAAATAGGGTGACAGATTCCCTTTAAAGGAAAACTAAGGCCCGGATGCCTCAAACTGCCTTCTCTAGCATTCTGGTGTAGAACAGTTTGAAATGTTACAAAAAAGTGCAATTTTTCCTTCGTGGTGTTGCAGATTCAATGTTGAGGAGTGTACATATTTGTGAAAATATAAATATATATCTATAGATATATAGATATATATGTATGTGTGTGAAAGATAACACTGTGCATTCAAGAAGCCTAAATATCACAATTATATTAATTCATCATAAAACATTTATAAAAGGTAGTAGTGAATAGAGAGAAGAGGGGTTGGCTGGGGATCTGTAGTAATCACAGTATATACAAACTAGGATGCATTCCCCAGATAGAGCAGCAAGCATGAATAAGGTACAGTCTATTGCTGGCTGCAGAATGAGTTAACTAGGAATCTGTCAGTCAGCTCATTCTAACAGGAGAATTTGTAACTCTTATATCTGTTTTTTTGTTTTTTTTTTAAAAAAAGCTCTCTGCTGATTTATGACTGCTTGAAAGTTCAGCTCCTTTTGATGCAGTTTGTGTTCATAAATCAGCTAATAGGAGCCCAGTAGAAAGACTGATAGGAATTACACACTCTTAGAATCAGCCTAAGGCTATGTGCCCACGCTAGCGTTTTTAAACGCTCAGGAAAAGGATCCCCTTCCCAGAAATGGCGCGTCTTTTTCCGCGCGTTTTTTGCGCGATTTATGACGCGTTTTTGACACGCGATTTCTGGGATCATTGAGGATGGCTAAAAACGCTCAGCAATGCGGGAATTAATGAGCATGCTGCGTTTTTAGCCGCTAAGCGATTCCTGAGCGGTTAAAAACGCATGCATTGGCACAAAAAGCCAAAAACGCATGCTAATTAATTTGATGCATCTTTTAAGCATTTCTGCAGCGTCTGAGCCGGCTCAAACGCTGCGGAAACGCTTAACAAAACGCATCGTGGGCACACAGCCTCAAGGGAACCTGTCAGCAGGATTGTGCACAGTAACCTAACCTGCCAAATTGCGCAATAACTTTTGCAGTCCAATTTCACCTGTTACCCTTGGTAAAATAAAAAAATTGGACCTGAAGTAATTTTTTTGTGAAAACAAGTAAAATATTCATGTTATATATTTAAACATTCAAAAAATTCCTGTGAAGCACCTGAAGGGTTAATGAACTTCTTGAATGTGGTTTTGAGTACCGTCAGGGGTGCAGTTTTTAGAATGGTATCACTTTGGGGTATTTTCTATCATATAGACCCCTCAAATGTGGTCCCTAAAAAAAAAAAATGGTGTTGTAAAAATGATAAATCACTGGTCAACTTTTAACCCTTATAACTTCCTAACACAAAAAAATTTTGTTCCAAAATTGTGGTGATGTAAAGTAACCATGTGGGAAATGTTACTTATTAAGTTTTTGCGTTCCATACCTCTGTGATTTAAGGGCTTAACAATTCAAAGTTGAAAAATTGTGAAATTTTCGCCAAATTTCCATTTTTTTCACAAATAAACGCAAGTTATATGAATGAAATTTTACCACTAACATGAAGTACAATATGTCACAAGAAATCAATGTCAGAATCACTGCGATCCATGGAAGCGTTCCAGAGTTCTTACCTCATAAAGGGACAGTGGTCAGAATTGTAAAAATTGGCCCTGTCATTAATGTGCAAACCACCCTTGGGGGTAAAGGGGTTAAATAGAAGAAGTTTGGAACCACCAGAAGTCTTCCTAGACCTGGACGTCCAGCCAAACTGAGCAATCGTAGGAGAAAAGCCTTAGTGAGAGGTATAAAGCAGAACCCCAGGATCACTGTGTTTGAGTTTCACTGATGCAGTAGGGAGATGGGAGAAAATTCCACAAAGTCAACTCTGACTGCAGCCCTCCACCAGTCGGGCCTTTATGGCAGAGTGGCCCGACGGAAGCCTCTGCTCAGTGCAAGACATATGAAAGCCTGCATAGTTTGCTAAAAAACACATGAAAGACTCCCAGACTATGAGAAATAAGATTTTCTGGTCTGATGAGACAAAGAGAATTATCACCAAAAAGTTCTACGTGTGGAGAAAACCAGGAACTGCTCATCACCTGCCCAATATAATTCCAACAGTAAAACATGGTGGTGGCTGCATCATGCTATGGGTGTGTTTTGCAGCTGCAGGGACATGAGGACTGGTTGCAATTGAAGGAAACATTAATGCAGCCAAGTAAAGAGAGATCCTGGATGAAAACCTCTTCCAGAATGCTCTGAACCTCAGACTTAGCCAAAAGTTCACCTTCCAAGAAGACAATGACCCTAAGCACTCAGCTAAAATAACAAAGAAGTGGCTTCAGAACAACTCTGTGACCATTCTTGACTGGCCCAGCCAGAGCCCTGACCTAAACCCAATAGAGCAACCTGAGGGAACTGGAGAGAATCTGCAAGGAAGAATAGCAGAGGAGCCCCAAATCCAGGTGTGAAAAACATTCCCAAGAAGACTCATGGCTGTACTAGCTCAAAAGGGTGTTTCTACTCAATACTGAACAAAAGCGTCTGAATACTTATGACCATGTGATATTTCAATTTTTCTTTTTTAATAAATTTGCAAAACGTTCTGTTTTTTTTTTTTCAGTCTAGATGGGGTGCAGAGTATACATTAATGAGAAAAAAATTAACTTTTTTGAATTTACCAAATGGCTGCAATGAAACAGAGTGAAAAATTTAAAGTGGTCTGAATACTTTCCATACCCACTTTACCTAGCTGCAATTGTGCAGCAGAGCCAGGGAATGTGGAGGCAGTAAGCCAAACCTCAGACTCCAACTCCTCAATTTCTCTGACTCCAACTCCCTCATACAAGGCTCATGTTTATGTGATACATTTACTGAAGTAAAATGGTAACGTCAGGCTTTTAATCACCATCAAGCTGCTGAGATAGAACATAAAATACTTTAAAATATTTATTGGAATACAACTTGAGAACACAAAAAAAATTTAATAAATTTTAAATATGCAATACATTATGCAGTAAGTGGGTAAAAACAGTTTTCAACAAAAACATATTGAATAACATTTGTGCTGTCTATGAATGAAGTCTAATACTTTGAGAGCAAGTGAAGCAAGTGAAAAATCTTGCTGAAATGTGGTCAGTCTGTTTGCTATGGGAGTGGAATCCTTTTCCCTGTGGCAACGCATGCTCCATCTTGTCCAAATACTTTTCAAAATGAAACTCCTCATCTGATGAGACTGAAGATATGGTAGCATTAGCACTCTCAAGACCCAAGTCCTCTTTCACTTGGCACTCATCCTAACTGCTACCGCAATCAAAGCTTCTTTTCTTTTTTTTAGTAAGCTGTTGATCATCCAGCAATATATGATGACTCAGGTCCACATAAACCAGAAGAATTTTATTTTCTAATAGTGTCTCTCTCCGTTTTATTGGAGCAGCAATGCCATTTGTGATTAGACCTCCTCTTTGAGACAAGCAAAACAGCAAGTTCTTCCATGCCTTCATGAAAATTTCAGGAGTTAATATCTCAACTTTTAATTTTTTGGTCACTGGTAATGGGTGAAGCAATTCCTTCAATTCAGCCTCCTGTGTCCATTGACCTTCATTAAGTGTTACCTGAGGGTTAGCCATGTCTACAAGAAAAGGTTTCAGCTCAAGCTATCGCTCAATTATTAAATAAGTGCTGCCCCACCGAGTGGCTTGTTTCACAATTGCCTCTTTTCCAGCATGTCTCCTCAAGATTAAATCCATTTTAGGGGTTCTGGCAGCAATAGCCAATTTCCTCACTTTGCCAATCAGATTTCCAGCATGTCCCTCTTGCAGACTATCTCTTATTGCCAGCTGCAGTGTGTGCACAACACACCGCATATGAATAGCAAAGAGGTGTGAAGCACCTTCAACATGATTATCTAATTTTAAAGTATCATGTTGCTGTTCTTCTCTAGTAATCTGTTTCTTCCTCAGATACAGAACTGTGGCCTTCCTCTCAAACATACTGAATCTGAAGTTTTCTTCTAGCTGCTGTTCCTATTCATTATTCTCATTCATCAGTTTAATTTTACTTATGTTTGAAGCATTGTCAGTTACAATAGCAAGAACCTGTTCTTTTTTGCGTTCATAATCTTGCAGAACTTTTTCCACTTAGGCCTCTTTCACACATCAGGTTTTCGCCGTCAGGCGTGATCCGGCGCTTTTGACAGAAACCGGATCCGGCGAAATGCAATGCCGGATCCGGTTTCCCCCCCATTGACTTGCATTTGCGCCGGATCGCGCCGGATGGCCATGCGTTTCATCCGGTTTTCGCCGGATCCGGCAATGTGTCGCGATCCGGCGTCTGGAAAAAACGGCTACTGTAACGTTTTTTGTCTCCGGCGAAAAAGCCGGACCCGCCGGATCCGGCGCGTCCGGCTTTTTCACACAATGAAGGCCTATGAGCGCCGCAATGCGCCTGATCCGGCGAAAGCTGGATCTGGTTTTTTTGGTCTGAGCATGCTCAGTAGCTCTGCCCACAAGACATATATAAAAGCAAGACAGTGGGACCCACAGCCACACCCAACATGCCACCCAAGAAAGCAACCAAGCGCAGCAGGAGAAGGCAGGAGACCACTGCAGCACCATCAGCACCACCACCACCCCAAATGGAGCAGCAAATGGAACAGCAAATGGAACATGCTGAGGAGGGGAGTCCAGCAGCAGATGAGAGACGGTAATTATCAAATCCCCCATTGCTCCAAACTAGGGCCATGGAATATCAAGATATTCATTGGCCATTTGTTTCTCTTTATTCAACAGCCGCTCAAGAGATGCAGCAGCAGAAATGGCATCACTGGCAGCAGCAACAGCAGCAGCAATACCCACAGCCATGGAGTCTGGCCATCAACAGGACAGCACATCTTCTTCTGGGAGCCCTCCCTCGCATCGTCAGCGTTTGACGGTAAGTTTTTATTTCCAAAATCCATCATCTCTGTAATATATGTCTATTCATTGCCTTTTATTTCAAAACAGGAATCACAAGATGAAGAGGAGCTCCCAGAAGAAGAAGGAAGGGGTGGACAGACACCTGGAGTGGGCTCACAATTGGTAAGTTTTTTGCATCAAACGCAGAAACACAACATCACACTACACACAACACATAGAAAACAATGTTCTGCAGACCACACACAGCAAACAAATGCCTACATCCAAAGACATAACATTTTTTGTTTTCTTCTCTAGTCTTCCCAATCTGGTGCTCGGCCAAGAGGTCCTCGCAGTGCCTCCCAGGGTCGTCGGCGACAGCAACGCGGCGGTCACCAGCGTGTAAGTATAAATATTTTTGCTTTGTTTTTTTGCACTTTTTATTTCATTTCTTTTGTGGAGGCTAATTATGTTATTTTTGTCTTTTTCTTTAACAGCCTTCACAGCGTGCTCCCGACTCTGACGGTGAGGATGGAGGACTCGATGTGGACCACCTCATCGATCTCGTCAGAGAAAGGGAGCCGCTCTGGAATATGGCTGACCGCCGCCACGCTGACCTTATCGTTACCCGACGACTCTGGGAGGAAATCTGTTCGCTCCTTGTGGGCCGCTGGGAGGACCTCGATGTTCGGGCCCAGATTAAAGAGCGTAAGTATATACAGTACCGGTTGCTTGATGTAAACCAGTGTTTCCCGAACTCCAGTCCTCGTGGTCCCCACGGATCATGTGTTCAGGATTTCTATTTACTATGGAAATCCTGAAAACATGACCCCTGGGGACCATGAGGACTGGAGTTTGTGAAACACTGATGTTGTATACTAACCACTCCTTTCTCGTTTCAGGGAACAGAATTGTGAATCGGTGGCGGTCTGTGAGGGATCGTTTCAAGAAGGAGTTCAATAAAGAGATGCGGGCCCCGAGTGGATCTGGAGGACGCAGGAGCAAGTACAAGTACGCACAAGCCCTGTCGTTCCTCCGAGAAACAATGCTCACCAGAAGGTAAATATTACACACCACATGTGAAAAAAAATGTTAGATGTAACTTTTTTTTTTCAGCCAGGGCCATACCATGTCAGTATTTTAATTGTTTTTTTTTCTCTTTATTCCACAGCACGGTGAGCAGCACTCGGGAGCCTGCACGATTGGACCCTTCTGAGGCGATCCCTGAGGAGACCGGCACCGAGGGACACTTCGACCGCCCCGGTACATCTGCACCTTCCCAGCCTTCCCACACATTCAACCCATCTGTCCCATCCACCAGCACAGGAGCATCGTGGCCGCCTACATTACATGAAGCTGCTGGTGAGGAGATCGCTTTCCCATTACCCCACCCTTCTGCCCCTGCCACCTCTAGTACACCTGCGGGTACTGGGCGGCAGCGGCAGAGGGGTCAGGAAAAGAGTTATGCGCAAGAGTTCTTGCATCTGAATGCATCTTTCCAGAACTGTCTAAAAGTCTTGTCAGAGCAAATCTCCGCAGGCTTTCAGCAGATCAACTCCAGCATTCTGGAGGTGAAGACACTTCTGCAAACCATGCATTCAGAAGCAAGATCTTCGCCAAACCACACCTTTTTCAGGTCTGTTGTGGAGCGCATGGCAACACTATCTCCTACCCAGCAGATGCATGTAATGCATTCGTGCCACGGTGCTCTACAGCAGGTTACCTCCCAACCTCCACCTCCCACCACTGTAGTTCCTCCACCTGCACCCCCTCCAGCCACTTTCCATCCTCCCCCTCCTATTACATCTGCACCCCCTCCAGCCACTTTCCATCCTCCCCCTCCTATTACATCTGCACCCCCTCCAGCCACTTTCCATCCTCCCCCTCCTATTACATGCCAGCAACCTCACCAGTACCAGCAACCTCCCCAGTACCAGACATCTCCCCACTTCCAGCAACCTGCCCCATACCAAACTCCTTCCCCGTACCAAACTCCTTCCCCATACAACTTTCCATCAACATCATCTGCTCCTACAGTCCCTGCCCAACCCTTCACTCCACCGCCCACCACCTCTTCTGCCTCCCACATGTCCACCCATTCTGTAGCTTTTTCCACACCTTCACCTCTAACTGTTCCTTCCCCACCACGATCCCAGTCCTCTCTCCACACACCCAGTGTCGAAGTGTCCCGCAGCCCCTCCAGCAGTATTTCCACCCCACACTACACAGATTTGTAATGTGTGTTTTTTAATAAAAATGCCCATTGGGTTTAAAACCTTTATTAAAAAAGTTTTTTGCACTTTAAAAACATTTTACAAAAAAAAAAAAAATTTAAATAAAAGTTAAATTATCGTTTCACAATGGTTGTCTGTCATTTCTTTCTGCGGCGAACTATGTTTAAAAAAAAGGTTAAATACAGGGTATTTCAAAGGTAAAAAGGTATTCAAAACCAGGTATATAACTGTGGGTAAATTTTAGCTTTTTGCCACAGTTGTGTTCCTGGTTGTGTTTGAAGCAAAGTATTTCACCTAAAAAGTTGTGTTTATTGTTGGTGATTTCCTAACAATGTACACAACTTTTGTTAAAAGGTGAAATACTTTGCTAAAAATAGTAAGACCATGACAAGATAGCCAACTTTGGTTGGCAAAGGTATATACTGTTGGTCCAGAAGGTACACAAGTTTGGTTAGGGCACAAATCTTTCACACTCTGTCATCCTGCCAGTGTACTCTGCCTTGAGGTGACATAAAGTATAGTGCAAAATTGTCCCTCATTACTGAAACCGTCACAGAACTTCTAGTGGTAATATTTCCAATGACAACATCCATCTTCGCCAGCAACTTGCTCTTCTCTCCAACCTGCACTTTCTTCTCTACAACCTGTCAAAGAAGGGCTGTAGGAACATGCTATATATAGTTTTCCAGTAGCCAATCCCGTTCGGAAGGCCACAAGGGTCAATTTTAAAAACCGGATCCGGCGTAATCCGTCGAAAAACGGATAGAAAAACGGATGAACCGGATGAGACGGATCCGGTTTTGTCTGTCAAGAACAAGACGGATCCGGCAGAAAACCGGATCTGGCACATCAGGTTTTACAAAACATTTGCCGGATCCGGCATTCCGGCACGACGCCGGATCGCGCCTGACGCCGAAAACCTGATGTGTGAAAGTAGCCTAAGGCTGTGTGCACACGCTGCGGATTTTGCTGCGGTTCCGGCCGCTGCGGACCCATGTACCATGATTCCCTATGGGAATCAAAAACCGCAGTGCAGACGGTGCGGAATTTTCCGCGCGGATTATCTGCGGTTTTCAATCCGCAGAAAGAATTGACATGTCAATTCTTTCTGCGGATTCTCCTGCGGTTTGCCATCTCCTCCATTGAGGAGATGAAAAACCGCAGGGCAAAACCGCAGAGCAATCCGCAGGTAAAACCGCAGGTCTTTTGACCTGCGGATTGTACAAAATCCGCGCGGATGAATCCGCACCTTTTCCGCAGCGTGTGCACACAGCCTAAGACCTGGAGAAACTGGCTGCTGTGATGAGCTTTAGTATCTTTTACAGCCAGTGTCTTGGTAACAATTTTCTTGTTGTCACAAACAGGGCGAATGTTGATAGCAAAATAGTTCACTTTGTCACGTGTGCAGGCATCCATTTTAAGAAGTATAAAGCATCTTAAGAGTATTTTTAAGATCCTCCTTTTGCTTCAGACATTCTTCACTCACTAATTTTCTAATACTTTCTCTTTCCATTAAGAGCTGCAAATAATGACAATGGTACACGGTATTTCACAAGAAGCTCTGTTTGCTGTCTTTTAAACATATCTGCTGTCATTGTTACAGTAACTTTGTCACTTACAAAATATTTTGTAACTGATGTTCGAGACGCTCTTTCCTCCTCCTTTGCCTGGCAGGAACTGCTGTTCTCTGGTTTCTTGGTGCTGTTGTGATCTTTTTCAATCACAGCTTTTTAAATGTCTTTTTAGATTGGAAGTTCTTGTAGGATCATTTTTAACACTGCACTGATTTTGAGCTCACAGCATTTGTTTTCATCTGTCAGAAACTGACTCACAAAATATTATTGTGAAATGTTCAAATACAGCTGACTTCATAGGAAGCTTCTTAGGCATTTTGTAATCATATAAATTCACTTTCAAAATTATTTTTGTCCTATAAAAAATAAGGTATATTGTAATCCCTGCAAGAATAGGAAATCATGTATAATTTTGGATAGAAATAAAACAGATTTTGCATAAATCAATAATACAGATGAACACTAGACACTTACTGAGCAGACACATGAATGTTAGTGACCTTCCTATCATTTCTACCTGTTGTTTTTGAGCAGTATATTAAAGGCATTTTGGATTATGGATTATTTTGCTTCATTCATTTTGGAGAAAATTTTTTTCTCCTCTCCAATACGAACTTAGTTTACCTTTTTTATTTTTGAGATCAGTTCAAATTTTTTGCGAAATAAATGTGATAAACAGCCATGATGACGTTCAAGCAGAAAAATCAGAAGCAGAAGTGTTCAGCTCTTTTAATACAGTCGCTCATTTTAATGCATTTCTACTTTAACCCCTTCCTTACTGATGACTGAATAGTAAGTCATTGGTAAGGATCCCCTGCTTTAAGGTGGGCTCCAGCGGTGAGGGGATTTTCATCAATGAAAAAGTAGTGGACACCCTCTTTTAAGTAAGAAAAAAAGAACATTTTATACAGACAATTTATTCACGTCATGAATTGAAAAGGTGAATTATTTGGCATTTGATTTGAATTGCTTGGCCTTTTATAGTGTTAAATTTTTGAACACGTGTCTATGTTGTCCATGTCCAATTCCCGAAATTTGTATTTTACAGGTTAAAAGAATTTTACCACTTTTATGAAGTGGTGGACTTGAAGTGGAAGGTACGGATAAGAGCCACAATATCTTACACTCTAGTCATGGCTAAAGGTCATTTTATATTGATATTTTGTGGTGCACAGAAGATCACAATTCTGGCAGCGAATCGTCCTTTGTAAACAGGTCTTATAGTGCTGAGAACCTTGGCAGCCTATGCGCTCTTAACAATCTATGCTCCTCAACAATGAAATTGCAACATGAAGAAGGAAAAGTCATGTAATTTTGGAAATCACAGGATAGGTAGACCAATTAATGATGTGCGAGTTTGAGCGCCATTTGCACATATACACGCACTTATACGCCTTGGCATATTATTATTAATGGTCGTCTTAGGAATGTTCTGCAAAAATGAATGCCCTTATGCACTAATATCAAGGTCCACTGCTGGCAGCTTCCTTTACAATTGCCAATCTGTGTCATCTCAGATGACCTCGATGGGAGACGAGTTATAATTGATGTTAAAGCGAACCGGTCATCAGGTCAGCGCTGTTACACTGGTTAAAATGATGCCTGGGTTGAAGATATCTGTCTTGTTGTTAAAGATTTGTTTTCAATTAATGAGATTCTCGTGCTTTGGGTCGGCCTGTGGGCTGGTCTTTATTTGGTGCTTTCTGGCCTCATCTTCATTATTGTGGCTTAAATGGGAGGTCACTGATCAATAAGTGACCTGTCTCCTATTTTAAGTATTGCAGTTAATATTGTGGGCTTTAAAAAAAAAAAAAAAAAAAAAGTACCTCCACCAAAATAGCGGTATCGTCATCTTGCTGTATCCAGATTTTCTTTTTTGCTCCAACAAAATGGCACCGGTGGTGCTTGCACAGGTTTAGAGCATCGCTTGTCGATAGATACTATTGCGCCTGTGCCATTTTGTTGGAGCTAAAAAAAAATATTTTTCTCCAGCAAGATGGCGGCACATGCACAGTAGCATTTATCAGTGAGTGCAGGTGTCGGCACCATTTTGCTGGAGGTAAAAACACTTTTTTTCAAAACCCACAATAATAACTGGCATTTCAAATTAGAGGCCAGAGAACCACATAAAGCCCCTCTCACAGGCCCGTCTGGAAACACGAGCATCTCATTAAATAAAAACAAAGCTTAAACAACCACAAGACGGATTTCATCAACCAAGGTATCATTTTATTCAGTATAATGGCACCGACCTGACAGTGTCTGAGGTGTACTGAGCAAAATGCTGATTTGCTTTAAAAATATATCAGTGTTTTATACATTTGTTTCCATTTTTTCATCATTTGCATATCATTCATATATCTATCCATTCTGTGATTTACATAATTCCACTACATTTCCTTCTTGGTTTTGCAACATCTATGTTGAGTAGTGTCTTACAGATACTTCTATGCGCATCTGAAATAGGATCTGTGTGTATAAATGGGTTCCTAAAGGGAACTTGTCATGTTCCCAAACACTATAAACCTGCAATTAGAGTTAATCTGTGGTTAATGGTGTGACAATGTTGCCTTGTCGCCTTACTGAAAACGTGGCTATCGGTAGGAAAGCTTTTAGTCAGTGATGCATGAAGCAGCCACAGTCACCTCTCACAGCACTGTGGGCGGTAGCTGTAAGCGCTTCCCGGTACCTTGACAGCTCACTCTCCACAGATGCGCTGCAGAATGAGCTGTCAATAAGTGTGTTGGTGTGGTTACAGCCGGCGCTCACTGTGTACTAAGCCACAACGGTAGCCACTCTGTGCATGCCTCTGTAACCGAAAGCCGTCAGTCCCTGAAGTAATCAAGTTAATTTTCTCTTAACAGCCACTATTAATTTGCAGATTAACAACGTTTGAGGACATGATCAGTTCCGTTTAAGCAACCACTAGTGATGAGCGAACGTTCTCAGATAATTTGTTTGAGTCCCTGCGTTGTTTTGGGGCAGTTAGACTACCGCAACACATGCCGGGGATTGCATAACAAACAGGCAATCCCTGCATGTGCTTCTGCCGTCTAACACCCAGGAAACCTGCAGCCACAGAGACTTGAACATATTATCCGAGCATGCCGAAGACACTCTGATAACACTCGAGCATGATTGGTAGCTGATCAGTGGTCACTTAGTAGTACTTGACATGGACCTAAAGGTGCCATCCCCCCAATTTTTTTTCAACATTTATAAAAATGTAATATATATATTTTTTTAAAAATATTTGAATTTTGTTTTTAATTAAGTAAAATATGAAAAATAATTTAAAAAGTATTGTTGGTGACTGCCAGTGATACTGCCAAGTAGACAGTGTCACCGATGATTGTGGGCAGCACCGACTCTGTTAGTGCTGCTTGCTGTATCATAACCTGGGGTGAGATACACTCTACGTATCACATGCGCGATTAGATACAGGGCTAAGTGTTGTGTATCACATGATTGGATTAGATATTGAGTTCAGCGATTGTATCACACAGGATTGGATTAGATATGCAGTATCTAATGTAAGTTAGATGTGACCACGCTATAAACACTTCTACAGTACTTACCTTCCTTGTGCTCCCACACAGCGCTGTGTCTTCTGTGTGCTTTGAACAAGTCGGCGGATAGTGATGATCACAACCTGTACTCTAATACTGACAGGCGGTGATCACCGCTCCCTGCTGCAGATACTCGCCTCACCCCAGACCTTCTCTCCCTGACAGCTCCTGTCATCACACACGTTGACTGAGCAGTGTGTGTGATAACAGGGGAAAGTGGAGCCCATAGCATACACTGCAAGCTTCACAAAGATGGCCGCAATCTCCCACAGCTGTAACCTGGACAGTTCAGGTCATGGCTAGAGGCAGGAGGCCTCTATACAAGACATGCTGTTGCCGTCCGATTGCAGTCTCTTATGCCCCAGGGACTGCCATATTTGAGGTGTGCAAGTGTCGTGCTCAGACACTTATACATTCACAAATGAAAACGGCAAACCCCAGTGGGTGGTTAAAGTAAAAATTAACAAATAAACTAATAATGTGGTACATTTAATTTTGTATTAAAAATAATTGATTATATAATCAATAATTATTATTACAAAATTAAATTAAAAATCACGGCACCTTCCCTTTTAAGTGTACTGTCAATAGAGCAGAGGATCATAGGTAATTGTTTCTATATTGACGTCCTTAGTTTTGCAGTTAACTAGGATAATAAGAATATTGAACCCTTCAGCAGATTACTGTAGTAAAAATCATGTTTGTGATTGTAAATCTACAATAGCGATTTTTCTTCTTTTTGGCAGGTGCAACGCATTCGAGAGCACTGGTTTGATGACTTGCCTCCTACAGCACTCCTTATCTTTAAAGGTGTGAGACAAAGCCGCTTTTTACCAGCACCACTGTCGCTGAGTGTGTTATGAGTAGAGTCTGTGTGTGCTTTTTAAGGGCACAAATGAATGGGCGTTAATAGCCTGAAGTGTCAAATAGTAGAAACTAATTCACGCAACCGTATAGTGGACATATTTTCTTGGCTGTATTATGTCCACAATTCCTGACTCCACCTAACCAGAACTAACAGCATAGTAGGCATATATGATCCTCTTAGCTTAATGTGTCTCTGGCCATTATGTGACTTGTATCCTGCACCAATTTTCACCTCTGCAGGATTTTTATTAGTAACTGACTCCGAGCTGGTGGGAGGAGACGAGCTGCTATAATGTCTTCCATACACACCACAGAGAAAAATATCTGCTCATTGTTCTTTAGTTTGTACATAGAGAGAGCTAAGAGCAGCATTGAGGAAATTATACAACGGTCTTAAGCAGTGTAGATGTGAATCCAGCTTTGGGCTTTACTTGTTAGACAGTTCAGCTCAATTTTTCTTTGTCTTCTTCTACCTATTTTCTCACTCTGTTCCTCACTCATCCTCCACGCTTTCCTCTCCTTAGGGTATAATGGCAACTTGACTCTACACTGTACTGAATAAAAGGGATTTGGACTGTTTTTAAACATAGTACATGGTGAGTTCAAGCAGGAGGCAGGTAGTTAAAAAAAGGCTCATAAATATAGAAATAAACCTATTTATTTGATAAGATATATTGCTAAGTATCTTATATTCACCCGTACTATTGATTTATGCAGTTGTACCTGGACTTGAGGCCATACTATAGACAAGATAATCTATCCACTATCTGGTCATATAAAACTTTCATAATAAAATACGTACTGCATCTCCACCCGGAAACAGCGAGTTGCAAAGAAGTCTTTTCTGTATATGTAGTATAATAAAGCAGTTATATTTTGTTAAATTCAACACTCCCTAATGATAGAGGTGACTGCTCTTTAGATTAGGGCAGGGTGTGCAAAGCTCAAAAGTGATCAGTAGAAAATAGTAATAGCATAGTAATCGCATATTATATGCGCTCCAATGCCAAGTTTAGACATGAATATATTTTATATGTACTTTATTTTTCGGGCTATAAAACGCACCCCAAATGTAGAGGAGGAAAACAGTCAAAAATGAATTTTTAATTTAAATATGGAGGGTTGTCGTCTAGTCTAAATTTAGCTTACCAGGGAGAAGCGGCAGGAGTGGGGGTCACAGGAAGCTGGCTGCAGCAGGTGAGGGATGATGTTACGTGCCCTGGGCTGGGAGGAGGGGGTATCCCGGTAGTGCGAGGCAGGAGCCATTGATTAGCTGGCGTGGGCTTCAGTAAAATGTCGGTGGTGCAGGCAGGAGTGGAGTCCCCGCTGCTCTTATTCATCTCCTGGCGGTGGGTTTCAGGAAAACCCCTCCAAAGGCGGTGCATGTGCAGATTGACATCTCTGCTAGTCATTGAGCCGAGTTTTCAATCTGCGCATGTTCCAACAACAGTGCCATTTTTAAGAAGCCCACTGCCGGAAGACCAATGGCTACTGCCTTACACCACCGACATTTTCCTGAAGCCTCCCACCGGTAGATTCATGGCTCCTGCCTCGCACCACTGGGACAAATCCCTCCTCTCATCCCAGGTACCGCAGCATCGCCCCACTCCTACTGCCACCAGCTTCCTGCAGCGGCGACACTGCCTCCTGTGACCCAGCACCCCCACCCGCTGGTAAACTACATTTGGACTCTTTGGGGGGGAAAAAAGTGCGTCTTATAATCTGAAAAGTATGGTATATAGATATAATGATGCAATCCCTTTTGACAACTGACATGTTTGAGACCTACTGTATATTAAAAGATGTATCAGGGACTTTACAAAAAAACAAAAATGTAAAAATGTATCTAAGCACTAACAGGCAGGTAGTTGCAACTCACCTGCATGTTGTGCACTGTGCCATTCTTCCCCAGATCACAGACCGCTCTTGCCGGGGATTCAGCTGCCTCTGCTGACAAGATGTCACGTACCCCGTCCTGTGTGACACGGCTAGCAGGCCGGTAACTAATACAACAGGACAAAGGGGGATAGGGAAACATTTACAACGATGGGCCCTGCGATAGGGAATGGGAAACGTGGAGACCTCCTGCACTCCCCTGAGTCAGTGTCCCTAACGCTCCTAACGTTCCCTATGCCGGTTCCGCACCGGGCGCCGCTCAGGAACCTGTAGCCCTGGCACTCCCTACACCTATCCCTTGCTAGGGAGCTGGGTGGCGCAGGCACTGGCCCCACCGCTGCACTAACACCAACATGAGGAAAAGTGACAAACAGGGAAACACTTAGCTTTGCTCTGATGCACTTGCTCCTGGCAACAGAGACCAACACCTGAGTGCATCTTCCTCCACCGTGTCCAACACCTGGGTGCAGCTTTACAGCAACAGCGTCCAGCACTGAGTGCCGCCTTGGAGCAACAGAGTCCAGCACCTGAGTGCAGCTGTCCAGCAAACTGAGTGCAGATCTCAGTAAGAGTCCAGCAAACTGAGTGCAGCTCTACACCATAGCTGCCATTCCACCAAGCTTTGCAGGAATTCTTCACTGACACCATAGCTGCCACTCCACCATGCTTTACACAAACTCCTCGCTGACACCATGGCTGCCACTCCAGGACTCTGAATGAGCCGTCCTGGACTCTCCTCCAGCTCCCCATCCAGCTCCTTACTTCACCCAGGATCGTTGGAAAGCGCCCAACAATAATAATATCACCAACGTGAGTGAGCACTACTGACACACCTTTATAGAGCAAACACACCTGTTAGTGATTCCCGTGCAATTACTCTAACCACCACCGGGGGCAAACTATCTCTAAAAACACCAGTGCAATGTCCATACTGGCCACCGGGGTGAAACTATCTCTAAGCACAAGTGCAATGACCATACTGGCCACGGGGACAAAACCAACCCTGAGCAAAACAGCTCACAGGAAAAAAAAAGGTTGCTTGTGCATTTAATCTGTCAGATCCACCCTGGATCATTCATGACACAAGATGGGCCCGGGCTTCTGAGATCATTATAACTGACAGCCGGCTCCCTCAGTTAAGCAGCGGGAATCCAGCTGTCAATCGGAAGGCCTGCCCTGTCGACACAGCGGACCGGAAAAGAAGCCTCCGCTCTGTAGACGTGGTCTGTGACTGCTCTGTGGCAGGTTTGAACAGTTCTGTACACAACAGGCAGGTAAGCTGCAATTATCTACCTGTTAATGTTTAGATTCCGGATATCCTCTTTAATGCCTTATTCTCCCAAATTATGTATGAGATGTTTTACTGATTACTGGTGTAATGTACTCTCTCAATTAGGTATTAACGTCTTGGCGAATTCCAGAGCATTTCAGTATGTTGTATGTGAGTACAATATTTCAGCTTCTTTCCCTTTCATGTATGCATGGTTGTTAGTTGGTGAGAAGCTCTAAGTTAAGCTGTCCGAGTCCTAAATGAAAGCTGGACTAGACTAGACTAGAGACCCATTCTGCACTGAAAACAGACCATAGTTCATATATTTAGATGTCTGCACCATTTCTGGGTGTTTTATTCTACCACGTTCTCTTATCTCCTGGATTAAAGCAGTAGTCCAATAGTATTCGTCCAATCCATTGTCAGAGCTACTGCTAGAATTTTTGCAACTACAATTTTTATTAAAATATGTTAAAGGGAATCTGACAGAATGGTCCTTCCTCCACAAACTGTTTATATGGTCATGTTACCCATTGAAAGATAATGTCTTCCACGCCTTTACCTATGCAATCTATTGTTACCTAACTGAAAAATTGCAAATTTTTTCTTTTATTTATATGGAAACGATGCTTAAGTGTTCTATTCCCAGTGTAGTCAAGCCAATGAGTAATCACTCAAGCAGAGGATTGTGGACATGGACACGAAATAGATCCAGGGAGGCGAAGTTTGTTCCGGGAAGTGCTTTGACTCACCCAGAGAGTTAGGCGTCGGGTTCCTGTTGCTGCACAGCAGGAATCCCGAGCCTTGCATTCGGCAGTCTCCCATTCCTCTCCGGCCGCAGAGGAGGCTGCTCAGCAGACTCGTCGATCCCGGCGCTCTGCTCAGACCAGCTCTGTTGGTTTGGTTGCTGCTGCTACCTCTTGTCCAGCTATAGCAACACATGCTGGTCAGCAGCGAGCTACTCCAGGGACTAAGTCCTCCTTTCGGTCCACTGAGCATGCCCGTGGGACGATCTCTCATTGGAGATCGGAGGTCACATGCTCAGGTCCTTCTCCAGCTCGGATTGGACCATCAGGAAGGTCAGGAAGGTCCCGGAAGGACGCTGCTATAAAAGGTTCGCATGGCCACTTGCTTTACCAGACTGAGGAGTGAGTGTTGTTTGCATGTATGAATGTCTCTGGTGAATGACTCATTAAGAAACCCCTACCCTTGGTACGCATGTGTTGTGCAGCCTAGCCTGTTAAGCGCACAGGCTTAGGTGTAGGTAGAGGCAGAGTCTGAGACTGGCATCAGTGTCCACCGGTGGCTCTGCACACCACCATAGTCAGCGTCTATAGTGGCGTCCGCAGGTGCGACGCCGCGCGCTCAGAAGGTCTAGAGGGACGCTGACCCCGTGTCCTTGGGGCAGAGTTCTGTGACCGCATTCTGTGCGCGCCATTGCCGAGCTCTGTGAGCTAAACAGGCTCTGGCATTTATGTTCTGTGGTAGTGCGGCTCTGTGAGGTAACAAAGTTCGCCCTGTTAATACTGGGTGACGTTAACCCACGTGTGATCTTTTGTATACCGCTTTATACTCCCGCCATTGCTAAGCAGCAGTTTACCACCCCTGCACGGTGGACCCTGGGCTGCGAATGCATCTTACTATTATTTTATTATTTGGTGCGTTCCGCCAGCCCTAATATTATACTAGCGCAAGGGTCTGGCTAGTAATGGCGGACGAACAGCTACTGCTGCAGCACATCCGGCACCTGGAGGGCAAGTTGGCGGCTCTCGAGCGTTCAACCTCGGCTTCAGATGTTACTGCGGTCGCTGTCCAGGCAGCCTCGGAGGCTGTCTACCGTGTCCCCACTATCATCCCTGCACCATTGTTATGCCGTCTCCCGCTGCACGAGAAGTTCTCGGGCGATAGTGCCTCCTGCAGGGGCTTCATGAGCCAGTGCGCTATTCAGTTAGAGCTGCTGGCTGCACGATTCCCTTGTGAGCAGGCTAAGGTGGGATTCATCATTTCTCTTTTGGCTGGCAGGGCTCTGGAATGGGCCAGTCCACTGAGGGAGCGTGACGACCCCGTGGTTCAGAGAGCCTCTCAGTTCCTAGTCTCTCTGAAGCAGGTTTTTCTGGGACCACGGGTCACACATAATACCGCTCTCCAGTTGTTGGCTCTGACACAGGGTTCGTCCCCGGTCAGACAGTATGCCATCCATTTTTGGACACTGGCTTCCGAGTTGGAATGGTCAAACAAGGCCCTTATACCAATTTTTTGGATGGGTTTGACTGACCACGTTAAGGACGCCCTGGCCACTCGGGAGGTTCCCGTCACTCTGGAGGAGCTAATTCCCATCTCCACCCGCATTAATCTCCGCTTCTTAGAGCGAGGGCTTGAGCGCTCCCAGTCCAGACAGAGGTTTAGGTTGGCATCAACCTTCTCTAAACCTCTGGAACCACCCGATCGAGTGTCCGAGCCGTCGGTGGCTATGGAGGTGCCTCGCACGGGCGCTAAGTCCCGCTCTGCTAGAACCTCCACAGCCCGTTTTCATTGCCGACAGTCTGGTCACTTAGCCAGTAGGTGCCCACAGCGCTCGGAGAAACGCCCGCATCTAGTGGCAATAGGAGGAGGCCTACTAGACTCCTCACCATTCTCCTCCAAGCTAACCTTCAAGGGGATGCTAGAGTTCGGTTCCTCCACTCTGGCGGTAGAGGTTTGCGTAGATTCCAGAGCGGAGGGTAATTTTATGTCCTCAGCCTTCGGCACGCAATCCCCTTTGTTATGCTACCTCAGCCTGTCACCATCAGAGTGGTGAACAGCTCGACACTACCCTTGCAGATTACCCATCAGACTGCTCCACTAAGGCTCTCGCTGTCTCCGTTCCATCACGAGACAGTGTCCCTCCTTATAATGCCCGAGGGTATTGATCAGGTTCTCTTTGGAGTTCCCTGGTTGCGTTGCCACTCTCCCCATATAGAGTGGTCCTCGGGGAGAAATCTTAGTTGGAGTAAGACCTGTGAGGGTAGATGTCTGAGTGAATGCGTACAGGTTGCCACCACTGTGACTCCCGCAGATCTTTCTTCACTCCCTAAACAATATCAGCAGTGCGCAGACATGTTCTCCAAGAGAGCGGCAGAGACTCTACTGCCGCACCGCCCCTATGACTGTCCTATAGACCTCTTGCCTGGTGCAGAGCCTCCCCGGGGTCGTGTGTATCCAATGTCTCCCGGAGACAGAGGCCATGTCACAGTATATCAGGGAGAATCTGGCAAGAGGATTTATTAGGAAGGCGGTGTCACCAGCAGGGGCGGGATTCTTCTTTGTTCAGAAGAAGAATGGAGAATTACGGCCTTGCATCGATTACAGGGGTCATAACACCATCACCGTTAAGAATAAGTACCCTCTGCCCTTGATATCGGAACAGTTTGATAGGTTGCGGGGAGCGAGAGTGTTTACCAAGTTCGATCTGCGGGGGGCTTACAACCTGATACGCATGCGTGAGGGAGACGAGTGGAAGACAGCTTTTAATACCAGGGATGGTCATTATGAGTATCTGGTCATGCCCTTTGGCCTCTGTAATGCCCCAGCCGTCTTCCAAGACTTTGTAAACGACATCTTCCGAGATATGCTTTCCTCTTCGGTGGTGGTCTATCTGGATGATATCTTCATCTTCTCTCCAGATATGGAGTCTCACCGGAGAGAGGTTTGCAAGATCTTCGACCATTTACGGGCGAACTCCCTCTACGCCAAGTTGGAGAAGTGCCTGTTTGAGCAGGAATCCTTGCCCTTCCTGGGCTATATCATCTCGGCCCAGGGTTTGGCTATGGATCCTGCCAAACTGCAGGTGGTAATAGACTGGCGGAACCCCACTCCATCAAGGTGGTGCAGAGCTTTTTGGGGTTCATAAACTACTACCGTCAGTTCATTCCTCACTTCTCCACCTTGGTAGCTCCCTTGGTTGCCCTCACCAAAAGGAAGGCTAACTGTTATGATTGAGTCACCGTAGGAGGCAAAAATAGAAATGCTAGCTAAGTCCAGAAAACCAGAGAAGTTGGCAGCTATCGGATTGCAGACCCCTGAACCTATCAACACAACTAGCAGTAGCCGTGGGGGGCTCCTACGAAGCCCTAGGCCCCTCGATCACAGCCGGAGGACTACATAGCCTAAAGCCAGAAAGGGAAATCTAAACTGCCCCAGAGCAGACCCCAAAGCAAAAGGCAGCCCCCCACATATAATGACGGTGAAGCAAGAAGAAAGAACAAAACACAGACAGAAAGATAGACTGAGCAAAGATGGGGCCCCAGCTAGCTTAGATAGGAAAGGACAGGAAGGCTGCTGTCTGCAATCCGTGAAAAACCCTATGAAAATAAGAGCCAACAACTGACAGTAAAAAAGGCCCTGAAGACGCTAGGCTTCAAAAAAGGCTATGTCAGTACTCAGGAATATTCTGAAGACAGAGCAACAGGCAAAAGGAGATTCAGCTCACCCCAGCAGGGAATGGCAGAATCCAGAAAAGCAAGGAAAACAAAACACTAATGCAAAAAGGCAAAGCAGAAATCTTAGCTTTAGATGAGCAGGAATCAGACTGGTTTCCTAGAAGTCCACAGAGAAATCACCCGCAAGCCAGAAGGGCGTCGGCAGCCTTATATCCAGTCATTAACTCCACTCAGCCAGTCATCATCATCAGCCCCAGGTGTTTGACAATCAGGCTCACTACCTTTCTTCACCAGAAGAGGGAGTTCCTCGGGCCTCAGTAGTGAAGGGGAAAATGAACTCACAACAGTACCTCCCCCTTGAGGAGGGGTCACCGAACCCTCAACCACGCCACCAGGGCGATCAGGGTGAGCCCGATGAAAGGCACGCACCAATCTTGGCATGAATAGCAGAGGCAGAGACCCAGGAATTATCCTCCTGACCATAACCCTTCCACTTAACCAAATACTGGAGTCTCCATCTAGCCAGACGGGAATCCAGTACTTTTTCTACCTCATATTCCATGTTACCTTCAACCAATACAGGGTCTGGAGGTGCAACCCCCGGAACAACAGGTTCAACAAACCTCTTCAACAAAGATTTATGGAACACATTATGGATTTTAAATGTGACAGGAAGAGCCAAACGAGAAGAGACCGGATTAATAATCTCCAAAATCTTGTAAGGTCCAATAAATCTAGGCTTAAACTTAGGAGAAGCCACCTTCATAGCAATATTTTTTGATGATAACCACACCATATCACCAACCTTAAACTGGGGACCAATGGTCCTATGTCGGTTGGAAAACCGCTGGGCCTTTTCCTGGGAGAGAGATAACTTATCCACCACTTGGTCCCAGATCTGGTGCATTCTCTCCACCACAGTGTCAACACCTGGGCAGGCAGAGGGCTCCACCTGCCCTGAAGAAAATCGAGGATGAAACCCAAAGTTACAAAAAAAAGGTGACATCAAAGTGGCAGAACTAGCTCTATTATTTAAAGCAAATTCGGCCAAGGGTAAAAATGAAACCCAATCATCCTGATCAGCAGAAATAAAACATCTCAAATATGACTCCAAGGTCTGGTTTGTTCTCTCTGTCTGCCCATTGGTCTGAGGGTGAAAAGCAGAGGAGAAGGACAACTGAATTCCCAGCTTGGAACAGAAAGTTCTCCAAAATCTAGACACAAACTGGACTCCTCTGTCAGATACAATGTTCTCAGGAATCCCGTGCAAGCGAACCACCTGTTGTAAAAACAGGGGCACCAATTCAGAGGAAGACGGCAACTTAGGGAGTGGTACAAGATGAACCATCTTAGAGAACCTATCACAAATCACCCAAATAACAGTCATCCTTTGAGAGACAGGCATATCAGAGATGAAATCCATTGAAATATGGGTCCATGGCCTCTTGGGGACAGGCAAAGGCATCAACAACCCACTAGAGCGAGAACACGATTTAGACCGGGAGCACGTCCCACAGGACTGCACAAAATTCCTGACATCACGAGACAAGGAGGGCCACCAAAAAGACCGACTCACCAGATCTCTAGTACCAAAAATACCTGGATGACCAGCCAAAGCAGAGCAATGAACTTCAGACATCACTCTCTTCTTCCACTGGTCAGGAACATACAACTTTCCACTGGGACAACGCTCAGGTTTGTCCTCCTGGAACTCTTCCAGAGCACGTCTCAAATCGGGCGAGATGGCAGAAAGAACTACCCCTTCGCCTAAGATGGTAGCAGGCTTGGTCACCACAGGAGAATCAGCAAAGAAGCTCCTAGAGAGGGCGTCAGCCTTGACATTCTTAGTTCCAGGAAGAAAAGAAACCACAAAATCAAAACGTGTAAAAAACAAGGCCCACCTAGCCTGTCTAGGGTTCAAGCGCTTAGCCTACTCTAGGTAAATCAAATTCTTGTGGTCAGTGAGGACCACGACTTGATGCTTAGCTCCCTCCAACCAATATCTCCACTCCTCAAATGCCCATTTCATGGCTAACAGTTCCCGATTCCCCACATCATAGTTACGTTCAGATGGAGAGAACTTTCGGGAAAAGAAAGCACAGGGATTCATTTTAGATGTTACAGGATCCTTTTGGGACAAAACAGCTCCTGCACCAATCTCAGAAGCATCCACCTCTACCTGGAACGGAAGTGAGACATCAGGTTGCCGCAAAACCGGGGCGGAGGTGAATCTTCGCTTCAGCTCCTGAAAGGAAGAAACAGCCTCCGGAGACCAATTTAACACATCAGCACCCTTCTTGGTCAAATCAGTCAATGGCTTGGCAATACTAGAAAATTTTGCTATAAATTTCCGATAAAAATTAGCAAAACCCAAAAACTTCTGGAGGGCCTTCAAAGAAGTGGGCTGAACCCAATCGTAAATGGCCTGTACCTTGGCCGGGTCCATTTCAATAGTTGACGGGGACAAAATAAATCCCAAAAAAGAAATCCTCTGTACTCCAAAAAGGCATTTAGATCCTTTGACATACAGGGAATTCTCCCTCAAGATCCGGAACACAGTCCGAATATGTTCCACATGAGAATCCCAATCCTTGGAGAAGATCAAAATATCATCCAGATAGGTAATCAAAAATTTATCGACAAAATCTCGGAAAATATCGTTCATGTAGCACTGGAAGACAGAAGGGGCATTAGTGAGCCCAAAAGGCATCACCAGGTACTCAAAATGTCCCTCCGGAGTATTAAACGCCGTCTTCCATTCATCCCCATGCTTAATGCGAATAAGATTTTACGCCCCCCTGAGGTCAAGCTTGGTAAACCAGCAAGCACCTTTAACTCTGGAGAATAGATCAGAAATCAGGGGTAACGGATACTGATATTTAACATTAATTTTGTTGAGAGCACGATAATCAATACAAGGTCTTAATGATCCATCCTTTTTGGCTACAAAAAAAAAATGGCACCTAAGGGTGACGAGGATGGTCTAATATGACCCTTCTCCAACGCCTCCTTAATATAGGATCGCATAGCCTCGTGCTCGGATACAGATAAATTGAAGAGCCGACCCTTGGGAAATTTACACCCCGGGCTCAGTTCAATTGCACAGTCATAACTCCTATGAGGAGGCAGAGACGCAGACTCATTCTCACTAAATACATCATAAAAGTCCGCCAAATAATCAGGAATATCATGCGACTGAGGAGAGGTGGAAAACACCGGAGCCTCACTAAAGGCACACCGACAACCCCAACTCACCACAGACACAGATTTCCAATCCAAAACTGGATTATGAATTTGTAACCAGGGAAACCCCAGAACAATAGTATCATGCAGATTATGTAACACCAAAAACCTGCAATTTTCTTGATGGTCTGGGGCGACCCGCATGACCACCTGGGTCCAAAACTGAGGTTTATTTTTAGCCAAAGGAGTAGCATCAATCCCCCTCAAAGGGATAGGCGTCTGCAGAGGTGTCATCGGAAATCCACAACGGTTAGCAAAATCCAAGTCCATTAGGTTTAGAGCTGCTCCCGAATCCACAAAAGCCTTGGCGGAAAATGTGGACAGGGAGCAGATCAGAGTAATAGCCAGAAGAAACTTAGGTTGAACACCACCAACAGAAAACGTGTGTGCAAGGCGTTTCTCGCGTTTAGGACAGACAGAAATAATATGCGAGGCATCTCCACAGAAAAAACACAACTTATTACGCCTTCTGAACTCCTGACGCTGCTCTCTGGAAAAAACTATCACATTGCATAGGTTCAGACATCTGTTCAACAGGTGGCAACACCTCTCGTGCAGCTCTGCGTTCGCGCAAACGGCGATCAACCTGAATGGCTAAAGACATAGAATCGTCAAGACCAGAGGGAACAGGAAATCCCACCATAGTATCTTTTACGGCTTCTGACAACCCCTTCCGAAAGAGAGCAGCCAAGGCATTATCATTCCAGGTAGTAAGTACTGCCCACTTTCGGAATTTTTGACAGTACAATTCTGCAAAATCACGACCCTGGTTCAATTCCAGCAGGGTCTTTTCAGCCTGATCAATGGCATTAGGTTCGTCATACAACAACCCCAAGGCCTGAAAAAATGCGTTCACATTAGTCAGAATAGGATCATCTGGTTTCAAAGAAAACGCCCAATCCTGGGGATCGCCACGCAGCAAAGAGATGACAATTTTAACCTGCTGCGCGGAGCTCCTTGACGAGTTAGACTTCAAGGCAAAAAATAATTTACAATTATTTTTGAAATTCAAAAATTTAGACCTATCCCCAAAAAATACATCAGGTGTAGGAATCTTTGGTTCAGCAGTATGTGAATGAGCAAGGTAGGCGGAAATTCCCCGCACTTCCGCAGCGAGCTGCTCCACACGATCAGACAATTGCTTTATCTCCATTGAGAGAAAAAAAAATTCCCCCTACGGCCTCAGAGATATAGAGGAAAAAATATACACACTTTTTTTTTTTTTTTTACAATTCTTTCCTGCAATTGAGTACCCTAGGATCTGCGGTATGGCGGGTGATTCTGTTATGAATGAGTCACCGTAGGAGGCAAAAATAGAAATGCTAGCTAAGTCCAGAAAACCAGAGAAGTTGGCAGCTATCGGATTGCAGACCCCTGAACCTATCAACACAACTAGCAGTAGCCGTGGGGGGCTCCTACGAAGCCCTAGGCCCCTCGATCACAGCCGGAGGACTACATAGCCTAAAGACAGAAAGGGAAATCTAAACTGCCACAGAGCAGACCCCAAAGCAAAAGGCAGCCCCCCACATATAATGACGGTGAAGCAAGAAGAAAGAACAAAACACAGACAGAATGATAGACTGAGCAAAGATGGGGCCCCAGCTAGCTTAGATAGGAAAGGACAGGAAGGCTGCTGTCTGCAATCCGTGAAAAACCCTATGAAAATAAGAGCCAACAACTGACAGTAAAAAAGGCCCTGAAGACGCTAGGCTTCAAAAAAGGCTATGTCAGTACTCAGGAATATTCTGAAGACAGAGCAACAGGCAAAAGGAGATTCAGCTCACCCCAGCAGGGAATGGCAGAATCCAGAAAAGCAAGGAAAACAAAACACTAATGCAAAAAGGCAAAGCAGAAATCTTAGCTTTAGATGAGCAGGAATCAGACTGGTTTCCTAGAAGTCCACAGAGAAATCACCCGCAAGCCAGAAGGGCGTCGGCAGCCTTATATCCAGTCGTTAACTCCACTCAGCCAGTCATCATCATCAGCCCCAGGTGTTTGACAATCAGGCTCACTACCTTTCTTCACCAGAAGAGGGAGTTCCTCGGGCCTCAGTAGTGAAGGGGAAAATGAACTCACAACAGCTAACCCCAAGTTATGGTCGGAACAGGACTCCAAGGCCTTTTCCTCTATCAAGTCCCACTTTGGTAGCGCTCCCATTCTACATCGTCCCGATGTAGATAAACCCTTAATCTTGGAAGTAGATGCTTCTTCCGTCGGTTCCGGAGCGGTCCTGTTACAGAAGAACGCTCAGGGTCGGAAACACCCCTGCTTCTTCTCTAAAACTTTTTCACCGGCGGAGAGGAACTATTCCATCGGGGACAGGGAGTTGCTAGCGATGAAATTGGCCTTATCGGAGTGGAGACATCTCCTGGCGGGTGCTTGGTACCCTTTCCAGGTGTTCACTGACCATAAAAACTTGGTCTATCTCCAAACCGCCGGTTAAATTCTCGCCAAGCTCGATGGTCTCTCTTCTTCTCCCGATTCCACTTCACCCTATATTTCCTTTCCGGTGAGAAGAATGTCCGGGCCGATGCGCTCTCTCGTTCCGTGGTGACAACGGAGGAGGAGCCTCGGTTAATTGTACCATCTGAGAGCCTGAGGACAGTGGCTCCAGTCGCCTTTGAGTCCGTACCCCCAGGTAAGACTTTCGTCCCTGCCCATTTGCGTCCGGAGGTCCTCTCTTGGGCTCATGCGTCCAGGGTGGGTGGACACTTTGGTACTAAGCGAACAGTTGAGCTTTTGGCGAGGACGTACTGGTGCCCGCATTCGGCTCGTGACGTCAGAGACTATATTCAGGCGTGCGTCTCCTGCGCCAAGAATAAGTCCTCCCGGCAGCGACCCGCTGGGTTACTTTACCCCTTACCGGTGGCGGACAGGCCCTGGGAGATGGTTGGCATGGACTTTGTGGTGGGTCTACCCAAGTCCAGTGGCAGCACAGTTATTTGGGTCGTCACCGACCATTTTTGTAAAATGGTGCACTTGGTGCCTCTCTCTCGGCTACCTTCCGCACGGGGCCTTGCAGTGTTTTTCATTAAACACGTTTTCCGGTTACACGGCATGCCAGACAGGATTGTCAGTGACCAGGGTCCCCAGTTTGCGTCTCGGTTCTGGAGAGAGCTCTGTCGCTTGCTCAGTATCGAGCTGAATTTCTTCTCGGCCTATCATCTCGAGACGAACGGGTTGGTAGAGAGGGCCAACCAGACCCTGGTCACATATCTCCATTTTGTCTCGGCCAGGCAGGATGACTGGGCATCCTTGTTGCCTTGGGCAGAGTTCGCCTTGAACAACATTGTGGCCGATTCCACCAGCCAGACCCCATTCCTCCTTAACTACGGCCAACAAGGGAACAAGGGGGCATCCTCTACGTCTGGAGGAAGGAAGGTTTAAGCATACTCACAGACGCAGATTCTTTACTGTAAGAGCAGTGAGACTATGGAACTTGCTGCCATATGATGTTGTAATGAGTGATTCCCTACTAAAATTTAAGAAGGGACTGGATGCCTTTCTTGAAAAGTATATTAAAATATTACAGGGTATATACACTAGTTTCCTTAATATTGCGTTGATCCAGGGAACTAGCCTGATTGCCGTATGTGGAGTCGGGAAGGAATTTTTTTCCACAATGTGAAGCTTACTGTTTGCAACATGGGTTTTTTTGCCTTCCTCTGGATCAACATGTTAGGGCAAGTTAGGATAGGATATGGGTTGAACTAGATGGACTTAAAGTCTTCCTTCAACCTTAATAATAACTATGTAACATCCCCGTGTCCCTGGGTCCATGCCCGTGTCATCCACCAACTCTAGGTTGGCAGACTGGGCGGTGGAGGCATGTGATATTTGGGACCGCTCCCAGGATGCTATTCGGGCCTCTAAGGAGAGAATGAGGGTCTCCGTGGACGCACACCGGCGTCCTGCTCCAACCTTCTCCCCTGGCGACTTAGTGTGGCTCTCTGCCCGTAACATCAGGCTGCGAGTCGAGCCCACTAAGTTCGCTCCTCGCTACAGTGGTCCTTTTAAAGTCCTCGAGCAGATCAGCTCTGTGTTCTATCGGCTGGCCCTTCCACCACACTTGGCTATCTCTGACACCTTCCTCGTGTCCCTCGGAGTTCTCCGAGTCATCTGCCGGAACATCAGACCTGTCCTCAGACGAGTTTGAGGTTAATGCCATCGTGGGATGCAGGGTGGTACGTGGAAAAAGTTTTATTTGGTGGACTGGAAGGGTCATGGTCCAGAAGCTTGGACATGGGAGCCAGTGGAGAACATCCGCGCTTCGCTTCTCATTGCGGCATTTGAGCGTAGCGAGGCTCAGAGGGGAGGGGGCCCTAGGAGGGAGGGTAATGTTAGGCGTCGGGTTCCTGTCGCTGCACAGCAGGAATCCCGAGCCTTGCATTCGGCAGTCTCCCATTCCTCTCCGGCCACAGAGGAGGCTGCTCAGCAGACTCGTCCATCCCGGCGCTCTGCGCAGACCAGCTCTGTGGGTTTGGTTGCTGCTGCCACCTCTGGTCCAGCTATAGCAACGCATGCTGGTCAGCAGCGAGCTACTCCAGGGACTAAGTCCTCCTTTCGGTCCACTGAGCATGCCCGTGGGACGATCTCTCATTGGAGATCGGAGGTCACATGTTCAGGTCATTCTCCAGCTTGCATTGGACCATCAGGAAGGTCCCGGAAGGATGCTGCTATAAAAGGTTTGCATGGCCGCTCGGCCATGCGCTAGTATAGACTGCATTACCAGACTGAGGAGTGAGTGTTGTATGCATGTATGGATGTCTCTGGTGAATGACTCAAGAACCCCCTTCCCTTGGTACGCATGTGATGTGCAGCCTAGCCTGTTAAGCGCCCAGGCTTAGGTGTAGGTAGAGGCAGAGTCTGAGACTGGCATCAGTGTCCACCGGTGGCTCTGCACGCCACGGTGCACGTGCTCAACACTCCACCATAGTCAGCGTCTATAGTGGCGTCCGCAGGTGCGACGCCGCGTGCTCAGAAGGTCTAGAGGGACTCTGACCCCGTGTCCTTGGGGCAGAGTTCTGTGACCGCATTCTGTGCGCTCCCTTGCCGAGCTCTGTGAGCTAAACAGGCTCCGGCATTTATGTTCTTCGGTAGTGCGGCTCTGTGAGGTAACAGAGTTTGCACTGTTCACACTGGGTGACGTTAACCCACGTGTGACCTTTTGTATACCGCTTTATACTTCCACCATTGCTAAGCAGCAGTTTACCACCCCTGCACGGTGGACCCCGGGCTGCGAACGCACCTTACTATTATTTTATTATTTGGTGCGTTCCGCCAGCCCTAACACAGAGCATTTAAGCCTCATATGCCTATGAATTACAATTTCGATTTTTTTTTTTTCTGTTAAAGAGCAACAAATTACTTATGTAAAGGTGTGGATGACATTGTATTTCGGAGAGCAGCATGACCATATAATTAGATTGGGTGAGGGACATTGTGTCATCCTGACAGATGCCATTTAAGGCTAGTGTATAGCTGCTGAATTCTTGTCTGGTTAGTCCCTTTAACATGTGTTAACCTCAGCTGAATGAGCATTTGAATGGGTGATAAGTAGCTCATGTTAGATCTTACTGGTAAAAATTCTCTTTGCTGGATCTTTTGTTTCAGGTGCTATACATTCAGCAACACAAATTGATTTTTTTGGCCAGCTTAGTTTATTGGTGATAAATAATTAGATGCATAATTAAAGTGTTTATGACCTGAGGATCTGATGTATTGTTTGTCAGTAATGGGACCGACCTATGCCTCTTTCTGGAGAGCCTTTTGTATATATATATATAATATGTATTGTAAGGTAGCGCTTTCATTCGGGTAGGGGATTCTCGCTTGGCAGCCAAATAACCAGATCCGGCACGGGTTTTCCAAAAAATAACCAGTCCATGCGGTTTATTCATGCATCAAAACTATCAAAGCAATAGAAAACAGCATAGCGTCCATGACAGAGCTTCACTCTGTTAGCCCTGTGGTCACAAGGGTTATGCAAAGTTCCTTACGCAGGCTCTTCAGCCTCACAGATATCTCACCCCGTCAGGGTTTACCTCATGGCCGCTTCACCACGCTGCAGACGTCCATTCCCTCCAGGGAACTATCAGGCACGTGCAGCCATTAACACAGCGTTCACTTGCTGTCAGGAAAACAGCCCCATCTCTCTCAGACGGGACCTTCCAAATCGGACCAACCAGGTCCCAGCATTCACTCCATGTGACCTACCCTGGCCACCTTATATGGTCCGTAGCCACGCCCACCGGGTCACATGGCTATGACCTCATCACAGGTCCTTCAACCACTCATACACACTTAACAATAGCGTTCTTAAACACACACCCTGGGTGGGTTTGTAGGTAACTGGTTTTGCCCGTCTCACCAGCTACCTGGAGACTTCTCCCTGACACATTGGAACGAAAGATCAGCTCTGCTGATCAGCACATAAGCCTCCATCCCAAGGCCACCCACCTTGAGATGCATAAGGATCCTTTAGCACCCTGCTACTGTTACCACTCTGGACAAGGCTATCCATTCGTCCTGGGACACCCACACAGCGCCCCCTAGCGGACACAGTGGTCACTACACCACAATATATACACCGTATTTTTCGGACTATAAGACGCACCGGACCATAAGACACACCCCAAATTTTCAGAAGGAAAATAGGGAGAAAAATAATAATGTGTCAAATGGGGAAATGGGGGTCCGTCTTACAGTCCGAATTCAGCTTACCAGGGAAGGGATCCAGCATAGGTGGAGGAGTGGTCACAGGGGTCGTTTGGTGTTCCAGACTGGTGCGTGGCCTCCAGGAAATACAAATCCCAAGCTGGTGCAGTGGCGGCTCTTTGCTGGGGCACTGTGCTGGGGATGGGGGCTGTGCTGGGGCACTGTGCTGCTGTGCAGGGGCACTGTCCTGGGGCACTGTGCTCTGGTGCAGGGGCTCTGTGCTGGGGTGCTGTGCTCTGGTGTAGGGGCGCTGTGCTCTGGTGCAGGGGCGCTGTGCTGGGGTGCTGTGCAGGTGCACTGCGCTGCTGTTCTGGGGCACTGTGCTGCTGTGCTGGGGCACTGTGCTCTGGTGCAAGGGCGCTGTGCTGGGGTGCTGTGGTCTGGTGCAGGGGCGCTGTGCTCTGGTGCAGGGGCGCTGTGCTGGGGGTGCTGTGCAGGTGCACTGTGCTGCTGTGCCAGGGTGCTGTGCTGGGGTACTGAGCAGGGGCACTGTGCTTGGGTGTTGTGCAGGGGCACTGTGCAGCTGTGCTGGGGTGCTGTGCTCCGGTGCAGGGGCGGTGGCTCCGCTGGCATTTCATCAAAGCCCAGAGGCCACGCACATCTGTTGCTGCCATGTTGCGGTGGCCTCCGGGAACATGGACGCTGGGAAGATGGCTGCCGGTCCGGGGATGGCGCATGCTCAGGATCAGATCTCGTCCCGAGATCTCAGGAGACGAGATTCAAATCTCGGCAATGAGATCTCCCGAGATCTCGGGATGAGATCTGAACATGAGCATAGGCCATCCCTGGACCAGCGGCCATCTTCCCGACGTCCATGTTCCTGGAGGCCACCGCAACATGGCAGCAACAGATGTGTGGGGCCTCCGGGCTTTGAGGATTGAGGAAATGCCGGCGGAGCAGCCCCACAGAGAACATATATTGCGACCATAAGACGCACGCCCCACTTTCCCCAAAAATTTTTGGGGAAAAAAGTGTGTCTTATGGTCCGAAAAATACGGTATATAATTATATGCCAAAAGTGTCTGCCATTGACATAGCATAGACACGCTGTGTTTATGACCAATGTCGGCACATATGCTCAGGCCTATAGGAAGCACTGTAGGCAAGGCCGTACAGTTCAGAGCACCGTTCCATCAGGTGTTTTATGGTATGTCCCATTATGATATTACAAGATGGTGGGGAAACTCAAAGCTTTTTACCTTTTGTAGTGGTGTCATTTCGTCCATAAGGCATAATATGGCATTTGGATATGTTTTAATTATTATGATTATTATTAGACCACAACGGAAAGTTTTTTGTTTTTTTAAAATTCGTTTCTTTACCAAGAAAAGAAGAAACAACATGTACACATATGCATATACCAAAATAATACAAGTGCATTTTGTCACAATAATTATGGGAAAATAACAATTCGCACATTAAATTGTTCATAAAATTTTAGTTCCATAGGTCTATGAGCTGCTGCTGCTTAGGTAGTGGATTACTAAACAGGTAAACAAAAGCATTTTTAAGCTCTATATCTTTTGAAAGTACATATCACAAAGGCACTACAAATCTAATTAAACTATAACTATACCTAACACACTGCCTAGTATATTACACAATATTAAAAAAAAATTTTTTTTGTGATGCCGTAAATAAATCTCAATGTATTTTAACTATGGCAGTCACGGTGGTACTCAGCCTCCACTACCCGATATAGTGAGATGAGAGGAATTCCATCTGTCCCAGATTTTGTTGAATTTCCCCCATACAGCCCCTGTTTTGATAGTGTTCGTTCATATGGAATGACCGTTTTTACCAGGTCAATCCAGGCTCCGAGAGAGGGATGTGACCCTCCCATCCAACGTAGCGCCAGCACCTTTCTAGCCAAAAAAAGTGTCTCACCTAGAAAAATCCTAATATAGTGGCCCCATGTCTCTTCATCTAACACCCTGAATAAACAAACTAATGGACTGAGAGGAACAGGAATTTGCACCATGCTTCCATTATATGACACCTCAAATATTACGAGGACCGGAAATGACCCATTTTGAAGAGTCATAATAGGGTTAGATATGACTCATGTAAGATATATAATTGAGTCATTCTATTATTAATAGATGTTGATGCCTTAGTTGGGGATTCAAGAATCTCCTCCCAATCCTCAGCCTGAGCATCTGGAATGAGATCTTCTCATTTCCCCTTAATCGTCGTTATAGCAGAGTCAGTTCCCGAGGACAACATGTACGTATAAAGAGTAGAGATTAGGCCCTGAGGGCCTTGGGATTTAAGAATTCCTGTTAGAGAGAGATGAGATAGCTTGGGTCGTACATCAGTAACGTAAATGTGACTTGACAGCTGATCGGAGTTGAAGATAACAAAAGAATTGGGATCTAGGGATATTATATTTAGATTGGATTTGTTCAAAAGACCTTCGAATAAGTCTTTAATCAAAGAAGCATTACGTGAGATACAAAAGCCAGCGGACGGGTGGTTCAACAGCACCGGAAAATAGTTATTGTTCCATAACGGCATTTCAGCTATAGTACCCTCAGAGTGGATCACTTTTTTGACTTGTCTCCATACAGACCTCGCCAAACGAGTAGAGGCAACAATCGAGGGGCATTAAGTTTGTCTGTTTCTAGAAAACCTAATGGGTAGTCAATCTCTGTAGCATAAATAAGATGATGTTCCGAGTTAGTTAAGTAATTATCCGGCATCCATTTACTTAAAGCTTTAGGCTGTGTGCCCACGTTGCGTTTTTTTAAGCGTTTTTGCCACTTTTCTCCCACAGCAGAAACTCTTATAAAACGCTAACAAAATGCATCCCATGCAATCCTATGGGATTCCGCAGTTGCTGTGCCCATGCTGCGGATTCTACCGCTGAGCAATTCTATAGCGGTAAAATCCACAGCATGTTCATTATTTCTGCGGAATCGCGGTGATTCCGCCGCCATAGAATTGCATTGAAGCGCTCACTTTATGCATGTGGCTATGCCCACTATGCGTAAAGTGAGCGCTTCATGTGCGGTTGCTACCCAGGGTCTGGAGGAGAGGAGACTCTCCTCCATGCCCTGGGTACGATATCCCTGTAAAAAATAGAATTAAAATAAAAAATCGGCATATACTTACCCTCTGATGGCCCCTAGAGCTCTCCCGCCTGTCCGCCATGCTGCCAGCATCTTCCGGTCCAAGGGATGCATTACACGAATCACCCCATATGACATCACGGTCGCGTTACTGCTACGTCATCTAAGATGATTCTCGCAATGCATCCCTGGGAACGGAGCATGCCGACAGCGTCGCTGAAGGCCGGGGGCCGCCAGAAGGTGAGTATATCCCTATTTTTTTTATTTTTTTTTAACATTCTATCTTTTACTATTGATGCTGCATAGGCAGCATCAATAGTAAAAAGTTGGTCACACTTGTCAAGCACTATGCTTAACAAGTGTGAACAACCTGTCAATCGCCTTTCCAAGCGATGCTTCAAATCACTTGGAAAGTGCAATCATTCTGCAAGATAAAAACGCTTGCAAAATGCTTGTGTTTTGCGGGAAAACGCATGCAAGTTCAGCAACATTTCCACGGCATTTCTGCAACGTGGGCACATAGCCTTAATCTGTCCTGCCAGATAGTATAAATGAAAATCCGGCAGTGCTGCTCCCCCAGCCGCCTAGACCTCTGTAAAATGGATAATTTAAGCTTAGTTCTAGATTTCCCCCACATAAAGGATGTGATCAGGGAGTTCAGATTGGTGAAAACGGGTTTAGGAACCAGCACCGCACTATGCTGGAGGGAGGAACTAAGTTTGGGAAGTAGAATCATTTTAATTAATTAATACGGCCGGCAACAGATAGCGGAAGTTTACTCCAAGAGGCAAATTTAAGTTTGACTAGTTCCAGTAATGGAAGGATATTACTGTATATACTCGTGTATAAGCCGAGTTTTTCAGCCCCTTTTTTGGGCTAAAAAAGACCCTCTCGGCTAATACACGAGTCATACACCTGAAAGCCAGTGAGGGAGGGGGAGCAGGAGACATGATACTTAACCCTCCTGGCGTCTGCATATCCGGCTCTGTTACATCTCAGTCCCAGCGTCTGTATCTCCCTTCCTGTCTTCTTCCTGTGCGGTCACATGGTACCGCTGATTAAAGTCATGAATATGGACGTGTCTCCACTCTCATAGGGGTGGAGCCGCATATTAATGACTTTAATGAGCGGTACCATGTGACCGCACAGGAAGACAGGAGGAGAGATACAGACGCTGGGACTGAGATGTAGCAGAGCCGGATATGCAGACACAAGGAGGGTGAGTAGCACTGGGGGAGGGTGAGCCAGCCATGCCATAAGGATGCCATAAGGAGAGGTGAGTATGTCTTTTTTTTTTTTTTTTTTTTTTTTTAAATCGCAGCAGCATTATTATATGGGGCATATATGGAGCATGTTATCGGCCACCATTAACCTTTCTGCAGCATTATATAGGGCATATATTAATATGGAGCATGTTGTTGGCCACCAATAACTTTTGTGCAGCATTATTATATGGGGCATATATTAATATGGAGCATGTTGCATTTCCCACCCTCGACTTATACTCGAGTCAATAAGTTTTCCTAGTTTTTTGTGGCAAAATTAGGGGGGTCGGCTTATACACGAGTATATACGGTAAGTTGTAAGTCAAGTACACTGCTGTAAGATATGTAAATTCCTAAATATTTAAAAAGAGACACTATAGGCAATAAGGACAAAGAATTAAGATGGGTCACAGGCCATGAAAGAGGGTAAGAGAGCAGATTTAGTCCAATTGATATATAGGCCTGAGTCTTTACTAAATATATCTATGGTAGTAATCACATGTGGCAACGTCTCTACTGTTTTATCCATAAACAGCACCATGTCGTTAGCGTATAAACCAATAGTGTCTGGACGATGTGCTATATTTATACCTCTGATACTCGGAGAGGACCTCATGTGCATTGCTAATGCTTCAATATCAAGGACAAAAGGGGCTGGGGAGAGGGGGCACCCCTGGCGTGTTCCCCTAGATAGAGAAAAGGATTCCGATAAGAAGTTATTTATGATTATACAAGCTTTAGGTTTTGCGTATATTACACCAATCCACTTTTGTAATTTAGCACCAAAGCAATATCTCTGTAAACATGCAGACAAGAATGGCCAATCAAGGGAGTCGAAGGCTTTGTATGCGTCTAGCGACACCGGAAAGTTTAATTCTTCTTTTCTCCCAGTTAAATAAAATCAATATATTCAAATACTTCTCATATGTCTAATTTCTCCACTCCTTCTTTCTGCAGATGTTGTTGTCGCTGTTAATGGATTCTGGATTTTAATTGAGACTTTTAAAGTGCAAGGTGAGCCTGCATTATGTGCAATTGTGATTTCATGGTATTTCTTTGTCTACGTTTGTATGTAACAGCTGCAAAGATGTACACCTTTGAAGCCCTTATTCTTCAAAGTGACATTTTTCATTCATTGGTGGAACATAGGCAATTGAACAATTCAAAATCTGGGACCTAACCTTAATATTGTGGTTGACTTTTAGCTGCGGACTATCAGACGTATTTCTTTATATGTGATAATTATGTGCGGCATTAAAAGGGCATAGTATGTGACCATCATATTATAACTTATATTTAATCATCCCAGTGAATTGTTACATAAGCAGTAGAGGAAATTTACCAGTAAAGTCATAGCTCAGGGTTGGGCAATTAATTTTCCTAAGGGGCCACATGAGAGACCATGGCAGTGACTGTGGATGGACGGATGGCGGAGTAGGGCTCAGGTTGGATGTAGCCCGTGGGCCGCAGTTTGCCCACCCGTTATAGGGTAGATGCATTTAACAGATAGTGAAAAAATAAATAGTGCAAAATTTATTGTTTTGAAAGAATTAACATAGGCATGTAATTTCTCATTTTTACACAACCTCATTATTATTGGAGATATACACCAGCATCTTGTGCCAGTAGATATAAAATATACACTCACTGGCCACTTTATTAGGTACACCATGCTAGTAAGGGGTTGGACCCCCTTTTGCCTTCAGAACTGCCTCAATTCTTCTTGGCAGAGATTCAACAAGGTGCTGGA
Source organism: Dendrobates tinctorius (assembly GCF_039654945.1). Classification (NCBI taxonomy): domain Eukaryota; kingdom Metazoa; phylum Chordata; class Amphibia; order Anura; family Dendrobatidae; genus Dendrobates; species Dendrobates tinctorius. The sequence continues at coordinate 4,103,533 of NW_027361873.1, forward strand.
AGCATTCCTCAGAGATTTTGGACCATATTGACATGATGGCATCACACAGTTGGCGCAGATTTGTCGGCTGCACATCCCTGATGCGATTCTCCCGTTCCACCACATCCCAAAGATGCTCTATTGGATTGAGATCTGGTGACTGAGGAGGCCATTTGAGTACAGTAAACTCATTGTCATGTTCAAGAAACCAATCTGAGATGATTCGAGCTTTATGACATGGCGCATTATCCTGCTGAAAGTAGCCATCAGATGTTGGGTACATTGTGGTCATAAAGGGATGGACATGGTCAGCAACAATACTCAGGTAGGCTGTGGCGTTGCAACGATGCTCAATTGGTACCAAGGGGCCCAAAGAGTGCCCAGAAAAAATTCCCCACACCATGACACCACCACCACCAGCCTGAACCGTTGATACAAGGCAGGATGGATCCATGCTTTCATGTTGTTTACGCCAAATTCTGACCCTACCATCCGAATGTCGCAGCAGAAATCGAGACTCATCAGACCAGGCAACGTTTTTCCAATCTTCTACTGTCCAATTTCGATGAGCTTGTGCAAATTGTAGCCTCAGTTTCCTGTTCTTAGCTGAGAGGAGTGGTACCCAGTGTGGTCTTCTGCTGCTGTAGCCCATCTGCCTCAAAGTTCGACGCACTGTGCGTTCAGAGATGCTCTTCTGCCTACCTTGGTTGTAACGGGTGGCAATTTGAGTCACTGTTGCCTTTCTATCAGCTCGAACCAGTCTGCCCATTCTCCTCTGACCTCTGGCATCAACATGGCATTTCCGGCCACAGAACTGCCGCTCACTGGATTTTTTTTCTTTTTCGGACCATTCTCTGTAAACCCTAGAGATGGTTGTGCGTGAAAATCCCAGTAGATCAGCAGTTTCTGAAATTCTCAGACCAGCCCTTCTGGCACCAACAATCATGCCACGTTCAAAGGCACTCAAATCACCTTTCTTCCCCATACTGATGCTCGGTTTGAACTGCAGGAGATTGTCTTGACCATGTCTACATGCCTAAATGCACTGAGTTGCCGCCATGTGATTGGCTGATTAGAAATTAAGTCTTAACACACAGTTGGACAGGTGTACCTAATAAAGTGGCCAGTGAGTGTATATATATAATGTATATATCTTTTTATTTTTTACCAACCACTTTTCTTTCACCACAAAATTTTTGGTTTTGGTGTAAAAACGGTAAATAACACAATTAAATTTTGGTTTGCAATATGTGTCACCTGTCAGACCTTAAAGGGATGTGTACTAGATAAAACAAGTTAGCACTTATCCTTGGTGCAGGTGACCACTTGCTGATCAGTGAGTGTACCACCACTTGGACCAACGTTGATTGGTGAAACAAGGAATTTTTGTGCCCATTATAGAATGGAAAAAAAATTAACACAGCACTCGCCAGCTCCATAGGAGATGAATGGAGCAGCGATCAAACATGCGCATAGCTGCTCCCTTCTAACAGGGATAAAAGTTTCCTAATTTTGCAGATTAATGCAGATCCCAGCAGTTCGACTTCCATTTTCACCTGTAAACCCTTCTAACTTTATTTTTTTTAAAGGCAACGTACAACTTTGTAATGTTGTGTTTTTTTTCTACATTGCTCTTTTATTTTCTAAATTCAAAATTAGTATTTTTTTCTAAACGTCATGTTGAATCTGACCGATCTATTTGCACACAACTTTCTCTGTTCTTTCGCTCCCTTTTCGCAATGTTAAGCTGGGGCCCCACTAGCGAATCACATCCGATGCGAGATCATCGGATGCGATGTGCTAATGACACTCGGCTCCTTCTCTGCTGCGAGCGTGAGCCGGGTGTCAGTGCTCTGTGCTTCAATGCTCTTTCATGAAGGAATCAGAGCACAGCTGCATAGGAGACAGAGAAATTAGTTTCTCCATGTCTTCTGCTGCCAGCGTCCGTGGGAATTGCACTGTACTCGGTCCAAATTCAGAATGCAATCGCTGCATGCTGTGACTTTTTTCATATCCGATCGGAGCAGGAAGAAAAAACGGAAATTGGGAACAAATCAATAGGATTAAATTGGTACGTATGAAATCCGATTTTTAATCTGATTACATTTGTCCTATTTAATCACAAGTGGGAGGGAGCCCTTAGACAGATCATCTTTCATCAGTGTGTTATATCCTTGTTTCATCTATTTTTGTTTGTGTTTTTTTCCACATCATCCATGCTTCATCTGTTTTACTTCCAAGCTTCTCCTGCCAATTAAACAATCAAAAACAGACAGCAATAACAACGATGGCATCAGTGTTCTGTCCGTATTTATTATCACAGACCTGTTGATTTGAATAGGCCTTTTTTGATGCAGGACTCTGATCAAAATGAAGCTTGTTTTGAGACCTGTGAAGAAAACATACCCATAGACTAGATGGGGTATGTGTTCTATCCATAAAAAAACATGGATTGAAAAAGGCGTTAAACATGGACATCTGAATGATGTCTTAGACTTAAGGAGCATTTATACTGAAAAACAATTGTGATTATCTTGCCATGTAAACAGGCTGCCGATCACCTGATGAACAAGCAAAACATTTATTGGACAAAAAGAGAATTTGGGGTACTCGCTGTAAAATCTTTCTCGGAGCCTTCATTGGGGGACACAGAATGAGACCATTGGTGTATGCTGCTGCCACTAGGAGGCTGACACCAGGCAACAAAAGTTAGCTCCTCCTCAGCATGGTACACCCACCAACTGGCACAAAACTAATCAGTTAGTGAGAAAGCAGTTGGAAAACAAAAAAACAATAACCCGAACAAACTCAACATAGGCACAACAAGGGTGGGTTCTGTGTCCTCCAATGAAATGAAGGCTTTAAGAAATAAATTTTCCGGGGAGTATCAAAATTCTTTTCTCTATCGCTTCATTGGGGAACATAGGAGACCATGGTTCATCTTAAAGTAGTCCCAAGGGTGGAAAAAAGAAAACAGAAGGCTGCCCAGAACAGGTCTAGACCAGGGTGTCTGCCGCAACCATAACCTTCAAACCTTAGCTCACATCAGCTGAGGCATAGGTATGCACTCTGTAGAAAATTGAGAAGGTGTGCATGGAAGACCGTTATGGTCCTAGTTGAAGTGGAAGGGTGAAACCACGTTCAGAACAAAAGAGGGAACCGGACACAGTACCACTTTGTCCTGATGCAGGACAAGGGAGGGTGAAATGCAGGATAGGGCCGACAGCTGTGGGACGCAGCTGATGGAGTTGGTCGCAACCAGGAAAGCCTGGAGAGGGAAACGCCCTGAATAGGATCGAAGGGTGGGACCCTGAAGGACCAGGTTGAGGTCCAAGGGGTCCACAGGAGGACGATAAGGAGGAACAGAATGAGCAATTCCCTGTAAGAAACTCCTGACCTGGAAGCTAGATTCCTCAGGATTGAAAGGGCAGAGACCTGACCCTAATGGGAGCTGAGAGACAGACCAGACTCTAGACCTGACTGAAGAAATGCCAGGAGGGAAGGGAGAGAGAAGGACATGGGGGCTGCTTGGTTGGCTTAGCACCAGCGAAAAAGGCCTTCCATGTGCGATGGTAGATTCGAGAGGAAGAGGGCTTCCTCGCTTTGATCATAATCTGCATAACCTGGTAAGAGAAGCCCACATCTTTCATTACTGTATCTTCAACAGTCATGCCATTAAACTGAGAGACTTTAAATTCTCGTGAAAGAGGGGTTCCCTAGTAAAGGAGATCTGGAAGCTTTCACACTATGTCTGCGATAAGCTTGACCACTTCTGCATACTAAGCTCTTCTGGGCCAGTTGGGAGCCACGAGGATGACTGGTATACCCTCTGCCTTGATTTGATGAGCCTGTTAATTAGCAACAGAGGTGGAAAAAGATATGGAAGGTGGAACTGTGACCACGGGAGAACCAAGGGCATTGGAGCCAATTGCGAGGGGGTTGCGAGACCTGAACACATAGCAAGGAACTTTATTGTTCATCCTGGATACCATTAGGTCAACGTCAGGTGTGCCCCTCCTTTTTCAGATCTACCTTAATACTGATGGGTTCAGAGACCACTCTCTTGAGGAGAGGCCTCGGCAGCCCAGTTCTCCACTCCGAGAATGGGGACTATATTGCGGGTACCCTCTGTTCGACCTATGCCAGGATTCGAGAGACTTCTGACATGACTGATCTGCTTCTAGATCCACACTGGTGATTGATGTATGCGACGACTGTGGCATTGTCAGACTGGATGTGCACATGGTGGCCCACCAGGAGGTACTGCCATTGCCGAGATAGATTGGCCTGAGTTCCAAGATGTTGATGGGGAGTGAGGACTCCCGAGCTTTCCAGCGGCCCTGGACTGTGAAACACTAACCCTAAGCCGAGAAGGCTGGCATCCACCGTCACGATCTGTCAGTGTAGTGGGAGAAATTACCTTCCGCGGCAAACAAAGGGAGAGAGAAGCCACAAGGCAAGCGACAGTCTTACTTGCAGAGGAAGGTGGATGGTGAAATCCAGGCAGGAGATCTTGTCCCAATGCAATAGACGTGTAAGCTGAAGTGGGCAAGTGTGAAATTGCGCGAAGGGGACCACGTCCGTAGACGTTACCATCTTGCCCAGCACACTCATTCAGATCCAAAGTGAGCAGGGACATGAACATCTGAGAGCGAATTCCGAGAAGAAGAGAAGCGACTTTTTCTTTGTAAAGAAAAACTCTAGCAAGTGCGATATCGAAAAGAATGCCTAGGCAAACTAGGCGTTGGTTGGGATCTGAGGCGACTTTGCTCTGTTAATGAGCCAGTCCAGGCGAGACAGCATGTCGAGTGTCAGTTGAAGACTCTTGCAGCAATCCCGGTAGGATGGATCTTTGAACACAAGGTCATACAGGTAGGGGATGACTAGAATTTTTCTGGGGTGGAAGGAGAGGTATGACGGCCATCATGACCTTCGTGAAGATCATGGGGGGGCTGTGAATTGGAAGTGAGAATCCTGAATTGCGAAGTGGAGGAACCTTTGGTCTGAAGCGCAAATCAGAATTTGGAGGTAAGCGTCCTGGATGTCCACTGAACAGAGGAACTTCGCAGTCTCCATGGAGGCAGTTACTGAGCAGAGGGACTCCATCCTGAAGCAGTGGAGGCGCACTTATTTGTTCAGGAGTTTGAGGTCCAGGAAAGGATGGACAGAACCATACTTTTTGGGACCACAAAAAGGTTTGAGTAGAAACCTGGGAAGTGTTCCTGGGAGGGAACTGGAATGATGACACCTCACTGGAGGAGGGAGTTAACCTGATAAGTATACCTTGGGGGCCGGCCGGGACTCGAAAATGATAATGAAGGAGAGATGAAAATTCTATTTTGCAACCAGTGGAGATGATCTCTCTCTGACCCAGGCGTCGTCGACAAAGACGAGCCACACATCCCTGAATAATGAGACTCCAGGTGCAAGTGACCAGTCATGCGTAGGAAAATCTGTTAGATCTGGATCGGAAGGGCTTGCTTTGATGGCCATGCAACTGCCATGAAGGAGCTGGCTTAAAGGAGGGTCTCCCCCTCTCCTGCTTTGCAGGGGAACGGTCCCAATGGTTGTATATCCCAAAGGACGAAAATTCTGAAAAGAAAAGAAAATGCAGGTTGTGTTTTCTGGCAGGGGGACGTTTGAGTCTCTGCTGGGAAAGAGAGGTACTCTTCCCTCTGGTAGCGTCTGAGATGATCTAATGCAGGCTTTTTCCGAACAGGCCTAGGCCCTGAAAAAGAAGACTGGGGAGGCCACATCTACATTCCAGGCCCTGAGCCATAGGACTCTGCAAATGGCCACAATGTTGCTGGAAGCTAGCGCCGAGCAACCTGCAACGTCAATAGATGCAGTAAGAAGGTATTTGATTGCATGGGCAATTTGATCAGCTAGCCCTACGCGTGGGGCACCTTAGAGGAGGATGCCTTGAAGACGGAGCTTCCCCCAGGTGGTGATTTATTTGGAGGCAAAGACAGGGCAGAGTGTCGCTCCTTCTGCCTCAAAGGTATACTTGGCCAACGATTCAATATGTCTGTCAGTTATGACCTTGGAGTCACCGTCCGAGGGAGGAGGAATTAAGTTGGAGGACACCCAGGAAACCCGGGGTTGGGGGGGGTCTACAACAGGAGACTCAACCCAAGGTTTGAGCAGGTTAGGAGGGAAAGGATACAAGATACCCATACATCGCCTTCTTTGAAAACATTTTTATTGGTTCTCTCACTCCTGGAAGAACATCTCTTCTAATTCCTTATGGTTGGAAAACACCTGGGGAGAGCGTTTTACCCTCTTGAAAGATACTGTCAGCTCCATGGTAGGGAAATCCTTCTCCTTGACATTGAAAGTCTGATTGATGGCAAGTATCAGACTTTCCATCATGTCCCCCAGCTTGGAAGCTTGATCTGAATTAAAGTCCGAATCCGACTCTGAGTAAAGGTAGGACCCCGGGGTTGCGTGGGAGGCAGAAGCTGTTCTGGAGGATGTGGTCAATGAGAGAGACCCAGAGGAGGTGGAATGAGATCGCTTCTTGGATCTCGGGTGTGATCTGTCATGATAGATTGAATAAGTGGCTGAATCCGATCCGTCCCTGCGAACGTTTGGAGCATCAGTGTTTGCTGCTACTGTGTTGGGAATACCCTTAATGACGGAGACCAGGGTTTGTGAAACTTTGGTTAGGTCAGTGACAGATTTAGATAACGTTGTAGCCTACTTACGTGGGGAGCGGGAAGGGTGCACTCTCGTCCCAATAAGTGGTGGGCTCTTGGGAAGTCTGCATCATGGGAGGGCTAAAGTCTGGGCAGAGGACCAATTGCTGACCTGAGGGCAATTTTTTTTTCGTGCAGGAGGAACAGGCAAAGTGAAGAATAATGGGGGGAGATAGTTGAGAGCAAGTCTCCCTAGGGTGAGACATAGTGTGTGTGTGTGTGCCAGGGAAGAACTGCTGAGGAGTGCTGACCCTATGTGCCCCAAAGGACTGAGCCTACCCGGTCCAGAATGGATGAGGAGTCTCTGGTCCAGAGAAGGATCCTGAAGCTGCCAGCAGGGAGGACTGTGTGTTGCAGTCAACGCCCAATGTTAAATGTATCCTAGGCAGGAGAGAAGGCGGTGGAGTTTGGAAAAAGCGCACGGGGATTACGCTCCAAGGACTGGATCAGCCAAGGATGAAGCAGAGGATTGGCTACCAGGCAGAGGGCGAAACCACAGAGCTTGGAGAAACCCGTACGATCAAGGAGGAAGATGGGGCTTAGTAAATGTGGAGTAGGCCTTGGCAAAGCCAGGGCCTACGTTTGAGTGGCCGGTGGGGAAGATCGTATGAGTGAGTCCACATCCTGCCCTTAGCCCTGAAGCTGCCCTAATCGACGGAAAAGCAGGGAGCTCGCAGTGGGATGGGAGGAGGGAGGGAGAACCCAGTCCATAGGAAGCCTGCAAAGCTTGTGCACTATGCCCAGGAGCCCCCCATATCAGCAATGGGGTGAAGCAGGGAGGTGGATGGCACCTATAAAGATGCGGTCCCAACTCCTATGCATCGTCTAAGACTGTTTTCAGGAGCTCTGGTTTGAGGGATCACTGGAATCTCTCCGCCGCCCCCCCGGCACCATCTTGCTATGGTGAACGACTGGGCTGGGGTTGAGTGGCAAGGACCGTTCTCCTGTCTGCCCCGAGACACTCTTGATGTGTTAGGGTGGTAGGGTCCTGCCATGTAGACACGACGAGTGGGTGTGGTGGATCAGACCACACTGTTCTCTCAGCCTCGAAGTCGGAAAGCAGAATAGCTCTTACATTCTGTTGCCCAAAGTCACAAGCTGAGCCTGACATAGAAAAGGAAAACATTTATAAAACACAAGATCTATGGTAGAAATGGATCTGGAAGCAGACCTGTGCCTGCCTCCTACTGACTGAAAGCTAAAACACGTAGGCTGATTAGCTTCGTGCCAGTTGGTGGGTGTACCCTTCTGAAAAGGAGCTAACTTTTTTTGCCTAGTGGCAGTAGCATACGCCAATTGTCTTCTCTTTTACCAATGAAGCGATCGAGAAATTAACTTTTATGCAGTATAAAAGATGATTACTCTCGGCAGTGCATCATTTTTTTGTAAACTGGTCTTGCACTGCGGAGAACTATGGCAGCCAATGTGCACTGAGCGATCTAGTATAGCTCAGTTGTGTAATTCTGGAAATTCTCTTACTGATATGCAATTGGTATGAAAAATGAAACAGAATTTTTAAAGCATCTCTATTTATTCAGTATCAAATATGAGTGCCACGTACAGATATACATATTCTTACATGTCTTAATAACCTCATTGATAAGTGCATGTACACTATGCCGAATAAATCGAGATGTATTTAAAATTTTGTTTCCTTTTTTTCAGAATTTGTATCTCTATAACATCTTTCCATTCTGTGGTTTCCAAAATTCCATGACCTTTCCTTCTTGGTACAATTTCAGTGTTGAAGAGTGTAAATAAAACTGTACTGTGGACTATTGACCTTAAAGGCATACACGTGTTCAGCATTTTAAACCCCTGCTTATTACACTAGTTAATACTATAGTAACTAATTGAAATAAACCACTTTACACCGTAGTTACCAACATTTGAATAGTAAAAATTAGGACAAGTAAGCCCTGCCCCTACAGACACACAGGAGCACTTCCCATAATGGCCATTTTGGAAAAGGGTAGCATAATTTTCATCTTTTTTGGGGCTTGGACTCTTGGCAATTATGTTATACATTATTTCTAAATGTGATGGGTCGGAGGTTTGTCAGGTGCAGTCTCTGGCTGAATAGTGATTAAAGGGTTGTTCACTATTTGGACAACTCCGTCTGAATCCTCATGTTTCCTCCTTATAAAATAATAGCACACTCGCCTTCTGATTCCGGTGCCGTTTCAGCAGTGTTGGCAATGTCTCTCCTGGGGATTGTGTAACATTATGTCATGCCATCCCTGGGGCCAATGAGCGCTGGCTTCACTCTCTCTGCCTACGGATGAATCACATTCATCCGAAGGAAATGAGAGAGCTGCAGTTCATATATATTATATAGTGAGAAAAAATTATTTTTTCCTCTAAAATCTTTGTTTTCTGAAGGACTTTTGTCTTTTTAGGTGGCAGCTTCTTTCCTCAAGGTGTTCCCTGGAGCTACATTGTCTTTCTAACAAGTAAGTCTTAATATAGAACCGGAAGTTCAGATCTAGAGGTGGAATAGTAAAGACGAGTGGAGAAGTCCAGATGATGTTATCAGTCTCTTTATCCCAGTCAATGGCATGTAAGGTAACCCCAAATAAATAACTCTGCCCCCCATTCCATATCAGACCTTTAGATTAATGAAGGTAAGATTGGAGCAAAGACAAATTGCAGTGCATTAGGTTTTAAGTACTTTTAGGCCATACCCTTCCTAAAAGAGCCAAGGAAGGATTGGTACTTTTTAATCCTGTCATGTTTTGTGAACTAACCAGCAACAGACATACTTTAGACCTCTGCAGGGCAGTGATATATTATAGCAATGCCCTCTGGTTAAAAAGCAGCAGAACTGGCATTGGGTACCGTATGGTTGCCTTGGCAACAGGATCATCCTGTTTGATCCAGTATCTCCTGCAGCTGACTGGAATTTTAATTTTGTCTCTTTAAATGGAGTAACCGATCAAGTAAGTGATCAGAAAATTACCTGTTGTTTAAATCATTTTTATATTTAACTAGCTGAAGAGCCCGGCGCTGCCCGGGCATAGTAACTAACTACGGTTACGGTTAGTTAGTGTGCAAAGCTGAGTGTATAGCCCCGCCCACGCCGCATAGCCACATTCACTATTATATCCCACATCATCCCATCAGCCAGAGTTACCGGACTACTACCCCTAATATCCCATAACGTCCCGTCAGCCAGAGCCACCGGACTACTAATATCCCACATCATCCCGTCAGCCGGAGCCACCGGACTACTACCCCTAATATCCCACATCATCCCGTCACAGCCGCCGGACTACTACCCCTATTATCCCACATCGACCCGTCAGCCAGAGCCACCAGACAACTACCCCTAATATACCACATCATCCCGTCACAGTCGCTGGACTACTACTCCTAATATCCCACATCATCCCGTCAGCCATAGCCACCGGACAACTACCCCTAATATCCCACATCAGCCAGAGCCACCAGACTACTACCCCTAATATTCCACATCGTTATATATATAAAGCTGAGTGTAGAGCCCCGCCCACTCCGCATAGCCACATCCACTATAATATCCCACATTATCCCGTCAGCCAGAGCTACCGGACTACTACCCCTAATATCCCACATCATCCCGTCAGCCAGAGCTACCGGACTACTACCCCTAATATCCCACATCATCCCGTCAGCCAGAGCTACCGGACTACTACCACTAATATCCCACATCATCCCGTCAGCCAGAGCTACTGGACTACTACCCCTAAAATTCCACATCATCCCTTCAGCCAGAGCCACCGGACTACTACCCCTAATATCCCACATCATCCCGTCAGCCAGAGCTACCGGACTACTACCCCTAATATCCCACATCGTCCCTTCAGCCAGAGCTACCAGACTACTACCCCTAATATCCCACATCATCTGGTCAGCCAGAGCCACTGGACTACTACCCCTAATATTCCACATCATCCCATCAGCAGAGCCACCAGACTACTATCCCTAATATCCCACATCATCCCTTCAGCCAGAGCTACCAGACTACTATCCCTAATATCCCACATCATCCCGTCAAAGCCAGTAAAAGTAGATTAGTGAAATTGTACAGAAACATGGTTCACTAAGATCCCAGGTCAATTGCTCATGGATGTACAGCATCTGTATGCAGTATAGTATCATATTTAATGAGTTGTTATGGGAAAAGTATTACGTGTTATATTATTATTATTATTATTATTATTATTATTTATTGTTATAGCGCCATTTATTCCATGGCGCTTTACATGTGAGGGGGGTATACTTAAAAACAAGTACAATAATCTTAAACAATACAAGTCATAACTGGTACAGGAGGAGAGAGGACCCTGCCCGCGAGGGCTCACAATCTTCAAGGGATGGGTGATAATACAGTAGGCGAGGGTAGAGCTGGTCGTGCAGCGGTTTGGTCGATCGGTGGTTACTGCAGGTTATAGGCTTGTCGGAAGAGGTGGGTCTTCAGGCTCTTTTTGAAGGTTTCGATGGTAGGTGAGAGTCTGATATGTTGTGGTAGAGAGTTCCAGAGTAGGGGTGATGCGCGAGAGAAATCTTGTATGCGATTGTGGGAAGAGGAGATAAGAGGGGAGTAGAGAAGGAGATCTTGTGAGGATCGGAGGTTGCGTGCAGGAAAGTACCGGGAGACGAGGTCACAGATGTATGGAGGAGACAAGTTGTGGATGGCTTTGTATGTCATGGTTAGGGTTTTGTAATGGAGTCTCTGGGCAATTGGGAGCCAGTGAAGGGATTGACAGAGGGGAGAAGCTGGGGAATAGCGGGGGGACAGGTGGATTAGTCGGGCAGCAGAGTTTAGAATAGATTGGAGGGGTGCGAGAGTGTTTGAGGGGAGGCCGCAGAGCATGAGGTTGCAGTAGTCAAGGCGAGAGATGATGAGGGCATGGACTAGGGTTTTTGCAGATTCTTGGGTGAGGAATGAACGGATGCGTGAAATATTTTTGAGTTGAAGTCGGCAGGAAGTGGAAAGGGTTTGGATATGTGGTTTGAAGGAGAGATCAGCATCAAGGATTACTCCGAGGCAGCGAGCTTGTGGGACTGGGGAGAGTGGGCAGTCATTTACTGTAATTGATAGGTTCGTAGGGGGGGGTCACGTGAGATGGGGGAAAGATGATGAATTCTGTTTTGTCCATGTTGAGTTTCAGATATCTAGTGGAGAAGAAGGATGAAATAGTGGACAGACATTGAGGGATTCTGGTTAGTAGGGAGGTGATATCTGGTCCAGAGATGTAGATCTGTGTGTCATCAGCATAAAGATGATACTGAAAGCCATGAGATTCTATGAGCTGTCCCAGGCCAAAGGTGTAAATAGAGAACAGCAGGGGCCCTAGGACTGAACCTTGTGGGACTCCGACAGATAGGGGGCGAGGTGAGGAGGTGGTGTGTGAGTGGGAGACGCTGAATGTCCGGTCTGTTAGGTATGATGAGATCCAGGAGAGGGCCAAGTCTGTGATGCCGAGGGATGAGAGGGTCTGTAATAATAGGGAATGGTCCACTGTGTCAAAGGCAGCCGACAGGTCCAGGAGGAGGAGGACAGAGTAGTGTCGCTTGCTCTTGGCAGTTAAGAGGTCATTGGTGACCTTAGTAAGGGCAGTTTCAGTGGAGTGGTGTGACCGGAAGCCAGATTGTAAGCGGTCGAAGAGGGAGCAAGAAGAGAGATGGGAGGACAGTTCAAGGTAGACGTGTTGTTCCAGTAGCTTGGAGGCGTATGGGAGAAGTGATATAGGGCGATAGCTAGATACAGAGGATGGGTCAAGAGAGGGCTTTTTGAGGATAGGTGTGATGGAGGCATGTTTAAAGCTTGAGGGGAAAACACCAGTTGTTAGTGATAGGTTGAAGAGATGGGTTAGGGTTGGGATGAAGACTGTGGTGAGGTTTGGGATGAAGTGGGATGGGATCGGGTCGAGTGCACAGGTGGTGAGATGTGATCTTGAGAGTAGAGTGGAGAGTCGATCTTCTGTAATGGTGGAGAAGTTGGTTTTGAAGGTGGAGGGCTGGGAAGTCGGGAGGAAGGGCTCTGGGGGTTGTTGACCAAAACTGTCCCTGATGTTATCAATTTTCTGCTTGAAAAATGAGGCAAAGTCTTCAGCTGAGATGAGTGGGGAGGGAGGAGGTGCTGGGGGGCGGAGGAGAGAATTGAAGGTGTTGAATAACTGTTTAGGGTTGTGAGACAGGGAGGATATGAGAGATGAGAAGTAGGTTTGTTTAGCTGTGGCGAGTGTGGTCTTGAAAGTAGTGAGGGACTGTTTGAATGCGATGAAATGCTCGTTGGAGTGGGATCTTTTCCATCTGCGCTCAGCAGCCCTGGAAGCTCGCCTCAGCTCTTTGGTCAGGCTGGTGTGCCAGGGCTGTCTGTTGATTTTGCGAGTTTTGGTATGTGTAAGTGGGGCAGCGGATTCCAAAGCTACAGCTATTGTGGTGTTATATAGAGCGGCAGCGTCATCCGCATTGTGTAAGGAACTTATATCTGTAAGAGGGAGGAGGGATTCGGAGAATGAGTGTAGGTCAAGGTGTTTAAGATTCCTGCGAGGGTGTGAAAGTTTGTGGGGTGGGGATTGTAGACATGGAGTGAAGAGGGAAGAGAATGTGAGCAGGTTGTGGTCAGAGAGAGGAAGAGGTGAGTTAGAGAGGTTAGATAGGGAGCAGAGGCGGGTGAAGATGAGGTCCAGTGTGTGGCCATCTTTGTGGGTGGCTGTAGAAGACCATTGAGTGAGGCCGAAGGAGGAAGTGAGAGATAGAAGTTTAGTGGCAGCTGAGAGGGAAGTGTCAATGGGGATGTTGAAGTCGCCCATGATGATAGTAGGGATGTCCGCGGAAAGGAAATGAAGTAACCAGGTGGTGAAGTGGTCAAAGAAGGTGGTGGCTGGCCCTGGGGGGCGGTAGATGACAGCCAGTTGGAGGTTGGAGGGGGAGTAGATGCGCACAGAGTGCACCTCAAAGGAAGGGAGGGTAACAGAGGGTGGCAGTGGGATTGGGGTGAAGGAGCAGGTATCTGACAGGAGAAAACCAACTCCTCCACCATGTTTGCTGCTGGGGCGGGGGGTGTGAGAAAGGTGGAAGCCGCCATACGAAAGTGCAGCAGGAGAGGCTGTGTCAGAAGGGGTGAGCCAGGTTTCGGTGATGGCGAGGAAGGAGAGTTTGGTAGTAACAAAAAGATCATGGATGTAGGAAAGCTTGTTGCAGACAGAGCGAGCGTTCCACAGAGCTCCTGTTAGTGGGACTGGGGAAGCGGGGGCTGGGTGAATGGGTATAAGGTTGGAGAGGTTACGGAAGGTTGTGATAGAGTGTGGATGGGAGGTAGAAATGACTGTGGGAATGTGGTGAGGAGGACCAGGATTTGGAGAGATATCACCAGCAGTGAGAAGGAGCAGAGAAAGTGTTAGCAGGTGGGAGCAGGAGAGGGCATGAGGGGGCTGTCTGTGTTTGGAGACAGAGGATTGTATGTTAAGGAACAGTTTTGAGGCGGAGGTGAGGTGGATGGGGAGGATTGAAGAAGAGATGAACAGTTCCTTACTAGGAGTAGGGATTAGGGGAATTAGCAGAAAGTGAAGGATTATTGGGGTGAAAGTGAAAACAAACAGAAACATTGTTTACAGTGACTGTGTCCAGTTACCTTCAGTTCCCTTCTGGTTCAATTCTGGTTTTAATTCTTAAATTAATCTTCACACTTCTAGCACACACTTATAGCAATCACAATGCAGACTGAAGTCTATGCAGACTTGTACTCTGCAATATATGTACAACTAAGTGCAGTCAGGTGTGAAGCAGAGAGGAGTGGTCTCTGCTCATCTTGGCCAGACAATTAAGAGTGGACCAGATGTATATGATCAAGCCAGAGTAAACAAGGTCATAAATAACACTGGGGTAAGCTGGGGTTAGCTGAAAGGCATACCATGTGAATGCTAGGTGCAGAGGCAAGTCTATGTGCAAAGCTGGGTGACGCACTGTGTGTCCTTCATAGACAGACAGCAGGAGAGCAGGAGAGCTGGGTGGATGGACATACCTGTCGGAAGAATAGAGATGCTTGTTAGAGTGCGATGGTGGCAGGTAGCAGGGCACAGTCTGTATTCATCCTTCTGGTTTTAATTCTTAAATTAATCTTCACACTTCTAGCACACACTTATAGCAATCACAATGCAGACTGAAGTCTATGCAGACTTGTACTCTGCAATATATGTACAACTAAGTGCAGTCAGGTGTGAAGCAGAGAGGAGTGGTCTCTGCTCATCTTGGCCAGACAATTAAGAGTGGACCAGATGTATATGATCAAGCCAGAGTAAACAAGGTCATAAATAACACTGGGGTAAGCTGGGGTTAGCTGAAAGGCATACCATGTGAATGCTAGGTGCAGAGGCAAGTCTATGTGCAAAGCTGGGTGACGCACTGTGTGTCCTTCATAGACAGACAGCAGGAGAGCAGGAGAGCTGGGTGGATGGACATACCTGTCGGAAGAATAGAGATGCTTGTTAGAGTGCGATGGTGGCAGGTAGCAGGGCACAGTCTGTATTCATCCTTCTGGTTTTAATTCTTAAATTAATCTTCACACTTCTAGCACACACTTATAGCAATCACAATGCAGACTGAAGTCTATGCAGACTTGTACTCTGCAATATATGTACAACTAAGTGCAGTCAGGTGTGAAGCAGAGAGGAGTGGTCTCTGCTCATCTTGGCCAGACAATTAAGAGTGGACCAGATGTATATGATCAAGCCAGAGTAAACAAGGTCATAAATAACACTGGGGTAAGCTGGGGTTAGCTGAAAGGCATACCATGTGAATGCTAGGTGCAGAGGCAAGTCTATGTGCAAAGCTGGGTGACGCACTGTGTGTCCTTCATAGACAGACAGCAGGAGAGCAGGAGAGCTGGGTGGATGGACATACCTGTCGGAAGAATAGAGATGCTTGTTAGAGTGCGATGGTGGCAGGTAGCAGGGCACAGTCTGTATTCATCCTTCTGGTTTTAATTCTTAAATTAATCTTCACACTTCTAGCACACACTTATAGCAATCACAATGCAGACTGAAGTCTATGCAGACTTGTACTCTGCAATATATGTACAACTAAGTGCAGTCAGGTGTGAAGCAGAGAGGAGTGGTCTCTGCTCATCTTGGCCAGACAATTAAGAGTGGACCATATGTATATGATCAAGCCAGAGTAAACAAGGTCATAAATAACACTGGGGTAAGCTGGGGTTAGCTGAAAGGCATACCATGTGAATGCTAGGTGCAGAGGCAAGTCTATGTGCAAAGCTGGGTGACGCACTGTGTGTCCTTCATAGACAGACAGCAGGAGAGCAGGAGAGCTGGGTGGATGGACATACCATGTGAATGCTAGGTGCAGAGGCAAGTCTATGTGCAAAGCTGGGTGACGCACTGTGTGTCCTTCATAGACAGACAGCAGGAGAGCAGGAGAGCTGGGTGGATGGACATACCATGTGAATGCTAGGTGCAGAGGCAAGTCTATGTGCAAAGCTGGGTGACGCACTGTGTGTCCTTCATAGACAGACAGCAGGAGAGCAGGAGAGCTGGGTGGATGGACATACCTGTCGGAAGAATAGAGATGCTTGTTAGAGTGCGATGGTGGCAGGTAGCAGGGCACAGTCTGTATTCATCCTTCTGGTTTTAATTCTTAAATTAATCTTCACACTTCTAGCACACACTTATAGCAATCACAATGCAGACTGAAGTCTATGCAGACTTGTACTCTGCAATATATGTACAACTAAGTGCAGTCAGGTGTGAAGCAGAGAGGAGTGGTCTCTGCTCATCTTGGCCAGACAATTAAGAGTGGACCATATGTATATGATCAAGCCAGAGTAAACAAGGTCATAAATAACACTGGGGTAAGCTGGGGTTAGCTGAAAGGCATACCATGTGAATGCTAGGTGCAGAGGCAAGTCTATGTGCAAAGCTGGGTGACGCACTGTGTGTCCTTCATAGACAGACAGCAGGAGAGCAGGAGAGCTGGGTGGATGGACATACCTGTCGGAAGAATAGAGATGCTTGTTAGAGTGCGATGGTGGCAGGTAGCAGGGCACAGTCTGTATTCATCCTTCTGGTTTTAATTCTTAAATTAATCTTCACACTTCTAGCACACACTTATAGCAATCACAATGCAGACTGAAGTCTATGCAGACTTGTACTCTGCAATATATGTACAACTAAGTGCAGTCAGGTGTGAAGCAGAGAGGAGTGGTCTCTGCTCATCTTGGCCAGACAATTAAGAGTGGACCATATGTATATGATCAAGCCAGAGTAAACAAGGTCATAAATAACACTGGGGTAAGCTGGGGTTAGCTGAAAGGCATACCATGTGAATGCTAGGTGCAGAGGCAAGTCTATGTGCAAAGCTGGGTGACGCACTGTGTGTCCTTCATAGACAGACAGCAGGAGAGCAGGAGAGCTGGGTGGATGGACATACCATGTGAATGCTAGGTGCAGAGGCAAGTCTATGTGCAAAGCTGGGTGACGCACTGTGTGTCCTTCATAGACAGACAGCAGGAGAGCAGGAGAGCTGGGTGGATGGACATACCATGTGAATGCTAGGTGCAGAGGCAAGTCTATGTGCAAAGCTGGGTGACGCACTGTGTGTCCTTCATAGACAGACAGCAGGAGAGCAGGAGAGCTGGGTGGATGGACATACCTGTCGGAAGAATAGAGATGCTTGTTAGAGTGCGATGGTGGCAGGTAGCAGGGCACAGTCTGTATTCATCCTTCTGGTTTTAATTCTTAAATTAATCTTCACACTTCTAGCACACACTTATAGCAATCACAATGCAGACTGAAGTCTATGCAGACTTGTACTCTGCAATATATGTACAACTAAGTGCAGTCAGGTGTGAAGCAGAGAGGAGTGGTCTCTGCTCATCTTGGCCAGACAATTAAGAGTGGACCAGATGTATATGATCAAGCCAGAGTAAACAAGGTCATAAATAACACTGGGGTAAGCTGGGGTTAGCTGAAAGGCATACCATGTGAATGCTAGGTGCAGAGGCAAGTCTATGTGCAAAGCTGGGTGACGCACTGTGTGTCCTTCATAGACAGACAGCAGGAGAGCAGGAGAGCTGGGTGGATGGACATACCTGTCGGAAGAATAGAGATGCTTGTTAGAGTGCGATGGTGGCAGGTAGCAGGGCACAGTCTGTATTCATCCTTCTGGTTTTAATTCTTAAATTAATCTTCACACTTCTAGCACACACTTATAGCAATCACAATGCAGACTGAAGTCTATGCAGACTTGTACTCTGCAATATATGTACAACTAAGTGCAGTCAGGTGTGAAGCAGAGAGGAGTGGTCTCTGCTCATCTTGGCCAGACAATTAAGAGTGGACCAGATGTATATGATCAAGCCAGAGTAAACAAGGTCATAAATAACACTGGGGTAAGCTGGGGTTAGCTGAAAGGCATACCATGTGAATGCTAGGTGCAGAGGCAAGTCTATGTGCAAAGCTGGGTGACGCACTGTGTGTCCTTCATAGACAGACAGCAGGAGAGCAGGAGAGCTGGGTGGATGGACATACCATGTGAATGCTAGGTGCAGAGGCAAGTCTATGTGCAAAGCTGGGTGACGCACTGTGTGTCCTTCATAGACAGACAGCAGGAGAGCAGGAGAGCTGGGTGGATGGACATACCATGTGAATGCTAGGTGCAGAGGCAAGTCTATGTGCAAAGCTGGGTGACGCACTGTGTGTCCTTCATAGACAGACAGCAGGAGAGCAGGAGAGCTGGGTGGATGGACATACCTGTCGGAAGAATAGAGATGCTTGTTAGAGTGCGATGGTGGCAGGTAGCAGGGCACAGTCTGTATTCATCCTTCTGGTTTTAATTCTTAAATTAATCTTCACACTTCTAGCACACACTTATAGCAATCACAATGCAGACTGAAGTCTATGCAGACTTGTACTCTGCAATATATGTACAACTAAGTGCAGTCAGGTGTGAAGCAGAGAGGAGTGGTCTCTGCTCATCTTGGCCAGACAATTAAGAGTGGACCATATGTATATGATCAAGCCAGAGTAAACAAGGTCATAAATAACACTGGGGTAAGCTGGGGTTAGCTGAAAGGCATACCATGTGAATGCTAGGTGCAGAGGCAAGTCTATGTGCAAAGCTGGGTGACGCACTGTGTGTCCTTCATAGACAGACAGCAGGAGAGCAGGAGAGCTGGGTGGATGGACATACCATGTGAATGCTAGGTGCAGAGGCAAGTCTATGTGCAAAGCTGGGTGACGCACTGTGTGTCCTTCATAGACAGACAGCAGGAGAGCAGGAGAGCTGGGTGGATGGACATACCATGTGAATGCTAGGTGCAGAGGCAAGTCTATGTGCAAAGCTGGGTGACGCACTGTGTGTCCTTCATAGACAGACAGCAGGAGAGCAGGAGAGCTGGGTGGATGGACATACCTGTCGGAAGAATAGAGATGCTTGTTAGAGTGCGATGGTGGCAGGTAGCAGGGCACAGTCTGTATTCATCCTTCTGGTTTTAATTCTTAAATTAATCTTCACACTTCTAGCACACACTTATAGCAATCACAATGCAGACTGAAGTCTATGCAGACTTGTACTCTGCAATATATGTACAACTAAGTGCAGTCAGGTGTGAAGCAGAGAGGAGTGGTCTCTGCTCATCTTGGCCAGACAATTAAGAGTGGACCATATGTATATGATCAAGCCAGAGTAAACAAGGTCATAAATAACACTGGGGTAAGCTGGGGTTAGCTGAAAGGCATACCATGTGAATGCTAGGTGCAGAGGCAAGTCTATGTGCAAAGCTGGGTGACGCACTGTGTGTCCTTCATAGACAGACAGCAGGAGAGCAGGAGAGCTGGGTGGATGGACATACCATGTGAATGCTAGGTGCAGAGGCAAGTCTATGTGCAAAGCTGGGTGACGCACTGTGTGTCCTTCATAGACAGACAGCAGGAGAGCAGGAGAGCTGGGTGGATGGACATACCATGTGAATGCTAGGTGCAGAGGCAAGTCTATGTGCAAAGCTGGGTGACGCACTGTGTGTCCTTCATAGACAGACAGCAGGAGAGCAGGAGAGCTGGGTGGATGGACATACCTGTCGGAAGAATAGAGATGCTTGTTAGAGTGCGATGGTGGCAGGTAGCAGGGCACAGTCTGTATTCATCCTTCTGGTTTTAATTCTTAAATTAATCTTCACACTTCTAGCACACACTTATAGCAATCACAATGCAGACTGAAGTCTATGCAGACTTGTACTCTGCAATATATGTACAACTAAGTGCAGTCAGGTGTGAAGCAGAGAGGAGTGGTCTCTGCTCATCTTGGCCAGACAATTAAGAGTGGACCATATGTATATGATCAAGCCAGAGTAAACAAGGTCATAAATAACACTGGGGTAAGCTGGGGTTAGCTGAAAGGCATACCATGTGAATGCTAGGTGCAGAGGCAAGTCTATGTGCAAAGCTGGGTGACGCACTGTGTGTCCTTCATAGACAGACAGCAGGAGAGCAGGAGAGCTGGGTGGATGGACATACCATGTGAATGCTAGGTGCAGAGGCAAGTCTATGTGCAAAGCTGGGTGACGCACTGTGTGTCCTTCATAGACAGACAGCAGGAGAGCAGGAGAGCTGGGTGGATGGACATACCATGTGAATGCTAGGTGCAGAGGCAAGTCTATGTGCAAAGCTGGGTGACGCACTGTGTGTCCTTCATAGACAGACAGCAGGAGAGCAGGAGAGCTGGGTGGATGGACATACCATGTGAATGCTAGGTGCAGAGGCAAGTCTATGTGCAAAGCTGGGTGACGCACTGTGTGTCCTTCATAGACAGACAGCAGGAGAGCAGGAGAGCTGGGTGGATGGACATACCTGTCGGAAGAATAGAGATGCTTGTTAGAGTGCGATGGTGGCAGGTAGCAGGGCACAGTCTGTATTCATCCTTCTGGTTTTAATTCTTAAATTAATCTTCACACTTCTAGCACACACTTATAGCAATCACAATGCAGACTGAAGTCTATGCAGACTTGTACTCTGCAATATATGTACAACTAAGTGCAGTCAGGTGTGAAGCAGAGAGGAGTGGTCTCTGCTCATCTTGGCCAGACAATTAAGAGTGGACCAGATGTATATGATCAAGCCAGAGTAAACAAGGTCATAAATAACACTGGGGTAAGCTGGGGTTAGCTGAAAGGCATACCATGTGAATGCTAGGTGCAGAGGCAAGTCTATGTGCAAAGCTGGGTGACGCACTGTGTGTCCTTCATAGACAGACAGCAGGAGAGCAGGAGAGCTGGGTGGATGGACATACCTGTCGGAAGAATAGAGATGCTTGTTAGAGTGCGATGGTGGCAGGTAGCAGGGCACAGTCTGTATTCATCCTTCTGGTTTTAATTCTTAAATTAATCTTCACACTTCTAGCACACACTTATAGCAATCACAATGCAGACTGAAGTCTATGCAGACTTGTACTCTGCAATATATGTACAACTAAGTGCAGTCAGGTGTGAAGCAGAGAGGAGTGGTCTCTGCTCATCTTGGCCAGACAATTAAGAGTGGACCAGATGTATATGATCAAGCCAGAGTAAACAAGGTCATAAATAACACTGGGGTAAGCTGGGGTTAGCTGAAAGGCATACCATGTGAATGCTAGGTGCAGAGGCAAGTCTATGTGCAAAGCTGGGTGACGCACTGTGTGTCCTTCATAGACAGACAGCAGGAGAGCAGGAGAGCTGGGTGGATGGACATACCATGTGAATGCTAGGTGCAGAGGCAAGTCTATGTGCAAAGCTGGGTGACGCACTGTGTGTCCTTCATAGACAGACAGCAGGAGAGCAGGAGAGCTGGGTGGATGGACATACCATGTGAATGCTAGGTGCAGAGGCAAGTCTATGTGCAAAGCTGGGTGACGCACTGTGTGTCCTTCATAGACAGACAGCAGGAGAGCAGGAGAGCTGGGTGGATGGACATACCTGTCGGAAGAATAGAGATGCTTGTTAGAGTGCGATGGTGGCAGGTAGCAGGGCACAGTCTGTATTCATCCTTCTGGTTTTAATTCTTAAATTAATCTTCACACTTCTAGCACACACTTATAGCAATCACAATGCAGACTGAAGTCTATGCAGACTTGTACTCTGCAATATATGTACAACTAAGTGCAGTCAGGTGTGAAGCAGAGAGGAGTGGTCTCTGCTCATCTTGGCCAGACAATTAAGAGTGGACCAGATGTATATGATCAAGCCAGAGTAAACAAGGTCATAAATAACACTGGGGTAAGCTGGGGTTAGCTGAAAGGCATACCATGTGAATGCTAGGTGCAGAGGCAAGTCTATGTGCAAAGCTGGGTGACGCACTGTGTGTCCTTCATAGACAGACAGCAGGAGAGCAGGAGAGCTGGGTGGATGGACATACCATGTGAATGCTAGGTGCAGAGGCAAGTCTATGTGCAAAGCTGGGTGACGCACTGTGTGTCCTTCATAGACAGACAGCAGGAGAGCAGGAGAGCTGGGTGGATGGACATACCATGTGAATGCTAGGTGCAGAGGCAAGTCTATGTGCAAAGCTGGGTGACGCACTGTGTGTCCTTCATAGACAGACAGCAGGAGAGCAGGAGAGCTGGGTGGATGGACATACCTGTCGGAAGAATAGAGATGCTTGTTAGAGTGCGATGGTGGCAGGTAGCAGGGCACAGTCTGTATTCATCCTTCTGGTTTTAATTCTTAAATTAATCTTCACACTTCTAGCACACACTTATAGCAATCACAATGCAGACTGAAGTCTATGCAGACTTGTACTCTGCAATATATGTACAACTAAGTGCAGTCAGGTGTGAAGCAGAGAGGAGTGGTCTCTGCTCATCTTGGCCAGACAATTAAGAGTGGACCAGATGTATATGATCAAGCCAGAGTAAACAAGGTCATAAATAACACTGGGGTAAGCTGGGGTTAGCTGAAAGGCATACCATGTGAATGCTAGGTGCAGAGGCAAGTCTATGTGCAAAGCTGGGTGACGCACTGTGTGTCCTTCATAGACAGACAGCAGGAGAGCTGGGTGGATGGACATACCATGTGAATGCTAGGTGCAGAGGCAAGTCTATGTGCAAAGCTGGGTGACGCACTGTGTGTCCTTCATAGACAGACAGCAGGAGAGCAGGAGAGCTGGGTGGATGGACATACCATGTGAATGCTAGGTGCAGAGGCAAGTCTATGTGCAAAGCTGGGTGACGCACTGTGTGTCCTTCATAGACAGACAGCAGGAGAGCAGGAGAGCTGGGTGGATGGACATACCTGTCGGAAGAATAGAGATGCTTGTTAGAGTGCGATGGTGGCAGGTAGCAGGGCACAGTCTGTATTCATCCTTCTGGTTTTAATTCTTAAATTAATCTTCACACTTCTAGCACACACTTATAGCAATCACAATGCAGACTGAAGTCTATGCAGACTTGTACTCTGCAATATATGTACAACTAAGTGCAGTCAGGTGTGAAGCAGAGAGGAGTGGTCTCTGCTCATCTTGGCCAGACAATTAAGAGTGGACCATATGTATATGATCAAGCCAGAGTAAACAAGGTCATAAATAACACTGGGGTAAGCTGGGGTTAGCTGAAAGGCATACCATGTGAATGCTAGGTGCAGAGGCAAGTCTATGTGCAAAGCTGGGTGACGCACTGTGTGTCCTTCATAGACAGACAGCAGGAGAGCAGGAGAGCTGGGTGGATGGACATACCATGTGAATGCTAGGTGCAGAGGCAAGTCTATGTGCAAAGCTGGGTGACGCACTGTGTGTCCTTCATAGACAGACAGCAGGAGAGCAGGAGAGCTGGGTGGATGGACATACCATGTGAATGCTAGGTGCAGAGGCAAGTCTATGTGCAAAGCTGGGTGACGCACTGTGTGTCCTTCATAGACAGACAGCAGGAGAGCAGGAGAGCTGGGTGGATGGACATACCATGTGAATGCTAGGTGCAGAGGCAAGTCTATGTGCAAAGCTGGGTGACGCACTGTGTGTCCTTCATAGACAGACAGCAGGAGAGCAGGAGAGCTGGGTGGATGGACATACCATGTGAATGCTAGGTGCAGAGGCAAGTCTATGTGCAAAGCTGGGTGACGCACTGTGTGTCCTTCATAGACAGACAGCAGGAGAGCAGGAGAGCTGGGTGGATGGACATACCATGTGAATGCTAGGTGCAGAGGCAAGTCTATGTGCAAAGCTGGGTGACGCACTGTGTGTCCTTCATAGACAGACAGCAGGAGAGCAGGAGAGCTGGGTGGATGGACATACCTGTCGGAAGAATAGAGATGCTTGTTAGAGTGCGATGGTGGCAGGTAGCAGGGCACAGTCTGTATTCATCCTTCTGGTTTTAATTCTTAAATTAATCTTCACACTTC
This sequence comes from Dendrobates tinctorius, assembly GCF_039654945.1. Lineage (NCBI taxonomy): Eukaryota > Metazoa > Chordata > Amphibia > Anura > Dendrobatidae > Dendrobates > Dendrobates tinctorius. The sequence continues at coordinate 4,127,569 of NW_027361873.1, forward strand.
TAGCACACACTTATAGCAATCACAATGCAGACTGAAGTCTATGCAGACTTGTACTCTGCAATATATGTACAACTAAGTGCAGTCAGGTGTGAAGCAGAGAGGAGTGGTCTCTGCTCATCTTGGCCAGACAATTAAGAGTGGACCATATGTATATGATCAAGCCAGAGTAAACAAGGTCATAAATAACACTGGGGTAAGCTGGGGTTAGCTGAAAGGCATACCATGTGAATGCTAGGTGCAGAGGCAAGTCTATGTGCAAAGCTGGGTGACGCACTGTGTGTCCTTCATAGACAGACAGCAGGAGAGCAGGAGAGCTGGGTGGATGGACATACCATGTGAATGCTAGGTGCAGAGGCAAGTCTATGTGCAAAGCTGGGTGACGCACTGTGTGTCCTTCATAGACAGACAGCAGGAGAGCAGGAGAGCTGGGTGGATGGACATACCATGTGAATGCTAGGTGCAGAGGCAAGTCTATGTGCAAAGCTGGGTGACGCACTGTGTGTCCTTCATAGACAGACAGCAGGAGAGCAGGAGAGCTGGGTGGATGGACATACCATGTGAATGCTAGGTGCAGAGGCAAGTCTATGTGCAAAGCTGGGTGACGCACTGTGTGTCCTTCATAGACAGACAGCAGGAGAGCAGGAGAGCTGGGTGGATGGACATACCTGTCGGAAGAATAGAGATGCTTGTTAGAGTGCGATGGTGGCAGGTAGCAGGGCACAGTCTGTATTCATCCTTCTGGTTTTAATTCTTAAATTAATCTTCACACTTCTAGCACACACTTATAGCAATCACAATGCAGACTGAAGTCTATGCAGACTTGTACTCTGCAATATATGTACAACTAAGTGCAGTCAGGTGTGAAGCAGAGAGGAGTGGTCTCTGCTCATCTTGGCCAGACAATTAAGAGTGGACCAGATGTATATGATCAAGCCAGAGTAAACAAGGTCATAAATAACACTGGGGTAAGCTGGGGTTAGCTGAAAGGCATACCATGTGAATGCTAGGTGCAGAGGCAAGTCTATGTGCAAAGCTGGGTGACGCACTGTGTGTCCTTCATAGACAGACAGCAGGAGAGCAGGAGAGCTGGGTGGATGGACATACCTGTCGGAAGAATAGAGATGCTTGTTAGAGTGCGATGGTGGCAGGTAGCAGGGCACAGTCTGTATTCATCCTTCTGGTTTTAATTCTTAAATTAATCTTCACACTTCTAGCACACACTTATAGCAATCACAATGCAGACTGAAGTCTATGCAGACTTGTACTCTGCAATATATGTACAACTAAGTGCAGTCAGGTGTGAAGCAGAGAGGAGTGGTCTCTGCTCATCTTGGCCAGACAATTAAGAGTGGACCAGATGTATATGATCAAGCCAGAGTAAACAAGGTCATAAATAACACTGGGGTAAGCTGGGGTTAGCTGAAAGGCATACCATGTGAATGCTAGGTGCAGAGGCAAGTCTATGTGCAAAGCTGGGTGACGCACTGTGTGTCCTTCATAGACAGACAGCAGGAGAGCAGGAGAGCTGGGTGGATGGACATACCATGTGAATGCTAGGTGCAGAGGCAAGTCTATGTGCAAAGCTGGGTGACGCACTGTGTGTCCTTCATAGACAGACAGCAGGAGAGCAGGAGAGCTGGGTGGATGGACATACCATGTGAATGCTAGGTGCAGAGGCAAGTCTATGTGCAAAGCTGGGTGACGCACTGTGTGTCCTTCATAGACAGACAGCAGGAGAGCAGGAGAGCTGGGTGGATGGACATACCTGTCGGAAGAATAGAGATGCTTGTTAGAGTGCGATGGTGGCAGGTAGCAGGGCACAGTCTGTATTCATCCTTCTGGTTTTAATTCTTAAATTAATCTTCACACTTCTAGCACACACTTATAGCAATCACAATGCAGACTGAAGTCTATGCAGACTTGTACTCTGCAATATATGTACAACTAAGTGCAGTCAGGTGTGAAGCAGAGAGGAGTGGTCTCTGCTCATCTTGGCCAGACAATTAAGAGTGGACCAGATGTATATGATCAAGCCAGAGTAAACAAGGTCATAAATAACACTGGGGTAAGCTGGGGTTAGCTGAAAGGCATACCATGTGAATGCTAGGTGCAGAGGCAAGTCTATGTGCAAAGCTGGGTGACGCACTGTGTGTCCTTCATAGACAGACAGCAGGAGAGCAGGAGAGCTGGGTGGATGGACATACCATGTGAATGCTAGGTGCAGAGGCAAGTCTATGTGCAAAGCTGGGTGACGCACTGTGTGTCCTTCATAGACAGACAGCAGGAGAGCAGGAGAGCTGGGTGGATGGACATACCATGTGAATGCTAGGTGCAGAGGCAAGTCTATGTGCAAAGCTGGGTGACGCACTGTGTGTCCTTCATAGACAGACAGCAGGAGAGCAGGAGAGCTGGGTGGATGGACATACCTGTCGGAAGAATAGAGATGCTTGTTAGAGTGCGATGGTGGCAGGTAGCAGGGCACAGTCTGTATTCATCCTTCTGGTTTTAATTCTTAAATTAATCTTCACACTTCTAGCACACACTTATAGCAATCACAATGCAGACTGAAGTCTATGCAGACTTGTACTCTGCAATATATGTACAACTAAGTGCAGTCAGGTGTGAAGCAGAGAGGAGTGGTCTCTGCTCATCTTGGCCAGACAATTAAGAGTGGACCAGATGTATATGATCAAGCCAGAGTAAACAAGGTCATAAATAACACTGGGGTAAGCTGGGGTTAGCTGAAAGGCATACCATGTGAATGCTAGGTGCAGAGGCAAGTCTATGTGCAAAGCTGGGTGACGCACTGTGTGTCCTTCATAGACAGACAGCAGGAGAGCTGGGTGGATGGACATACCATGTGAATGCTAGGTGCAGAGGCAAGTCTATGTGCAAAGCTGGGTGACGCACTGTGTGTCCTTCATAGACAGACAGCAGGAGAGCAGGAGAGCTGGGTGGATGGACATACCATGTGAATGCTAGGTGCAGAGGCAAGTCTATGTGCAAAGCTGGGTGACGCACTGTGTGTCCTTCATAGACAGACAGCAGGAGAGCTGGGTGGATGGACATACCTGTCGGAAGAATAGAGATGCTTGTTAGAGTGCGATGGTGGCAGGTAGCAGGGCACAGTCTGTATTCATCCTTCTGGTTTTAATTCTTAAATTAATCTTCACACTTCTAGCACACACTTATAGCAATCACAATGCAGACTGAAGTCTATGCAGACTTGTACTCTGCAATATATGTACAACTAAGTGCAGTCAGGTGTGAAGCAGAGAGGAGTGGTCTCTGCTCATCTTGGCCAGACAATTAAGAGTGGACCATATGTATATGATCAAGCCAGAGTAAACAAGGTCATAAATAACACTGGGGTAAGCTGGGGTTAGCTGAAAGGCATACCATGTGAATGCTAGGTGCAGAGGCAAGTCTATGTGCAAAGCTGGGTGACGCACTGTGTGTCCTTCACAGACAGACAGCAGGAGAGCAGGAGAGCTGGGTGGATGGACATACCATGTGAATGCTAGGTGCAGAGGCAAGTCTATGTGCAAAGCTGGGTGACGCACTGTGTGTCCTTCATAGACAGACAGCAGGAGAGCAGGAGAGCTGGGTGGATGGACATACCATGTGAATGCTAGGTGCAGAGGCAAGTCTATGTGCAAAGCTGGGTGACGCACTGTGTGTCCTTCATAGACAGACAGCAGGAGAGCAGGAGAGCTGGGTGGATGGACATACCATGTGAATGCTAGGTGCAGAGGCAAGTCTATGTGCAAAGCTGGGTGACGCACTGTGTGTCCTTCATAGACAGACAGCAGGAGAGCAGGAGAGCTGGGTGGATGGACATACCTGTCGGAAGAATAGAGATGCTTGTTAGAGTGCGATGGTGGCAGGTAGCAGGGCACAGTCTGTATTCATCCTTCTGGTTTTAATTCTTAAATTAATCTTCACACTTCTAGCACACACTTATAGCAATCACAATGCAGACTGAAGTCTATGCAGACTTGTACTCTGCAATATATGTACAACTAAGTGCAGTCAGGTGTGAAGCAGAGAGGAGTGGTCTCTGCTCATCTTGGCCAGACAATTAAGAGTGGACCAGATGTATATGATCAAGCCAGAGTAAACAAGGTCATAAATAACACTGGGGTAAGCTGGGGTTAGCTGAAAGGCATACCATGTGAATGCTAGGTGCAGAGGCAAGTCTATGTGCAAAGCTGGGTGACGCACTGTGTGTCCTTCATAGACAGACAGCAGGAGAGCAGGAGAGCTGGGTGGATGGACATACCATGTGAATGCTAGGTGCAGAGGCAAGTCTATGTGCAAAGCTGGGTGACGCACTGTGTGTCCTTCATAGACAGACAGCAGGAGAGCAGGAGAGCTGGGTGGATGGACATACCATGTGAATGCTAGGTGCAGAGGCAAGTCTATGTGCAAAGCTGGGTGACGCACTGTGTGTCCTTCATAGACAGACAGCAGGAGAGCAGGAGAGCTGGGTGGATGGACATACCTGTCGGAAGAATAGAGATGCTTGTTAGAGTGCGATGGTGGCAGGTAGCAGGGCACAGTCTGTATTCATCCTTCTGGTTTTAATTCTTAAATTAATCTTCACACTTCTAGCACACACTTATAGCAATCACAATGCAGACTGAAGTCTATGCAGACTTGTACTCTGCAATATATGTACAACTAAGTGCAGTCAGGTGTGAAGCAGAGAGGAGTGGTCTCTGCTCATCTTGGCCAGACAATTAAGAGTGGACCAGATGTATATGATCAAGCCAGAGTAAACAAGGTCATAAATAACACTGGGGTAAGCTGGGGTTAGCTGAAAGGCATACCATGTGAATGCTAGGTGCAGAGGCAAGTCTATGTGCAAAGCTGGGTGACGCACTGTGTGTCCTTCATAGACAGACAGCAGGAGAGCAGGAGAGCTGGGTGGATGGACATACCATGTGAATGCTAGGTGCAGAGGCAAGTCTATGTGTATGGGTATATTCAGGTGAATTATGGGGAACGTAGCATCAGAGCACAGTAACACATCAATAATGCATAAAAGTGTCTGTGAGAAAATATTAAATCCACATGACATTTAATATGTGCACTTTCCTATGTTCATGTGTGTCACTCTATGATACCACACGGGAGGGGGGGATTCATTTCTGTCATGTACTCACTGCTGCTTTCTGTGGGACAGACGATGGGTGGAGCTTATGTTCCTGGGGATGCTAGATTTCTCCCACCATGTCAGTGTCTGCTGAGGTGATGTCAAGTGGGAAAGCTTGCGCATAGCAACCAATCACAGCTCAGCTACTTTTAACCAGCTCTGGTGAAATGAGAGATGCTTAGTGATTGGTTGCAAGGAAAACTGTTGGTCATAGCAACAAATCACAGCTTAGCTTCTTTTGAACAGCTCTGGTGAAATGAAAGATGCTTTGTGATTGGTTGGTGATACACACACACACACACACACACATTGATTTTTATATATAGAGATGTATTTAGAATATATATATAACTAGCTGAAGAGCCCGGCGCTGCCCGGGCATAGTAACTAACTGTGGTTAGTTATAACAAATTATAATTATCCTCCATCCCATAGTCCCGTGCCCATATACCCATCATACATATCCACGATCCCATAGGCCCGTGCCCATATACCCATCATACATATCCTCCATCCCATAGTCCTGTGCCCATATACCCATCATACATATTCTCCATCCCATAGTCGAGTGCTCATATACCCATCATACATATCCTCCATCCCATAGTCCCGTGCCCATATACCCATCATACATATTCTCCATCCCATAGTCGAGTGCCCATATACCCATCATTCATATCCTCCATCCCATAGTCCCATGCCCATATACCCATCATACATATTCTCATCCCATAGTCCCATGCCCATATACCCATCACACATCCTTCATCTCATAGTCCCGTGCCCATATACCCATCATACATATCCGCCATTCCATAGTCCCGTGCCCATATACCCATCACACATCCTCCATTCCATAGTCCCGTGTCCATATACCCGTCATACATATCCTCCATCCCATAGTCCAGTGCCCATATACCCATCATACGTCCTCCATTCCATAGTCCCATGCCCATATACCCATCACACATCCTCCATCCCATAGTCCTGTGCCCATATACCCGTCATACATATCCTCCATCCCATAGTCCAGTGCCCATATACCCATCACACATCCTCCATTCCATAGTCCCGTGTCCATATACCCGTCATACATATCCTCCATCCCATAGTCCAGTGCCCATATACCCATCATACGTCCTCCATTCCATAGTCCCATGCCCATATACCCATCACACATCCTCCATCCCATAGGCCTGTGCCCATATACCCGTCATACATATCCTCCATCCCATAGTCCAGTGCCCATATACCCATCACACATCCTCCATCCCATAGTCATCGGCGGGGCTTGCAACCTATGATGACATTAGCGTCGCCATGGCAACCATTATGACATCATAATGAGGGAAAGGGCTTGATACACACACACTTTTTCCCCATTATGTACATAGGGACAAAATTGTTTGGTGAATTGGAGTGCGCAGGGTTAAAATTTCGCCTCACAACATAGCCTAGGACACTCTCGGGGTCCAGACGTGTGACTGTGCCAAATTTTGTGGCTGTAGCTGCGACGGTGCGGATGCCAATCCTGGACATACACACATACATACACACTTGAGCTTTATTTATTAGATATATATATATATACATATAAAATAAATATATATATATATATATACAGTATGTGTGTGTATATATAATCTATATTTTTACTTATTTATTTTTTCTCATCACTGTCTCTACTAAAAAGATAAGAAATTCCCAATATTTGCTGACGTGACTCAGCAACTCGCTATCTATATTACGTCTTCTGGTCTTGCCCTGGGGGGGTCGGATTGTGGGAATTAGTGAAAGTTTTAATACAAAAGGTGGTTTTCGTGGAAGTTGAGCTGGACCCTGCAACCCATTTGCTAAATGTTTCTCCTAGAGGGATAGAGAAGAACTCGCCTAAATTATTATTGCATATGTTAACCGCAGCTAGGTGTTTGACCGCTCTCCAATGGAAAACAACCACTGCTCCCTCTTACCAAAATGTATTAAATAGAATCGCTCATATTCGTAGAATGGATTACATGGCAGCTTTTAATGAAGGCGAAGGTGGACAGATTTGATGTTATCTGGGCTCTCTGGGATTATTTGTAAGCTCAAAGCAATAGCTATGACACTTTTTGGACTACTGCACCCTTTTTCACACCCCTGAAAGGGAAGGTGACATCCCAAAATATTTTTTTCAGCAACTGAAAAAATGTAAAGAATTAATGTTTACATTTTCTTAAAAAATATTATCATTTGTTTTTAATTTTGTAAAATATGAAAAATAATTTTAAAAAGTTTGGCATTTCCACTTGTTAACACTAGGGGGAGCAGCTACTGAAGTTTGGCACAAAACCTAGTGCAACTAGCTCACATTACTGCACTGGAGTAAATATGGGCGGAGTCTGCTGACATGGGTGTGATGTCACGCCTCTCCTCCCCTTCTGGGTGTTGCTACGGGAAAAGAGGATGACATTTAGGAACACAGTGAGCAGCCATTTTGATGGGGCCTGCAAAGTTACTGACTGTCTTTGCATGTAAAGTATGGATCAGAACAGGCCATCAATCAGCAGACATGTTTCCTGGATTTCTGTGGAGCAGACAAGCAGACGGTCCATCCATGTGTATAAAACACAGCACTCTATGTACAATCCCTGGCACCGAACAGGTGCCCCCCATAGACCAGCACACTGCTCTCCTGAAATACTCTGGGCTGCTGTCACCCTGCTCCTTCCACCATATATCAGGCCCCTATTGCCTCGCTTTCACACATCGCCAGGACAGGATCTGAGGAGAGGAATGGGGTCTTCGGTCACGGAGGATGGCAGGCAGCAAGGATTCTAGGAGCAGGGTGACAGCAGCACAGAGTATTTCAGGTGAGCAGTGTGCTGGTCTAAGGGGGGCACAGAGTGAGATATATGGGGAGGAGCAGGGTGACAGCAGCACAGAGTATTTCAGGAGAGCAGTATCACACGGGATAGGATTAGATACACGGCTCAGCAGTCAGTATCACACAGGATAGGATTAGATACACAGCTCAGCAGACAGTATCACACAGGATAGGATTAGATACACGGCTCAGCAGTCAGTATCACACAGGAGAGGATTAGATACACGGCTCAGCAGACAGTATCACACAGGAGAGGATTAGATACACGGCTCAGCAGTCAGTATCACACAGGAGAGGATTAGATACACGGCTCAGCAGACAGTATCACACAGGAGAGGATTAGATACACGGCTCAGCAGACAGTATCACACAGGATAGGATTAGATACATAGCTCAGCAGACATGATCACACACAAGAGGATTAGACACACGGCTCAGCAGACAGTATCACACAGGATAGGATTAGATACACGGCTCAGCAGTCAGTATCACACAGGAGAGGATTAGATACACGGCTGAGCAGACAGTATCACACAGGATAGGATTAGATACACGGTTCAGCAGACAGTATCACACAGGAGAGGATTAGATACACGGCTCAGCAGACAGTATCACACGAGAGGATTAGACACACGGCTCAGCAGACAGTATCACACAGGATAGGATTAGATACACGGCTCAGCAGTCAGTATCACACAGGAGAGGATTAGATACAGGGCTCAGCAGTCAGTATCACACAGGAGAGGATTAGATGTCCAGCAGATTGCCAAGTGTTTTGAAACAGCAGGGAGCAGCTCCTATGTTTTGCAAGAGCAGGGGCAGCAGCTGGTCGGGTGTTTTGGAAAGAGCAGCTCGGTGTCCAGGAGCTTGTCCTGGTTCCTCTCCTGCAGCTGGTTTGTGCAGAGTGAACATCCAAGCCCTGTTATGCTGGAACAGTACAGCATCCAGGGCTTGCAATAGAGTGTAAATGAAGCTAAAAGAAAAGCACTGGGCTCTAATAAGATGGCGCCTGGCCACACCTACAGCTGTGAATTGAGCTGCCCACAGAGGCGTGGCCAGTTCACTCCTGATGCTGCTGCAATGAATGAGATAGGGTCGGCAGCCGACTATTGTCTCTTATGCCCAGGGACTGCTGTAAATGAGCATGGAAAGTGTGGTTCAGCAGCCAGAGAGGTAAGATGGCAGCCCCCAGTGGCTGCAGTACTACAGAAAAAAAAAATCCATACACACCACTGAGTCAAGCTTAGGGGACAATATCTTTTTATACTATTTTCTTTTTTACATTAAATTATAAAAAAACACGGCACCTTCCCTTTAAGGCCCCGTCACACACAGCAATCTCGCTAGCGAGATCGCTGATTTTGTGACGCCACAGAGATCTCGCCAGCGAGATCGCTGTGTGTGACGGGGATCAGTGAGCGCCCCCCCCCCCCCCGCCGGGTAACACTGATCATGCTCGATTGGCCTGGGCCATTTTTTGATCGCTGTTCTCCCGCTGGCCAGCACGCATCGCTGCGTGTGGCAGCGAGAGACCAGCGATCAGTGAGGCTCTAAGCAGGCACTGGGAGCTGGTCTCTAAGGTAAATATTGGGTTACTAGGCAGCGCGCGTCACTTAGTTACCCGATGTGTACCTTAAAAACCTGCGTGCTGGCAGCTCCCGGCGCGAGCAACCAGGTTTCTAAGGTACACATCGGGTAACTAAGTGACGCGCCCCGCTTAGTAACCTGATATTTACCTTAGAGACCAGCGTCCTCGCTGGTGCTGATCGCTGGTGAAGCTGCCTGTTTGGCAGCTCACCAGCGATCATGTAGCGATGCACCAGCAATCCTGACATCCCGTTGTCGGGATCGCTAATGCATCTGTATGTGTAATGGGGCCTTTAATGTGTGTGTGTGTCCTGTCTTCTGTTTGTCGATTGTTAAATAAGAAATTTAAATTTAATAAGTGGATGGGGTTTGGTTTATTATGGCATTGAATGTAAGGAATAAATAAAGTTTTTTATTTGGAGCTTTAGATTTTTATGATTTAAGTTTGCAATATGTTTTGATGCCACTAGAGGGAAATGTTTTCCAGCAGTTAAACTTTAATGTACCGTATCCTCATTGATTCTCTTCTTTGTCTATTTTGCTTGTTAACATCTGAATATTTTGTGCTTATTTTGATTGTTAAAAATTTATTAAACTTAATAAAAGTTAGTTATAAAAAAAAGATAAATAATGTAATTTTCACACTGGCCACATTACCTAATATTAAAAGCATACTTCCTGATCTGTACAAAGATTTTTTTTCAGCAGTTTTATTATCACAGACAGCATTACAATGAAAGGTAACATGTCTATACACAGTGGATAACACCGGATCCACCATTCGAAATGGGTCATGATCATAACTCGCCTTTTCTCCCTCCCTTCACAGTGCTTGTGTGGCAATCAATTCCATATATTTTGGGTTTTATGTTCATACACCAGGGTATTTCCCCAGAGCAGTGTGAACAGGCACTAGATATAAATCCAGTTTCACTTTGCTCCTGCTAGTGGTTTTTGACATGCCTATATTTACCTTTCTAGTATATGGGGCTGAAGTTCTTTTGAAGGTGACTGGCCTTGGTCCATTGGAATACTTCACATCAGGATGGAATCTGTGAGTGGCTTTTGTTGGACAGCTAATAATGGGAGGCTGGCTGGGTGGGCTAGCGGTCTGGATGGTTGGGGGGCTGGCTAGATGGATGGAATGGGCTGGCTGGCTGGGAGGGTTGGTTGGATTGGGGAGCTGGTTCAATCAGAGGGCTGGCTGGGAGTACTGGATGGATGGGAAAGCGGGCTGGCTGGGAGATGGGTGGAAGGGTTGGCACGATGCATGAATGGGAGGGATGGCGCTGTGTGCATGTTGTGTCAATTTTCCAATCAGTGGATATCGGAAAATGTATGTAACATGCTGTAAGGCAGCGACATTTTTGCCAGTGGGTATAGTTAGACAGTGACCCAGGCAAGTTACGTAAACCTCTTTTATTGTCCAAATACTGCACACATGAAATCACTCACCTCCGGATAGTAGCTTTGAATACATAAAGTCCAATGCCACTGGCACTTGCACCCCGTCCACGTCGCTGGCTCTGGCCTGTGTTACCTTCACATAGCCAGGCATACAACCACAGTACCTTCAACTCTCCTGCATGTGAAATCCAAACAGAAAAACTGAAACACCCAAACCTTAGGGTACGTGCCCATGAAAATCAGAAAATCGCAGCTCTTTGGACACAGCCTATTATCACTGTGTCCAAAGTATATGTTCATTGAACAATGCGGATTTACTCTATCCAATACATTCTATTGAGGAAATTGTGGAAATTTCTGTTGCGGAGACTAGCGTATCCACAACAGACAGAAATTGACATGCTGCGACTCGTAAACCCTCACCGTGGGTGAGTTTACGCAGCGTCAAATAGAAGCACAGTGGGCATGGGTTTTTCTATAAACCCCATCCGCTGTGCTTGTACCACAGAACACAGCGTTCTGGATGTGGCACTGGTGAGCTGCTATTCCGGATCGTGGGCACATATCCTTACTGCAGGCTGAAATGAAAACCGTGGCCATGGGTTGCTTGCAAGACCTGGACTGTAGGGAGAGATCCATCCCACTACCATTCTACAGATGTCTCGAAAAATAAAAACCGAAGACAGGTTTTTCTAAACTGATTTGGTCAAATAACTTGACCCAGTCCACACTTAATTGTTTTATGCATAGAAACCGCAGCCGTGACTATGATTACAATGCTCTCCAGCAGTTCAGTATGCTTCTAAGCACATTCTGGGGGACACATAACAGCCTTTGTGTCACGGTCACGTGTGTCTGGACGCATCGAGTACCGCAAGGCGAACCCATAAGACACCCATGACCCTGGATACAGCGTCTCCAGTGGGGCGAATTTAAATAATAAAATGTGCAGCTGGATACGCCGCCTCCAACTGGCGAATTTAGGTATTACACGTTATACATACAGTAGTCTGGAAACCCCGCCTCCAGTAAGGTGAATTTAAATAATAAAGGGGGAACCTGGGTAACATTAACAGTGGTGGGCCCTGCAATAGGGAAGTGGAGACCTCCTGAACTCCCCTGAGCCAGTGTCCCTGCACTCCTAACGTTCGCTATGCCGGTTCCGCACCGGACGACGCACAGGAACCTAAAACCTCACTAGGGAATTGGTCGGTGCGGAAACTAATCCCACCACTGCACTAAACACACATGAGGGAAAATGACAATACAAGGGAAACACCACTTAGCTTTGCTCTGTTGCGTACGCTCCTAGCAACAGAGCCCACCACCTGTGTGCATCTTATCCTCCACCTGGATCCATCACCATAACTGGTTCCTTCACCATAGTGCAGCCTTGGAGCAGAGTCCACCACCAATTGCAGAAGTCCAGTAACAGAGTCCCAAAGATGAGTTCAGCTCCTGCCCAAAAAGTCAAGCATGCTTGAGTCCAGCTCTCAGCAACCAAGTCCCGCATGCTGAGTGCAACTCTCTCCATAGTCGTCACTCCACCAAGCCATGCAATCACTTCCTGCCGACACCATAAACTGTGACTTCACCACGCCATGCCAGCCCTTCTTGCAGATCACATAGCTGCCACTCATCCCCTCTGGCTGGGCTGCGCAGGACTCATGTTCAGCTCCTTCCTTCACCCAGGCTTCCTTGAGAATGACTAACTCACAATATCACCAACAGTGATTGAACACACCTGGCTCTCTTTTATAGAGCCTAACACCTGAATTATAATTACGAGCACTAAACCAAAGAAACTAAAGTGCACTACCACTCACCACCATCGGGGCAACTTAGAATGAACGACACCACGTGTAATAATTCTATTGGCCACCGGGGGGCAATCACATCACTTTGGCACCTAGCCAAAGGAAAAAAAGTTCACTAAGGCTAGTTTCACACTTGCTTTTTTTTGCAGCGCGTTTTTCCCGCAAAAAAACGCATTGAAAAAACGCATACAAAAGCATACAACTGCTGCGTTTTTTTCAAGCATTTTTATGAGCATGCATGAAAAAAACGCAGCGTTTTTATGCGTTTGTATGCGTTTTTAGTGCGTTTTTACCGCGTTTGCGTTTTTTTCCAACATTAGGTGGCCCCTCACACTAACCCAAACCATGACTTTACTAACCCTAACCCTGACCCTAACCCTAACCCTGACCCTAACCCTGACCCTAACCCTTAACCAAATCATACTTAACCCTAACCCAAACCCTAAACCCTAACTAACCCTAACCCTGACCTTAACCCTTAACCAAATCATACTTAACCCTAACCCAAACCCTAAACCCTAACTAACCCTAACCCTGACCCTAACCCTAACCCTGACCCTTAACAAAACCATACTTAACCCTAACCCTAACCCTGACCCTAACCCTTAACCAAACCATACTTAACCCTAATCCTGACCCTAACCCTGACCCTAACCCTTAACAAAACCATACTTAACCCTAACCCTAACCCTGACCCTAACCCTTAACCAAACCATACTTAACCCTAATCCTGACCCTAACCCTTAACCAAACCATACTTAACCCTGACCCAAACCCCAACCCTAACCCTAACCCTAAACCCCCTTAACTAACCCTAACTCTAACCCAAACCCCTAAATTCCATGGTTAAAAAAAAAAAACGCATATGCAAAAAAACGCATACATGAGCATGCCAGTGCGCACATATGCGCATCCATAGGCTATAATGGCCATTTTTAGCGCAAAACGTGCGCATATGTGCGCATGCGCTTTTTTGCAGGGCCAAAAAATGCAACATGCTGCGTCTGGAAAATACAAACGCACACCCCAAAAAAACGCAGCGCATGAAAATCGCATACATGCGCTTACAAGCGCGCAGGTATGCGCACCCATGTTAAATATAGGGGAAAAAACGCATGCGCACATATGCGTTTTTTTCCAGCGCTAAAAAACGCAAATGTGAAACCAGCCTTATCCATTTAATCTGTCAGATCCATGCTGGATCATGACACTTTGCATATGATTCCCCTCACTGTCTCACAATGCATAAAATCTTCTCATAGCACAAATATGTTACATTACTGTTAAGCGCGAAGATGATGATTACCTGCATAATGGCGATGCAGATATGAATAATGTTAAAATTAGTAAATTTCTTAAAGTGAGTAAATTGGTGTCTGTACATCACTGCAGCCCTTGCGTTGCTAGCCATATGTGATTGGTAATGATGCAATGATCGTTGTTGGGCCGTCGACCTCACTATTAGGTTTACTGCTTTTGCGCCTTCATTCTCTTTGCTTGTGTCTTAGGTTTGATTTCTCTGTGACAATGCTGGCTCTACTGGGTCTTTTAGCCTTGGCTTTTGACATGAAGCCTTTCTACTTCATTGTAGTGCTGAGACCCCTTCAGCTGCTCAGGTAATGTCATAGAAGATATTGAGCAGCTTGTGTGTCTGTAGAGATTTAGTGGCGTCTAACTTACTTTTTTTAATAGACATTCTGATATTTGACAGGCTTTTTAAATTGAAGAAACGTTACAGGACGGTTTTAGACACCATTCTTGAGCTACTGCCAAGGATGGCCAGGTAATCAGATATCCTCCATATTCATGCCCTTATCCTCTGTGCTATAAAATACTGAATATTTTTCTTTTCTCTCTGCAGCCTGGGACTTACACTACTTATTTTCTATTATTCCTTTTCCATTGTGGGTATGGAATTTTTCTCTGGCGTGCTTTCCCCCAATTGCTGCATGTAAGTACTGTAGAAAGACTAGCTGTAAGGCGAGGTTCCTCGGACTGGGTTTAATTTGGTCTTCCTTGGCCTACCTGATAGAACGTACTGATCACTGAGCCTTATCAGCAGTTTATATGGATGAATGTATCTTCTGTTTATCTCCTGAAAGCAAAAAATGTTGGCCATAATAGTTTCTGCCATAACTCTGTGTAGTAGGGGCGATCAGCAACTGATCACTCATTATCAGATATGATATTGACTTGCTCAACAGATGGGGGGGCCTCACGATTGAGAAGGGTTGGATCGTTTGAATATTTTGGGATGGAGAATTCAATTTGTAACGATGACACCTTTTGTAGAAATTTTGATATAATTCTTCTGGCTAAATATAGGAATTTTGAAATGGAAAAAAACATAGCTGTACACCGATATTATTGCAGCCAGATTGATACTGGATGGAAAATGGTACATAGACCCAGCATGGGTCAGCTACTGTGCTTTTTGGAGAATATATCAGTTTATGCTGTCTTTATATACCCCTTTTGTGATGCAGTCATTTTTGCGGCATCTTTTTTGTTTCTGAATCGCCTTCCATGTTATATCTTTATTTTTTTGTATGCCAATAACGTTTTCACAGAAGAAGAGAAGAGGGTCTTTAGTGCTACCTATTGAAAGTAGCAAATCTAAAAGTCATTATTAGAGATGAGCGAATTTGTTCAGAGTTTGGCTCCTAATCTGATTTTGATATGTTCAGCCCATATTCGAACACTATTCGTGCCGAATGTATGTCTTATGATCGGTTCCGAACATATTCAGAAATTTTTACTCCCATTTGACTCTAACGACGTTCAGATGTGTTCGTTGAATATTGCAAAAACAATATTTCATTCCAATCGTATTCGGAAACGAATCCGAACAAATTCACTCATCTCTGGTCATTGTCAACCTTTTGACTCTTTCCCGACAAAGAACATGATGTGCGTCTTAAGTTCAGTGTGATGTGTATGGCTGTACAGTGGGTCCGGAAAGTATTCAGACCCCTTTAAATTTTCCCTCTTTGTTTCATTGCAGCCATTTGGTAAATTCAAAAAAGTTCATTTTTTTCTCACTAATGTACACTCTGCACCCCATCTTCACTGGAAAAAAACAGAAATGTAGAAATTATTGCAAATTTATTAAAAAAAGAAAAACTGAAATATCACATGGTCTTAAGTATTCAGACCCTTTGCTCAGTATTGAGTAGAAGCACCCTTTTGAGCTAGGACAGCCATGAGTCGTCTTGAGAATGATGCAACAAGTTTTTCACACCTGGATTTGGGGATCCTCTGCCATTCTTCTTTGCAGATCATCTCTCCAGAGATGCTCAATTGGGTTTAGGTCAGGGCTCTGGCTGGGCCAGTCAAGAATGGTCACAGAGTTGTTCTGAAGCCACTCCTTTGTTATTTTAGCTGTGTGCTTAGGGTCATTGTTTTGTTGCAAGGTGAACCATCGGCCAAGTCTGAGGTCCAGAGCACTCTGGAAGAGGTTTTCATCCAGGATATCTCTGTACTTGGCCGCTTTAATGCTTCCTTGAGTTGCAACCAGTCATCCTGTCCCTGCAGCTGAAAAATACCCCCATAGCATGATGCTGCCACCACCATGTTTCATTGTTGGGATTGTATTGGGCAGGTGATGAGCAGTGCTTGGTTAGAATTATCACCAAAAATTTCTATCTTCGTATCATCAGACCAGAGAATCTTATTTCTCATAGTCTAGGAGTCCTTCATGTGTTTTTTAGCGAACTCTTTGCGGGCTTTCATATGTCTTGCAATGAGGAGATGCTTCTGTCAGACAACTCTACCATACTGGTGGAGGGCTGCAGTGATAGTTGACTTTGTCAAACATTCTCCTATCTCCCTATCAGCCACAGTGATCTTTGAGTTCTTCTTTACCTCTCTCACCAAGGCTCTACTCCCACGATTGCTCAGTTTGACTGTACGGCCCGGTCTAGGAAGACTTCTGGTGGTCCCAAATTTCTTCCATTTAAGGATTATAGAGGCCACTGTGCTCTTAGGAACCATGAGTACTGCAGAAATTCCTTTGTAACCTTGGCCAGATGTGTGCCCTGCCACAATTCTGTCTCTGAGCTCCTTGGCCAGTTCCTTTGACCTCATGATTCTCATTTGGTCTGACATGCACTGTGATCAGTGAGGTCTTTTATAGACAGGTGTGTGCCTTTACAAATCAAGTCCTATCAGTTTAATTAAACACAGCTGGACTCCAATGGAGAAGTAGAACCATCTCGGGGAGGCTTACAAGGAAATGGACAGCAGTGTGAGTGTCTGAGCAAAAGGTCTGAATATTTATGACCATGGGATATTTCAGTTTTTCTTTTTTAAGAAATTTGCAAATATTTCTACATTTCTGTTTTCTTTCAGTCAAGATGGGGTGCAGAGTGTACATTAATGAGAACAAAAATGAACTTTTTGGAATTTACCAAATGGTTGCACTGAAACAAAGAGTGAAACATTTAAAGGGGTCTGAATACTTTCCATACCCACTGTACAATGCAGCAACGTAGCTCGAACCGCTGCAGTCTAAGCGTTCAGACCTCACTTTGTCAGCGATATTCAAATGGATGCGAAAGACCTGCATGCCTGTTCGGTCTCCCGCTGCCTTCTGAAAGCCCCCATCTCTGGCATCCTTGTACTCCCAAGACACTCAGCACATATCTCTGGAATCGTACTAACATGGAGAATCTGGTTTCCAAATCATTTTTATCAAACCGTGAACACTGCAAAATTGAAATTCAAAAGAAGCAATGGCAAATTTGCATGTTTTTCACCATTTCACTCCGAGTGAACTTTTCCCATTATTCAGTATATTAAGTATATTTTATGGTAGTGGTGAGTTAGAATATTAGCAATCAAACAGTGGGCACCTAAAAATAAGTTAATTTTCGTTAATAGGGTATTCCCATCTCCAAGATCCTATCCCAATATGTAGTAGGTGTAGTAATAATAATAATCTTTGCAAACACGTCTATTAGAAATGTAGTATAGTTTTTCTCATTCGCTATGTCTTTTTCCTCATGTGCAGGCATTGTAGGACCTTAGGTATCTATGGTTACGACTAGTGACTAGGTAACTGTCACTATATCAGTGGTCGTAACCATGGATGCCTAAGGTTCTGCAATGCCGGCACATGAGGAAAATGTCACGCTGTAACGGTCTTCGGGAAGAGAAAGGGGTCTCCAATTGTCCCTGGACCCGGGGGGACCCTAACTATCCCTGTCCCCAGGGGTACTCTTGAAGGTAGAGTTGCATGGGTCTCTGACCTTGCTATGCTCATGGTAAACCCTAATCTGTCCCCTTTCCCACCTCATGAGGCTTGGGACAAAATGTAAGATAAACAAGACACAAAGACCAAACAGGGATAACAGAAAACCTCTATCAAACAAAAGCACTAACCAAAATTAGGGAGGAGGATAGAGGCAGGGAGGAATAAATTAATTGAGAATAGGGACCAGGAGATAAATACACACGTACTACAGCAAACTACAGATCACTACTACAACAACTCTATTCCAACTACTTCGCTTTAGCACTCAGCACATGAAGACAAATCGTTCACCGGCAGGAACTAAAGGCCTAGAGCCAGTATAGAGGGAGAAAATGATAAGCAGTTGCAGTTGAGAACAACCAGGCTGTATGGTCTCAGCCAGCATGGAAAAAGTCATTAACCCTCTTAGCACCGAAGGAAAGGAAAAACTTTTAAAATAGGACATGAATCACACCATCTCTAAAGAAGGCCCATGATTCATTACCCAACGTTATCATATAACTCCAGGTCTTCCAGGGGGATGTGTTGTGAATTCTCTTGCTCGGACTTCTGGGCTGGAGCTCCCTCTGGTGGTTACTGGGAGTAGTGGAGCTGGCCGGTCTGATGAAGGTTTGCCACCTGACGATGATGATTGGGAATCTGGAATTACTGGCTGGGAGCATATAAGTGAGCAGGCTTCCCTTAGTGGTTGCTGGTGATTTCCTCCTTGTGCATTTTGAGCTCTTCAGTCTCCTGCCTGATCTGCATGGTTCAGTTAAGTGATTCTTTTGTTAATCCTTTGCATCTAATCTGGTTGTGCTTTTTTTTTGCTTTCTGCTGTGTTGCGAGGGTTCAGCGTACTCCCTGCTGGGGGCGGCACTGGGCCCCGCTCCATATGTTACAGCTTGTGCTAGTTTGTTCAGTCCCCTGTTATATTAGTATCTTTTGCTTTGCTTCCAGTTCACACCAGAGTGCTGATCTAGCGGGGGTGAGGTCATGTGGCCTCAGTTTTTTTTGTATATCAGATGTGTTGGATTTTTCAGGGTTTTTGCATGATTGCAGACAGTGTCTTTTCTGTCCTGTCCTATCTAGACAGTTTGGGCCCCATCATTTGCTCAGTCTATTTTCTGCCTGTATTTGTGTTTCATCTTGTCTCACCGACAATATAAGTTTTGGGGCTGTTTATTCCTTTGGGGATCTGCTCCGGGGCAGTTTAGATCTCTCCTTTCTACTTTAGGCTTAGGTAGTTCTCCGGCTGTGCCGTGCGTCTAGGGCATCGTAGGAACGCTCCACGGCTACTGCTAGTCGTGTTGTTAGGATCAGGGGTCTGCAATCTGCTGAGTTACCAACCTCTCTGGTCTCCTGGTGGCTTAGCCTGTTCCTGCCATCCTCCTCGGTGACCCATTCATAACAGAATCAGCAGCCAAAACTGTAGACTCTAGGGCACTCAAAAGAAGGAAAAAATTGAAAAAAAAGGTGTCAGAATTTTTTATATATTTTTCCTCTTTTTCTCTGGGGCCGTAGAAGGATTTTTTTCCTTAATGGAGACAAAGCAATTGTCCAATCGTGTTGAGCAGCTCGCTGCTGAAGTGCGGGAAATTTCTGCCTATCTCGCTCAATCATCTGCTGTAGAACCAAAGATCCTTAGTCCTGATGTGTTTTTGGGGGATCGGTCAACATTTTTGAATTTTAAGAATAACTGTAAACTGTTTCTTGCTTTGAAACCTAATTCATCAGGGAGCTCAGTGCAGCAGGTTAAAATTGTAATCTCCCTGCTGTGCTACGATCCCCAGGATTGGGCTTTTTCTCTGACACCTGGAGATCCTATTCTGGCTAATGTAGATGCTTTTTTTCAGGCCCTGGGGTTATTGTATGATGAACCTAATGCTATTGATCAAGCTGAGAAAACCTTATTGGCATTGAACCAGGGTCAGGATGCTGCGGAGTTATATTGCCAGAAGTTCCGAAAGTGGGCGGTCCTTACTAAATGGAATGATGATGCCCTAGCAGCTCTCTTTCGGAAAGGTCTGGCAGAAACCGTAAAAGATGTTATGGTGGGATTTCCTGCCCCCTCTGGTCTTAACGATTCCATGTCATTAGCTATTCAAATTGATCGACGTTTACGTGAACGTAAGGGTACGCGAGAGGCGGTGCTGCTTTGTGAACAAACTTCTGAACCCATGCAAAGTGATAGGGTTTTGTCCAGGGCGCAACGTCAAGAGTTTAGAAGGCGTAATAAGTTATGCTTCTTTTGTGGGGACGCCTCTCATGTTATTTCTGTCTGCCCTAAACGAGAAAAACGTTTTGCTCACTCATTTGCCGTGGGCAGTGTACAGCCTAAGTTCCTATTGGCGGTTACCTTGATCTGCTCCTTGTCTACATTTTCTGCTAAGGCCTTTGTTGATTCAGAAGCAGCTTTGAATCTGATGGATCTTTGCCAAACGTTGTGGTTTCCCCATGGTGCCCCTGCGGACCCCTATTCCCTTGAGGGGGATTGATGCTACTCCTTTGGCGGAGAATAAACCCCAGTTTTGGACCCAGGTGATAATGCGGGTCGCCCTGGACCATGAAGAGAATTGTAAATTTTTGGTGTTGCACAATTTGCATGATATTATTTTATTGGGTTTTCCTTGGTTGCAAACCCATAATCCTGTTTTGGATTGGAAATCTGTGTCTGTGGTGAGTTGGGGTTGTCAATGTGTTCTTAGGGACACTCCTGTTTTCTCCACCTCTTCCCAGCCTCAAAATGTTCCTGACTATTTGGCTGATTTTCCTGATGTATTTAGTGAGAGTAAGTCTGCGTCTTTGCCTCCTCATAGGGGTTATGACTGCGCAATTGAACATGATGCTATGAGATCTTATGTCAAGGAATCATTGGAGAAGGGTCATATCAGACCATCCTCTTCGCCTTTGGGTGCTGATATTTTTTTTTTTGTGGCCAAAAAAGATGCCTCATTAAGACCATGTATCGACTATTGTTCCCTTAACAAAATCACTGTAAAATATCAGTACCCGTTACCCCTGATTTCTGATTTATTTTCCAGAGTTAAAGGTGCTTGTTGGTTTACCAAATTTGACCTCAGGGGGGCGTATAATCTTATTCGCATCAAGCACGGGGATGAATGGAAGACAGCGTTTAATACTCCGGAGGGACATTTTGAGTACCTGCTGATGCCTTTTGGGATCACTAATGCCCCTTCCGTCTTCCAATCTTTTATGAACGATATTTTCCGGGACCTTGTGGATAAGTTTTTGATCATTTATCTGGATGATATTTAGATTTTTTCCAGTGATTGGGATTTTCATGTGGAACATGTCCGGACTGTGTTCAGGATTTTGAGGGAAAATACTTTGTATGTTATGGGATCGAAATGTCTTTTTAGTGTACAGAGAGGATTTTGTTTTTGGGATTCATTTTGTCCCCGTCTGCTATTGAAATAGACCCGGCCAAGGTACATGCCATTTATGATTGGGTTCAGCCCACTTCTCTGAAGGCTTTTCAGAAGTTTTTGGGTTTTGCTAATTTCTACCGTAAATTTATAAGTAATTTTTCTGGTATTGTTAAACCTCTGACGGATTTGACCAAAAAGAGCGCTGATGTGGTGAATTGTTCTCCAGAGGCAGTCTCGGCATTTCAGGAGCTTAAGCAGAGAATCACTTCCGCTCCGGTTCTACAGCAACCTGATGTTTCACTCCCATTTCAGGTGGAGGTAGATGCTTCTGAGATTGGTGCAGGAGCCGTTTTGTCTCAAAGAGATCCGGTAACCTCTAAGATGAATCCCTGTGCCTTCTTTTCTCGAAAATTTTCTCCATCTGAACGTAACTACTGTATGACGTGGGGAATCGTTGGCCATGAAGTAGGCATTTAAGGAGTAGAGACATTGGTTGGAGGGAGCTAGACATCAAGTTGTGGTCCTCACCGATCACAAGAATTTGATTTATCTTGAATCAGCCAAGCGCTAGAATCCTAGACAGGCTAGGTGGGCCTTGTTTTTCACGCGTTTTAATTTTGTGGTCTCCTTTCTTCCGGGCACTAAGAATGTCAAGGCGGACGCCCTTTCTAGGAGTTTCTTTTCGGATTCTCTTGATGTGACCAAGCCTACTACCATTCTAAATGAGGGTGTAGTTCTTTCCGCCATTTCTCCCGATTTGAGACGTGCCTTGGAGGAATTTCAGAAGGATAAACCTGAACGATGCCCTATGGGGAAATTGTATGTCCCTGACCAGTGGAGGAGAAGAGCAATGTCTGAAATTCATTGCTCCGCGTTGGCTGGTCATCAAGGTATCTTTGGTACCAGAGATTTGGTGAGTCGGTCTTTCTGGTGGCCTGCCTTATCTCGTGATGTCAGGAATTTTGTGCAGTTCTGTGGGACTTGTTCTCGGCCCAAGCCCTGTTCTTGTGCTAGTGGTTTGTTGATGCCCCTGCCAGTGCGCAGGAGGCCATGGACCCATATCTCAATGGATTTTATTTCTGCTCTCCTTGTCTGTCAGAGAATGACTGTTATTTGTGTGATCTGTGATAGATTTTCTAAGATGGTCCATCTTGTACAAGTCCCAAAGTTGCCATCTTCTTCTGAGTTGGTGCCCTTGTTTTTACAACAAGTGGTTCGTTTGCACGGGATTCCTGAGAACATTGTGTCGGACAGAGGAGTCCAGTTTGTTTCCAGATTTTGGAGAGCTTTTTGTTCCAAACTGGGAATTCAGTTGTCTTTCTCCTCTGCATTTCATGCTCAGACCAATGGGCAGACTGAGAGAACAAACCAGACTTTGGAGTCCTATTTGAGATGTTTCATATCTGCTGATCAGAATGATTGGGTCTCATTTTTGCCCTTGGCCGAACTCGCGCTAAACAATAGGGCTAGTTCTGCCATTTTGATGTCTCCTTTCTTCTGTAATTTTGGGTTTAATCCTCGATTTTCTTCGGGGCAGGTGGAAGCTTCTGCCTGCCCAAGTGTGGATTCTGTGGTAGAGAGAATGTAGCAGATTTGGGACCAAGTAGTGGATAAGTTGTCCCACTCTCAGGAAAAGGCCCAACGGTTTTCCAACCGGCATAGGACCATTGGTCCCCGGTTTAAAGTGGGTGATATGGTTTGGTTGTCCTCAAAAAATATTCCTATGAAGGTTGCATCTCCAAAATTCAAGCCAATGACCTTATAAGATTTTGGAAATCCTTAATTTCTTTCCGTTTGGCTCTTCCAGTTACGTTTAAGATTCATAACGTTTTTCATAAATCTTTGTTGAAAAGGTTTGTGGAGCCAGTAGTTCCCATGGCGGCGCCCCCTGACCCTGTACTGGTTAAGGGTAATTTGGAGTATGAGGTAGAGAAGATATTGGATTCTCGTCTGGCCAGGCGGAGACTTCAGTACTTGGTCAAGTGGAAAGGTTATGGCCAGGACGATAAGTCTTGGGTCTCTGCTTCTGATATTCATGCTAAAAGATTGATTCGTGCTTTTCACCGGTCCCATCCTGATCGGCCTGGTGGCGTGGATGAGGGTTCGGTGAATTGCCTTGCTCCGACTTCTGGGCTGGAGCTCCCTCTGATGGTTACTGGGAGTAGTGGAGCTGGCCGGTCTGATGGAGGTTTGCCACCTGACAACCTGACAATGATGATTGGGAATCTGGAATTACTGGCTGGGAGCATATAAATGAGCAGGCTTCCCTTAATGGTTGCTGGTGATTTCCTCCTTGTGCATTTTGAGCTCTTCAGTCTCCTGCCTGATCTGCATGGTTCAGTTAAGTGATTCTTTTGCTAATCCTTTGCATCTATTCTGGTTGTGCTTTTTTTTGCTTTCTGCTGTGCTGCGAGGGTTCAGCGTACTCCCTGCTGAGGGCGGCGCTGGGCCCCGCTCCATATATTACAGCTTGTGCTAGTTTGTTCAGTCCCCTGTTATATTAGTATCTTTTGCTTTGCTTCCAGTTCACACCAGAGTGCTGATCTACAGTTGTGGCCAAAAGTATTGACACCCCTGCAATTCTGTCAGATAATATTCAGTTTCTTCCTGAAAATGATTGCAAACACAAATTCTTTGGTATTATTATCTTCATTTAATTTGTCTTAAATGAAAAAACACAAAAAGAATTGTCCTAAAGCCAAATTGGATATAATTCCACACCAAACATAAAAAAGAGGGTGGACAAAAGTATTGGCACTGTTCGAAAAATCATGTGATGCATCTCTAATTTGTGTAATTAACAGCACCTGTAACTTACCTGTGGCACCTAACAGGTGTTGGCAATTACTAAATCACACTTGCAGCCAGTTGACATGGATTAAAGTTGACTCAACCTCTGTCCTGTGTCCTTGTGTGTACCACATTGAGCATGGAGAAAAGAAAGAAGACCAAAGAACTGTCTGAGGACTTGAGAAACCAAATTGTGAGGAAGCATGAGCAATCTCAAGGCTACAAGTCCATCTCCAAAGACCAGAATGTTCCTGTATCTACCGTGCGCAGTGTCATCAAGAAGTTTAAAGCCCATGGCACTGTGGCTAACCTCCCTAGATGTGGACGGAAAAGAAAAATTGACAAGAGATTTCTACCCAAGATTGTGCGGATGTCGGATAAAGAACCTCGACTAACATTCAAACAAGTTCAAGCTCTGCCCTGCAGTCCGAGGGTACAACAGTGTCAACCCGTACTATCCGTCGGCGTCTGAATGAAAAGGGACTGTATGGTAGGAGACCCAGGAAGACCCCACTTCTTACCCCGAGACATAAAAAAGCCAGGCTGAAGTTTGCCAAAACTTACCTGAAAAAGCCTAAAACTTTTTGGAAGAATTGTCTCATCTGACCAGAGAACAAAGTAGAGCTTTTTGGGCAAAGACATCAACATAGAGTTTACAGGAGAAAAAAGAGGCATTCAAAGAAAAGAACACGGTCCCTACAGTCAAACATGGCGGAGGTTCCCTGATGTTTTGGGGTTGCTTTGCTGCCTCTGGCACTGGACTGCTTGACCGTGTGCATGGCATTATGAAGTCTGAAGACTACCAACAAATTTTGCAGCATAATGTAGTGCCCAGTGTGAGAAAGCTGGGTCTCCCTCAGAGGTCATGGGTCTTCCAGCAGGACAATGACCCAAAACACACTTCAAAAAGCACTAGAAAATGGTTTGAGAGAAAGCACTGGAGACTTCTAAGGTGGCCAGCAATGAGTCCAGACCTGAATCCCATAGAACACCTGTGGAGAGATCTAAAAATGGCAGTTTGGAGAAGGCATCCTTCAAATATCAGGGACCTGGAGCAGTTTGCCAAAGAAGAATGGTCTAAAATTCCAGCAGAGCATTGTAAGAAACTAATTGATGGTTACCGGTAGCGGTTGGTCGCAGTTATTTTGGCTAAAGGTTGTGCAACCAAGTATTAGGCTGAGGGTGCCAATACTTTTGTCTGGCCCATTTTTAGAGTTTTGTGTGAAATGATCAGTGTTTTGCTTTTTGCTTCATTCTCTTTTGTGTTTTTTCATTTAAGACAAATTAAATGAAGATAATAATACCAAAGAATTTGTGTTTGCAATCAATTTCAGGAAGAAACTGAGTATTAGCTGACAGAATTGGAGGGGTGTCAATACTTTTGGCCACAACTGTAGCGGGGGTGAGGTCGTGTGGCCACAGGTTTTTTTGTATATCAGATGTGTTTGATTTTTCAGGGTTTTTGTGTGATTGCAGACAGTGTCTTTTCTGTCCTGTCCTATCTAGACAGTTTGGGCCCCATCATTTGCTCAGTCTATTTTCTGCCTGTGTTTGTGTTTCATCTTGTCTCATCGACAATATATGTTTGGCGGCTGTCTATTCCTTTGGGGATCTGCTCCGGGGCAGTTTAGATTTCATCTTTCTGCTTTAGGCTTAGTTAGTTCTCCGGCTGTGCCGAGGCGTCTAGGTCATCGTAGGAACGCTCCACGGCTACTGATAGTTGTATTGTTAAGACTGTACTACATTTCTAATTGGAGGTATTTGTTAATATTATTATTACACCTACTACTTATTGGGATAGGATTTTGGAGATGGAAATACCCCTTTTAAGTTCTATTGGGTCTTATCAGAAAGTTCACTGAGGGCGTGTCCTTCATCCCTTTTATGAGATTATATAATCAGCTGTGATCCCTGCTTGAATTAGAGGGTCTAGTTTTAAGATCATGTTGTAATTAGTATGGAAAAACACCTTATTAAAAAATAACTTTTACTTTCATAATACAATAAAATTTAATGAGACAATTGACCACCAGAAATTTAGATTTTAACACATCTCCCCATTCTTTAGGATAAAGATGTAGCACTCTGCACTTTTTAGGAGGTACTCACCATTGTAAGATATTCCTATGGAGTACAAAAACACTTGTTATCACTCAGCACTTTAGTATTTAGTAGAATAATAGATAACTTGTCTGAGAAGAAGTGGATGCCTTTTTTCGCCTATACAAGTTAGACTCTCCTGATGACATCTTATTATTGAGAAAGAAAAGCATCGGGAGGGACACTTTTTTCTTGAGTTATCTGCAGAGCTGACTTGGATACTGCTATTGTTAGGGTGGGAGCAAATATACAGGGCACAACAGTGTAGGTAACACCTTTTGAGATGGCAGTCAATGTGGGGTAAGGGGCAATACAGCAGAGCTGGCAGCACTATTAGAGGAGTAGTGACAGAAGTGTTTGTAATGTGACACAACTAAACTCAGCTGTACTGCCTCTCCAACAATGTAGACTGCCAAGAGGTGAAAGCTCAAAGGTGTCAGTAATGACACACAAGTGTGGTGTGCTCAAACAACTTGCAACTACCTTCTCTAAGGCTGGTTTCACATTTGCGTTTTTTTTCGCGGTAATTTAGTGCTAAATAGCGCATGCATTTTTTTTTCCTATACTTTGCATGGGATGCGCTTATGTGCGCATACACATGCGTTTGTACGCATTTTACCGCGCATGCGTTTTTTTGCGGTATGCGCTCGGGCGCACAAAATGCAACCTGTTGCATTTTTTGTGCGTCCGACTTGCCTCAAAAAAACGCATGCGCGCGCAATGCGTTTTTTTACAGCAAGACACCCAATATAAGTCTATGGGTGCGCATATGTGCGCATTGGCATGCTTATGTATGCGTTTTTTTGCACATGCGTTTTTTTTTGTTAACCATGGAATTTAGGGGTTTGGGTTAGAGTTAGGGTTAGTTAAGGGGGTTTAGGGTTAGGGTCAGGGTCAGGGTTAGGGTCAGGGTCAGGGTTAGTTAGGGTTTAGGGTTTGGGTTAGGGTTAAGTATGGTTTGGTTAAGGGTAAGGGTCAGGGTTAGGGTCAGGGTTAGTTAGGGTTTAGGGTTTGGGTTAGGGTTAAGTATGGTTTGGTTAAGGGTCAGGGTTAGGGTCAGGGTTAGGGTCAGGGTTAGGGTTAGGGTTAGTTAGGGTTTAGGGTTAGGGTTAAGTATGGTTTGGTTAAGGGTTAGGGTTAGTTAGGGTTTAGGGTTTGGGTTAGGGTTAAGTATGGTTTGGTTAAGGGTTAGGGTCAGGGTCAGGGTTAGGGTCAGGGTCAGGGTTAGGGTCAGGGTTAGGGTTAGTTAGGGTTTAGGGTTTGTGTTAGGGTTAAGTATGGTTTGGTTAAGGGTTAGGGTCAGGGTTAGGGTTAGGGTCAGGGTTAGTTAGGGTTTAGGGTTTGGGTTAGGGTTAAGTATGGTTTGGTTAAGGGTCAGGGTTAGGGTCAGGGTTAGGGTTAGGGTCAGGGTTAGGGTTAGTAAAGTCATGGTTTGGGTTAGTGTGAGGGGCCACCTAATGTTGGAAAAAAAAGCAAAAGCGGTAAAAATGCATACAAACGCATAAAAACGCTGCGTTTTTTTCATGCATGCTCATAAAAATGCTTGAAAACAACGCAGCAGTTGTATGCTTTTGTATGCGTTTTTTCAATGCGTTTTTTTGCGGGAAAAACGCGCTGCAAAAAAAAGCAAGTGTGAAACTAGCCTAAGCTATTGTGGGGTGTGATCTTTCTCATTACTGTTGCTGGCTGCTTATTATTGGTCAACATCATACAGAGGATGAAGTACACTTACCCTGTGAAATCTCTGATAATACCCACCTGGACTTAACAAAAATTAACTTTTTAGATGTCAAATACCTTGATTGCTAATTTCTCAGAAACAGAAGAATAATTAAAAAACAATTATGTTTTATTCTGCTCTGTAGCCACTATTACTTTGTGTGTCCAGTGCAACATGAAAAACTTAATGAAAGGCCTATTTAAGGATTCCACCAAGCTCACGTAGGGAGAATTATATGCAATGCAGTGTTCACTAGGAAATAAAATATGCAAATAACCTTTTCACAGAGGAAGAGAACAGAATCTCTCGTTCTACCTATCAAACATAATAATCCCAGAAGACAATATCAACCCTTTAAATTTTACATTCACTTAGCCATATTAGGGCTTGTTTTTCTGTAGAGCAAGTTTACATTTTTTAATGCTGCCTTTTAATAGGCCTTAAAATATATTTACATCCTGTTAAAATTAATTTGGTGAGGGGAAATGAAGAAAAAAAAACAGCAATTCTTAAATAATTTTTGGGAATTATATAACTGAAGAGCCCGGCGTTGCCCGGGCATAGTAACTAACTACCGTCCTGCTCTCTCCCTCCTCAGCCCGGCTCTCCACTCGCCTTCCCGCTCTCTCCCTCCAAAGCCCAGCTCTCCACCCGCTGTCCCGCATTCTCCCTCAGCAGCATCGCTCTCCATCTACTGTCCCGCTCTCTCCCTCCGCAGCCCCTATCTCCACTGGCTGTCCCACTCTCTCCCTCAGCAGTCCCGCTTTTGCACCGCAGCCCTGCTGTCTCCCTCTGCAGCCCAGTTCTCCATCCACCGTCATGCTCTCTCCTTCCACAGCCCCACTCTCCAATCGCCGTCCTGCATTCTCCCTCCACAGCCCCGCTCTCTCCCTCAGCAGCCCCTGTGTCCACGGGCTGTCCCGCTCTCTCCCTCCGCAGCCCTGCTCTCTCCCTCCACAGCCCCGCCCTCCACTCGCTGTCCCACTCTCCACTCGTGTCCCGCTCTCCACTTGCTGTCCCACTCTCCACTTGCTGTTCCGCTCTCCACTTGCTGTTCCGCTCTCCACTCGCCGTCCTGCTCCCTCCCTCTGCAACCCAGCTCTCCACCCGCGTCCGCTCTCTCCCTTAACAGCCCCGCTCTCTATACGCCATCACCCTCTCTCATTCCGCAGCCCTGCTCTCCACCTGCCGTCCCACTCTCTCCCTCTGCAGCCCTGCTCTCCATGCGCCGTCCCATTCAATCCCTCGGCTGCCCCGCTTTCCATCCATGTCCCGCTCTTTCTCCACAGCCCTGCTCTCTACATCTACAGCCCCACTCTCCATGCGCCATCCCGATCTATCCCTCTGCAGCCCCGCTTTCCATCCATGTCCTGCTCTCTCCCTCACAGCTCCGCTCTCCACCTGTGTTCTGCACTTTCCCTCTGCAACCCCACTATCCACCCACCAGTGGGCGAGGCTATGTGGAGTGGGCGTGGCTTCATTGATACACACATACATACTCAGCTATATATATATATATATATATATATATATATATGTGTCACTCTCCGCAAGAGATCTCACACTTTGCACTAACGAGAGGCAGTACCCTGAAAAACAGTGTCTGTACACTGAGATTCTGGTTTAGCTTTTATCCTAAGTCAGGGGACAAGGCTTGATAAAAGATCAACATTGACTTTTCGGATTTCTACTTCCAATAGGTGGCACTAGAGTTTTAGTCCTCTTCCTCTCTGAAGAGACAATTTGGGAATTATATATTGATGTTGTTTTTTAAACTTTTGTTATGTGGTAAAAGGACATACATAAAAATAACCTTTTTGAAAGCAAACAAACTTGGAGTAGTACTAATATTGCAGATCGTCAAGGCCATCATTAGGCCCTGGTTATTATGCCAACCCTACGGCAGTGTGATTGCGGGGATCAGGGCAATACGTTTCCATCCAGTGTGTAACTGCTTAGGTGCCGTGGTTACTATTGACCATGGCATCTAAGCAGTTAAAAGGCTAAGATTGGCATTATATCTGGCAAGGGACCTTGTTGGCTTCTATAGATAACATATCAGTGTGGACAGTTTATGAATGCTTTTATTTGTCAGTTATGGAAAAATGTATGCATGCCCCATACGAATTATGATCATCAAGGTTTTAAACTGGCAGATAATGTTATAATAATAATAAAATAATAATATTATTTTTTTTTTTTAGTAATAGTACAGTTGCAGAGTCTTATCGCCTGGTGATCCACACCGAGGGCAACCAAAGTCTGATAGAAGAAGGATACTACTACCTGAACAACTTCGACAATATCCTCCTCAGCTTTGGTAATAGGAAGTGGAATGAAAACTAATTTTTATATATTTGCTTATTAAAGTATAATAATAATAATAATAATAATAATAATAATAATAATAATAATATAATAATAAAATAATACTTTTATTTATATAATGCCAACATGATCCGCAGCGCATGGGGACATAATAAGTAAAATATCTTGTCATCCAGCCATCATTATAGTAAATGAGGCATTTCAAATCCACTTCATTAGCCGATCATTGGCTAATATCTGCCTAAGCGCAGTTACCTAGTGCAATTGGGTGTGGGGAGGGTGTGGACACAGACAAATAGGAGGGACCAGGTTCTAAAGAAAATTTAGAAAGAGGGATCAGGGGAGAATTAGGTTAGTGAGTTGAGTTCACAGGCCTGTCTAAAGAGGTGTTTTTAAAAGCACGTTTAAAAACATGGGGGCTAGGTATTAGTTGAATCGTCCTTGGTAGTGCTTTCCCGAGAACTGGCGCAGCACGGGAGAAGTCTTGGAGACGGACAAGCTTCCTTTAGGGATTAGAAGTGCAAGAACACCCTGTTATCACTAGGGAAAGGTGCCAGCACCTGCACAAATTATTTTACTAGAATTTCAATACAGTTTCCTAGTTAGTGGAAACCAGGTGTTTCCTCAATATTTTTTTTTTTGCGACTCAGTCCTTCATTTAATACTGTTCTTTTTTTTTTGCAGTAACTTTATTTGAGTTGACCGTAGTTAATAATTGGAACATCATCATGGTGAGTGTTTCATCCAGATAAACTTCACTGTTCATTGTTTGAGAATTTAAAGTAATGCACTTGTTGTCTTGTCTTCTTTGATCGAGCTAACACATCTGCTTTCAACTAGAATAAGTTCTAAAACATGTATTTTTTTTTTATAGGAAGGAGTCACGTCTCAAACATCTCACTGGGCACGACTTTATTTCATGGTGTTTTACATAGTCACCATGGTGAGTAAAACATATCAGATGATTCATACTTCTGTCATCCATCCTATTTATTATTAAAACAGTTTTTCACCTTTGGGGACATTTTTTTTTCTTTTATGTATGTGGGTTTTTTGGCTAAAAATCTTCTTTGTAATTGGGTTTCATTAAAAATGTTGCACCATTTGTCTTCCAAAGCCTCCGTATTACGCTGTCTATTGGTGACTGGGTTGCTGATTGCCAAATGGGTTAACTGAAAATCCATCAATGAGCTCGTACTGAGAGTCCTGAGAGATTCTAACTCCTTTATCTATCTTTCTCTGAGCTCCTCCCCGCTGATTTATAATCACAGCCCATGTCAAAGATAAATATGCCGGGAAATAAAGAGCCTGTAAAAGTCCAACAGTGCAACATTTTTAATGAACCTAAATTGCAAAATAATTTTCAGTTCAAAATATAAAGATTTTAAGTAATAATAAAAACAGGATTTTTGGTTGCTTACCGTAAAATATGTTTCTCGGAGCCTTCCACTAAACTGGATATCCTAGGTCCTGTCGGTGGGGTGTACACTGCGGAGGAGGAGCTAACTTTTTTTCTTCAGTGTCAGCCTCCTTTTGGCAACATAGCATACACCCATGGTTTCCTGTGTCCCCCAATGAAGCGATCGAGGAAATAGTGTTCCCAGAGGTGGACAAACCCTTTAACATCTCCATCCTTTATACGTTCCTAGGTTGTCTTAACCATTATTGTCGCCTGCATTTTGGATGCTTTTGTTTTCCGAATGAATTACTGCAGGAAGAACAAAGATGTGGAAGGTAAGTGAAAGTTAGGGAAAACATGTATTAGGTTGTAAGTTTTTGCGCCATTTTGGTAACGCAGGTAAATTACAGCTACATTTTGCAAGGTAGAGCTACATCTTGTCAACTTTTGTTCACCACAATCTCAAGTCACTTCTCTTCAGTATGATTGCACTAGGCAGACTTCACTACTGTTTAGCCTACATATTATAAAAGTAGATTGAAAACACTGACCGTTTTGAATGAAGGCACATGACTGAGCTGTGTGATATTCATGAACTTCACCATGTGTTTTTATTGGGACTTTACTCTTATTCATTAATATAGATGAAAAAGGGATCACTTTGGAGATGGAGGTGGGTAGAGAAGAGCTGACAACGATTCTCAGACATGCGCAAAACGGCGAGGAGAAAAACCAAGTCCGAAAATTGCTCGCCCATTTACAATCTAACCAGGTTGGGCATGTGGCTTTATTCTTTAGTCCTCTATTTTGCAACACACACCAATGAGGATGATGTAAAGGGATATCCATTATGAAAATTCCAATATACGGTGAAGAGGATGTGATGAGGGTCTTCCACTTTCTATTATACTGAGCATAGATGCCACAATCCTGCATTGTAATGAGGTCCTTGTTATGTAAAAATTCGCTTGCTATGTGCATCAAGCACACTTGTATTGAAGCTAATGTATATAGTGTTCCCCTCGACTTGCCCCCATCATGACTTCATTGGAATACAACACCCAAGACTGGTCTAGTCCAGGAAAATCTTCATCCATCTGACTTGTCCTGGCTAAAATATAAATGTCTTTTTGCCGCACATAGCGAGCTTTCTAAAAGTAACTAGTAAATTACAATACAGGAATATGCTCAGAAGGATCATGGTGACAGTTTTGGGGCATTGGTGACCTAACAGCTAAAACATTAATGTGAGCTTAACAACTATCATATTTAACACCCATCTCCCTCAGACACCATTAGTGCTCTGATGTCATCTGTCAGGGAGAGTCAGGAGACCCCATAAATACCAGATGGTTGTCCAGTCCCGTCAAAATAACGGCAACCTCAAAAAAAAAACATTCCCATTTATTTCTCTCCTCTGATATGATCTAGCATACCAGAGGAGAGAGAAATGGGGTCCCTCGAGCCCCCCCAGTACCCACCGGCTCCATTCCACGGCCCTGCACGTCATCTTCCCTGAAGAAAATGGTGGGCGCATGCTCAGTGTGCCCGCCGAGATCTGGCGGCTGGCACCTGGCAACAATAGGTGATTTTTCCTTTTGGTTCATTTTGATCACTTTGATAGACCCTATCACAGTGATCAAAATAAAAAAAATGTAAATTAAAACACCCTTTTTCACCACCTTAGTTAGGTAAAAATAATAAAATAAAAAAAAATATATTTTTTTCCATTAGGGTTAGGGGTGGGGCTAGGATTAGGGTTGGGCTAGGGTTAGAGCTAGGGTGGTTAGGGTTATGGTGGTTGTTAGGGTTGGGATTAGGGTTAGGGGTGTGTTGGGGTTAGGGCTGTGTAGAATTGAGGTGTTCAACTGTTTAGGTACATCAGGGGGTCTCCAAATACAACACAAAATGGCGCCCACTGTTGATTCCAGCCAATTTTGCGTTCTGAGCCCTGCCATGCGGCCAAACAGTGCCTTTCCCCCACATACGGGGTGTCAGTGTACTCAGGAGAAATTGCACAACAAATTTTGTGGTCCATTTTCTCCTGATACTATTGTGAAAATAGAAAAGTTTGGGTCTAAAGAAAATTTTTGTGAAAAAAGTAAAATATTCATTTTTTTCCTTCCACATTGCTTTAGTTATCGTGAAGCACCTGAAGGTTTAAAAAACTTCCTGAGTGCGGTTTTAAGCACCTTGAGGGGTGCAGTTTTTAGAATGGTGTCTCTTTTGAGTATTTTCTGTCATATTGAACCCCAAACTCACTTCAAATGTGAGGTGGTCCCTAAATAAAAAGGTTTTGTAAATTTGTTGGAAAAATGAGAATTCGCTGGTCAACTTTTAACCCTTTTAATGTCGTAACAAAAAAAATTGTTTCCAAAATTGATCTGATGTAAAGTAGACACGTGGGAAATGTTATTTATTAACTATTTTGTGTGGCACCTCTCTCTGATTTAAGAGTACAAAAAATTAAAAGTTTGAAAATTGTTAAATTTTCAAAATTTTTGGAAAATTTTGCCAAATTATCCCACTCAGAATCAGTGGGATACGTTGAAGCGTTCCAGAGTTATTACCTCATAAAGTGACAGTGGTCAGAATTGTAAAAATTGACTTGGTCATGAAGTACGAAATTGGCGCGGTCACTAAGGGGTTAGTCTAATGTTGGCCTCTAGCTATATACACATTACTATAACACAAGGTATGGGTATGGATATGCCCTCTTCACAGCCATCCTAACTTTGTGGGCATACTGGAATGTATATTAGCCCAAACATTTGGTTGCTGTTAAACATAGTAGTCACAGGGCAGTAGTGCGCTGCATGGCGATTCTATGTGGATTGCTAGTTTTGCACATCCTTTTTGGGGTGCACTGCTCATTCATTTACGCATTAAAAGCATATGCTTCACCTGCACAAGCGTCTGCCCGATTCTTGAAAGCTTGGCGCACTACTGCCCCTACAGCCACGTGTAAAAGCATCCTTCAGGGACATATAATTAACAAATTCTGTTTTGCTGAATCACTTGTATTTTCCAGAAATGGTACAAATTCTGCCTAGGATATGTAAACTTATGAGCATAATGAAATAGATGGCAGCCATCTGCAATGGAGGCTTATGTCACGTTTGCTGCTGGCACCTAACCTATTTACTTGTTTTCTGATGATGTCCATAGAAGTTCTTTCCATAATACTGATTCCTGGACAAGGTCTTGGATCCAAGGAGTAACGTAACGTTTCTCTTTACGGAGAGTGACATGCTAAGCATGCCGAGATGAGGAGATGCTGCAATGCTCCTCTGGGAAATATGAAAACTGTCTCTTCAGAGAGGAAGAGGACTAGAACGCTAGTGCCACCTATAGGAAGTAACAATCCTAAAGGTCATATGCTACTTCACATAGGTGGCATTAGATTTCTTGGCCTCTTCCTCTCTGAAGAGACAATTTGCATATTTCGCAGAGGAGCATTGCGGCTTAAAAGTCTCCTCATCCCGGCATGCTTAACATGTCACTCTCCACAAGGTAAAACGTTTAAACAAGGGCTTAAAATTTGTGTTTTTTTTTTTTTTTTTTGTGTTGCTGTATTCGGCAGGAATCAGACTATGCCTCTCAGACATGTTCCATTATTTTTCACATTGCGAATTATCTGCCACGCTTAGGCTATGTTCACACGTTGCTTTTTTTTTTTTTGCTCCTTTTTTAGACAAATTTTAAGCTGCGTTTTACAGTACCAGCAAACTCTGAGATATCAGAAATCTCTTGCGCACATTTTTATTTTTTCCTGACTGATTTTGAAAACTGCAGGATGCCACTTCTTTAAGCATTTTTTTAGTGTATTTGCAGTGTTTGTAAGTGCAAAAAGAAAGGTTAAATCATGATTTTTGTTTGGGGGGGCACTAAACTTTATCAACATGCGCAAGAGACAGCAAAAAGTCAGAAATAAAAACACAGCAAAAGCCGCAACAAAACCTGCTTTTTGTAAGAAGCTTAAATTTTACATATAAAAAACGCAATGTGAACATAGCCTTATTTCCTCTTCATGCATCCAATCCTCTCACCATCCTTCTCTCTAAATCTCTCGGGCTTTAGACTTCTTCTGTGCAGTTTGTGGGCAGAAGATCCCAAACAAAGAGTGACCTTAGCATGAAGATGTATGAGGAAGAAATCCAGGTGAGACAGGAGTCGCCTCTGATTGCTTCGTTTTAACGCTGCTTTGTCTACTGGAAGCTTGTAATGGTCGGTCTGCTGAGCTCTAATCATACATGATTATATACGCAATAAAGAAGAATTATATCACATACAGTGGGGAAAAAAAGTATTTAGTCAGTCAGCAATAGTGCAAGTTCCACCACTTAAAAAGATGAGAGGCGTCTGTAATTTACATCATTGGTAGACCTCAACTATGGGAGACAAACTGAGAAAAAAAAATCCAGAAAATCACATTGTCTGCTTTTTTTTTCATTTTATTTGCATATTATGGTGGAAAATAAGTATTTGGTCAGAAACAAAATTTCATCTCAATACTTTGTGATATATCCTTTGTTGGCAATGACAGAGGTCAAACGTTTTCTGTAAGTCTTCACAAGGTTGCCACACACTGTTGTTGGTATGTTGGCCCATTCCTCCATGCAGATCTCCTCTAGAGCAGTGATGTTTTTGGCTTTTCGCTTGGCAACACGGACTTTCAACTCCCTCCAAAGGTTTTCTATAGGGTTGAGATCTGGAGACTGGCTAGGTCACTCCAGGACCTTGAAATGCTTCTTACGAAGCCACTCCTTCGTTGCCCTGGTGGTGTGCTTTGGATCATTGTCATGTTGAAAGACCCAGCCACGTTTCATCTTCAATGCCCTTGCCGATGGAAGGAGGTTTGCACTCAAAATCTCACGATACATGGCCCCATTCATTCTTTCATGTACCCGGATCAGTCGTCCTGGCCCCTTTGCAGAGAAACAGCCCCAAAGCATGATGTTTCCACCACCATGCTTTACAGTAGGTATGGTGTTTGATGGATGCAACTCAGTATTCTTTTTCCTCCAAACACGACAAGTTGTGTTTCTACCAAACAGTTCCAGTTTGGTTTCATCAGACCATAGGACATTCTCCCAAAACTCCTCTGGATCATCCAAATGCTCTCTAGCAAACTTCAGACGGGCCCGGACATGTACAGGCTTAAGCAATGGGACACGTCTGGCACTGCAGGATCTGAGTCCATGGTGGCGTAGTGTGTTACTTATGGTAGGCCTTGTTACATTGGTCCCAGCTCTCTGCAGTTCATTCACTAGGTCCCCCCACGTGGTTCTGGGATTTTTGCTCACCGTTCTTGTGATCATTCTGACCCCACGGGGGGGATTTTGCGTGGAGCACCAGATTGAGGGAGATTATCAGTGGTCTTGTATGTCTTCCATTTTCTAATTATTGCTCCCACAGTTGATTTCTTCACTCCAAGCTGGTTGGCTATTGCAGATTCAGTCTTCCCAGCCTGGTGCAGGGCTACAATTTTGTTTCTGGTGTCCTTTGACAGCTCTTTGGTCTTCACCATAGTGGAGTTTGGAGTCAGACTGTTTGAGGGTGTGCACAGGTGTCTTTTTATACTGATAACAAGTTTAATCAGGTGCCATTACTACAGGTAATGAGTGGAGGAAAGAGGAGACTCTTAAAGAAGAAGTTACAGGTCTGTGAGAGCCAGAAATCTGGATTGCTTGTTTCTGACCAAATACTTATTTTCCACCATAATATGCAAATAAAATGAAAAAAAAACAGACAATGTGATTTTCTGGATTTTTTTTTCTCAGTTTGTCTCCCACAGTTGAGGTCTACCTATGATGTAAATTACAGACGCCTCTCATCTTTTTAAGTGGTGGAACTTGCGCTATTGCTGACTGACTAAATACTTTTTTTCCCCACTGTATAAGGAGTAAGTCGCACTGATATTATTTGTATCAGACTTGTTATCGACTTGCTGACAGTTTCCATTTTAACCCATTTTCTAAAGCTGACATTCATATTTGGGGATTATGAAGGCAGTATTGATATACACCTGTACAGAAGTGTATACACGTTCTATCGCTTACTTACAGTTACACTCCATTTGTTTAATTGTATTTATTTTTAGAAATGACCTGTTCTGCCTTTTCTGTATTTCTTCTGATAATATAGGAATGGTACAAGGAGCACAGCCAGGAACAAGGGAAGAAGGTGGTGGAGCTCCAGCCTACCCTTGGGGTCCGGCGTCCACGATCCAGCACTGTTAACTAAACGTGGCCACCACTTACTTTGTCTATGACTATGCAATCGTGTCAGTATTAATATATAAAGTTTCCTCTGTGAGCTAGTAACCAGCATCAGTCCATACCTACAGTGGAAGCCTTCTCCAGACTCACATGAAGTACTGTTAACTTGTCCACGAACTATATTACTGGGACATATTAACACTTTATTTGATTTAAGACGTTTTTAATGAGGTTTATGCTTCATTTCTTGCTTTTTTACTGTGAAGCTCAAATTGCAGCCCATAATCTACTTTATTGGGCGGGTTTTTTATTGCTTCTATAACAGTACATGGTGAATCGGACACTTTCTCCAGATGTTCTCCAGCCATTATAAAGGGCATTACTCCATTACAGACAATCAGACCTCCTTTTCAGTGTTCCTGTGCTGGCCACCTTTCCAACCCTCCTCATTCATTAGTTCTCTCTAGCAGTGAAGATGCACAGCTATATACAGATACCAATATTTGTAGCTTATTAATAAATCTCTTTTTTAATAATGTTTAGTGAGCTTTGTTACTATAGGACATTGTGTTTGCACTCACACGTAGGGTAGGGTTCACTTGAGAGTATAAAAAACCTGCAATATATCGGATGCTGTACAGTGGCTCCTTAAGGAATTCATTTTTTTTGGTGCACCTATAGACTTGAATGGGCTAGTCTCATTCAATACACTTAAGAAACTACTGCATGCTGCAACTTTTTATTTTTTTTTATGCATAAATTTGGTCTGTGAAACCAATCATTCATCTGCACTACCCCACTGAATAACATTGGTGTGAATGCTGCAAGGTTTTTTTTAAAGACCACACGCCTACAAAATATATGGTCATGTGAACATGGCCTTACAGTGATTTTGCAAATTTCTTCTTTCATTTTAAGACACCAATCTAAGTAAGGGCGGTTTCACACGTCCAGGTAATTCCGGTATCGGAAAAACCGATACCGAAGCTATCCGTGTCCGTGTGGATACGTAGGCCATCCGTGCGTGATCCGTGTGCTATCCGTATGTCCGTGTGTACCATCCGTGTGTGATCCGTATGCTGTCCGTGTGGTGTCCGTGTAGTGAAAAAATTGGTTTCAATGTTAACCCTATGACTCCTAAAAACGCACATGGACGGCACACGGATGGCACACGGACGCCATCCGTGTGCGATACGTGTTTACATGGACCCATTGACTTGTAAAGGTCCGTGTGATCCTTGCTGTTGCACAAAAACGGACATGTCAGCGTATTTTGCACACGGACACACGGTCCGTGAAAACACGCTGACTTCTGCATAGACACATTCATTAGAATGTGTCTATGTGTGTCAGTGTCTCGGGTACGAGAGAAAACTGTCACTACATGTACCTGAGCCACTGACGTGTGAAACTGGCCTAATGTGGATGGCATCTTTGGACAAGACAATGAGCAAAATGACACAGCTGTTTAAATAACTTGTAATTATCCTGGTGGGCCGACATTCAGTATTCCGGGCAGTGTAGATCATATATGACCTACAGGTGCTTCTCACAAAAATTAGAATATCATCAAAAAGTTAATTTATTTCAGTTCTTCAATACAAAAAGTGAAACTCATATATTATATGGAGTCATTACACACAGAGTGATCTATTTCAAGTGTTTATTTCTGTTAATGTTGATGATTATGGCTTACAGCCAATGAAAACCCAAAAGTCATTATCTCAGTAAATTAGCATAATTAACAAAAAACACCTGCAAAGGCTTCCTAAGTGCTTATAAAGGTCCCTTATTCTGTTTCAGTAGACTCCACAATCATGGGGAAGACTGCTGACTTGACAGATGACCAGAAAGCAGTCATTGACACACTCCACAAGGAGGTGTGGTGTAGTGACCACTATGTCCGCTGGGGGGCGCTGTGTGGGTGTCCCAGGACGGGTGTACAGGCACATTCAGTGTGGTAACAGGAGCAGGGTCATAAATGACCATTATGGGTCTCAAGGTGGGTGGCCTTGGGATGCAGGCTCCAGGGTGTATTGATCAGCAGAGGTACTGCTGATATATCTGTTACACTGTGTCAGGGAAGCCTGTGTGTGTCTATGTGCAATAGAACCTTTAGTGATGTCATAGCCATGTGATCACCTGTGGGTGTGGTTACAGGGCTATGTAATTGAGGTGTTTGGCACATGTGGGAGAGTGTGAGGGAGTCTGTCAGAGTGTGGACAGACTTCCCTGTGTCCAGGTGGGACACTACAGAGAGTGGCCTGTGTGCTAAGGAAGGAGAAGCCTTCCTGGGTCTGCGGCTGCAGATAGAGCGCTGCTCGGGACATTGCCCTGGCCTATGTATTCGTTGTATATGGGAAGGACTACACCTCCCAGCGTGTGCTGAGGCTCTCGGTCCGAGTCTGAAGCCACGGACGTTTATGATCTTTTTGCCTAAGCTAGAGGCTATGTTGGTGATATGCTGAGTGATGGTTTATGAATCAAATAAACCTCATAAACTTTGGGAAGAACCTGCCTCATAATTGTCTCCCGCTGCACCTGAGCGAGTCGAATCCCCACAGAGGATAAGCCTCAAAAGGTCATTGCTAAAGAAGCTGGCTGTTCACAGCGTGCTGTATCCAAGCATATCAATGTAAAGTTGAGTGGAAGGAAAAAGTGTAGTAGAAAAAGGTGCACAAGCAACTGGGATATCCGCAGCCTTGAAAGGATTGTTAAGAAAAGGCCCTTCAAAAATTTGGGGGAGATTCACAAGGAGTGGACTGCTGCTGGAGTCATTGCTTCAAGAGCCACCACACACAGATGTATCCAGGACATGAGCTACAAGTGTCGCATTTCTTGTGTCAAGCCACTCATGACCAATAGACAACGCCAGAAGTGTCTTACTTGGGCCAAGGAGAAAAAGAATTGGACTGTTGCTCAGTGGTCCAAGTGTTGTTTTCAGATGAAAGTAAATTTTGCATTTCATTTGGAAATCAAGGTCCCTGAGTCTGGAGGAAGAGTGGAGAGGCCACAATCCAAGCTGCTTGATGTCTAGTGTGAAGTTTCCACAATCAGTGATGGTTTGGGGAGCTATGTCATCTGCTGGTGTAGGTCCACTATGTTTTATCAAGACCAAAGTCAGCGCAGCCGTCTACCAGCATATTTTAGAGCACTTCATGCTTCCCTCTGCTGACAAGCTTTTTGAAGATGGAAATTTCATTCTCCAGCAGGACTTGGCACTTGTCCACACTGCCAAAAGTACCAATACCTGGTTTATAAACAACCGTATCACTGTGCTTGATTGGCCAGCAAACTCGCCTGATCTTAACCCCTTAGAGAATATATAGGGTATTGTCAAGAGGAAGATGAGAGACACCAGACCCAACAATGCAGATGAGCTGAAGGCTGCTATCAAAGCTACCTGGGCTTCCATAACACCAGCAGTGCCACAGGCTGATCGCCTCCATGCCACACTGCAATTGATGCCAAAGGAGCCCCAACCAAGTATTGAGTGCAATTACTGAACATACATTTCAGTAGGCCAACAATTCGGATTTTAAAATCATTTTTTCAAGCTGGTGTTATAAAGTATTCTAATTTACTGAGATAATGACTTTTGGGTCTTCATTGGCTGTAAGCCATAATCATCAACATTAATAGAAATAAACACTTGAAATAGATCACTCTGTTTGTAGTGACTCTATATAATATATGAGTT
The DNA here is from genome assembly GCF_039654945.1 of Dendrobates tinctorius. Lineage (NCBI taxonomy): Eukaryota > Metazoa > Chordata > Amphibia > Anura > Dendrobatidae > Dendrobates > Dendrobates tinctorius. The sequence goes on from NW_027361873.1 coordinate 4,169,287, forward strand.
TCACTTTTTGTATTGAAGAATTGAAATAAACTAGTTTTTGATGATATTCTAATTTTGTGAGAAGCACCTATATATACTCTCAATAGTGACATAGTTAGCGGCGGAATCCAGCTGATTACAATAATAGCCAGTTTGGGGTACTTCAGAAAGGAAGGGTTCCCAGACTGGTTTTCCCTGCACTTAATTTTTCTACATGCTTTGAATGCTGATACAATTGAGTAATTAAGTTCTGGCCTGAAACAAACATGCGTCCGACCTTCCACACATTGCGCACAGCGTTCTAATGCAGGAGCCAGATCTGGCCAGAAGAGGTCAGACCTGTTTCACTGGAGGACAACATGGGACAGAAGATGGGCGACAATTGATGTATATTTTAGGTATTTGCAATGTTAGTTTTTTTTACCTGGGAAAGCACATTGTACAGTTGAAACCAGAAGTTTACATACACTATATAAAAAGACACATATGCATCGTTTTCTCAATATCTGAAATGGGGGCTCCCTGCATGCTTCCATCAGGACAACGCAATGCGATCGCGTTGTCCTGATCATCTCCTGATCTTCTCCAGAGAAGGTGGCTTTCCAGTGCCTGCGAGAGCAGGACCTGAGACGCCTCCTTCGCTGTCTGTCAGCAGTCGCTGCTCCGATGTTCTGCAGTGCAGAAGCATTGCAGAACATCAGATCACCGATCTGATGTAATATAGTAATGTCCCATCCTGGGACAATGTAAAAAAGTCGGAAAACAAATATATATATATACCGCATGGACTATGCTTGCTTTATGGAAAATCTGTGCCGGATCTGATTTTGTGGCTGCTGAGCGAGTATCCCCTACCCGATTAACAGCACTATCTCACAATATATATATATATATATATATATATATAATTATTTATATATATTTAGAAAGTGTAAAAATATTTTTTTCTAAAGGCATGTCAGCGTCTGCTCCGAAGCCACCTTCCCTGCAGGACCCCACAGCATCTTGCGGCCGGGGGACTCCATGCAGACCATCAGGATAACGCGATTGCATTGCGTTGTCCTGATGGGAGCGCGCAGGGGTTTCAGAGGGGTTACATGCCTGCGATTGGTGCTAGCACCGATCGTAGGTATTTCTGTAGGGCAGGGTTCCCCAACTCCAGTCCTCAAGGCCCACCAACAGGTCATGTTTTCAGGATTTCCTTAGTATTGTCCAGGTGCTAATTGCATCACCTGTAGAATACAAGGGAAATCCTGAAAACATGACCTGTTGGTGGACCTTGAGGACCGGAGTTGGGGAACCCTGCTGCAGGGTGTCAGCTGTCACACAGAGCTGACACCCGCACCCAATCGCCGTGAGGCCATGCGATCGGTGCACCTTACATATACTGCTGTTTTGCAGGGATTAAACAGTAGGTACTTTTCTAATGGCACATTGAATGATATACTACTCTGCATCCCTCTAGTAGTATACAGGCAGTAAACACAGGTTATGCAACTGGTTTTTACTTAGACCAAAGGTGGCCATACAGATTAGAAGTAGGTTAATTATTGAACAAATAAACATCTGCAAACCTATCATTCCGCTGTAGCAGACACATTTTGGTGCTATTTTTACCCATTTCCCCGTCTGGGGCTAAAGCAAAATTCTGGTGGTAATAATATTTTTTTTTTCTTCATTGCCCATTGATATAAATTTCTGTGACACACCTGTGGTGTCAATATGATCACTGCACCCCTAGATGAATTCATTGAGAGGTGTAGCTTGTAAAATGTGGTCTCTTATGGGAGGTTCTGCTGTTCTAGCACCTCAGGGGCTCTGCCAATGTGACACGGCTCCCTCAAACCAGTCCAGCAAAATGTTAACTTCAATATGGCACTTCTTCCCTTCTGAGCTTTGCACTGTGCCTCAAAAGTAGTGTTTGACCACATCAGCGTACTCAGGAGAAATTGCACACTAAATTTTGGGGTTCTTATTCTCCTGCTATCCTTGTGAAAATAAAAGAAAATGGGGCTAAAATAATATTTTGATGTGAAAAATGTGTTTTAGTTTTTTTTTTCTTTTCACTGCTCTGTTATAAACGTTTGTGAAGGAGCTTGGGGTTCAAGGTGCTCACCAAACATCTAGATTCATTCCCTGAGGGATCTAGCTTCCAAAATGGTGTCACTTGTGGGTTTTTTTCACTGTTTAGGCACATCAGGGGCCCTTGAAACAAGACATGACACCGGCAGACCATTCCCTCAAAGTTTGCTTTCCAAGACGTCACTCCCACTATGGGATATTTGCCTACTTAGGAGAAATTGCACAACAAATTGTATGGTACAATTTCTCCTGTTAGCTTTGTGAAAGTGCAAAATTTTGGGGCTCAAAATAATTTTTGTGGGGAAAATGTAATTTTTTTTATTTTCACAGCTCAATGTTATAAACTTCTATGAAGCACCTGGGGGTTCAAGGTGCTCACCACACATCTAGATAAGTTCCTTGAGGGGTCTCGTTTCCAAAATGGTGTCACTTGTGGGGGATTTCCTCTGTTTAGGCACATCACGGGCTCTTCAAACGCGACATGGTGTCCACTAATTATTCCACCAAATTTTGCATTCAAAAAGTCAAATGGCGCTCCTTCCCTTCTGAGCCCTGCCGTGCACATATGGGGTATTGGCATGCTCAGGGGAAGTTGCACAAATTTTGGGGTAAGTGTTCATTTTTTTCCTTCCGGATTCCAAAAATTCCTCTAAAGCACCTGAAGGGTTAATAAACTTCTTGAACGTGGTTTTCAGCACCTTGAGGGGTGCAGTTTTTAGAATAGTGTAAATTTTGAGAATTTTCTGTCATCTAGGCCCTTAAAGTAACTTCAAATGCGATGTGGTCCCTAAAATAAAATGATTTTGTCAATTTTTTTGCAAAAATTAGAAATTGCTGGTCAACTTTTAACCCTTATAACTTCCTAGCAAAAAAAATTGTTTCAAAAATTGTTATTTAAATTAGACCTCTCCCGTCGCCTGCGCACTACTGTCTTTTGCTCTGCCCTCAACAGGGCAGAGCAGTGCGCCTGCGCAGGAGCCACGACAGGCAGCAAAGAAGAGGCCGTCACCATTAGAAGATGGGAGGCGCCGGACCGCAACACCCATCGGACCAAGACCGGACCGCCCCTGGGTGAGTATAATATAACTCATTTTTGTTATCTTTCAGGTTACATCGGGGGCTTATCTACAGCATTACAGAATGCTGTGGATAAGCCCCTGATGGCGGTGCCGGCAGCTGATACTCGAAAAACGGGGTGACAGATTCCCTTTAACTATTTTGTGTGATATAACTCTGATTTAAGAACACAATAATTACAAGTTTGAAAAATGCAACATTTTCCAAATTTTCGCCAAATTTGTGATTTTTTCACAAATAAACGCAAGTCACATAGAAGAAATGTTACCACTATCATGAAGTACAATATGTTACTACAAAATAGTCTTAGAATCAGTGGGATCTGTTGAAGCGTTCCAGAGTTATTACCTCATAAAGTGACACTGATCAGAATTGTAAAATTTGTCCTGGTTATGAAGGTGAGAACAGGCTCGGGGATGAAGGAGTTAAAGAGGACCTATCATCAGGTAAAGTGTAGAAGTTTAGCATTTATCATATTCTTGCTGATTCCTGGAGTATAGTAAAACAGCAATCAAAAGAAGCACAATATGTATTGAGGCTGAGAACTATGAGAGTTAAGTCCTCCCAAAATGTAATCACGCTAAACCCATTACATGGAAAACTCCAAGAAATACTGTAAACAACAAACAAACTGAGCATAGAAATTCCACCAAAAAGTACAAAATCACTTTTTATTTAAATACCACATAAAAATTAAGTATTAAACATCATAGACAGCAAAAATGAGGGGAAAATGGAGGAGACATGAAGGTAGGCGGAGAGCTATGAGGGAAAGTCAAGAAACTTCTGGGTGGAATTTCTATGCTCCGTTTTTTCATTTTTTTCTTGATTTCCTGAGTACACCAGCTTTTTTTGCTATTTCAAATCCGCCATATGGTTTGAAAAATATTTATTGCTAAATTTTACAGTCTTTACCAAGTGGGCATGGTCACAGGGTAATAATGCAGAGCAGCCTAAAGATACACCCCTAGAGAATCTTGTGAGCAACAGTCCCTTGGTAAAGGCCATGAGAATTAACACACAAAATAAAAAAGGTCCACCATATAGTGGATTTTAAAAAATGCAAATAAAAATGGTATATTTTGAGGAGCAGCTGAAATGAAACAGACGTAAGTTGGCCACTTTTGACCCGGTGAGAGGTCCTCTTTAAGGCCACATTCAAATGTTCAGTATTTTACCTCAGTATCTGTAAGCCAAAACCAGGAGCGGGTGATAAATACAGAAGTGGTGATGTGTTTATACTTTTCCTCTGATTGTTCCTCTCCTGATTTTAGCTTATAAATACTGACATAAAAAACTCACCAAATACTCAGTGTGCACGTAGCCTAAAGGGAACCTGTCACCATGAAAATGCAGTCCAATCTGCAGGCCCCTTGTTGTAGTGCAGGGGGAGCTTAGTAGCTTGATATACACTGTAGTTTTGTGAGAAAACATTTAGTATAACTTGTGTTTTCATCATTGACTCCTCTGCTCTTTCAGTGATTGACAGTTTTCTCCCTATGCACTCTTATAAAATGACTAGATGGTGGCCCAATTATAACGCATCGGGTATTCTAGACTATGTATGTAGTTTATTTAAAGGGAATCTGTCACCCCATTTTTACCCAATAAGGTGGGGCCACAGCCATCAAGGGCTTATCTACAGCATTCTGTAATGCTGTAGTTAAGCCCCCCGATGAAACCTGAAAAATAAGAAAAACACTTTAGATTATACTCACCGGGGGGCAGGTGTGATGGGTGTCGCGGTCCGGTCCGGCGCCTCCCATCTTCATACAATTATGTCCTTCTTGCTTCTCCCTCGGCTCCTGCGCAGGCGCCGGGAAAGGTCAGAGAGGTCCGGCACCTGCGCACTGCAGTACTCAGCCCTCAACAGGGCCGATAAAGTACGCGTGCGCAGGAGCCAAGGGAGAAGCAAGGAGGAGGACATCATCATATGAAGATGGGAGGTGCCGGACGGGACGGCGACACCCATCGGACCGAACGCCGGGGTGAGTATAATCTAACTTTTTTCTTATCTTTCAGGTTTCATCGGGGGCTTATCTACAGCATTACAGAATGCTGTAGATAAGCCCCTGATGGCGGTGGTTGCAGCTGATGGACCAAAAATGGCGTCACAAATCACCTTTAAATTCCGCGTCAATATCGCTGATTGCGGCAAATCCGGGCGGCAGGAGATGACCCGCGGCAACCGTCGGGAGATCAGGGGCTAGCGCTGCAGATCTCCCAATGGTAGCGGTGGCGTGCGTCGTTCGAATTCCACACCAATTGGCGACTGGACTGCGCCTGTCGCTGATTGTTCGCGGCCAGGCGTGACCAATCAGCGACGCGGGATTTCCGTTACCAACAGACAGACAGAATTGAACGATTATATAGTAGATAGCAGTCGGTCACTGATGGCATCGCCCACTTTACCGACAATCACAGATAGGTCGGAGGCTTCAATGTTGAAAATATAAGGAGATGGACATTTTGCCCATTTTCCCCTTTGAAAAATATGGTTGTAACTTATAAGGTGAATTGTGACTTGTGTTAAGAATGTTGATAATGTGTGTAGTTTGACAATACGGATAGTGAGAATTAGGCCGGGGTCACACTGGCGAGGAATACGGGAGAGTGAGAGGCGCAAAAAGCACGCATTAGACACGGACAAATGATTTTCTATGTGGTCCCTCGCACCAGGCGTATATTTCTCCTCAGTATCCTATGCTCCATGCCACTCGCAGCATGCTGTGATTGTCAGCGTACTACGCCCGTAGTACGCCAATGCAAGTCTATGGGTGCGCAAAAAATACGGATTACACACGGACCACACGTGTGACTTGCGAGAAATACGCACCCGGTGTCTTTTAGCAAAGCCGGCAATTCAGTGCGCTATACAGTAAACTCACACTGACAGTTTTAATAAAGAAATGAAAGAATAGATATATACACATAGAATACATATATATATGCATTCTATGTGTCTATATCTATTCTTTCATTTCTTTATTAAAACTGTCATAGGGCTCCATTATATGTCCATTTTGCAAGCCTGCGAGAAAATCTCACCATACGGATGCCATACGGATTACATACGGATGCTGACATGCGCAAAATACGCGACCACACCTTGATTACGGATGACATACGGAGCACTGTTTAGGGGCCATTCATCCGTATTACGCATGTAAAATACTGACCGTATTTTGCGCAGGTTAGTGTGACTCCAGCCTTAATGTTCGGAACTTGCTCAGAGTGGGAGGTTCTAACTTCAAGGGAAAGTGTCGGTTTCCTTGTAGTGCCTCAGATAGGGCCGGGAGTGCATAGAGAAATTACCTAAGTTCCAAAGTAAATTGTGCTGCATTCTGGGTGTTCCTATGCGAGTGAAGATCAGAGGAAAGAGATGGCGAGACCAGGAGCAGAAGTGACTGAGACAGATTGGTTTTCCTGGAGACAGGTCTTGCCAAGGAAAAATGGGCAAGAATTTCAGTCTCTCGATGTACAAAACTGATAGACACATACCCCAAGCGACTTGCAGCTGTAATTGCAAAAGGTGGAGCAACAAAGTATTAAGTGAAAGGGGCCGAATAATAATGCACGTCCCACTTTTCAGTTTTTGTGTTTCCATAAAAATTTAAAATAACGGAATAAATTTCGTTCAACTTCACAATTGTGTCCCACTTGTTGATTCTTCACCAAAAATTTACATTTGGTATCTTTATGTTTGAAGCATGATATGTGGGAAAAGGTTGAAAAGCTCCAGGGGGCCGAATACTGTTGCAAGGCACTGTATTCCCTACAAAGTTCTCGTTCAGGAAAAAGTTAATTTTTTGAATGGTGGGTTCCCTCACTGAACTGTGAAACATCTGGTCCTGGCAAACTAGCGTCATTGGTTACATGCAGCGCGCACAATTGTAGTGCCCACACAGCGGGCGACAATACATCCAGCCAGGACCCCCTCTTTCATGTAACTTGCCAGGGCGCCAGAGACGAGAACGTCACCCACAGTTACCGCCCTGCACCATGTTACAAAAACACTAATTATTCTGAATCTTTACTCACAAATCTATATGTCAATCTACACTGCTCCCCCGCTCTATAGCACGGAGTCTGCAGATTCCACTGCATTTTGATGATGGCAGGTTTCCTTTAAAGGGGTACTGTCTAGTACAGGACTTTGGGGGTGGGACGACACAGGGATTCTCTTTGGTCATGCGCTGCACTAGACATAATAATGTATCAGAAAAAAACAAAGACGGAAACATAATGAGCAAATAAATAAAAAGCAAAAGCATAGTGCGTGAAAATATTATACAGTACTTAGTTAACATAATTTTGATTTAAAAAAAATGTAAACTCCATCCAACCACTCCACGGTGACCATATTTTTGAAGTGCTTTTGGTAAATTGGCGGGTTTTTGATGTTGCAGATTTTCTGCACCTATTCCGTAAATTAGGTTTTTTTTTTTCATTATTTTTGAGTGCGTTCTTTACATGCATTTTTATCGGGTTTTTGTGTCTCTTTGATAAGTCCTCTTTTAAATGAAACTGCCTTGTTTTTAACGCTTCCTGGTATTTGGCGTTAATACTTTATTGATATAGTCACGTGCAGATCACATGCGGTTCTGACACAGAAGCGCACTAAATATGCATGTGCTTTTTTTACCTGCAGATTTTCCGCGTCTAACGTAAGTCTATGGGTAAAATCTGGACGTAGGTTTCTGTAGTTGACCTGAGACTATGTATGAAGGGCCCAATTTTGAAGCTTCATGGAAACCATTTTTGGTCTGTAAATATTCATTTTTGAGGAACCCATATAGATTATACAGACCCGCTGAAATATATGGATCTATAGTATTTGTTTCCAGCAAGTAATAATTATCTGCAATTGACAGTAGAAAATAGTCTACTAATAGACCCTGCACCCAGAACTATATAAGGTTCTCTGTCAGGGGTTTCTGCACCAAACCACAGCTTTAGATCTAATCTGATCTGATAGAATCTAAAGTGGGGCTATAAAGGAAACTGAAGTGGCCATTCCCCCTGACCTCCATTTCCACCCCTGTGACTGAAACCTGAGCGCTGCGCTCTTTTGGCCTTTGCTGGGTGAACAGAGGGTCTACATTTATGTTTTTTGGGGCACTAAATAGCAGTTTGAATGTAGCCTTATTCTAGTCACCTGCCAGGGATTTTAATTTTCTGGCTGTATTGGACCAGTGGTTCGACAACAGAAAGAAAAAATAATATAAAAGTCATTATTGAATTTAGTTCATGTATATAATTTGCTATTACTGGCCCATATTTTGCTATTTCTATAAATTATTATTTTTATTACTGTTTCATTTTATAATATACTGTATTTTTTTAAATATTATATTTATTAACCTGCTATTTTTTTGCCAATCAGTGATAAAGGCGGGGGTTATACAGATTAGCTGAACTGGCTGGCACACTGCACCTAGTTATGCAGTGATAATGTCCTGCTGATAAAACACTGATTGTATTGAAACTATAGCAAGTGACTCATCGCTGGAGTCATGCTCTCTGTCCCTACATTATGCTGCTTTCTGATTAAATAGCAAAAAATCTGCTGACAGATTCCCTTTGAAGTTGAAACCTGTCAATATCCTGCTCCCATAGTGTACCCACTTGTATAGCAGTATTACAGTGTGACCAATCCACCTATGGATAGACTTGTGAGGTGCTAGTTGAAGCTGAAGACTATTACAATACAGTTGGCTGACACGCCTTAAAGAGAATCTGTCACCTAGTTTTTGCTACCTCCTCTAAGGGCACAGTGAGGTATGGGCAGAGACCATGATTCCAGCGATGTGTACCCTACTGGGCTGCTTGCTCTAGTTTTGATAAAATCACTGCTTTTTCTGCTGTAGATCTACAAGTTCTCTGAATGCTGAGCTCTGTATTACCCCACCATACCACTGATTGGCAGCCTTCTGTGTATGCTGTGCAGAGGCAGAAAGCTGCCAATCAGTGGTGTCGGCGGGGTTATTCAGAGTTAATTAATATGGAGGACTAATGGCAGCAGATTTAATCATCATCTAGTGGTTATCTCCGGCTTATAAAACAGTGATTTTATTAAAAAAAAACCCAAAAAAAAACTTCAACAAGCAGCCCAATACGTTATACATTGTTGGATTCCGGGTCTAAGTCCCTAAATCATGTTGCTCTCAGATTAGGTGGGGAAAATCTGTTGTCAGATTCCCTTTAACACATGATTTATATACAGAAGTGTTATTATTTTATCAGAAAACCTTTTCTTACATTATATAGTGTAATATCTGCTACTATGGCATTGTAAACTGGTATACAGTAGTATGACATCACCCTTCTAGAAACACTGGAACAATAATGGTTTGATGTAAACACCCCAATGATTTCTAAATGGAAAATCCTACTTGTTGCCAGCAGGGGGTGCTGTGGATTTAAGGCCGCGTCCAGGATGATCTAACTGCATGAATGTGTGTAAGTCAGGGCTTTCTCTGTGCCTTGTCTGGAATATTCATGCATTCTGTAACATGGGCAGAAAGCCACAGAGTCTTGGAAACAGTCCTGGTAACCACTAGGTTCTGAAAACTCTCATAACATGCAATATGTTAATAGGGGAAAAAATGACAAGCCTTTTACAAGGAAATTACTGTCTAATAATGAGGTCTTAGAGCAGAAATATACAACTTAGGAAGAAAAAGCTAGTGGGCGGTGGCGACTATTGGAAATATTGTTTCTGATGGTGTCATTTAAGGAGATTGCGTAAGCGAACATGTTCCTACTTGGCTTCTGCAATAATGGGAAGAGAACAAAAGCCTAGTACTGGCTGATAAGCGTAAAGGCATTGAATAGAAAGCGGATTTGTCATTAGATTTCATTTTCCAAACTCCGCACATTACTAAATAGATGTCTTAGACCTGATGAGGCTAGTGTACTTACTTATAACAATCCCTGTGACAATGACTGTACAATGCGGCTATGAAGATGAGCATTTTAAAAGTCCAGCTATCAGCCTGGAAACTTTCTTTAGAGTACCACATAGCCATTCTGATATGAATTTTTTTTAAAGTAAGTATACCAGTCTTATCAGGTCTATCTTAACATGTGCTGTTGTATGGAGCGCGTGCGGCAGCTAAGCTCTTATTGTATCTTCCGTTTGCTGACTTACAGAGCCAGCATCCACTTATAAAAGCAACCAGAGCAATCTCCGATCACTGCTCTACAGCCATTTAAATGTCACTGTCAAGTCGCTGGCAATAAAATAGGAGAATGTCATTTTTGGCTATGTACTGCAATACCGTTATATTGCAGAATATAGAACCAAGTGATTCAACGATTGCATTATAAGTCTAGCAAAAAATGAGTTTTTAAAACTATAAAAAAAAATCAAGTCACCTGCCTTAAAAATAAAAAAAAGTATTTTTTAAATAAAACTAACCCGTACAACAAATGCCATAAATAAAAAAAAAAACAACTTTTTTTTCCCACCGCACGTCTCTGTAGAAAAAAAAAAAAATTTAAGTATATCATTTTATTGCTACAATCATACTGATCTGGTTTAGGACACGTACTGGACGTTGCAATAGGTACACTAGACCTAAGTGCTGGGTAGCATTGCATATAGTATACGTGATATATACTGTATCTGCAGGGTGGATGAATGGCAGACCCTTCGGAGAAATTGTGAAAACCAAGAGGAGGAAGCCGAACATGTAGTCATGGAAAGATAGGAACAGTTACGTTGTAAAAAAGTACCTTTATTAACACAAGAGTTAGGAAATGGTAACAGCACAACACAAGGGTGCCCGCAGGGATTAAAGATAAAACAAGATTATATACAGTAAAAATTGTAAAACACCAACAGGGCCACCACCAGGTGAAATAAATGTCAAATACATCTAGAATTTCTTCTCTGTTTGATGGCTTGTGACTATCCATCATCCTCTTGATTACATTCCAGAGGTTTTCAGTGGGGTTCAGGTCTGGAGAATGGGCTGCCCATTACAGGGTTTTGATCTGGTGGTCTCTTAATTTTTGCCAGAGCTGTATATCCTTTGTTGGCCATGACAGAGGTCAAACGTTTTCTGTAAGTCTTCACAAGGTTGGCACACACTGTTGGTGGTATGTGGGCCCATTCATCCATGCAGATCACCTCTAGAGCAGTGATGTTTTGGGTCTGTCGCTGGGCAACACAGACTTTCAAATCTCACCAAAGTTTTTCTATGGGGTTGAGATCTGGAGACTGGCTAGGCCACTCCAGGACCTTCATATGCTTCTTACAAAGCCACTCCTTTGTTGCCCTGGCGGTGTGCTTGAGATCATTATCATGCTGAAAGACCCATTCACATGTCATCTTCAATACCCATGCTGGTGAAAGGAGGTTTGCACTCAAAATCTCACAATACATGGCCCCATTCATTCTTTCATGTACACGGATCAGTCGTCCTGGTCCCTTTGAAGAGAAAACAGCCCCAAAGCATGATGTTGCCTCCCCCATGCTTCACAGTAGGTATGGTGTTCTTTGGATGCAACTCAGCATTCTGTATTCTCCAAACGAGTTTTGTTTCTACCAAACAGTTCTACATTGGTTTCATCAGACCATATGACATTCTCCCAATACACTTCTGGATAATCCAAATGCTCTCTAGCAAACTTCAGACAGGCCCAGACATGTACTGGCTTAAGCAGGGGGACACATCTGGCACTGCAGGATCTGAGTCCCTGGCGGCATAGTGTATTACTGATGGTAGCCTTTGTTATGGTGGTCCCAGCTCTAAGCAGGTCATTTACCAGGTCTCCACCCCCCCCCCCCCATGTGGTTCTGGGATTTTTGCTCACCATTCTTGTGATCATTTTGAACCCACGAGGTGAGATCTTGCGTGGAGCCCCAGAACGAGGGAGATTATCAGTGGTCTTGTATGTCTTCCATTTTCTTATTATTGCTCCCACAGTTGATTTCATCTCACCAAGCTGCTTGCCTATTGCAGATTTAGTCTTACCAGGCTGGTGCAGGGCTATAATTTTGTTTCTGGTGTCCTTCGACAGCTCTTTAGTCTTCACCCTAGTGAAATTTGGAGTGTGACTTTTTGAGGTTGTGGACAGGTGTCTTTTATACTGATAACAATTTCAAACAGGTGCCATTACTACAGGTAATGAGTGGAGGACAGAGGAGCCTCTTAAAGAAGAAGTTACATGTCTGTGAGAGCCAGAAATCTTGCATGTTTTTAGATGACCAAATACTTATTTTTCACCATAATTTGAAAAATAAATCTTGCCAAATCAGACAAGGTGATTTTCTGGATTTGCTTTCTCATTTTGACTCTCATAGCTGTGGTCTACCTATGATGTCAATTACAGGCCTCTCTCATCTTTTTTAAGTGGGCGAACTTGCACAATTGGTGGCTGACTAAATACTTTTTTTCACCACTGTATAGCTTTTGGTGCAGGTAGCTGGATAAAGACCAAGAGTGGTAAATGGGAGCAGTGGAACAGTGCTGTATTCAGAGAAATAGCCACTGCAGCAAGGTAGGAGAGTAGGAGAGAAATTCAGTAATTACAATGGTGGGTGGTGGATATAGGTGTGTCACACGCCCCGACGCACGTTTTGGACCTTAGTCCTTCGTCACAAGAAAACTGCTAAAGCGACAATCCCCCTAGTTTAGTCTTATTTTCATTGTCGTTGCATGTGTTAGAGAAATTGCTTTGGTAATATTATGTAAAGGCAAACAGGCATTCAGATTCTTTTTCTTGTCAAAAGTCTTTACATTTGCCTCAGATATACTTTTTTTTTGTTTTTCCAACAGTAACATTTCTGGACCCTTCATAAAAATATGTGCACAATTACATATCGCTCTCAGCCATTCCAATAAGGCCAGGGCTCCACAGGAATATAAGGCTGGGTACAGGCTGTTTGTGCCTACTGTTAGGGGCATATATTCATGCCCAATAGGGGCCATAGTCTGGATGCATGTCTAGGTATCTCTCCACCATAGGTAACCACTGTAAAAAAAACAAATACTGCATGGTATACGTTTCTTTGCTGTGGCGCCCTGTATAGGAGTGCACAGGCTTTAATTTGCATTAAAACAAATGTTTACCTGCCGGACGGAGGCTGAAAGAACCCACTAATGACCTCAGTCTGGTGATTGTGAGCCTATGGGACCATAAATGTACACTGCAGGCTAAATGCACAGACACAGTGTGGACTTAGCCCTACACAGCCTTAAAGGGAATCTGTCACCCCTTTTTTGAGATATAATGATATCATTCAATTGTGTGTCACATAAGGATTCTCTTAGTACTTTTGCTTCCCCCTGACCCCGCACCTTTCATGCATAAATACCTTTTTTATATCGGTTCAGATGTATGTAAACTGCCACTGTCCGGTCCGCTGGGCGGGGCTTATTCACCTGCTCCCCCTCCCTGTCTTGCTCTACACAAGAAGAAATGCGTAGAGCAAGACAGGGAGGGGGGGTGTAGGTGAATAAGCCCCGCCCAACGGACCGGACAGCGATGCGTGCTGGCCAGCGGGAGACCAGCGATCAAAAAATGGCCCAGACCAATTGAGCACGATCAGCGATACCCGGCAGGGGGGCCGGTCGCTGATCCCTGTCACACACAGCGATCTCGTTGGCGAGATCTCTGTGGCGTCACAAAATGAGCGATCTCGCTAGCGAGATCGCTGTGTGTGACGGGACCTTAACTCTAACCTAAGTCATACCTGCCAAATTTTCTAATTGGCGAGCCAGGAGAGCTGTGCCCGAGAAGCACACCACTGGAAATTTTTAGTATTCGCCACACCTAATTGATGTCCTGTTCCATACCCTCTCGAAAGCACAGTTGAAATCCAAAACTCGGTGTAATGACACAGGAAGCTTTCTAGAAATGATTGGGATGTTGGTGCCTCCCGGGAGGTTTGATAACTCCTCCAGAAATTCAGGAGATCTTTCCTATTTCCAAAAGCCTCGGGGATGCTCCTGTTATTTGGCAAATACGACCAAAGTGTTAAGATGCCTATCACAGAGCATGTGATGTGACACTGTGAAGGCCCGGCCCTATGAATCTTTACCAGGAGACTTCTGATTAGGGCTCACTCACATGATCATATAACATGGCTGAGTGCTGTCCAATGTTTTATCCGATAGCACTCTGCCCCATGATATATTATGGGGCAGTGATGACCAGCAATTTTTTTTTTCACATACCGATAAGGCATGAGAAAAAAAATCGTGTGTAGAATATCAGACTGCACTCACATGTCATCCAAATGCAGTCCGATTACCGCGGACACAGAAAATGGAGAAGTGGAGAGATTAAATTCTCCATCTTCTATTTTCTCTGGACCAGTGCTCCGATTCTCTGATGCAATAAAATCAGATCACACTAAAGTGACAAATGGATCAGACTCTGACAGTGTTTGATCCAAGAAACATTAACATAATTGGCCCCTAATTTCTCAGATGAGAGAACAGACAGCCGGGTGACCCCGTCATTATTGTGAGTTAACAAAAGGTTTACCATGGTTCAATGTATCACTTTTGTTATTTTTTTATTTCTTTACTTCCATGTGATTAATTTTGTTGTCGGCAGATTTACATGACTTTGTTCACTTTTTATATCCACAAGGACTGGGGTCCACTTGAGTTACCTCTTTTGTCTTGCTTCTACGTAGGCTTCCTGGGCCTTCTTGCCTCTGCCCAGGGGGTACAACTACAATCTCTGCACCCCCTATACATACATAACATTTCCACCATCTTTGTTCTGACATTAATCTATATGTGGACCTCGCCTCCATATATGTTAAAAGTCTCAGTTTTGTGGACTGATCCAGCATGCAATCTATCAATTTGTCAGGAGCACTTGCTGATTAATATGCATGAGAACGGATGTAAATGAGCTATTCTTCACTTCTGAATTGCATTCTCATTAATATTACTCGAGTAAAATGGACGCCAGCCAAGATTGACATTTATGCCCCCTTGGCCTGTTGTTATGTGAGGCCCCCTCCTTAATCATATGTACCATTGCTAATGCCTATACCCTATTCAAGTATATCAGGACTGTGTGAAAAGCAGATCTCGGTCCTAGTAGGTAGAATAAAAAGAGGGCGTAGAAACTCATGCCGTGAGAGTTTATTGGACTCCCAATTTCTCTGCTGAAGAATGTCATGTCTTCTACGCCCGCCTTTTGTCCTCAGCGTCCATTGACAACAGTATAGGCTGCGAATGCTCTATAATGTAAGAAACAAGAAGCAATTTTCCAAAATGTTTCAAAAAATGCCTTCTATTTAATAGAAAATGAGCTATTTCCTATTTATATTAATTTCTAAGACTAATTCGGCAACTAATGTGGCTGCCATTCCAGCTCTCATGGGGCTTGTCACC
Source organism: Dendrobates tinctorius (assembly GCF_039654945.1). Classification (NCBI taxonomy): domain Eukaryota; kingdom Metazoa; phylum Chordata; class Amphibia; order Anura; family Dendrobatidae; genus Dendrobates; species Dendrobates tinctorius. Next base: position 4,184,793 of record NW_027361873.1, read on the forward strand.
CAGCTTTTTCCGAATCCTGAATGTTATAATGCTTACTGCCTCAGAAATAGTGAACAGATCTATCCCTAAATAACCTGGGCAAAGTTGAATTTTGGTCACGTTCATTCCCGAGAAATGATATAATTTAGAAATATTGACTATAAAGTGATAAAAAAGGAGACTTCAAAGACAATATATTCAGCAAAATATTTTATTTTGGGGATAGTGCTCTTTTAAATACCTTGTATAACAGTCATGTCTTCGTTATAAAGCTATACTGTCAGCCCAGATATTCTTGTGTAAATGACAGCTTGATATTTATCAGGAATGAAAACATATGTTGGATTAAAATACCTGCGTGAAAGTATTTACCTATGTGCAGTGGTGCCATAAGAAACGACTGGTAGTAGTCCGCTCGTCCAGTCTGACTCGCATGTACTCCGCATCCAGTGTTCAAGCACAAATATAAGCTCCAAATTATTAAACAACATGTATGTCAGTACCTGGATAAGAATGAAGTGATTAAACACAGTCAGCATGGGTTTGTAACTAATAAGTCATGTCAGACTAACTTAATTTCCTTCTATGACGGAATCACTGATTGGGTGGATCAAGGAAATGCTGTAGATATAGTATAACTTGACTTCAGCAAAGCATTTGACAAAGTATCTCATACAATCCTTATTGAAAAAATGACTAAGTATGGAATGGACAAGGCAACTGTTAGGTGGATTCATAACTGGCTTAGTGATCGGACCCAAAGAGTGGTCGTAAATGGCTGCACATCCAGTTGGAAGAATGTCTCAAGTGGGGTACCAGAGGGCTCTGTCCTGGGCCCTGTATTGTTAAACATCTTTATCAACGATTTAGATGAAGGAATTGAGGGTAAACTGATTAAATTTGCTGATGACACAAAGCTAGGAGGGATAGCTAATACTAGAGAAGAGAGAGAGAGGATTCAAAAAGATATAAATAAACTGGAGAAGTGGGCAGCAACTAAAAGAATGGTTTTTAACAGGGAAAAATGCAAAGTACTACATCTGGGCAATAAAAATGAAAAAAGCATATACAGAATGGGAGAAATAGGGCTAAGCAACAGCACATGTGAAAAAGACTTGGGTATACTAATAGATCACAGACTGAATATGAGTCAACAGTGTGATGCAGCAGCAAAAAAGGCAAATGCAATTCTAGGATGTATTAACAGAAGCATACAGTCTAGATCACGTGAAGTCATTATTTCCCTCTACTCCTCTTTGGTCAGACCTCATCTGGAATATTGTGTCCAGTTTTGGGCACCACATTTTAAAAAAAGACATCAACAAACTGGAGCAAGTTCAGAATAGAGCAACCAGAATGGCGACCGTTCTGCAAACCCTGTCTTATAAGGAAAGGTTGCAGGATTTGGGATTGTTTAGTTTGCAAAAGAGAAGACTGAGAGGAGACTTAATAGCTGTCTACAAATATCTAAAGGGCTGTCACATTGTAGAAGGATCAACTTTATTCTCATTTGCACAAGGAAAGACTAGAAGCAATGGGATGAAACTGAATGGGAGGAGACACAGATTAGATATTAGAAAAAACTTTTTGACAGTTAGAGTAATCAATGAGTGGAACAAGCTGCCACGAGAAGTGGTGAGTTCTCCTTCAATGGAAGTCTTCAAACAGAGGCTGGACAGACATCTGACTGGGATGATTTAGCGAATCCTGCTTTGAGCAGGGGATTGGACCAGATGGCCCAGGAGGTCCCTTCCAACTCTACGATTCTATGATTCTATGATTTCATTCTGAAGCCATGTGTAACCATATTTATTTCAGTGGCTGCTGTGAACTACATCCATGATGATCCATGTGTAAGGAAGTGGAGAAGAGAGAAGATTGCAGTTGAAGTTGATGCCTAGCTGAGTAACTGCAAGCAAACACCGTCATCTGCTGGTCAAAGGCAAAACTGAAAGTAAAGAATTGCAGTAGTAGAAGCCTAATAGTGGGAACCTATGTTCCCAGAGGAAGAGTTTAATGATGACACCAAGTCAGGTGACACCTGTGTCGCAATTACGAATTATAAAAGGCTGGGCCATGAAGATGCCGTTGGCGCCAAAACTTGTACCAGGACAGGTCATGTGGCTGCTAGGTGGGCTTATAGCCACCATCACCACAGAAGGGTCCGAGAGCTGTCAGATGCCGGAGAAGGCCTGAGGTGTGAGGAAGATCTGCACCCTGCACCAGTAGAAGATCCGCACCCTGCACCAGTAGAACACTGTGACCAGATCAGAACCAGGCTCGGGAGATGATCCGACTGTAGCAAAGCACTGTTCTTGTGAGTTGTTACTTCACATGTAAACATACAGTACAGAGTGTGGATTGGGGTCGTGCATCAGGGAACGGAGACTGCCAGTGTGACGAGCACACTGTATACCCAGTAACCCGCATATCTAGGACTTGCGGCCTAGCAGAAAATACCGGTGACCCCCGCTAAGGTCAGTGTCACAGGTGTTTATAGAGACTACATCGGGGACGGGCCTAGGACTTAGTGTGATGCCTGTTGAGACATAAAGACAATAACAGTTGCTTAACTGCTAGATAACATGAACAGTGTGTGTAATAGAAAATTGCATAGATATTGTATTTAGTAGTATTGCTGTGTCACAATATATTGTATTAACCCTGCTACTGTAACCCGCCATATAGTGCTTACTTGTGTTTATATACTTATAAATAGATTTCCCTTCTGTTAGTCAAATAAATAGTGTTAGTTAAGTAATACTGCTTCCTCATTGTCTGCGCTGTTGCAGTTAAGTAACCTGCTTACACATAAATAAAATGGGAATGGTTGGTGATATCAACTTCCTGTTTGTGGCACATTAGTATATGGAATGGGGGAAACTTTTCAAGATGGGTGATGACCATGGTGGCCATTTTTAAGTCGGCCATTTTTGATCCAACTTTATTTTTTTCAATGGGTAGAGGGTCATGTGACACATCAAACCTATTGAGAATTTCACAAGAAAAACAATGGTGTGTTTGGTTTTGACGTAACTTTATTCTTTCGTGAGTTATTTACAAGTTTATGACCACTTATAAAATGTCTTCAAAGTGCTGCCCATTGTGTTGGATTATCAATGCAACCCTCTTCTCCCACTCTTGACACACTGACAGCAATACCCATATAAATGGCCCACCCTGTAGTCACGAGTTTACCGCGAGAGAGCCAGAAGACCTTAGCGTCTGATTTTTCCTACTCCTGCACTGATTAGAAGCACTTCACCTTCATATTAAATGGTGCAAGGTTTTTATTTAGCAGTGCAGGAGTTAATCTGCTCAGTTGAGAGTTCTTGGAAGCTTTCCTGCATTAAGGCTGAGTTCACACGTGGCGTTTTTTTCGCGTTTCCGCGGCTGTTTTAACCTCGCGATTTTGCCGCGAAAACGCGAAAAATAAGCATCCCATGCATTCCTATGGGATTCCGCAATGCTGTGCTAATGCTGCGGTTTTTACCGCGGCGGAATCGCTTCGTGGTAAAAACCGCAGCATGCTCATTAATTTGCGGAATCGCGGCGATCCCGCACCCATAGGAATGCATTGTTCCGCTTACTTCCCGCATGTGGCTGTGCACACCATGCGGAAAGTAAGCAGAACAATGGCGGATGGTACCCACGGTCCGGAGGAGAGGAGACTGTCCTCCGGGCTTTGGGTACTATATCCCTGTAAAAAATAGAATTTAAAAATAAAAAATATTGTTATTCTCACCCTCCGACGTCCCGCGCAGTCTTTCCGCTTCTCTTCACGCTCCCGTTCCCAGTAGTCCTTTGCGAAAATGCCCGCGATGACGTCCGTTCTCGCGGGATCGCGAAGTCTCGCGGTCATTCGCGCGACGTCATCGCGAATTACCGCGAGACGTCGTGATCCCGCGAGAACTGACGTCATCGCGGGCATTTTCGCAAAGGATTACTGGGAACGGATGCGCGGGACGTCGGAGGGTAAGAATAACACCATTTTTTATTTTTTTTTACATTTTATCTTTTACTACTGATGCCGCATAGGCAGCCTCAGTAGTAAAAAGTTGGTCACACTCGTCAAACACTATGTTTGATGAGTGTGACCAACCTGTCAATCAGTTCTCCAAGCGATGCTACAGATCGCTTGGAGAACGCTAGCATTTTGCAAGCTAAATACGCTTGCAAAATGCTAGTTTTTCCGCAGGAAAATCACAGGAATTTAAAATGCGATTTTCCCGCGGACTGGAATTCCGGAACTCTCGCGGTAATTTCCGCGAGAGTTCCGGTACGTGTGCACTTAGCCTAAGGCTTTCAGCTGTTCACTGTTAGCCACTCCCATCTCCTATATATTCTGGGCCCTGGCAAGTACTTATTGTCAGAGCTAGCTTATGCTGCATGGTTAGGAGATGGTGGTTTGGGGTTGTTGTTTGAGAATTTGGTTGATTTATCTGACTGTTGCTAGGTTTTGGGTATATGCTAATCCCCCTCCTCTCTTACTTTGTTTTACCCTATCCTCCACTCCCTGGTGTTTACCTCTGTTGTTTGTCTGAGTATATTTGTATGATTGGTATTTTCCTTTATCCCTGTTTGTATTACCTTGTTAGTGTATTACAGTAAACTACTACTCTCCCTTCTTCTTTGGCTGGGGGCAGGCTAGAGACTGAGGGTGGATTCAGGAGCTAAGGCTAGGTTCAAATATGCGGATGTCAGATGTGTGGAGGGCTGCGTAGTTCCTCTGTGAAGCTCTGGTCACTGCCGCACCTCCTTTGTTCAGCTTTGCCTATGTCTGCATGCGGCCTGAATAAATACTTTTAATGGAATAAACACACATTTTTTCCATCTTTATTTCACTCCCAATCCATTTGAAGCCATCGTTCTCCTGTAAAAAAAAATCCAGGAATTGGTGTAGGAAGGAGGGGTGTGGGTTCCTGCAGAACTGGGCCGACTTTTCAGTTGGCTACAGGTTCTACGCTAGGGACGGGCTGCACCTCAATGGGGAGGGTGCAGCTGTGCTGGGGGAGAAAATAGCTAGAAGGTTGGAGGAGTGTTTAAACTAGGGATGGGGGGAGGATGTTCATTTCATAGGAGGGGAAGATAGTACAGATAGAGACCTGGGTGCAAATAATGACGGTGGGGGTGGCATGGGGGGTGGGGTTAGAACAGTTAATAATTTAAGAAAGAATAGAGGTACAGAGAGATACATAAAGTGCATGTATACTAATGCCAGAAGCCTTGCCAACAAAATGGAGGAATTGGAGTTAATGTCGTTGGAACATAATTATGACATTGTGGGGATATCTGAGACATGGCTGGATAAGAGCCACGACTGGGCGGTTAATTTACAGGGCTATAGTCTGTTCAGAAATGACCGAACAAAGAAGCGAGGGGGAGGTGTGTGTTTATATGTAAAATCATCCTTAAAACCCATCCTTCGTGATAATATATATGAATCTAATGAAAATGTAGAGTCCCTGTGGGTAGAGATAAGGGGAGGGGGGAAAAATACCAGCCAAACTGCAAGCATCGCACCAGGAAATGAAGATGTATTAGATGTGAACAGATTACCAAAAATCGGTCAGGGAAAGAGTGGCAACCATTGTTATGGCAAGGAGTGTACAAAGACATCACCATATAGCCAAAGGCTAATGCCCTTTTAAATAAAAGACTTCCCTGCCCGTAAAGAGCACATAACGTACATAACTGATGCTATGTAAAGCATCAGGGATGGAAGCAAATAGCTATATTCCTATACCTGGAAGCAGTGGTGGCAGTGAGGTCGATCCAGTCCCCGACGCGCGTTTCGGAGCCAAAGGACTCCTTCCTCAGGGGGCGTTAAGGAAAGTGCGACCACCAGGGTTATATAGCGCGCGCCCCACCAGAGGCCGTCTGCGCGCACGAGATGCCCGCCCCGTGCCGACCGGATCCATGCCGTGACGTCACCGGAAACACGCGGGCCCACGTGATCCAGCACGTCAGGCAGGGAGCCCAGGCGGCCACGTGACGGACACCACGCATGCGCACAGACAGCGTCGGGCAGGAGCCGCCACACATAAGAAGGGCAAAAGTATGGGCAAACAAAATATACAAAGGGAAAGTGGGTACTAATTGTATATACATAGATATATCATGCCACCCATGCACTGCAAAATATCAGTGCATAGAGAACAGTATATCGGCAAAGCACATGGCGTAGCATGCGAAAATAAATAAATGGGTGTCATGGCAGCATCACAAAAATCACATGCGTGATATATATAGATCATAAGGAATGAGGCTCACCAGCGTAAAACCTATTGTAAAATACGCGATCATGCCTGTATCACTATGTGCATAAATGCCATCACAATGGTATACAAAACATACATAATACATTGTATATTACAGACACACCATCAGCAAATACCCCATAAAAACATATACATATATATATATATATATATATATATATATATATATATATACACATGGGGAAATGCACAGTACAAAAGTATACACAAGAACCCAAAATGTCCATATATGTACAAATAGAAACAATACATAAAATTACAAAAAATATACAAAAAAAATTAACAAAAAATTAGCAAAAAATTACATAAAGGGATACATGTGTACCGAAATGGGTAATGCCCAGCCCATCAATCTACCCTAGATGAATATAAAACCCCACAAAATATAGATGTAGCCACACAAGAGATCCCAAAGACGTCATCATGGATCCATCCATCAACCGACTTTAAGGATTCCAAAAGGACCTTGGACCCTTCCTAATTCCAAAGGACAATACGTCATATTTAAACCACTAAAAAAATATAAAAGAAAACACATAAGTAAAAACACAAGACCACAAAGCTCATATTGAGATACATTAGATGAATTACAAGTATGGGGCATATGAAATATTTTCATTTAGTCCACGTGGATGGATGGTACCTAACGTCCAGATCCATCTAGTTTCAGACCTAGCCAGCCTATTAGACAATTTACCACCCCTTATATTGATGTTAAGAGCATCAATGCCCCTTATTCTTAAGAGTGTGGCATTGCACTGGTGCAATTCCTTGAAATGCCTGGGTAACGTCTTCAGGCTTGAATCATCAGTACAGGTGGCAGCTGCCAATATACCCAGGACATGTTCCCTAGTACGTACCTTCAATTGTCGTGTGGTCATGCCCACATAAATGAGCCCACACGGGCAAGTAGCATAATATATCACGTACCGAGTGGTACATGATATACGTTGCTTAATGGAAAACGTCCTGGTGCCATCAAAATTAGTAAATTAAGTGCTACGTTCAATATTAGGGCAGGCTATACACCTTCCACAAGGAAAGCAACCATGTCTAATTGGATGATCATCCAAAAAGGTGTGTGCTGGATGGTCAACATAATGACTGGCCACCAATTGGTCACGTAGGTTCCTAGCCCTTCTATAGGAGATGGACGGATACTCCAGGAGAAGTTTGTTCAAAATAGGGTCCACCATAAGGATAGGCAAAGCCTTTCTCAATGCATCCCGCATCATTCCATGTTGAGGATGAAAAGAGGTAATAAATCTCACAACATCATTACCCTTAGATTTATTACGATCCCTGTAGAGCAGCTCATTACGGGTTGAAAATCTGGCGCGTTGATAAGCCTTTTTTATACTCCGTTTACTGTAACCACGTGCTAAGAATCGAGATCTTAATTCATTGGCACGATTCTCAAAATCCATATTGGTGGAACAGATACGGCGGAGTCGTAAGAACTGTCCCACAGGGATAGCTTTAATAAGATGATGCGGATGACAGGATGAGGCATGAAGTAAGGAGTTGGTGGATGTCTCCTTACGATAAATATCAGTTTGAATGATTCCTTTTGTATCCTTTTTAACAGAGACATCCAGAAAATTGATTTTTTCCGGATCCCACGTCAATGTCAGCTTGATGTTCAGATCGTTGCCATTCAAAATGGACATGAATTGCAGAAGGTCGATGGAGCTGCCCTGAAAGATAAAGAAGATGTCGTCGATGTAACGTGCCCAAAACGGGACACGCTCAATCAACCCCTGTTTATCAGACAGAAAGAGATCCCTCTCCCACAGCCCCAGGAAGAGGTTGGCATAAGACGGCGCAAAGGCCGCACCCATGGCAGTCCCCTGGAGCTGCAAGTAGAAGGATCTCTTGAACACAAAAAAGTTGTGTGTGAGAGTAAACTCTAAAAGCTCCAGGATGAGGTCCCTAAGTCCCATAGAGATGGTGGAGGTAGATAAATAAAATTGTACGGCACGTAGGCCGTCGATATGCTTGATGTTAGTATATAGGGACTCAACATCAACCGAAGCAAGAAGAGAATCACTCTCCAAGCAGAGTCCATCGACCTTCCGCAAGAGATCTCCAGTGTCCTTAAGGAAGGAGGGCAGACTGGATACTAGTGGCTGAAGATGATGGTCAATCCATTTGTTGATATTCTCAAGGAAATTCCCACGACCAGATATAATAGGTCTACCCGGTGGTGATCTGATGTCCTTATGGATTTTGGGCAAGAGGTACAGAGTGGCTATAGTAGGTTCTTTTACGGTAAGTGCCGAAGCCAGCTCTTTGGTGACAATGCCGTTAATGACGGCCCTGTTAATGATCAAATCCAATTTGGCAGAGAAGGCTGAGAGAGGATTATAGGTTAGTTTTTTATAGCATACCGAATTATTTAATTGACGGAATGCCTCTCATACATTGCCATGGGCCAAATTACCACATTGCCACCTTTGTCAGCTGGCTTCAGCACTACACCTGGAAGATTTTTAAGGTACCTTAGCCTCACCCTTTCTTCCCTAGTCAGATTGTCACCCCGGCCATATTTGGGGATCTTCCTAAACTCATCAGTCACCACACGCACAAAAGATCTATGCTAGGGCATGATGTAAATGGGGGGAATTTCACTGATCTTGGACGAATGGACGGGGGGAATCTTACCTCCCTCACCATCATGTTCAGTTGCCAGCACCTCCAAGGTTCTTATAGCCTCCTGCTCCTCTTCTGTGGGAAAAAGACACTGGAGATCATTATTGAAGAAATATCTTTTGAAGAGCAACGACCTGGCAAACAGGTTGAGACAAAGTCTGGCTCAATCAAGTGGACCAGGTGTTTGGTTCTGGGGGGAGCAGTGCTCCACAGATGGTTGATTCAAGTTGGGATGTTAAATTGCAACATATGAAAACATTACTCCTCAAACGCTCTAGACTGTGGTGGAACAGGTTATTCCTGGAGAAATATATAGCAAACCAAATGATCCCTAGAGGTTTGAGAGTTAAAGTCATCCCCACGTTTCCTATTGAGGATGACATATTCATCACAAAGTGGGAGGAAGCATCTAATTTGTGTTCCCTAACCTTTCTGCAACTTTTGGTCAACTTTTACTCTGGTAATATAGAGATGCTTGATAAATCCATTGATTTATGTCAAGAAGAGATTCGCAAGGGCTGTTCTCCTGATAAAATTCAATCGTTTGAAACTGATCTAGAGAAATCTATGGACATGGTGGTTTAAAAAAATCCAGCAAAACCAATTGACCAAATTCAACAGGGACGTCAAAGATTATCAGATGAAAAAAGTCTACCTATTGAGAAATAGCAATAATTCTAAATTGCACCGTTCAGTTTCTAGTACTTCAGTTACCTCCGTAGGTGGGCAATCTGATGGATCTCAAGTTTCGGCCTTATCCTATGATACCGGTGGGTCCCGCAAGTTACGGGACCACTCGTTCCATCCTTATAAAAGACATTTAAGGAATCAATCTGAACCATATCATAAGGATAATAAGGTGATTAATCTTAGTCAACATGCTCTCACAAGGGTTGATTTGTCTTTATTGGAAAGAGGCTTTACTTTTTCACCCACCTCTGGTTTTGATACTTTTACAGCTGTAAAGGATCTCAGCCTGTTTGCCAGGTCGTTGCTCTTCAAAAGATATTTCTTCAATAATGATCTCCAGTGTCTTTTTCCCAGAGAAGAGGAGCAGGAGGCTATAAGAACCTTGGAGGTGCTGGCGGCTGAACATGATGGTGAGGGAGGTAAGATTCCCCCGTCCATTCGTCCAAGATCAGTGAAATTCCCCCCATTTACATCATGCCCTAGCATAGATCTTTTTGTGCGTGTGGTGACTGATGAGTTTAGGAAGATCCCCAAATATGGCCGGGGTGACAATCTGACTAGGGAAGAAAGGGTGAGGCTAAGGTACCTTAAAAATCTTCCAGGTGTAGTGCTGAAGCCAGCTGACAAAGGTGGCAATGTGGCAATTTGGCCCATGGCAATGTATGAGAGAGAGGCATTCCGTCAATTAAATAATTCGGTATGCTATAAAAAACTAACCTATAATCCTCTCTCAGCCTTCTCTGCCAAATTGGATTTGATCATTAACAGGGCCGTCATTAGCGGCATTGTCACCAAAGAGCTGGCTTCGGCACTTACCGTAAAAGAACCTACTATAGCCACTCTGTACCTCTTGCCCAAAATCCATAAGGACATCAGATCACCACCGGGCAGACCTATTATATCTGGTCGTGGGAATTTCCTTGAGAATATCAACAAATGGATTGACCATCATCTTCAGCCACTAGTATCCAGTCTGCCCTCCTTCCATAAGGACACTGGAGATCTCTTGCGGAAGGTCGATGGACTCTGCTTGGAGAGTGATTCTCTTCTTGCTTCGGTTGATGTTGAGTCCCTATATACTAACATCAAGCATATCGACGGCCTACGTGCCGTACGATTTTATTTATCTACCTCCACCATCTCTATGGGACTTAGGGACCTCATCCTGGAGCTTTTAGAGTTTACTCTCACACACAACTTTTTTGTGTTCAAGAGGTCCTTCTACTTGCAGCTCCAGGGGACTGCCATGGGTGCGGCCTTTGCGCCGTCCTATGCCAACCTCTTCCTGGGGCTGTGGGAGAGGGATCTCTTTCTGTCTGATAAACAGGGGTTGATTGAGCGTGTCCCGTTTTGGGCACGTTACATCGACGACATCTTCTTTATCTTTCAGGGCAGCTCCATCGACCTTCTGCAATTCATGTCCATTTTGAATGGCAACGATCTGAACATCAAGCTGACATTGACGTGGGATCCGGAAAAAATCAATTTTCTGGATGTCTCTGTTAAAAAGGATACAAAAGGAATCATTCAAACTGATATTTATCGTAAGGAGACATCCACCAACTCCTTACTTCATGCCTCATCCTGTCTTCCACATCATCTTATTAAAGCTATCCCTGTGGGACAGTTCTTACGACTCCGCCGTATCTGTTCCACCAATATGGATTTTGAGAATCGTGCCAATGAATTAAGATCTCGATTCTTAGCACGTGGTTACAGTAAACGGAGTATAAAAAAGACTTATCAACGCGCCAGATTTTCAACCCGTAATGAGCTGCTCTACAGGGATCGTAATAAATCTAAGGGTAATGATGTTGTGAGATTTATTACCTCTTTTCATCCCCAACATGGAATGATGCGGGATGCATTGAGAAAGGCTTGGCCTATCCTTATGGTGGACCCTATTTTGAACAAACTTCTCCCGGAGTATCCGTCCATCTCCTATAGAAGGGCTAGGAACCTACGTGACCAATTGGTGGCCAGTCATTATGTTGACCATCCAGCACACACCTTTTTGGATGATCATCCAATTAGACATGGTTGCTTTCCTTGTGGCAGGTGTATAGCCTGCCCTAATATTGAACGTAGCACTTAATTTACTAATTTTGATGGCACCAGGACGTTTTCCATTAAGCAACGTATATCATGTACCACTCGGTACGTGATATATTATGCTACTTGCCCGTGTGGGCTCATTTATGTGGGCATGACCACACGACAATTGAAGGTACGTACTAGGGAACATGTCCTGGGTATATTGGCAGCTGCCACCTGTACTGATGATTCAAGCCTGAAGACGTTACCCAGGCATTTCAAGGAATTGCACCAGTGCAATGCCACACTCTTAAGAATAAGGGGCATTGATGCTCTTAACATCAATATAAGGGGTGGTAAATTGTCTAATAGGCTGGCTAGGTCTGAAACTAGATGGATCTGGACGTTAGGTACCATCCATCCACGTGGACTAAATGAAAATATTTCATATGCCCCATACTTGTAATTCATCTAATGTATCTCAATATGAGCTTTGTGGTCTTGTGTTTTTACTTATGTGTTTTCTTTTATATTTTTTTAGTGGTTTAAATATGACGTATTGTTCTTTGGAATTAGGAAGGGTCCGAGGTCCTTTTGGAATCATTAAAGTCGGTTGATGGATGGATCCATGATGACGTCTTTGGGATCTCTTGTGTGGCTACATCTATATTTTGTGGGTTTTATATATATATATATATATATATATATATATATATAATTATATGTGTGTATATGTTTTTATGGGGTATTTGCTGATGGTGTGTCTGTAATATACAATGTATTATGTATGTTTTGTATACCATTGTGATGGCATTTATGCACATAGTGATATAGGCATGATCGCGTATTTTACAATAGGTTTTACGCTGGTGAGCCTCATTCCTTATGATCTATATATGTCACGCATGTGATTTTTGTGATGCTGCCATGACACCCATTTATTTATTTTCGCATGCTACGCCATGTGCTTTGCCGATATACTGTTCTCTATGCACTGATATTTTGCAGTGCATGGGTGGCATGATATATCTATGTATATACAATTAGTACCCACTTTCCCTTTGTATATTTTGTTTGCCCATACTTTTGCCCTTCTTATGTGTGGCGGCTCCTGCCCGACGCTGTCTGTGCGCATGCGTGGTGTCCGTCGCGTGGCCGCCTGGGCTCCCTGCCTGACGTGCTGGATCACGTGGGCCCGTGTGTTTCCGGTGACGTCACGGCATGGATCCGGTCGGCGCGGGGCGGGCATCTCGTGCGCGCAGACGGCCTCTGGCGGGGCGCGCGCTATATAACCCTTGTGGTCGCACTTTCCTTAACGCCCCCTGAGGAAGGAGTCCTTTGGCTCCGAAACGCGCGTCGGGGACTGGATCGACCTCACTGCCACCACTGCTTCAAGGTATACGAATATAGCTATTTGATTCCATCCCTGATGCTTTACTTAGCATCAGTTATGTACGTTATGTGCTCTTTACGGGCAGGGAAGTCTTTTATTTAACCCCTTCACTACCAAGGGTGGTTTGCACGTTCATGACCGGGCCAATTTTTACAATTCTGACCACTGTCCCTTTATGAGGTCATAACTCTGGAACGCTTCCATGGATCCCGGTGATTCTGACATTGTTTTCTCGTGACATATTGTACTTCATGTTAGTGGTAAAATTGCTTTCAAATAACTTGCGTTTATTTGTGAAAAAAACGGAAATTTGGCGAAAATTTTGAAAATTTCGCAATTTTCCAACTTTGAATTTTTATGCCCTTAAATCACAGCGATACGGCACACAAAAAACTTAATACATAACATTTCCCACATGTTTACTTTACATGAGCACAATTTTGGAACCAAAATTTTTTTTTGTTAGGAAGTTATAAGGGTTAAAAATTGACCAGTGATTTCTCATTTTTGCAACACCATTTTATTTTTAGGGACCACTTCACATTTGAAGCCACTTTGAGGGGTCTATATGATAGAAAATACCCAAAAGTGACACCATTCTAAAAAATGCACCCCTTAAGGTGCTTAAAACCACATTCAAGAAGTTTATTAACCCTTTAGGTGCGTCACAGGAATTTTTTGAATATTAAAAAAAAATGAACATTTAACTTTTTTTCACAAAAAAAATACTTCAGGTTCAATTTTCTTTATTTTACCAAGGGTAACAGGAGAAATTGGACTGCAAAAGTTATTGTGCAATTTGTCCTGAGTACGCTGGTACCTGATATGTGGGGGGGAACCACTGTTTCGGCGCATGGCAGACCTCAGTAGGGAAGGAGCGCCGTTTGACTTTTTCAATGCAAAATTGGCTGGAATTCAGATCGGACGCCATGCCGGGTTTGGAGAGCCCCTGATGTACCTAAACAGTGGAAACCCCCCAAGTGACCCCATTTTGGAAACTAGACCCCCCAAGGAACTTATCTAGATATGTGGTGAGAACTTTGAACCCACAAGGGCTTCACAGAAGTTTATAACGTACAGCGGTACAATTAAAAAATCATATTTTTTCCATAAAAATGATCTTTTCACCCCCAATTTTTATTTTTCCAAGGGTAACAGGACCCTAAAAGTTATTGTGCAATTTGTCCTGAGTACACTAATACCCCATATGTGGGTGTAAATGACTATTTGGGCGCATAGCAGAGCTCGGAAGGGAAGCAGCGCCATTTGACGTTTTTGGCTAGAATTGAGATCGGACACCATGTCGCGATTGGAAAACCCCTGATGTACCAAAACACTAGAAACCCCCCACAAATGACACCATTTTGGAAACTAGACCCCCCAAGGAACTTATCTAGATGTGTGGTGAGCACTTTGAACCCCCCAGTGCTTCACTGAAGTTTATAACGTACAGCAGTACAATTAAAAAATCATATTTTTTCCACAAAAATGATCTTTTCACCCTCAATTCTTATTTTTCCAAAAGTAACAGGACCCTAAAAGATATTGTGCAATTTATCCTGAGTACGCTGATACCCCACATGTGGGTGTAAACCACTATTTGGGCGCATGGCAGAGCTCGGAAGGGAAGCAGCGCCATTTGACGTTTTTGGCTGGAATTGAGATCGGACACCATGTCGCGTTAGGAAAGCCCCTGATGTACCAAAACAGTAGAAACCCCCCACAAATGACACCATTTTGGAAACTAGACCCCCCCAAGGAACTTATCTAGATGTGTGGTGAGCACTTTGAACCCCCCAGTGCTTCACTGAAGTTTATAACGTCCGGGCGTGAAAATAAAAAAATCGTATTTTTTCCACAAACATCATCTTTTAGTCCTCATTTTTTTATTTTCCCAAGGGTAACAGGAAAAATTGGACCCCAAAAGTTGTTGTCCAATTTGTTCTGAGTACGCTGACACCCCATATGTGGGAGAAAACTACTGTATGGACACACGTCAGGGCTCGGAAGGGAAGTAGTGACGTTTTGGAATGCAGACTTTGATGGAATGGTCTGTGGGTGTCATGTTGCCTTTGGAGAGCCCCTAATGTACCTAAACAGTAAAACCCCCCCACAAATGATCCCATTTTGGAAACTAGACCCCCTGAGGAACTTATCTAGATGTGTGGTGAGCACTTTGAACCCCCCAGTGCTTCACAGAAGTTTATAATGCCCAGGCATGAAAATAAAAAAATCGTATTTTTTCCACAAACATGATCAATTAGTCCCCAATTTTTTTATTTTCCCAAGGGTAACAGGAGAAATTGGACCCCAAAAGTTGTTGTCCAATTTGTCCTGAGTACGCTGATACCTCATATGTGGGAGAAAACTACTGTATGGGCACACATCAGGGCTCAGAAGGGAAGTAGTGACGTTTTGGAATGCAGACTTTGATGGCATGGTCTGCGGGTGTCATGTTGCTTTTGGAGAGCCCCTGATGTACCTAAACAGTGGAAACTCCCCACAAGTGACCCCATTTTGGAAACTAGACCCCCGAATGAACTTAACTAGATGTGTGGTGAGCACTTTGAACCCCCCAGTGCTTCACAGAAGTTTATAACGACCGGGCGTGAAAATAAAAATATCGTATTTTTTCAACAAACATCATCTTTTAGTCCCCAATTTTTTTATTTTCCCAAGGGTAACAGGAGAAATTGGACCCCAAAAGTTGTTGTCCAATTTGGCCTGAGTACGCTGATACCTCATATGTGGGAGAAAACTACTGTATGGGCACACGTCGGGGCTCGGAAGGGAAGTAGTGACGTTTTGGAATGCAGACTTTGATGGATTGGTCTGCGGGTGTCATGTGCGTTTGGAGAGCCCCTGATGTACCTAAACTATTGAAACTCCCCACAAGTGACCCCATTTTGGAAACTAGACCCCCCACGGAGCTTATCTAGATGTGTGGAGAGCACTTTGAACCCCCAAGTGCTTCACAGAAGTTTATAACGCCTGGGCGTGAAAATAAAAAAAACATTTTTTTCCGCAAAATTATATTTTTGCCCCCAATTTTTTATTTTCCTAAGGGTAACAGGAGAAATTGGACCCCAAAAGTTGATTTGTAATTTGTCCTGAGTAGGCTGATACCCTACATGTGGGGGTAAAACACTGTTTGGGCGCATGGCAGAGCTTGGAAGGGAAGGAGCACCATTTGACTTTTTCAACGCAGAATTGGCTGGAATTGAGATCAGACGCCATGTTGCCTTTGGAGAGCACCTGATGTGCCCAAACAGTGGAAACCCCCTAATTATAACTCCAACCCTAACCTCAACACACCCCTAACCCTAATCTGAGCCCTAGCCCTAACCCTAGCCCTAGCCCTAACCCTAGCCCTAACCCTAACCCTAGCCCTAACCCTAACCCTACCCTAACCCTAACCCTAGCGGGAAAATGGAAATAAATACATTTTCTTTTAGTTTTATTATTTTTCCCTAACTAAGGGGGTGATAACGGGGGTTTGATTTACTATTTATGGCGGTTTTTATGTTTGGCGGCTGTCGCACGCTAAAAGACGCTTTTTATTGTAAAAATAGTTTTTGCATCACCACATATTGAGAGCTATAATTTTTCCGTATTTTGACCCACCGAGTCATGTGAGGTCTTATTTTTTGCGGGACGAGTTGACGTTTTTATTGGTACCATTTTCGGGCACGTGACATTTTTTGATCGCTTTTTATTCCGATTTTTGGGACGCAGAATGAACAATAACCAGCATTTCATGAATTTCTTTTGGGGGGGTGCGTTTACACCGTTCCGCGTGCGGTAAAATTGATAAAGCGGTTTTATTCTTCGGGTCAGTACGCTTACAGCGATACCTCATTTAGGTCGTTTTTTTATGTTTTGTCGGTTTTTTGCAATGAAAACAATTTTATATAAAAAATAATTATTTTTGTATCGCTTTATTCTGCGAGCTATAACTTTTCTATTTTTTTGCGGATGACGCTGTATGGCAGCTCGTTTTTTGCGGGACAAGATGACGTTTTCAGCGGTACCATGGATATTTATATGTGTCTTTTTGATCGCGCGTTATTGCACTTTTTGTTCGTTGGTATGATAATAAATCATTATTTTTTGCTTCGTTTTTTATTTTTATTTTTTAAGGGGTTCACTAAAGGGGTTAACTAATGGGACAGTTTTATAGGGCAGATCATTACGGACGCGGCGATACCAAATATGTGTACTTTTATTGTTTTTGGTTTTTTTTATTTTGAAAAAATGGATTTATTGGGGAATATTTTTTTTTTTTTTTACTAATTTATTTAGCGATTTTTTTTTAATTATTTTTAACACTTTTTTTTTTTTTTTACTTTATTACCTTGTCCCAGGTGGGACATCACTGTCCTGTGACAGATCAGCGATCTGTCACAGGCATTGCTGCAGACTTCCTCATGCCTGCGCTTTGCAGGCACTGAGGAAGCCAGCTTCCTCAGGCCCCCGAAGGGCCCCTGTCGCCATCTTGGATTCGGGGGCCTGGAGGAAAGGAGCCCCCCGCAGCAGCGCTGCACATTGCGCTGCTGTGGGGGGCTCAGGGAAGCACGGAGGGAGCCCCCTCCCTGCCGATGCTTCCCTTTAACCCCCGGTACACCGCGATCGCGTTTGATCGCGGTGTGCAAGGGGTTAACGTGTCGGGGGCGGTCCGTGACCGCCCCTGACACATTGTGCCGGGTGTCAGCTATGATAATTAGCTGACACCCGGCCGCGATCAGCGGCGCTCACCACGTGGGCGCCGCTGATCATGGTGACGTAATATTCCGTCCATGGTAATTAGGTCCATGGTCACATGGACGGAATATTACGTCAATTGTAGGTAAGGGGTTAAAAGGGCATTAGCCTTTGGCTATATGGTGATGTCTTTGTACACTCCTTGCCATAAAAATGGTTGTCACTCTTTCCCTGACCGATTTTTGGTAATCTGTTCACATCTAATACATCTTCATTTCCTGGTGCGATGCTTGCAGTTTGGCTGGTCCTTTTTGACCATAATGCTGTTATATTTTCTGTCTTTCCCCAACCATGCACTGTATGTCCTTACATTAATTTTTTAATATTATCTAATAAAATTTGGATTTTATGGAATTTTGACTGCTTTTTCTTTTTGGGTAGTTAGAACTAATATTAACCAACAGGCCAGACCGCATATCAAATGTAAGGGTTGAGGGTCACTTGGGTATTAGTGATCACAAATTAATAAGTTTTCATGTATCCTTTAATAAGATGTGTAGTAGAGGGGTTACAAGGACACTAAACTTCAGGAAGGCAAATTTCCAGCAGATGAGAGATGATCTTGGTGCAATTAACTGGGACGATATCCTGAGACATAAAAATACACAAAGAAAATGGGAGACGTTTATTAGCATCCTGAATAGAACCTGTGCACAATATATACCGTATGGGAATAAACATGCTAGAAATAGGAGGAAACCACTATGGCTAAATAGAGCTGTAAGGGGCGCAATAAGAGATAAAAATAAAGCATTTAGAGAATTAAAGCAAGTAGGTAGTGATGAGGCATTAACTAAATACAGAAAATTAAATTCTGTAAAATGTAAATCAAGACAGCAAAGATTGAGACAGAGACTCATTGCCAGAGAAAGTAAAAATAATCCCAAAATATTGTTTAACTACATAAATAGTATGAAACTAAAAAATGATAGTGTTGGCCCCCTTAAAAATAGTCTGGGTGAAATGGTGGATGAGGAAAAAGCCAATATGCTAAATGACTTTTTTTCAACAGTATTTACACAAGAAAATCCCATGACGGATAACATGATCAGGGATAAAAATTCTCAGTTAAATGTCACCTGCTTAACTCAGCAGGAAGTACGGCGGTGTCTAAAAATCACTAAAATTGACAAATCCCCGGGCCCGGATGGGATACACCCCCGAGTACTGCAGGAATTAAGCACAGTCATAGATAGACCATTATTTTTAATCTTTTAAGATTCCATAATAACAGGGTCTCTACCACAGGACTGGCGTATAGCAAATGTGGTGCTAATATTCAAAAAGGGGACAAAAACTGAACTTGGAAATTATAGGCCAGTAAGTTTAACCTCAACTGTGGGTAAAATCCTGGTGCGTTTTCTAAGAGATACTATACTGGAGTATCTGGAAAAGAATAACCTTATGACCCAATATCAACATGGGTTTACAAGGGACCGTTCCTGTCAGACTAATCTGATAAACTTTTATGAAGAGGTAAGTTCCGGACTGGACCAAGGGAATGCAGTGGACGTGGTGTACATGGACTTTTCAAAAGCTTTTGATACGGTGCCACACAAAAGGTTGATACATAAAATGAGAACAATGAGGATAGGGGAGAATATGTGTAGGTAGGTTAAGAGCTGGCTCAGGGATAGGAAACAAAGGGTGGTTATTAATGGAGCACACTCGGACTGGGTCACGGTTAGCAGTGGGGTACCACAGGGGTCAGTTTTGGGCCCGCTTCTTTTTAACATATTTATTAATGACCTTGTAGGGGGCATAGAGAGCAGAATTTCAATATTTGCAGATGACACTAAACTCTGCAGGGTAATCAATACAGAGGAGGACAATTTTATATTACAGGAGGATTTATGTAAACTAGAAGCTTGGGCTGATAAATGGCAAATGAGCTTTAATGGGGATAAATGTAAGGTCATGCACTTGGGTATAACGAACAAGATGTATAATTATGTGCTTAATGGTAAAACACTGGGCAAAACAGTCACTGAAAAAGACCTGGGTGTATGGGTGGATGACAAACTCACATTTAGCGGCCAGTGTCAGGCAGCTGCTGCAAAGGCAAATAAAATAATGGGATGCATTAAAAGAGGCATAGATGCTCATGAGGAGAACATAATTTTACCTCTATTTAAGTCACTAGTGCGACCACACTTAGAATACTGTGTACAGTTCTGGTCTCCGGTGTATAAGAAAGACATAGCTGAACTGGAGCAGGTGCAGAGAAGAGCGACCAAGGTTATTAGGGAACTAGGGGGTCTGCAATACCAAGACAGGTTATTACACTTGGGGTTATTTAGTTTGGAGAATCGAAGGCTTAGGGGTGATCTTATTACAATGTATAAATATATGCGGGGACAATACCAAGACCTTTCTAATGATCTTTTTACTCTTAGACCTGTGACGGGGACAAGGGGGCATCCTCTACGTCTGGAGGAAAGAAGGTTTAAGCATACTCACAGATGCGGATTCTTTACTGTAAGAGCAGTGAGACTATGGAACTCTCTGCCATATGATTTTGTAATGAGTGATTCCCTACTAAAATTTAAGAGGGGACTGGATGCCTTTCTTGAAAAGTATAATATTACAGGGTATATACACTAGTTTCCATAATATTGCGTTGATCTAGGGAGCTAGTCTGATTGCCGTATGTGGAGTCGGGAAGGAATTTTTTTCCCTAATGTGAAGCTTACTGTTTGCCACATGGGTTTTTTTTGCCTTTCTCTGGATCAACATGTTAGGGCAAGTTAGGATAGGATATGGGTTGAACTAGATGGACTTAAGTCTCCCTTCAACCTTAATAACTATGTTACTATGTAAAATAAAAAGCAACAGTATCCCATACCTGTCCACTGTACAGTCAAGTCCCACGCCGCAATCCATATCAAGGGGTAGGTCTGTGTTAGGGGTACTTCACACTAAGTGAGATCGCTAGCGAGATTGCTGATGCGTCACCGATTTGTGACGCGCCAGCGATCTCGATATGTGTGGCACTCATCAGCGACCAGCCCCCCCCCCAGGTATCGCTGATCGTGCAGGAATGTCCTGGGTCATTTTTTAATTATTGGTCTCCCTCTAGCCAGCACGCATCGCTGCGTGTGGCAGCGGGAGACCAACGATCAGCGAGCTCCCAGCGCTGTAAGCAAATGCTGGGAGCTTGTATCCCGGGTAAACAGCGAGTAACTAAGCGCGCACTCTGCTTAGTTACCCGCTGTGTACCCTGGATACCAGCGTGCTCGCGCTGGGAGCTGGTATCCAAGGTAATCAGTGAGTAACTAAGCGCCGTGCGCTTAGTTACCCGCTGTTTACCCTGGATACCAACTCCCAGCGCGAGCACGCTGGTATCCAGGGTAAACAGCGGGTAACTAAGCGACGCGTGAGCTTAGTTACCCGCTATTTACCCTGGATACCAGCGTCCTTGCTGGTCCTGATCACTGGTTAGTCTGACTGTTTGAGAGCTCACCAGCGATCATGTAGAGATGCACCAGCGATCCTGACCAGGTGGTATCGTTGTCGGGATCGCTGGTGCGTCGCTTACCCTTAGTGTTAGAGTTAGAATTAGGGGGTTTCCACCATTTAGGTACATCAGGGTTTCTTCAACCGCAAAATGGCATCTGCTTTCGATTCCAGCTAATTTTGGGTTCAAAAAGTCAATTGGTGCTCCCTCCCTTCTGAGTCCTGCCATGTGCCCAAACAGTGGCTTTCCCTCAAATACAGGGTATCGGTGTACTTAAGAGAAATTGCACAACAAATTTTGTGGTCCATTTTCTCTCGTTACCCTCCTAAAAATAAAAAAGCTTGGGTTTAAAGTAAATTTTTTGTGAAAAAGGAAACTTCACTTTTTCCTTCCATATTGCTTTAATTCTCATGAAGCACCTGTGGTTTTGAGCACCTTGAGGGGTGCACTTTTTAGAATGGTGTCACTTCTGGGTATTTTCTGTCATTGACCTCCCAAACTCACTTTAAATGTAATGTGCTCCCTAAAAAAATGGTTTTGTAAATTGTTGGAAAAATGAGAAATCGCTGATCAATTTTTAACCGTTATAACAAAAAAAATTATGTTTCCAAAATTGTGCTGACATAAAGTAGACATGTAGGAAATGTTATTTATTAACTATTTTGTGCGATATGACTCTCTGATTTAAGGGCACAAAAATTATGTTTGAAAATTGCAAAATATTACAAATTTTTGCCATATTTCTGTTTTTTTTCATAAATAAATACAATGCATATTGAAGAAATGTTACCACTAACATGAAGTAAAATATGTCATGAATAAACATTGTCAGAATCACTGGGATCCATGGAAGCGTTCCAGAGTTATAACCTCATAAAGTGACAGTGGTCAGAATTGTAAAAATTGGCTTGGTCATTAAGTACAAAAATTTGCACTGTCACGAAGGGGTTAAAAATGAACACCAAGTATAAAGCAATATCTCTGAAACCTCATGGTGGATTAAAAAAGAAAAAAATGGAATGTTAAGAAGAGCAGTGGAAATAAAATAAGAGCAAAAACTGGCCACTTTTGACCTGGTGACAGCTCATCTTGAAGTATATGCCATCCAGTTCACTTTTTAGTTCGCCTGGTAAAAGTATCTACTGTATCACCTTTTTATGAAATGTTTTTATAAATTAGAACTTGTAAAAACAAATGGCGGAGGGAATCAGAGCATATAATATTCCAGGATAATTATATCGTAGCAGATGAGATAGCAGAGAAGGTGTCAAACCGCTGGCCAGCCCGCAGGAAAACCGCAGGTCACTTTACCTGCGGATCCGCACGGAAAAATCCGCAGGTGAGTCCACAGCGTGTGCACATACCCTTAGAAGACGAAAAAGGGGAGCTGAACACTCGGATACCTCCGGAGGTATTTTTAGGTAACATTTCTGGGGAATTGAAGTTTAATTGCTCTAGAAACCAGGACATAACACCAATAATCATTGAAGCTTGATCATTACGGTAGTATCTTTATGAACTTATCTGAGAGTTGAAAATATAATTAAACTCGTTTTTCTTTGCATAGTGGATTCAATCCAATGACATAAAAAATAATAATTAAAAAAAAAAAGAATGCAAGGAGGGTGATATCCAGCAGTGTAGCACTTTTTTGCTTCCGCTGTTAATATGTACAATAGTTGTTTTTGTTATTTTATAAGAGTTTTATGAGGGAGGTTGTAGTTCTGTTGCAAAAGTTCTAATTAATTTCCAGAATTTTTGCATTATCAAACTTCTCTTCTGCCTGAAAAAGTATAAGGATCCCCCTTGAAGCATGGAAAAAACTCTACTACACATTGGGAGTAATGTCGGCTGAACCCGGTAATGTCTATGGCTTCATCTGACGGTCTGTTATGCATATGGCGATGCTGGCTGACTGATGGTCGAAAAAGGTGCCGATTGGGTTTGTGCAATTTCTGACTGCCAAATCCCATTGTTCTCCCGTAGCTAAGCCACAGCCCAATGTGTCAGCCAGTAGCTTTCTCATAGAAAACACAGGAGTGCTCGGCCAAGCGAGCACTCCAATATATGGGCGAGTTGGTCTAAGTATCGTTCGTCCGACTACCATCCAGTGCCTATGGCCAGTTTTACTGTGCCCTCAGCATTTCTTCCACAGAAGTCTAAGTCTGTAGTGACTGAGTGTACGTTAGCTGTAAGAAGGGATCATCCTTTAACGGTCTGTTTTTTCGCCCCAGATCTATTAATTTAGTGTCTCTTATTCCAACACATACTGACTGAAGACCGGTGTAAAAAATATCAGCTTTGATGGATTGGGGCATTTGGGCACAACTGTATATAAGAATAAAAAAGATACCTAGTTGGTCTATATCATATTTGTTTTGTGCCTTTATGAGATAGAAAATGCAGTTCAGACCCATAGTATTGGATAGTGTAAGGGGCAAGTAAGATTTAACAAACTAGAATGAGGGACAATAATAAAGAGTAATGTGAATTACTGTGCTGTTGTGTGTAGTGTGAGTGGAGATCTGGAGTCCTCGCTAGTCCAGCATTTCTCCTTTCCACTGGTTTGTTAATCACCTGCATCACACGAATTGTACACTGATGAAACCCTTGTACTGTCTGTGATTTTCATCGACCCATCTGCTGCCAATTGGCAGCTTTCCCCATTGTACTATGCAAGGAAATGAACCTGTCTATCACCAGGAGTAAAGGCCCCGCCTCACACAGCGAGATCGCTGAAACGTCACCGATTTTGTGACGCAACAGCGATCTCGCTACGTGTGACACTTAGCAGCGACCAGGCCCCCGCTACGATGTCGCTGATCGTGCTCGAATGTCCTGGGCCATTTTTTAATCGTTGGCGTCCCGCTGGCCAGCATGCATCGCTGTGTTTGACACAGAGGAGCGACCTCGTTAGCGACTCAGAAATCATGGACGCAGGCGGGAGTCGTCAGAATCGCTGCTGTGTGTGACAAGGTCCCAACGACCGCCGAGGTCGTTATACAGATCGCTGGATCATTGCTGCGTCGTTGGGTAAATCTGCCTGTTTGACAGCTTACTAGCGACCATTTAGCGACGCACCAGCGATCCTTACCAGGTCGTATCGTTGTCGGGATCGCTGGTGCATCGCTAAGTGTAACGGTACCCTAAATCAGGGGCCGGACTAGGATTTCTGGTTTACACAGCTCACTAACCATGCTGTTTGATCTGTATGCAAGACAGTCCCTGCTCTTGTTTTCCTTACTAGTCCAGTGGGTGGTCTTATTAGTGATTGAAATTTTTCACTATGAGTGTGTACTGTGATTCTGGCTAGACAATTCTCACAGAAAAGCCGTGAGTCCGGAGTCAAATACCAGGAGTGTAAGTCAAAGGCAAAGGGGCAATTACAAACCAATAGTCAAAAGGCAAAGTCCAAGGTCAGAACACAAAGATCAAAACAGCAGAATGAAGAGAAGAGAACTACGACTGGCAATGGTGTGACCGTTGTCACCGAGCTAAATAGCAAGGCAATCACCCTAAAAGGGGTCACTTGGAGAAAACTCAGTAGGCCTGGATTGATTTGAGCTGCCGGACAATTTTCATGGGGAAAGATCAACATGCCCTAGCCATTGATTGGCTATCCCATTCTCTAGGACACAGTCAGTGGCGGAATCGTAACATGCACAAATAACTGTCAGTCATTGGTAGAACTGCCCACTGAACTCCGAAGAAGGGGAAGAGCTGTAGATCAATAAAATGCAAGTCACCCTGAATATTTTCTCACAAAACTATGTCAATCTGATCAGCCTGAAAGTCAATTGATCTGATGGAGAGTGGAAGCAAATGGAAGTACATGAAGGAAACAATAGGGGGCAACATCTAAACAAGTTTGGGTTACCTGGAGTAAAAACTCCTGATCTGCAGCATAGAGGAATGTACAGTAATCTGTATCAAAAGTTGAAAAAAGATTTCTTAGTTATGTGAGGAAGTAACCCTGAGGGGGGAAAGCTTCAGATAAGTATGTACCTCTAATGCTGGGTACTTACGATCTGGGACTAGCAGCATTTTGGATGTTCGCTGCATCCAAAGCGCCTCCTTCTATTGAACGCAGGTAACTCCGCATGTGTTCACTGAACTGTGCAGATTTACCACATCCAATACATTTCTATTGATGTAATTTTTCAGTGTGGAGACTCGCATCTCTTCAAGAAAAATTAACATGCTACGATCTAGAAAGGCGGGCCGCATGTCCGTCTCCGCGGGTGATCTGTTGATGCTTTGCCCAACGGCGGGCAAA
Organism: Dendrobates tinctorius; assembly: GCF_039654945.1. Taxonomy (NCBI): domain Eukaryota; kingdom Metazoa; phylum Chordata; class Amphibia; order Anura; family Dendrobatidae; genus Dendrobates; species Dendrobates tinctorius. Next base: position 4,210,316 of record NW_027361873.1, read on the forward strand.
GCCAAAAAGCATTAGTGCGCATGCGTCGGTGGACTATGTTCCGGGACATAGTTCACTGGCGCCCTCACACACGTTTTTCGGCTTTGAGAAGTGGAGTTTTTCCAAGAGAGAGCGGTGGGGCTGTGGACAGTTCAAGGGGTGGAGGCGGGCTGGGTGGAATCTGGGCGAACTCTCAAGGGGACCCCGAAAATTTTGCCAGTATGAGGCCCTTAAATTCCTAGTGGTAGCCCTGCTATCAGTTTTTGGCCAGTGCGTCAGTCATTACCATCAGTGTTACATAAGTGATTTTTCACTCATAAGAAAAAGAAAAAAAACTGCAGCTTCTGCTATCCATTGCGGTGTTAATCACGTACATCATCCAGACTGTACACAGTTGTCTGATATTACTAGACGTGTAGACTTACATGGGTCATTTTAATCCATGAATCGGATCAAAAACGAGCATGTGCGTAGCCCCATACACTCTTAGGCCGGTTTCACACATACGTCTCCAGTACGAGCGGTGACAGTTTTCTCACGTAGACCCATTCAAATGAATTTGCCTATGTTCATGTCGGCGTGTTTCCACAGACCATGAGTCCGTGTGCAAAACATGCTGACATGTCCGGTTTTGAGCAACAGCACATATCACAGACCCATGCAAATCAATGGGTCCGTGTAAACTCGTACCGCACATAGATGGAGTCCGTGTGCGTTTTTAAAAGTCATAGGATTAACATTGAAACAAATTTTTTCAATACACGGACAGCACACGGATCACACATGGATGGTACACACGGACGCCACACAAATGTCACAAATTTACACATGGACACAGATATCTCCTGTACCGTTTTTTCCGGTATGGGTATGTGTTCTACCTGAGGAACACTCGGATAGGACGTGTATGTGACTTATGGACGGGGTAATTTTGCCGGTATCTGGTCAGACCCTTTCCAACACTCGGACTGTGGAGAGAACAGCTAAACTCCACAGAAGAGGAGACAAATCTGTTCTGGGCTGTGTGACTGAGCAGAGGCGTGTTACTCTCGGGCAGCGCCACTAATGGAAGCTGAGAGGTGTCAGCTTCGTGGGGCGGTACGTGGAAAGTAGGTCGGGGAGAGTGGGGGGATGAAGCCTGCTGCTTTTAGTAATGAGAGTTGCAAAGGGGTCAGAAGTTCAGAAGCAGCTTGGGAACAGCAGGCAGCCATAGCAAGCAGAGCCAGGCTCAGCCACAGTACAGGGAGGCTTCACATAGATGGGGGCACTGCACACATAGCCATGCACAGCTGGCACCTCCGCTGCATGCCAGGCAGCACATATTATTAATTGATGAATCACCAGAACAGATTTTATGTACCGCTACCCATCTCATGCCCAGTGTGCAGTGCCGATACTGGCATAGCAGTCTCCTCTAGGGATATACTGTGGGCAATGTTTGAGCAGCAGCTCCATACAGTTACTAAGTAATATCGCTCAGATCATTCTCCAATATATTCAAGATAGGCGCTAGGTGAACCTCAGTCTTGTGTAATTTGTGAATGAATTACATCTATTTAAGTGTTGGATTGTTAGATGTGAGACTTTAACAAATATTTGATTCTGTTCTGGGTCGTACATAGGAATCAATGAGGCCCCATAACAGAAATTCTAAGTGCCCAACACCCCCCCCCCCCCCCCCTCTAAAAAAAAAAAAAAAAAAAAAAAGAAAATAATATTCTAATATTCTGCGGGGTCACAGAAGAGCATATTTGACAGCTTTGCAGCCATTACAAAATAATTTTCCTCGTACTGATGACCTAGATTCCACTTTAGTTCCACCCATAAAGTATGATGCCAACAAGAGTGCCCCCCAAACACAGTATGATTCCCCCAGTGAATTCCTCCACAAGCACATGATGACCCTACTATACCCCCCCTGAATTCACCCAGCAAGGTATAGTGACCCCAACACAGTATGTTCCAACTGTGACCCGCACACAACCCTTCATGCAGTATAATGGGCCAACATACAGTATTATAGCCCCCAAACAAACTTCCACACTGTGTAATGGCCCCCATTAGCCCTCCAAACAGTATAGTGGCCCTCACACAGTATCACGGTCCCCACACAAACTTTCACAATATATTTGCTTACATACAGTATAATGGCCCTCACGTAGCCCACCATAAAGTATAAAGCCCCCCACATAGAGCTCCAAATATTATAATGGCCCCCCACATATTATAATAGACCCCACATAGCCCTCCATATAGTATATTGAACTCCTCATAGCCCTCTATATAGTATAGTGCACCCCCCATAATCGTTCATATAGCATAACACACTCCCCAATGTTAGGCGTCAGGTTCCTACAGTGGCTCAACAGGAATCCAGGGCCTCACATTCTGCGGTCTTCCATTATCTATTGACCGCAGAGGAGATTGCTCAGCAGTCCCTGTGTCCCAGACGCTCTGCCCAGACCTGCTCTGTGGGTCTGGCTGTTGCTGCCACCTTTGGGTCAGCAATAGCAATGCAGGCTGCTCAGCAGCAAATCGCCCCAGAGGCTAAGTCCCTCCGTCGCTCTACTGGGCATGCTCACGAGACGGTCTCCCATTGGAGATCGGGAGTCACATGCCCAGATCCTTCTCGTGATCTGATTGAGCCATCTCAGGGATCTGGAAGCTTCCGGAAAGTCCCGGCTATAGAAGGTTCGCATGGCTGCTTGGCCATGCGCTAGTATAGTCTCTAGTTGCTACTGTGTGAATGATGATGGATGCATGAACCTGCGAATGACTCATTAAGATTCCCATCCCTCTGATATTACGAGTGTGTATAGGGATTTAGGTTTAGAGTCAGCGCCAGCCAGTGGCAAGCTACAAGCCACAATAGCATCCTCCACAGTGCTAGCGTCCGACAGTGCACCTGCTACCGGGCATTGTCGAATAGTGGCAGTGTCTCTCGCCGCGCTGCAGTCTGCAGCTCCTCTTGGCGTCCACAGTTGCAATGCCGCATGCACGGTAGGTCTAGACGGACTCTGACCGTCTGCCTAGGGCCCAGCTACTGTGACCATATACCGTGCGCACACTCCTCTGAGACCTGTGAGTCCAACAGGCTCAGCATTTATGTTAATGCCTTAGGCGTCTCTGTGAAGCTAACAGAGTACGCCCAGTGCACATCGGGTGACGTTCAACCCGTGTGCAATACACCACCATATAGCACGTCTGCCATTACTTAGCAGCAGATTAACACCTCCTGCACGGTGGACCCCGGGCGGCGAACGCACTTTCTGTTATTTAATATTTAGTGCATTCCGCCATCCCTAACACCCATATGTTATGATTGGGTCACCGAGGAGGAAAACAAAACCAAGCTAAGTCACAGAAAACCAGAGAGGTTGGTAACTACGCGGATTGCAGACCCCTGAACCTAACCACACAACTAACAGCAGCCGTGGAGCGTACCTACGATGATTCTAGATGCCTCGTCACAGCCGGAGGACTAAATAAGCCTAAAGCAAGAAAAGGGGAAATCTAAACTGCTCCAGAGCAGACCCCAAAGGAATAGACAGCCCCCACACATGTATTGACGGTGAAACAAGATGAAAGCACAAACACAGGTAGGAAAATAGGCTGAGCAAATGATGGGGCCCACACTAACTAGAAAGGAAAGGAAAGATACTGTCTGCAATCATGCCAAAAAACCCTGCAAAAAATGTCCAACATTTCTGATAGCAAAAAAAACCCTAAAGTCACTAGACTTTACCCACTATATCAGCACTCTGGCATATTCTGAGAACTGAGCAAAAAGAGGCCAATCTAATAAGGAACAAAAAGCAAACTGGCACATACAGTAACATAAGAGTGGAAATTCAGCACAGCCCCAGCCGGGGCTGGCTGACCACACAAAAACTGAATAGACAAAACCAAATCAAATGTGAACATTAGCAGAGAAAACTTAGCTTGAGAAGACAGGAACTGAGCTGGAAACCAAGACCTCAGGTGGCAGGAAAAAATCAACAGCATGGGAATAGGGATTTGGCTGTCTTAAATCCAGTCTGAGACTCCAGATGTCCAATCTTTGTCCTCATTATCAGGTGGTAGGTCTCTGTTAATTAGATCAGCTTCATTACCTCCTGCCACCACCAGAGGGAGCTCGGAAAGAGAAGTCACGACTCCTCTGTCAGCACAAACAGTTCCCTCACCAGAAACCAGAGGCAGACCAGAAAATTAGTTCACAACACCCATAGTTCTCCATATAGCATAATGCACCCCAAAATCTTCCATATAGCATATTGCATCCAATAGTCCTCCATATAGTGCAATGCATCCAATAGTCCTCCGTATAGTATAATGCACTCCCCATTCTCCTCCATATAATGCACCCCATAGTCCTCCATATAATATAATGCACCCCCAATAGTCCTCCATACAGTATAATGGCAACCACAATGTATTTTCTGATTTAAAAAAAATTACAATACCCACCCCTCATTGTTCCCCCGCTGCTTCAGTCTCTGCAGTGAGGGTTCTGAAGCATTGTCTTTCTTGCTCATCACAGTGGGCAAGATGAAGTGATGTCATGCCCGCTGCACTGAGACATCAAATCTGCTGTCAAGGCATCATATTATGTGGGAGACTGTGGGTGAATGATATTGTGAGTGAAGGGCTGTGGGAGCATCATACTGTATGGAGGTCACTGTGTAGCATCATACTGAGTCCCTCTTTCTAGCGTTCACAGTTGGCAGGTATGCAATAGGAAGACACCTCAAGTTCAATATATTTTTAACTAGATTATGGCCCGATGCTATCGCATCGGGAGGATGCGATAGCATCACACCTCTTGCCATGTTAACCCTCAACACACACACTCCTCTCACCTTTCACCATCTCCACTCACTCTTTCACTCCACATACGACCCTTTCTCTCACTCCGTCTCTCATACTCACGCCGTCATCGCCGCTGCTCCACGATCCCCGACATCTTCTTCCGCCGGCGCCATCCTGGATCCAGACGTTGTCCACGCCGGCGACATGTTCTTGCGGCGACGCCATCTTGAGTATCGTGAAATCCCGCGATAGTCAAGATGGCGTCGCCGGAAGAACATGTCGCCGGCGAGGACGACGTCGGGATCCAAAATGGCGTCGGCGAAATCTCGCGAGTTTTCGCCGACGCCATTTTGGATCCCGACGTCGTCCTCGCCGGCGACATGTTCTTGCGGCGACGCCATCTTGACTACCGCGGGATTTCGCCGATCCAAAATGGCGTCGCCGCAAGAACATGTCGCCGGCGTGGACGACATCGGGATCCAAAATGGCGTCGGCGTAATCTTGCGAGATTTCGCCGACGCCATCTTTTTGGATCCCGAGTCGTCCACGCCAGCGACATGTTCTTGCGGCGACGCCATCTTGAATATCGCGGGATTTCACGAAATCCAAGATGGCGTCGCCGCAAGAACATGTCGGCGGCCTGGAGAACGTCTGGATCCAGGATCGCGGCGGCGGAGGAAGATGTCGGGGCAGCGACGATGACGGTGTGAGTATGAGAAACGGAGTGAGAGAAAGGAACGTATGTGGAGTGAAAGAGTGAGTGGACGTGAGTGGAGGTGAAATGTGAGAGGAGTGTGTGTTGAGGCGGTGTGGTGTGTTGAGGGTTAACATGTGCGTGTGTGTACGGTGACGTCACCGGTTACAACTGGACGGAAGTTGTTACAACCGGAAGCTGCTTAGGGCATTTATTATTATAGATGATCAGAACAGAGAGTGCAGGTAGGTTGGTAGAATGATGAGGGAGAATATACAGTATAGGGTAGTGCAGCACTGTGGAAAGAGTGATGAGTTTATATTGCATACTGAAAAGGATTGGCAACAGTGTAATGACTGGCACTGGTTGGAGACTTTAGTGTAGTAGCTGGTGGTCAGAAATACACGGTAGATCAGATAGAGTCAAGTTAGAGGAAGACTGATTAGTTGCAATATTCAAGACTGTTTATCTAATATATAAAGCTCAAGTGTGTGTATGTAACTATGTATGTATGTCCGGGATTGGCATCCACACCGTCGCAGCTACAGCCACAAAATTTGGCACAGTCACACGTCTGGACCCCGAGAGTGTCCTAGGCTATGTTGTGAGGCGAAATTTTAACCCCGCGTGTTCCAATTCACCAAACAATTTTGCCCCTATCTAGATAATGGGGAAAAAGTGTGTGAATCAAGCCCCGCCCCTCATTATGATGTCATAATGGTTGCCATGGCGATGCTGATGTCATCATAGGTTGCAAGCCCCGCCGCTCATTATGATGTCATAATGGTTGACTATGGGATGGAGGATGTGTGATGTGTATATGGGCACTGGACTATGGGATGGAGGATTTGTATGATGGGTATATGGGCACGGGACTATGGGATGGAGGATGTGTGATGGGTATATGGAAACTGGACTATGTGATGGAGGATATGTATGACGGGTATATGGGCACGGGACTATGGGATGGTGAATATGTATGATGGGTATATAGGCATGGGACTATGGGATGGAGGATGTGTGATGGGTATATGGGCACGGGACTATGGGATGGAGGATATGTATGATGGGTATATGGGCACGGGCCTATGGGATCGTGGATATGTATGATGGGTATATGGGCACGGGACTATGGGATGGAGGATAATTATAATTTGCTATAACTAACCACAGTTAGTTACTATGCCCGGGCAGTGCAGGGCTCTTCAGCTAGTAGTCTTATAGTATTATAGTTCATATTCATGAGAACAAACTGTATAATACTGATCTTTTCAATTCTGTGCTGCTCACTTGGAACTGGTGCCTTAATCATGCTGTAATGATTAAGCTCAAAATCTTGGCTGCATTGAGGACTTCCTATGTGCCCAGTATGATGCCTCATTTCACTCCCAAAATAAATAAGACCTAGATACACATGCCAAAAAGACACGGTTTTGGCATAAGCTGGTGCTGTGTGTGAGCCTATGATTATACACACATGGACAAAATCGTTGATTCCCTTTTGTTAAAGTAAGTAAAACCCACAATGGTCACTGAAATAGCTGAACTAAACTGACAAAATTTATTTTCAATTTAAATTTACTGAATATTAATGAAAATCAGTCATTGCTTTTGAACTAAAACAGAAAACTAAAAAAAAATCAACTAATGAAAATGGCCTGGACAAAAATGATGGTATCCTTAACTTAAAGAGAATCTGTCAACAGGTTTTAGCTATATGATCTGATAGGAGCATAACATAGGGCAAGAAAGCCTGATTCCAGGCATGTATCACTTACTGGGCTGCTTGGTGTAGTTTTAACCCCTTCACCCCCAAGGGTGGTTTGCACGTTCATGACCGGGCCAATTTTTACAATTCTGACCACTGTACCTTTATGAGGTCATAACTCTGGAACGCTTCCATGGATCCCGGTGATTCTGACATTGTTTTCTCGTGACATATTGTACTTCATGTTAGTGGTAAAATTTCATTCAAATAACTTGCGTTTATTTGTGAGAAAAACGGAAATTTGGCGAAAATTTTGAAAATTTCGCAATTTTCCAACTTTGAATTTTTTTGCCCTTAAATCACAGAGATACGGCACACAAAAAACTTGATAACTAACATTTCCCACATGTTTACTTTACATCAGCACAATTTTGGAACCAAAATTTTTTTTTGTTAGGAAGTTATAAGGGTTAAAAGTTGACCAGCGATTTCTCATTTTTACAACACCGTTTTATTTTTAGGACCACATCACATTTGAAGCCACTTTGAGGGGTCTATATGATAGAAAATACCCAAAAGTGACACCATTCTAAAAACTGCACCCCTTAAGGTGCTCAAAACCACATTCAAGAAGTTTATTAACCCTTTAGGTGCGTCACAGGAATTTTTTTGAATATTTAAAAAAAAATGAACATCTAACTTTTTTTCATAAAAAAAATACTTCAGGTTCAATTTTTTTTATTTTACCAAGGGTAACAGGAAAAATTGAACTGCAAAAGTTATTGTGCAATTTGTCCTGAGTATGCAGATACCTGATATGTGGGGGGGAACGACTGTTTCGGCGCATGGCAGAGCTCAGAATGGAAGGAGCGCCGTTTGACTTTTTCAATGCAAAATTGGCTGGAATTCAGATTGGACGCCATGTCACGTTTGGAGAGTCCCTGATGTATCTAAACAGTGGAAACCCCCTACAAGTGACCCCATTTTGGAAACTAGACCCCCCAAGAAACTTATCTAGATATGTGGTGAGAACTTTGAACCCACAAGGGCTTTACAGAAGTTTATAACGTACAGCGGTACAATTAAAAAATCATATTTTTTCCACAAAAATGATCTTTTCACCCCAATTTTTATTTTCCCAAGGGTAACAGGACCCTAAAAGTTATTGTGCAATTTGTCCTGAGTACGCTGATACCCCACATGTGGGGGTAAACCACTATTTGGGCGCATGGCAGAGCTCAGAAGGGAAGCAGCGCCATTTGACGTTTTTGGCTGGAATTGAGATCGGACACCATGTCGCGTTTGGAAAACCCCTGATGTACCAAAACAGTGGAAACCCCCCACAAATGACACCATTTTGGAAACTAGACCCCCTAAGGAACTTATCTAGATGTGTGGTGAGAACTTTGAACCCCCATGGGCTTCACAGAAGTTTATAACATAAAGCCATACAATTAAAAAATCATATTTTTTCCACAAAAATGATCTTTTCACCCTCAATTCTTATTTTTCCAAGGGTAACAGGACCCTAAAAGTTATTGTGCAATTTGTCCTGAGTACGCTGATACCCCACATGTGGGGGTAAACCACTATTTGGGCGCATGGCAGAGCTCGGAAGGGAAGCAGCGCCATTTGAAGTTTTTGGCTGGAATTGAGATCGGACACCATGTCGCGTTTGGAAAACTCCTGATGTACCAAAACAGTGGAAACCCCCCACAAATGACACCATTTTGGAAACTAGACCCCCTAAGGAACTTATCTAGATGTGTGGTGAGAACTTTGAACCCCCCAGTGCTTCACAGAAGTTTACAACGCCCGGGCGTGAAAATAAAAAATTCGTATTTTTTCCACAAACATGATCTTTTAGTCACCATTTTTTTATTTTCCCAAGGGTACCAGGAGAAATTGGACCCCAAAAGTTGTTGTCCAATTTGTCCTGAGTATGCTGATACCCCATATGTGGGAGAAAACTACTGTATGGGCACACGTCGGGGCTCGGAAGGGAAGTAGTGACATTTTGGAATGCAGACTTTGATGGAATGATCTGCGGGTGTCATGTTGCCTTTGGAGAGCCCCTAATGTACCTAAACAGTGGAAACCCCCCACAAATGACACCATTTTGTAAACTAGACCCCCCAAGGAACTTATCTAGATGTGTGGTGAGCACTTTAAACCCCCAAGGGCTTCACAGAAGTTTATAATGCCCGGGCATGAAAATAAAAAAATCGTATTTTTTTCCACAAACATGATCAATTAGTCCCCAATTTTTTCATTTTCCCAAGGGTAACAGGAGAAATTGGACCCCCAAAAGTTGTTGTCCAATTTGTCCTGAGTACGCAGACACCCCATATGTGGGAGAAAACTACTGTATGGACACACGTCGGGGCTCGGAAGGGAAGCAGTGACGTTTTGGAATGCAGACTTTGATGGAATGGTCTGCGGGTGTCATGTGCGTTTGGAGAGCCCCTGATGTACCTAAACTATTGAAACTCCCCACAAGTGACCCCATTTTGGACACTAGACCCCCCACGGAACTTATCTAGATGTGTGGTGAGCACTTTGAACCCCCAAGTGCTTCACAGAAGTTTATAACACTCGGACGTGAAAATAAAAAAATCATTTTTTTCCACAAAAATGATATTTTTGCCCCCAATTTTTTATTTTCCTAAGGGTAACAGGAGAAATTGGACCCCAAAAATTGTTTTGCAATTTGTCCTGAGTAGGCTGATACCCTACATGTGGGGGTAAAACACTGTTTGGGCGCATAGCAGAGCTTGGAAGGGAAGGAGCACCATTTGACTTTTTCAACTCAGAATTGGCTGGAATTGAGATCAGACGCCATGTTGCATTTGGAGAGCCCCTGATGTGCCCAAACAGTGGAAACCCCCAATTCTAACTCCAACCCGAACCCCAACACGCCCCTAACCCTAACCCTAGCCCTAACCCTAGCCCTAACCCTAGCCCTAACCCTAACCCTAACCCTACCCTAACCCTAGCCCTAACCCTACCCCAACACACCCCTAGCCCTAACCCTAACCCTAATGGAAAAATGGAAATAAATACTTTTTTTATTTTATTATTTTTCCCTAACTAAGGGGGTGATAACGGGGGGTTTGATTTACTATTTATGGCGGTTTTTATGTTTGGCGGCTGTCGCACGCTAAAAGACGCTTTTTATTGTAAAAATAGTTTTTGCATCACCACATATTGAGAGCTATAATTTTTCCGTATTTTGACCCACCGAGTCATGTGAGGTCTTATTTTTTGCGGGACGAGTTGACGTTTTTATTGGTACCATTTTCGGGCATGTGGAATTTTTTGATCGCTTTTTATTCCGATTTTTGGGACGCAGAATGAACAAAAACCAGCGTTTCATGAATTTCTTTTGGGGGGGGTGCGTTTACACCGTTCCGCGTGTGGTAAAATTGATAAAGAGGTTTTATTCTTCACGTCAGTATGGTTACAGCGATACCTCATTTAGGTCTTTTTTTATGTTTTTGTCGGTTTTATGCAATGAAAACTATTTTATATAAAAAATAATTATTTTTGCATCGCTTTATTCAGCGAGCTATAACTTTTTTATTTTTTCGCTGATTATGCTGTGTGGCGGCTCGTTTTTTGCGGGACAAGATGACGTTTTCAGCGGTACCATGGATATTTATATGCGTCTTTTCGATCGCGCGTTATTACACTTTTTGTTTGGCAGTATGATAATAAATCATTATTTTTTGCTTCGTTTTTTATTTTTTAAGGGGTTCGCTAAAGGGGTTAACTAATGGGACAGTTTTATAGGGCGGGTCGTTACGGACGCGGCAATACCTAATATGTGTACTATTGTTTTGTTTGTTTTTTTTTCCAAAAAATGGATTTATTGGGGGAATTTTTTTTTTTTTTAATATATTTGGCGATTTTTTTTAAATTATTTTTACACTTTTTTTATTTTTTTTTTTTACTTTATTAAATAGTCCCAGGTGGGACATCACTGTCCTGTGACAGATCGCTGATCTGTCACATCACAGATCACTGTGACAGATCAGCGATCTGACACAGGCACTGCAGAAGGCTTCCTCATGCCTGCGCTTTGCAGGCACTGAGGAAGCCAGCTTCCGCAGGCCCCCGAAGGCCCTGTCGCCATCTTGGATTCGGGGGCCTGGAGGAAAGGATCCCCCGCAGCAGCGCTGCACATTGCGCTGCCGTGGGGGGCTCACGGAAGCACGGAGGGAGCCCCCTCCCTGCCGATGCTTCCCTATAACCCCTGGTACACCGCGATCGTGTTTGATCGCGGTGTGCAAGGGGTTAACGTGTCGGGGTTGTGCCGGGTGTCAGCTGTGAAAATTAGCTGACACCCGGCCGCGATCAGCGGCGCTCACCACGTGGGCGCCGCTGATCGCGGTAGACGTACTATCCCGTCCACGGTCATACGGGCCCGGGTGCCATGGACGGGATAGTACGTCGGATGTCAGGAAGGGGTTAATAGAATACCTGCTGTGTCTGATGGAGACGTACTAACACAGTGTCTGCAAATTGAGATTCTGGCTTGGCTTTTATCCTAAGTCATGTAACAAGGCTCGTTAAAGAGTCAACATTGACTTCTAGGATTGCTACTTCCAATAGGTGGCACTAGAGTTCTAGTCCTCTTCCTCTCTGAAGAGACAATTTGCATAATTAGCATATTTCCCAGAGGAGCATTGCGGCTTTAAGTCTCCTCATCTCGACATGCTTAGCATGTCATTCTCCGCAAGGAGAAATTATACTTCTTGGATATCGGTTAGACGCCTCTGTCACAGCCAAACCAGATCTCACACTTTGCACTGACGAGGGGCAGTACCCCGAAACACAGTGTCTGCAAATTGAGATTCTGGCTTGGCTTTTATCCTAAGTCACAAAACAAGGCTCGTTAAAGAGTCAACATTGACTTCTAGGATTGCTTCTTCCAATAGGTGGCACTAGAGTTCTAGTCCTCTTCCTCTCTGAAGAGACAATTTGCATAATTAGGGCTAAGAGAGAAACTATGTATCACCCGGTCCACACCCCTGACTGGCAGCTTCCTGTGTACATTGTGCATTGTCAGCAAGCTGCTTACTCAACGATGTGGGTGGGGTAAAGGACATTGGGTGGTCTGGGCTGTGCCTGAGCTGTATTCCAGGCAGTGTTAATCTCCTGCTGATAAAATGCTGATTGCATTGAAACTACACCATACAGCCTAATAAGTGTAGTGACATATCCCTGGAATCTTTCAGATTACATAGTAAAAAACTGCTGACATATTCCCTTTAACCCTTTCATGATCTTTGACGTACCTATGACACCCACATACGTCATCATGGCGATTGTGTGTGAGGGAGGGCCAGGACCATAGTCATGGCCGAGGACACCAGGGCATCTGTGCCCTGGCCTTCAGTCACATGAAAACAATGTCCTTTAGTCAGCATACAGTTGTGGCCAAAAGTATTGACACCCCTGCAATTCTGTCAGATAATACTCAGTTTCTTCCTGAAAATGATTGCAAACACAAATTCTTTGGTATTATTATCTTCATTTAATTTGTCTTAAATGAAAAAAACACAAAAGAGAATGAAGCAAAAAGCAAAACATTGATCATTTCACACAAAACTCCAAAAATGGGCCAGACAAAAGTATTGGCACCCTCAGCCTAATACTTGGTTGCACAACCTTTAGCCAAAATAACTGCGACCAACCGCTTCCGGTAACCATCAATGAGTTTCTTACAATCCTCTGCTGGAATTTTAGACCATTCTTCTTTGGCAAACTGCTCCAGGTCCCTGATATTTGAAGGGTGCCTTCTCCAAACTGCCATTTTTAGATCTCTCCACAGGTGTTCTATGGGATTCAGGTCTGGACTCATTGCTGGCCACCTTCAAAGTCTCCAGGGCTTTCTCTCAAACCATTTTCTAGTGCTTTTTGAAGTGTGTTTTGGGTCATTGTCCTGCTGGAAGACCCATGACCTCTGAGGGAGACCCATCTTTCTCACACTGGGCCCTACATTATGCTGCAAAATTTGTTGGTAGTCTTCTGACTTCATAAAGCCATACACATGGTCAAGCGGTCCAGTGCCAGAGGCAGCCAAGCAACCCCAAAACATCAGGGAACCTCCGCCATGTTTGACTGTAGGGACCGTGTTCTTTTCTTTGAATGCCTCTTTTTTTCTCCTGTAAACTCTATGTTGATGCCTTTGCCCAAAAAGCTCTACTTTTGTCTCATCTGACCAGAGAACATTCTTCCAAAACATTTTAGGCTTTTTCAGGTAAGTTTTGGCTAACTCCAGCCTGGCTTTTTTATGTCTCGGGGTAAGAAGTGGGGTCTTCCTGCGTCTCCTACCATACAGTCCCTTTTCATTCAGACTCCGATGGATAGTACGGGTTGAAACTGTTGTACCCTCGGACTGCAGGGCAGCTTGAACTTGTTTGGATGTTAGTCGAGGTTCTTTATCCAACATCCGCACAATCTTGCATTGAAATCTCTTGTCAATTTTTCTTTTCCGTCCACATCTAGGGAGGTTAGCCACAGTGCCATGGGCTTTAAACTTCTTGATGACACTGCGCACGGTAGACACAGGAACATTCTGGTCTTTGGAGATGGACTTGTAGCCTTGAGATTGATCATGCTTCCTCAATTTGGTTTCTCAAGTCCTCAGACAGTTCTTTGGTCTTCTTTCTTTTCTCCATGCTCAATGTGGTACACACAAAGACACAGGACAGAGGTTGAGTCAACTTTAATCCATGTCAACTGGCTGCAAGTGTGATTTAGTTATTGCCAACACCTGTTAGGTGCCACAGGTAAGTTACAGGTGCTGTTAATTACACAAATTAGAGAAGCATCACATGATTTTTCGAACAGTGCCAATACTTTTGTCAACCCTCTTTTTTATGTTTGGTGTGGAATTATATCCAATTTGGCTTTAGGACAATTCTTTTTGTGTTTTTCATTTAAGACAAATTAAACGAAGATAATAATACCAAAGAATTTGTGTCTGCAATCATTTTCAGGAAGAAACTGAGCATTATCTGACAGAATTGCAGGGGTGTCAATACTTTTGGCCACAACTGTACCTATGACTTCTGGTCCAGCATCATTTGGATTCCTTTTGCGCCACTGAAGGCTGTCTGCAAACGTTTTCGCATGAATTGAGTCACAGTCTATTTCAATTTTCAAAAAGACAACTTTACTGTATTCATTTCTCAGCACATCCAAGTATTTCACAGCAGTATTCACATGTTGCACATTACACATCTCTACCTCTTTCCCTATACTTCTCTCACTGTCACACAGCACATTCCTGGGTCGGACCATCTCATACGGTTCCTCAGCGTCCTCCCTGTTTAGCTCTGCCACGGTTAGACACTCTTCTGCCTGCTTTGCGCCAGACACAAGATCATCTGTTCCCAAAGTCAGTTGCCACATGGCGAGTGACCTGCCCTTCTGTACTGTCTCCTGTGGTGATACAGCGTTCTCCTGGTCCAAACTTACTGTATTTGAAAGTTCTCTCAGCTGTTTTGCCTCAGTTCTAAGACCATCAGCCCATGCTATAAGTTGCCACATACTGGAGTCACCTGCGTCCCCGTGTTGCCGCTGTTGCTGCCTTAAGCTTCCGTTCCAAGCCTGTTTTGATTCTCTGCTGCTCTGTCCTGGAGCTATTTATGGCTGGGCTTCTCCCTTAAAATGTTGCATGTTCACTGCTACGTTTCTGGACACTTAAGTCCGTGCTATTTTCCTGGGCACTTAAGCCCGTGCAGGCGGTATGGGCACCGTGGCCCATCTGACTCCTATCACAAAGTCCTCCCTATCTTAACTGCAGTGACCCCTCCTAAATTAAATGTTTACTATATGAAGCTCCTACATACTATGTACAATGCTATACCTAAAGCTATAATGTACCCAATCTTGTGGCTAAATTCGGGTACTGCAGTTTCCCTATGTCAATACTATAATATATAGCAGAACAAGTATATGTACATTTATACAAGCATCACATAATATAATACATTTAAATATCAAAGGGGTGGAGCATCACACGGTGTTACACCCCTTATATGTGCGCGGCACAGGAGCTGAGAACAAGATTGCTGCCAAGAGCTCCACTTGAGTGATAGCCAAGCCCCGGCTGCTGTCACAGACTTTGGCTGTTTAACCCCTTAAATGCCGTTAATATCGATGACAGCATTTGGGCAGATAGGAGATGGAGGGAGTTCCCTCTCCCACATGATCAGCACCTCCACAATGTCATCGCGGGCTGCTGATCCTTGTCATCGCAACCCGAGGTAGTCATGACGACCTCCATGTCTGCTAGCTATGGAAGCATGTTTAGACTATGCCAGGAGCATGGTCTAAAGGCATTCGGTCAGTGTAACGCTGATAAACATAATGCTTTGCAATGATGGTGCATTGCAATGCATTATGCCTGTGATCAGAGTAATAGAAGTTAAAATCCTATGGAAAGGCTAAGTAAATAAGTTTAAAAAAGTTTTAAAAAATTGGAAAAATATTTTTTTAAAAATCACAGAATAAATAAAAAAATTAAAAACATATTATACAGATAAATAGGTATAATTATGTAAAAAACAAAAGAGACAAAAAATACACATAATTGGTATTGCCGCATCCGGACCAACCTGATCTATAAAACTGTCACACTAGTTAACCCCGTCAGTGAACACAACAAGGCAAACAACTATGATTTTTGATCATACCACCAAATGGTAAGTGGAATGTAAATGAAAGAGATACTGATGAAAACATCATCTCGTCCTGCAAAAAATAAATTGCCATACAGCTATATCCACTGTAGGGACTCGCTCTAGTAGGTAATGGCAGGGTTGCAGTTGTAGTACTCGCAGGTACGGGGGATGCAGTGACGAAGCGTGTGACGGTTTGAGCTTTAAGGTGTAACTTTTATATCTATAGATGCCTTTGGGGCTGTCTTGAGCAACCGAACAAGCTAACAATAATTGCCCACGCAGGGAATCAATACAATACAAGAAACACACGCTAATGCGAACACGACTAACGCGGCGAAGGCCGGTCACTATAGGGCCGCGGTATGGCCGACTACGGGTCCTTAGTTCTAAAAGTGTCACATATCCTCTCTGACATCCAACAGGGTCCTGAATGATGATGGTTCGGCCGTGCAGCCGCTGGGCCCAGCCGACGAGGATCTGACAAAGACTTCGGGCGTTCCTGTGCCCAGGCGAGGTGGGGCACAACAGGCCCCGGAAGAGTTCCGCAAGGCGGCGCCCTCCGGCGGAGGTGGTGCGGTGCCGCTTGGGGGCTGGAGAATGGAGGTCGCAGCACCGAACAGAGCTGCACGGACCGCGGCTGGCAGCAGACAGGCTGCCGCCGCAGGCTGGAGTGGTGCGGCGGACAGGCTGCAGCCGCGAACTGGAGAGAGGCAGCGTCGACCGTGGGTGGCAGCAGGTAGGCCGCAGCCACAAACTGGAGCGGGGCGGCATCTGCTGCGGGCGGGAGCTGATGGGCCGCACACGCGGGGTGGAGTTGGGCGGCGGCTGCTGCAGGAACCGACGGGCCACACCCGCTGAGTGGAGTCAGGAGCAGATGGGCCGCACCTGCGGGGTGGAGTCGGGCGGTGGCGGCCACTAGGAGCGCGGCTGAACGGTCGGCATCTCCCTCCCGGACGGCTAGGTGCCGTCTCCCCCTCTGCCTGCAGTCTCTCTGGTCGCTGCTCTCCCCGCTCTGCTCTGGCTTTTGCTCTGGCTCTCTGGTGCTTCCTGGCTTCCTTCCTCCACCTCTCCTGTTCTGCTGACTCACCCCTCCTGGCGTCCTCAGACCTTTTTATACTGGCTCCTCCCCCAACCTCTCTGGAACTCTCTATCTCCCATCCTCGAATTCTGTCCCCCGGAAACAGTTTCCCTAGGAACCTTGGTGACAGCCCCCTTGGTTCTGGCCCGGGCACACAGCGGGGACGGCTCCTCCTGCACTCCCCCATCCTGTATGCTCGCCAGTCCTCGGGTGAGGGCTTAGGGAGGCCTGGGCTGGTTTTCTGCAGCAAAAGTTTCTTTTGTCATACGAACTGGTCCTGTTCGTAGCGTTCGGGGGGGCTTTCCAGCTGTCGTTCGCTCAGAGCGCCGTGGTCCGACTGCGGTGGACTCTTCTGGGGTGGCGGAAAGTGGCGGGTCGACCGGGCCTGGTGGGTCGACTGGGTCCGCCGGAGTATCATCTCCTGAAGTGTCCGTTTGTACCGTCTGGGGTTCTTCTTTGTCGTCTTCATCCCAGACTGCTGGTGGGGGTTCCGGGACCTGAGGAGGGGCCTCAGGTCGTGCAGGGTCTGCAGACGTACAGGTTCGTAACATATTGCGATGTACGGTACGAGTGGGGAGGTCCTTGTCTTTTTCTGATTGTCTCTCGTACACTGGCCCATCGGGGCTTACCCTGCGCAATACCAGATAGGGATCCTCTTCCTAGCCGGGTTCTAACTTGTGCTGAGGGCGCTGATCACGCAAGAGTACTCGATCTCCGGTCTGGCAGTCAATGAGTTGAGGCATAGCCCCCCCGGGGTGTTCCAGGTCCTGAAGTTTGGTGTGTACAATTCGGTGCATGGTTTGCAACCGATGCCGATGGTTCCGGACCCACGAGGAGACCCCTGTCCATGGTTGTTTCTCTTACGGATTCAACTCTACCTACTTACGGTCACTCTCCAGGGTGCGCAACATTTGAATCAATGTCCGATTAAATCACTCGCAGGCCCCATTCCCTTGGAGATACGGAGTGGTACGGGATTTGTCGATGCCATACAGTCAATGTAGTTCTTCCATGACTTTTCCCAGAAAGCATGCGCCTTTATCTGAATGGATCCGTTGGGGGCAGCCGTAAACTTGGATAAAGTTTTTGCAAATCGCATAGGCGGCTGATTCTGCGGTTTGATCTCGGGTAGGGGTCACCACGGCGAACTTGGTGAAATGGTCCACCATGACAAGACATTGTTCATACCCTTGGTATGCCGGGCCAATAGTCACGTAGTCCACCATTAAGAGTTCGAGGGGTGCTGCTGTAACAATTGTCTGGACTGGAGCCCGCTGCGCAGTTGATTTAGCTAGTTCACATAGGCGACAGGCACAGCAAACTTCTTCCACGGCGGTCTGCAAGCGAGGGTGGTAGGCCTTTTGCTGCAGACACTGAAATGTCTTTTGCGCCCCAAAATGTGCCCCCTTCTCATGGGCCTCGCAGGCAAGCCCGCTGAGTTGGGCTCCCGGTACCACGACCTGCCAAGTGATTGCTGATGTTGTCCGTGATACTGTTTTCCGGTACAATAGTCCATCTTTGATCACCAACTTTTCCCACTGTCGTAACATTAATAAGGTATCCTGGGTTAAAGTTTGCCGCTGAATGTCATTAGGTAGTTGGCCCGTGGCCACCCACTGATGCAGGGGCCCAATTTCTTCATCTTCCTGCTGCTGCTGGATCCATTTATCCCGGGACTGTTCTAGCATGCCCCCAGCGGGCCCTATGTGAGATTGTTCTTGGGTGAGGGTGGTGAGTTTGGTGGGGGCCTGAGCGAACGGCGTCTCTTCTCCCTCTAGTTCGTCATCCCGACTTTGCCCTGGAGTTGTACGTTGGATCCTGGAAAGCGCATCAGCATGTACATTCTCCGCTCCTCTTTTGTAAATGATTTTGTATTTGAATTTGGCCATCCTGGCCACCCATCGTTGCTCCAGGGCCCCTAGTTTGGCATTTTCGAGGTGGGCCAGCGGGCTGTTGTCGGTCCGTACTACCACCTCGGAGCCTGCCAGGTACTCTGCGAACCGCTCCGTCATGGCCCACACTACCGCGAGGAGCTCAAGCTTAAAGGAGCCGTAATTGTCAGGTTTACGTTAGGAGTCGTGGAGTGATCGGCTGCCATAAGCAATCACTTTTTCCCGGCCGTCTTGGACTTGCGACAATACAGCTCCTAGCCCATGGAGACTCCCGTCGGTGTGCAGTATGAACGGCTGCGAGGAATCCGCATAAGCTAACACCGGGGCATCCGAGAGTGCGGCCTTAAGATCTTGGAAGGCCTGTTCATGCGGTTCTCACCACTGAATCTTCCATCCATTCGCTTCGGCAGGGGCCCCCTTTAGCAGGTCTTGCAGGGCTCGGGCTCGACGCGCAAAATTCTTTACGAAACGACGATAATATCAGGCCAACCCCAGGAAGGCTTGTACATCTTTTACCGTCTCAGAAGTAGGCCACCCCTGGATCGTGGTGACCTTTTCCCGGGACGGTCTTATGCCTTCTGCAGAGACAGTATGCCCCATATATTCGATCTGCGTCTGGAATAGGTGGCATTTCTGGGGTTTTACCTTCAATCCGTACTTCTTCAGCCGGCCGAGCACCTGCCCCAACCGCAGCAGGTGGTGCTCAAACGCAGCGGCATAGATGATGATGTCATCCAGGTATATCAGCGTGGCCTCGAAGTTGAGATCTACCAGACACCGCTCCATCAGCCGTTGAAAAGTCCCAGGGGCATTGGCCAGCCCAAACGGCATACGATTGAATTCAAACAGTCCCATAGGAAGAATGAATGCAGTCTTGGCCCGGTCTTCTTCCGACATTGGCTCCTACCAGTACCCGCTGGCCAGATCTAAGGTCGAAAAATATGTCGCTTTTCCCAAGGAGGATAGGGATTCTTCAATGCGGGGCAGCGGGTACGAGTCTTTGATGGTACAGGCGTTCAACTTCCGATAATTCACACCGAACCGCAAACTGCCATCTTTCTTGCGGACCAACACGATGGGGGCTGCCCAAGGGCTATGGCTTTCTCGAATAACTCCTTTTCACAGCATTTGGCCCAATAGAGTCTTTACCTCTTGATAGAGCTGTGGGGGAATCTGCCGATATCGTTCTCTAATAGGAGCCGTTCCTGCAGTGGGAATACCGTGCGTGATGGCCGTGGTACATCCGAAATCGTCCTCATGTTTGGTGAATACCTCCTGATATTGGCCCAGAAGTGTTTTTACCTGGAGTATCTGGGCCAGGGTGAGGCCAGAGAGTCCAGCTCGCATTTTTTCCAGGATAATTTGGCCCTTTTCTCCGGCCGAGGACCCGGGGATCTGAAGGGATCGGATGGATATTGCCCATGGGTTCCCCGTCTGCACTTTTAGCTGGAACACCGGAGCCGGGAGCACCTCCTCCAGGGGTCTCACTAGTTTTACCATTTCGGCCCGTGGTTTCAGAACGATGTCTTGGTCTTCTAGGTTAACGCACCATACCAGGACGGTTCCTTTCTGCACGGTGGCCAGGGTGCGGGCCACCAGGACTCCGGGGGGCAGGCGCTCTGAGAGGCTTGGCTCTACCTGCATCTCCACTCCTTCCAGGGGCACAGGGGCCCGGATTAGTAAGGCCACCACCGTCTGTTCTGGCGGCAGAACAAGCGGAGGGGCTGCCGGAGCAATCACCTTCCTCAGTGCCTCGCCCTCCCGACAGTCCTGTCGGACTCGCGCTCCCCGCACCAACTGTTGGAAGACCTGCCCTTGGGGTGTGCGGGAGCTCCACTGGCTCAATGTCTCTTGAGTGGGCTCGTTCAGGAGTACGCTGCCGAACTCTCGCAGTATATTCATACTCAGGGTCACCGAGTGTTTATCGTTGGCATCTCCCTGGGTCAGGATCACTCCTCGGCGGCCGAGTGGTTTGCCGCATAACGAAATCTGCATCCAGACTACTCCAACAACAGGAACTGGCAGCTGGTTGGCGGCTACCAGCTTTATCACGGACCCCCACTGGGGTCTTAGTGCTTGAGGAAAATGCCGCTGAAAATAAGTCTCTGGCATGGTCGTTACTAGCGACCCTGTATCGACTAGGCATCGTACGGCACGGCCTTCAAGCTTTTCCCACACCACCAGACACCTCGCGACCAGATCCCTGGGACTTCCACCACCCCTCGTCGTGGTTTCTGGCTCCAAGCGGCGTCCCCTCAGCTCAGATGGCCGCCGGGGTGGGTATTCCACACGCCGCAGGTACTCTCGGGCGAGGTGGCCAGGTTCTCTGTACTCATAGCATTCCTGAGGCTGCAGGGGCCGACTGCCCCTGGGATTGCGGGGGCCCCAGGGTCCCGGGCCTGCCCCAGGCCGTTCACTCATGGCCTCGGCCCTTCTCTTCACCTCGGCCAGTTCGCCTCTGATATCCTTCAGCTCCCATTTCATGTCTTCCACCCATTGTGGCTCTTCAGTGGCATTCACGAAGACTTTCGTGCTCCGGACGTTTCTCACGGGGACTGTCAACCCCTGTTCCTGCTCCCGCGCACGCGCCTGACTCCCCACCTCGGAGAAAGCCATATGCGGGTTTACCCGGACCTGCTCCCACGTGGCCTGCTTAGTCAGAGGGTCTCGGTGTCCGGTCACTAAAAGGTTGTGTAGGGTGAGGTTGATGGGTCCCACCCCCACGCCGTCCTTCCGCTCTATGGTGGTGTATAATTCCTGAAGAGAATTCATGTACTGGGTGACCGTCTCCCCTTCCCCTTGCATACGACTGAACAACCGGGTTCTCAGTTCCCCCACATTTGTCAGATCCCCATGTGTCTCCTCCAATATCTGTAAGACCCTAACAAAGGTGTTACGCTGTCCTGGGGGTCTCAACATTATGGAATCCCGGGCCTCCCCGTCCAATGCCATGAGGGCTACCTCAGCTTCCAAGTTGGGGGTCATCGGATGCATTCTAAACAACCCTCGCATCCGTTCCGTCCAGCTCCACAGCATGGTATTGGCGCTGGAGTACCTAGGCAGGTTGCTCAGCACAGCCCCCAAGGAAATGCTGGACTGGGGGCCATCGTTGCCCCCCCTTTGGACTGTGGCATCCCCACTCACGCTCGGAAACTGCATCCTGCCGACTACTCCAAATGTAGTACTTGCAGGTACGGGGGATGCAGTGACGAGGCATGAGACGGTTTAAGCTTTAAGGTGTAACTTTTATATCTATAGATGCCTTTGGGGCTGTCGTGAGCAACCAAACAAGCTAACAATAACTGCCCACGCAGGGGATCAATACAAGAAACACACGGTAATGTGAACACGACTAACCCGGCGAAGGCCGGTCAGTATAGGGCCGCGGTATGGCCGACTACGGGTCCTTAGTTCTAAAAGTGTCACTTATCCTCTCTGAGGTCCGACAGGGTCCTGAACGATGATGCTTCGGCGTAGCAGCCGCTGGGCCCAGCCGACAAGGATCTGACGAAGACTTCGGGCGTTCCTGTGCCCAGGCGAGGTGGGGGCACAACAGGCCCCGGAAGAGTTCCGCAAGACGGCGCCCCCCGGCGGAAGTGGCGCCCGCGGGCGGCAGCGGACAGGCCGCAGCACGAACTGGAGTTAGGCGGCATCGGCCGTGGGTGGCAGCAGGTATGCCGCAGCCGCGAACTGGAGCTGGGCGGCGTCTGCTGCGGGCGGGAGCTGACGGGCCGCACCCGTGGGGTGGAGTTGGGCGGCGGCTGCCGCAGGCGGGTCGTACCCGCAGGGCGCAGTCGGGAGCAGACGGGCCGCACCTGCGGAGTGGAGTTGGGCGGTGGCGGCCACTAGGAGCGCGGCTGAACGGTCGGCATTCCCTCCTGCGCGGCTAGGTGCCGTCTCTGTGAGGATTGGCGGAAGGCACTAAATAAAAAATATAAATGAAGTGCCTTCGCCACTCGGGGTCCACCGTGCGGTAGATGGAGAAACCGCAGCTAAGTGACGCAGAGCAATCTAGCGGTAATGTGCACAGGGTTTAGATAGCACCCAGGTGCACAAAGGAATCTCTGTTAAACTCACAGAGCCAATAAAGAAAATCTAACAACGCTGAGCCTGTTCAGAACACAGGAACTCAGCGGTGCACGAGCGGTATATGGTCACGGGAGTAGTTAAAAACGGCACTCACTCCGCCAGGACCTACTGTAAACTCTCGTGGAAAACTGCGCTGCAACTGCAGATGCAAACAATAGCTGCTACAGCAGCGCGGCGTGAGACTTGCCGCAAGGTAACACCGCAGTAACGCAAGCGCGATGTAAGACGCTAGCAGGTGCAATAGTGGAGCAATGGCGCGCTGGCGCTGTCTACTGGCTATAACTCATTCCCTCACACAACCGTAATATCCAAAGAAGGGTGTTTCAAATGAGTCATTCACCAGTCCATGCATCCATCCACATACACACAGCAGCAAGTATGACTATACTAGCGCATGGCAGAACAGCCATGCGCGCTTTTTATAGCAAACGGGACCGTCCAAAGGCTTCCAGATCTCTGCGCTGAGCCAATGGAATCTGGAGCAGGACCTGAAAACCTGACTCCCGAGCTCCAATGGCCGATTGTCCCATGAGCATGCTCAGAAGAAGGGACGAAGGACTTAGCCTCCGGAGAGAGTTGCTGTAAAGCAATCTCCTCTGCAATCCCCTTTACATTAGACAAAGAGCAGGAGACTGCAGCATGTGAGGGTCTAGATTCCTGCGTAGTAATGGCCGAAATCTGACTCCTAACAGTCTCCCCTCTGCCTGTGGTGAGTCTCCTGTTGTGAGTTCATTTTCCCCTTCATCATTGATGCCCGAGGAACTCCCTCTTCTAGTAAGGAGAGGTAGTGAGTCTGATTATCAGACACCTGAGATTAATGATGATGACTGGCTGAGTGGAGTCACAGACTGGATATAAGGCTGCATATGCCCATTCTCCCTGCGGGTGATTTCTCTGTTGTATCCTTGGAGTCCAATCTGAATTCCTGCTCTGCTAAAGCTAAGTTTTCTTCCTTGCTTTTTGCATTTGTGCCTTGCTTTGTTTTTTTTCTGGATTTTAGCCATTCCCTGCTGGGGTGAGCTGAACTCCTTAGCTCTGTCTCCTGAAAATACCAGAGTGCTGATTTAGTTTTGAAGCTTAGTTGCTTCAGGGTCTTTTTCCATTTCAGCTTGCTGGCCTATGTTTTTGATAGGGTTTTTTGCCGATTGCAGACAGCAGCTTTCCTTTCCTTTCCTGTTTAGATTAGATTGGGCCCCAACGTTTGCTCAGCCTATCTTTCTATCTGTGTCAGTGTTTTTTCATCTTGCTTCACCGTCATTATATGTTGGGGGCTGCCTTTTACTTTGGGGTCTGCTCTGGGGCAGTTTAGATTTCCCTTTCTATCTTTAGGCTATATAGTTCTCCGGCTGTGTCCGAGGGGTCTAGGGCACCGTAGGTACCCCCCACGGCTACTGCAAGTTGTGTTGATAGGTTCAGGGGTCTGCAATTGGATAGTTGCCAGCTCCTCTGGTTTTCTGGACGTAGCTTCTATTTTTGTGTCTGCCTCCTACGGTCACTCAATCATAACAGAATCACCCGCCTGACCGCAGATCCTAGGGTACTCAATAGCAGGAAAGAATTGCAAAAAAAAAAAAAGAAAAAAAAGTGTGTATATTTTTTTCTCTATATCTCTGAGGCCGTAGGGGGAATTTTTTTTTTCTCTCTCAATGGAGATAAAGCAATTGTCTGATCGTGTGGAGCAGCTCGCTGCGGAAATGCGGGGAATTTCCTCCTACCTTGCTCATTCACATGCTGCTGAACCAAAGATTCCTACACCTGATGTATTTTGTGGTGATCGGTCTAAATTTTTGAATTTCAAAAATAATTGTAAATTATTTTTTGCCTTGAAGCCTAACTCGTCAGGGAGCTCCGCGCAGCAGGTTAAAATTGTCATCTCTTTGCTGCGTGGCGATCCCCAGGATTGGGCGTTTTCTTTGAAACCAGATGATCCTATTCTGACTAATGTGAACGCATTTTTTCAAGCCTTAGGCTTGTTGTATGATGAACCTAATGCCATTGATCAGGCTGAAAAGACCCTGCTGGCATTGAATCAGGGTCGAGATTCTGCAGAATTGTACTGTCAAAAATTCCGAAAGTGGGCGGTACTTACTACTTGGAATGATAATGCCTTGGCTGCTCTCTTTCGGAAGGGTTTGTCAGAAGCCGTAAAAGATACTATGGTGGGATTTCCTGTTCCCTCTGGTCTTGACGATTCTATGTCATTAGCCATTCAGGTTGATCGGCGTTTGCGCGAACGCAAAACTGCACGAGAGGTGTTGCCACCTGTTGAACAAATAACTGAACCTATGCAATGTGATAGTTTTCTCCAGAGAGCAGCGTCAGGAGTTCAGAAGGCGTAATAAGTTGTGTTTTTTCTGTGGAGATGCCTCGCATATTATTTCTGTCTGTCCTAAATGAGAGAAACGCTTTGCACACACGTTTGCTGTTGGTGGTGTTCAACCTAAATTTCTTCTGGCTATTACTCTGATCTGCTCCCTGTCCACATTTTCCGCCAAGGCATTTGTGGATTCGGGAGCAGCTCTAAACCTAATGGACTTGGATTTTGCTAAACGTTGTGGATTTCCTATGACACCTCTACGGATGCCTATCCCTTTGAGGGGGATTGATGCTACTCATTTGGCTAAAGATAAACCTCAGTTTTGGACCCAGGTGGTAATGCGGGTCGCCCCAGACCATCAGGAAAATTGCAGATTTTTGGTGTTGCATAATCTGCATGATACCATTGTTCTGGGGTATCCCTGGTTACAAATCCATAATCCAGTTCTGGACTGGAAATCTTTGTCTGTGGTGAGTTGGGGTTGTCGGTGTGCCCTTAGTGATGCTCCTGTTTTCTCCACCTCTCCCCAGTCACATGATGTTCCTGATTATTTGGCTGACTTTTATGATGTATTTAGTGAGAATGAGTCTGCGTCTTTGCCTCCTCATAGGAGTTATGACTGTGCTATTGAGCCGAACCCGGGGTGTAAATTCCCCAAGGGTCGGCTTTTCAATTTATCTGTACCCGAGCACGAGGCTATGTGATCCTATATTAAGGAGGCATTGGAGAAGGGTCATATTAGACCATCCTCTTCACCCTTAGGTGCTGGGTTTTTTTTTGTAGCCAAAAAGGATGGATCATTAAGACCTTGTATTGATTATCGTGCCCTCAACAAGATTACTGTTAAATATCAGTATCCGTTACCCCTGATTTCGGATCTATTCTCTAGAGTTAAAGGTGCTTGCTGGTTTACCAAGCTTGACCTCAGGGGGGCGTATAATCTTATTCGCATTAAGCATGGGGATGAATGGAAGACGGCGTTTAATACTCCGGAGGGACATTTTGAGTACCTGGTGATGCCTTTTGGGATCACTAATGCCCCGTCTGTCTTCCAGTGCTTCATGAACGATATTTTCCGAGATTTTGTGGATAAATTTTTGATTATCTATCTGGATGATATTTTGATCTTCTCCAAGGATTGGGATTCTCATATGGAACATGTTCGGACTGTGTTCCGGATCTTGAGGGAGAATTCCCTGTATGTCAAGGGATCTAAATGCCTTTTTGGGGTACAGAGGATTTCATTTTTGGGATTTATTTTGTCTCCGTCAACTATTGAAATGGATCCAGCCAAGGTACAGGCCATTTATGATTGGGTTCAGCCCACTTCTTTGAAGGCCCTCCAGAAGTTTTTGGGTTTTGCTAATTTTTATCGGAAATTTATAGCAAAATTTTCTAGTATTGCCAAGCCATTGACTGATCTGACTAAGAAGGGTGCTGATGTGTTAAATTGGTCTCCGGAGGCTGTTTCTTCCTTTCAGGAGTTGAAGCGAAGATTCACCTCCACCCCGGTTTTGCGGCAACCTGATGTCTCACTTCCGTTCCAGGTAGAGGTGGATGCTTCTGAGATTGGTGCAGGAGCTGTTTTGTCCCAAAAGGATCCTGTAACATCTAAAATGAATCCCTGCGCTTTCTTTTCCCGAAAGGTCTCTCCATCTGAACGTAACTATGATGTGGGGAATCGGGAACTGTTGGCCATGAAATGGGCATTTGAGGAGTGGAGACATTGGTTGGAGGGGGCTAAGCATCAAGTCGTGGTCCTCACCGACCACAAGAATTTGATTTATCTAGAGTCGGCTAAGCGCTTGAACCCTAGACAGGCTAGGTGGGCCTTGTTTTTTACACGTTTTGATTTTGTGGTTTCTTTTCTTCCTGGAACTAAGAATGTCAAGGCAGAAGCACTATCTAGGAGTTTCTTTGCTGATTCTCCTGTGGTGACCAAACCTGCTACCATCTTAGGCGAAGGGGTAGTTCTTTCTGCCATCTCGCCCGATTTGAGACGTGCTCTGGAAGAGTTCCAGAGAGACAAGCCTGAGCGTTGTCCCAGTGGAAAGTTGTATGTTCCTGACCAGTGGAAGAAGAGAGTGATGTCTGAAGTTCATTGCTCTGCTTTGGCTGGTCATCCAGGTATTTTTGGTACTAGAGATCTTGTGAGTCGGTCTTTTTGGTGGCCCTCCTTGTCTCGTGATGTCAGGAATTTTGTGCAGTCCTGTGGGACGTGCTCCCAGTCTAAATCATGCTCCCGCTCTAGTGGGTTGTTGATGCCTTTGCCTGTCCCCAAGAGGCCATGGACCCATATTTCAATGGATTTCATCTCTGATATGCCTGTCTCTCAAAGGATGACTGTTATTTGGGTGATTTGTGATAGGTTCTCTAAGATGGTTCATCTTGTACCACTCCCTAAGTTGCCATCTTCCTCTGAGTTGGTGCCCCTGTTTTTGCAACAGGTGGTTCGCTTGCACGGGATTCCTGAGAACATTGTGTCTGACAGAGGAGTTCAGTTTGTGTCTAGATTTTGGAGAACTTTCTGTTCCAAGCTGGGAATTCAGTTGTCCTTCTCCTCTGCCTTTCACCCTCAGACCAATGGACAGAGAGAACAAACCAGACCTTGGAGTCATATTTGAGATGTTTTATTTCCGCTGATCAGGATGATTGGGTTTCATTTTTACCCTTGGCCGAATTTGCTTTAAATAACAGAGCTAGTTCTGCCACTTTGATGTCACCTTTTTTTTGTAACTTTGGGTTTCATCCTCGATTTTCTTCAGGGCAGGTGGAGCCGTCTGCCTGCCCAGGGATTGACACTGTGGTGGAGAGAATGCACCAGATCTGGGACCAAGCGGTGGATAAGTTATCTCTCTCCCAGGAAAAGGCCCAGCGGTTTTCCAACCGACATAGGACCATTGGTCCCCAGTTTAAGGTTGGTGATTTGGTGTGGTTATCATCAAAAAATATTGCTATGAAGGTGGCTTCTCCTAAGTTTAAGCCTAGATTTATTGGACCTTACAAGATTTTGGAGATTATTAATCCGGTCTCTTTTCGTTTGGCTCTTCCTGTCACATTTAAAATCCATAATGTGTTTCATAAGTCCTTGTTGAAGAGATTTGTTGAACCTGTTGTTCCGGGAGTGGCACCTCCAGACCCTGTATTGGTTGAAGGTAACATTGAATATGAGGTAGAGAAAGTACTGGATTCTCGTCTGGCTAGACGGAGACTCCAGTATTTGGTTAAGTGGAAGGGTTATGGTCAGGAGGATAATTCCTGGGTCTCTGCCTCTGATGTTCATGCGAAAAGACTGGTGCGTGCCTTTCATCAGGCACACCCTGATCGCCCTGGTGGCGTGGTTGAGGGTTCGGTGACCCCTCCTCAAGGGGGAGGTACTGTTGTGAGTTCATTTTCCCCTTCATCATTGATGCCCGAGGAACTCCCTCTTCTAGTAAGGAGAGGTAGTGAGTCTGATTATCAGACACCTGAGATTAATGATGATGACTGGCTGAGTGGAGTCACAGACTGGATATAAGGCTGCATTCGCCCATTCTCCCTGCGGGTGATTTCTCTGTGGTATAGTAGTTTTCCAATACATATGGGATATAGGTATAGTCAGGAAAAACTGCACAACAAATTGTACGTTCCATTTTCTCCTATTACTCTTTTGAAAATGCAAAATTTGGGGCTAAAGCAATATATTTGCGGGAAACAATAACATTTTAATTTTTCCTCAAACATTGCTTTAATTCCTATGAAGCCCCTAAAGGGTTAATAAGTTTCTTGAATATGGTTTTGAGCACTTTGAGAGGTGAAGTTTATAAAATGGTGTCAGTTTGGGTATTTTGTGTAACATAGTGTCATGATCTGCTTAGTTTATGGGATTAGGTAGTTCAGAGGTTAATCTGGATGGCCTCACTCTGGGATTCTGGGAGGCTTCTTATAGCCTCATTGTGAGGTCATTCCTCGTCGCCTATACTTTGACGCTTGGCCGAGCGTGTGTGACCCTGTTGTGCCTGTGCTACTTTATGCTTATCTGGTTCTGACCCCGTTAAGATTTCTGCCTGTCCCTCCTGTACTGCGCTGCTATCTCCGTGTATGACTCCTTGCCTACTTCCTGACTATTCTCTGCTTGCCCCTCCTGTACTGCGCCACAGTCTCCATTTATGACCTCCGTTTGTCCGACCTGAATTCCCCTCGCCTCTACTTTAGGGTCCCTGTGGCATCCTGCACTCATCTCCAGCAGCAGGATGCTAAGCCCCACCCCTTGTGGTCACATGATCGCAGGTCCTTCTGCTTGCCGCAGTGTGGGTGAGTCACCCTGCTCAGCCATGGCAGTTTGCCTGTGCTTACAGGATCCTGATACATAGGCCCCTCAAAGTCACTTCAAATGAGATGATGGAAAAATGAGAAATTGCTGATAAACCTTGAACCCTTCCAACTTCCTAACAAAAAAATTATGTTTCAAAAATGATGCTGATGTAATGTGGTAGATGTTATTTATTAACTATTTTGTGTGATATAACAATCTGGTTTAACTGGTTATCGACCGCCCACTGTAGATAAACATCAGCGCTTGCTGGGCTTTGTGCAGCACCGACGTTTCCCTACGGTAGGTGGTCTTGCAAGGGTCAGAACCCCTTGGGTCCTTCAAGGGCTGCAATTCCAGTGCAGAGCAGGAGCTTTGACAGGTGAAATCATCAGGACATGATTATTAGCTTGAGGTCCACACTGTCAGACTTTTCCAGGCCTTATCCCTGGGAGAGGGTGTTAAGTACCGTCTTCCAGGCCCCTGCCATGGGTTCCTGGATCACTTGGCCACCTGGTTTCCACAATTTCTATCCTTTAACATCTTCACTCTCATCAAGGGGGTCTTTAACATCCCTACTGTATTGATTTGCTCTCCACATCTGAAGCTCATCTTTTATCTCTAACTTCCTCTCTCAGCCTTTCATAGCTTACTAACTGTCTTACAGAAGACCGGAATACGCTGGACCTGATCTTCTCCCTGCTGTGCTCAGTGCATGATTTTACTAACTCCCTTGTCCTGCTCTTTGACCACAACCTTCTTTCATTCTCTATTAAGAACTGTCACCCCTCTCAGGACACCCCCACTTGCCATTTTTATAGGAATATATGTGCCATTAATACCCAGAAACTCATGAAGAATTTACATTAATCATTGGCACCAACCTCCTCCCTCTAATGTCCTGATTGTGCTCTGAAACATTATAATGAAACACTGAAAAGTGCCCTGGATGAATCTGCACCTCCTACCCATAGAACAATTCAGCATAGACAGCGACAACCCTGTTACAATCTGCAAAAACGTTTTCTACAGTGGTGCTCCAGGTGCGCCGAAAGTCTGTGGAGAAAATCCAATCTAGTCAAAGATTTCAATCATTATAAGTTTATAACATACAACTCTGGCCTTCACCTTTCTAAACAAGCCTACCTCATCTTCTTCATCACCTCCACCTCACTATCCAACAATCCTAACTGACTATTTGAAACTTTTCATTCCCTCCTCATCTCAAGAATTTGACCTTTTCTTACCTTTGACTCTGCAAAAACTCTTACTGTTGCACTTATTTATTCTCATCCGGACTACTGCAACCCTCTACTAATTGGTCTCCCTGTTACTAAACTCTTCCCTCTCCAATCCATCTTCAATGCAGCAGCCAGGATCATATTCCTCTCCAACCACTACACTGATGCCTCTACTCTGTGTCAGCCGTTGCACTGGTTGCCCATCCTCTATAAACTTATCACTATCCTCCACAAAGCTCTCGACGGTTCAAAACCACCCTACATCTCCTCCCTCATCTTTTTCTATCACCCTACCCATGCCCTCTGTTGCGCTAATGATGTAATACTAACTTCCTCAATAATCTGAATCTCCCACTCCCATTTCCACTACTTTTTGCAAGCCAGGGCTGTGGAGTCGGAGTCGGTGCTCATTTTGGTGGAGTCGGTATAAAATGGATCGACTCCGACTCCTAAAATATATAATAAATTGGGTACAGTAGTTCAGTTCAGAATGTGCCGAATATTTTTTCATAGGAATTTGGGAAAGTTATGAAATGTCCTATAAATGGCTGTTGTGATGAGCTTTAGTATCTTTTACTGCTGAGGTGTGCAGTATGAGGTACTGCGGAACAGTATGAGGTTCTGCCCCCCCTAGTTTTGATCCTGGCTATGCCCATGGTGTGAATGTAACCTGAGGACCTAGCTTTGTCTTAGCTGAAATAAGTCAGTGCTGCACTCCAGCACCAGTGAAGCTCCTCCTCTACAGACAAGGGTACAAAGTAAACACACTCAGAAAGAAGGAAGGCCTGCACTCATCTCAGAAGAATTGCTAGAGTGAACAGGATAACAAGATTAAGGTAATAATTTCTTAAAGCATATTTAAACTTTCAATAAACTGTGCATAAATCAATAGTCCAGTATACTGTATGTTCTCTCTGTATGCTTAATGCTTGTTTGTTTTGTCCTTGAGCTCATATACTTTTGGGAAGCTAGCTTTTATACAATATAATGTACATACAATATACAGGGAAAATACAGCAACAGGATTGATGAGGACTTATATGAGGACTTGTATAGGTATAGAAGCCAAAACATCAAGTTATTAGCTCTGGTATCAATCTTTGGTCCTGGAGTATGATACACAACAAACCTGCTCCCTCCCTCCTCCCCTCTTCATAGACTGTGAAGCATTTAGTGAGCTGTACCCTAAGAAAAGCCTTGGAAATTCAAAGTAAAGCTATCTAATAACATATTTTACAAACTTTATATTTGTCATCTGTACTACTGATTTATGCAAAGTTTGTTTTATTTCTATATAAAATTATACAGTGGGGAAAGTATGTATTTGATACACTGTCGATTCACACCTTCAAATAATGGAGAAGTCTGAAATTTTTAATCATAGGTACACATAAACTGAGAGAAACAGAATCTACAGGAAATGTATGACCTCTGTAATTGCAAACAAAGGTTTCTGTACCAAATATTAAGTTTGTTTTTCTATTGTATCAAATATGTATTTCATGCAATAAAATGCATATTATTTAAATCATACAATGTGATTTTCTGGATTTTTTTAGTCTGTCTCTCACAGGTGAAGTGTACAATTGTAGACCTCTCCATTCTTTGTTAGGTGAGAAAACTTGCAAAATTGTCAGTGTATCAAATTCTTATTTTCCCCACTGTACATGGTTCCCTGTTCTTGCTGGAATTATAATATACATTATTTTATTTTATAGGACAAAATTATTTTGAGAGTGAATTTATGATTACAAAATGTCTAAGCAGCTCCCCATGAAGTCAGCTGTATTTGAGCATTTCACAGTGAGTTAAGATGAAAAATATTTTGTGTGTCAATGTATTACAAGTGACCAAGAAGAAAACAAATGCTGTGATGCCAAAATCAGTGCATACTCAGGCAGTGATAAAAATGCTCCTACAAGAGCTTCCATTCTAAAAAAGACATTTACAACACCCAGAAGTTTTCAAAGCTGTGACTGAGAAAGATAACAGCAGTACCAAGAAACCCGCACCCAGCACTTCCTGGCAGGCAAAGGAGGAGGAAAGAGCATCTCAAACATCATTAACAAGATACTTTGTAAGTGACAAAGTTACTGTAACAATGACAGCAGATATGTTTAAAAGACAGCTCATACAGCTTGTTGTGAAGGACGGTGTACCATTTTCATTATTTGCATGACCAGCTTTTACAGCTCTTAATGGAGAAATGGCCCGCAAACTTGGTGTTTCTCTGGAAAGAGAAAGTATTAGAAGCCCTTAAACAAAAGGAAGATCTTAAAAAGAATCTCAAAAGACGCTTCATGTTTCTTAAAATGGATGCCTGCACACGTCACAGAGTGAACTATTTTGCCATCAATGTTCGATATGTTTGTGACAACAAAGAAATTGTTACCAAGACACTGGCAGTAAAAGATACTAAAGCTCATCACAGCAGCCAGTTTCTCCAGGCCTTAGTGGAAAAAGTTCTGCAAGATTACGAACTCAAAAAAGAACAGGTTCTTGCTATTGTAACGGACAATGCTTCAAACATGATAAGAACAATTAAACTGATAAATGAGGGTAATGAACAAAAGCTAAAAGAAAATTTAGGATTCAGTATGTTTGAGATGGAAGGCCACAGTGCTGTTCATGTCACTAAGGAACAAACATTACAGCAGAAGAACAGCAAAATTAGAATCATAGAATTGTAGAGTTGGAAGGGACCTCCTGGGCCATCTGGTCCAACCCCCTGCTCAAAGCAGGATTCGCTAAATCATCCCAGTCAGATGTCTGTCCAGCCTCTGTTTGAAGACTTCCATTGAAGGTGAACTCACCACTTCTCATGGCAGCCTGTTCCACTCATTGATCACTCTAACTGTCAAAAAGTTTTTCTAATATCTAATCTGTGTCTCCTCCCATTCAGTTTCATCCCATTGCTTCTAGTCTTTCCTTGTGCAAATGAGAATAAAGTTGATCCTTCTACAATGTGACAGCCCTTTAGATATTTGTAGACAGCTATTAAGTCTCCTCTCAGTCTTCTCTTTTGCAAACTAAACATTCCCAAATCCTGCAACCTTTCCTCATAAGACAGGGTTTGCAGACCGGTCACCATTCTGGTCGCTCTTTTCTGAACTTGCTCCAGTTTGTTGATGTCTTTTTTAAAATGTGGTGCCCAAAACTGGACACAATATTCCAGATGAGGTCTGACCAAAGAGGAGTAGAGGAAAATAATGACTTCACGTGATCTAGAATGTATGCTTCTGTTAATACACCCTAGAATTGCATTTGCCTTTTTTGCTGCTGCATCACACTGTTGACTCATATACAGTCTGTGATCTATTAGTATACCCAAGTCTTTTTCACATGTGCTGTCACTTAGCCCTATTCCTCCCATTCTGTATATGCTTTTTCATTTTTATTGCCCAGATGTAGTACTTTGCATTTCTCCCTGTTAAAAACCATTCTGTTAGTTGCTGCCCACTTCTCCAGTTTATTTAAATCTTTTTGAATCCTCCCTCTCTCTTCTCTAGTATTAGCTATCCCTCCTAGCTTTGTGTCATCAGCAAATTTAATCAGTTTACCCTCAATTCCTTCATCTAAATCGTTGATAAAGATGCTGAACAATACAGGGCCCAGGACAGAGCCCTGTGGTACCCCACTTGAGACATTCTTCCAACTGGATGTGCAGCCATTTACGACCACTCTTTGGGTCCGATCACTAAGCCAGTTATGAATCCACCTAACAGTTGCCTTGTCCATTCCATACTTAGTCATTTTTTCAATAAGGATTGTATGAGAGACTTTGTCAAATGCTTTGCTGAAGTCAAGATATACTATATCTACAGCATTTCCTTGATCCACCCAATCAGTGATACCGTCATAGAAGGAAATTAAGTTAGTCTGACATGACTTATTAGTTACAAACCCATTCTGACTCTGTTTAATCACTTCATTCTTATCCAGGTATTGACATACATGTTGTTTAATAATTTGTTCAAAGATCTTTCCTGGTATAGAAGTCAGACTCACCGGCCTATAGTTGCCTGGGTCCACCTTCTTCCCCTTTTTGAAGATAGGAACAACATTTGCTCTTCTCCAGTCTTCTGGCACTTCTCCTGTTCTCCAAGAATTTTCAAAGATTATGGAGAGGGGTTCAAAAATTTCTTCTGCTATCTCCTTCAGTACTCTGGGGTGTAATTCATCTGGACATGGAGACTTGAATTCATTTAGGTTAGCTAAGTGTTTCCTCACTATCTTTCTGTTTATAGATATCCTGGATTCTTCTATTCCCTTAATAGGACAGTGAAGAACAGTTGATGTTACATTTCCTTTCTGAGAGAAAACAGATGCAAAATAGGAATTTAAAAGTTCAGCCTTCTCAATATCCTGTCTTACCATTTCATCATTTTCATCATTATGCTTTAAAAATAGATGATCTTGTTGAAGCTGCTTCAAAACACTTTCATATTCATCACATTTGCTGTGTTGTGCACACACTGCAGCTGGCTATAAGAGATAGTCTGCAAGAGGGACATGCTGGAAATCTGATTGGAAAAGTGAGGAAATTGGTTATTGCCGCCAGAACCCCTAAAATTGATTCCATCTTGAAGAGACGTGCTGGGAAAGGGGCAATTGTCAATCAAGCCACTCGGTGCGGCAGCACTTATTTAATGATTGAGCGATTGCTTGAACTAAAACCGTTTCTTATAGATATGGCGAACCCTCAAGTAACCCTAAATGAAGGTCAATGGACACAGGTGGCTGAATTGAAGGAATTGCTTAGTGTGGCGCCCCTGAGGATTCAGTTGCCACAGAGGTACTGCACCTCCTCCTGAGGTGTGGTACCCCACCATCCAGGTGAGTTGGAAGCTCCTAACCACGCTCCAACACTCGCATCCCACACAACACACTAGTTCAGCAAAGCCACATTGCGCTCCTTGCTTAGAGTGTAGCAGAGCACCTTTGGTGGCTCCCTGC
Organism: Dendrobates tinctorius; assembly: GCF_039654945.1. Classification (NCBI taxonomy): domain Eukaryota; kingdom Metazoa; phylum Chordata; class Amphibia; order Anura; family Dendrobatidae; genus Dendrobates; species Dendrobates tinctorius. Next base: position 4,246,066 of record NW_027361873.1, read on the forward strand.
TTGGAACACGAAACGTGCTGGGAGGTGGGTGGAGTTTAGAATACATAAAAGAGCGGGAAGGGTTAGAAGTTCAGTTCAGTCAGAGAGAGTCACTCAGAGAGGAGTGAGGAAAGGAGATCCCTGGAAGAGGGATGGAGGAAGGAGTGCTGCAGCTGCCTCAGTGATCTGAGCCAGCTGGCACGGGAAAAGAAAGAAAGAGAAGGACATTGAACAGAAAGCTGATCTTCCATAAGAAGAAAAGAATAGTATGGAACGTAGGAGTAAAAGGGAACAGAGGACGTGGGTTAGAGGAAGAACCCTGCCTAGAAGTTCTAAGCACAAGGCCGGGGCCCGGTCCCCGAGGTTGTATGGACACTAATGGTTCTGCAGCAGACACCGGTGGAGTAGTGGGCTGTAAATGCACTACTCCCATCTAAGACTTGGGGGCACAACAGCAACATTGATAGTGAGCCGGGATTCAGGAGTAAGGAGTCCCCAAAGCAGGCTACAGCTGTCTGCCGTACAAGTAGAGTTCTTGGGAACATCTGTCAGGAGGAACTCCAGTGTAACTCAGTACTAGGAGATCTTCACACTTAAAGGCGCTATAGATGAGATGTTCAGAAAGGCACATGTTGATGGAGTGTTGGAAGGGAGCGTCCTATCTTGCCTGGAGGTCGACTGAGTCCCTGACCCGGAGGACACGGCATGGAGGCAGGCACCTGTGTGTACTACAGACTGTGAGTAAAGCTTTGGAACTACAAGCCCTGGTGTCCTCCATTCCTCCGCCAACACACCGGGTACCGCTACATCTGGGTACCAGCTTCTACACTGCCTGCGCCTCTCAGCTGCCCCTACATCTACACTGCCCTGGGATTACAGCTCCCCCTGTGGGGAGCTTCACCATTTTGGCTGCAACACAGCACCAGTCCCAGAGGATCTGCATGCAGCGTCGGCTTAACATCTCCCTTGCCGAACACCACAGGTGGCGTCACAAACTATTCATCAATTCTATTTCATTGTTCTTTCACCCCCCTTTTGCCATAGAGCACCAGGGCCACGGACTGGGTCACAGCTTCCGTGACAACTCCCATTGAGATCAACGGACACGGTACCGAGTACCCCGATAGCCTTGGCAGGGGCGCTCCATTAATCACCCATTTACCGTGACTAAAACATTACAAGCAGAGGATTTAACTCCTGGCATTTTCATAAGGGAGTGGAAGAACTTGCTATTTTGCCTGTCCCAAAGAGGTGGTTGAATCGCAGATGGCAATTCTGCTTCAATGAAACAGAGAGAGACACAGCTATTGGAAAATAAAATTTTTCTGGCAGCTGTTTATGTGGACCCAAGTCATCGTATACTCAGGGGGGGGCTGGGCCGGGTGGCAGGAGGGCATATGCACCCCGGGCCGCTGCCTAAGCAGTTGCACAGGGCCGCTGGAGGACAGACAGGTCAGGGCTGGACTGAGCAATGTTCGTTGGGCATTTTTCTCAGTGTGTGTTAAGTGCCTCACTTCCGCCCTCTCCCCTGCCCCACTTCCGTCCTCCTTCCCCCGCCCCACTTCCGTCCTGCACTATGAAGGCTCTCTGCCACACATCTGAATCACAGCATGACGTCATCTCCTGCAGCAGCGGCTTATTCAAACCACTGGCTTGCTGAGCCTGACACCACCTGCATCTTCAGCAGCAGATGGCCGTCTGTCTCCCCTGCCTGCTGAGTGCTTGTGACGCCTCCTCCCCCTGTATTTGAGTATTTCTCTTCATTGCATTGCAGTGCTCATTTCTCCTTACACCTAGTTCCCTCCTGTTTGCCTTCATCTTCCATCATAATTGTTTGCTGCATTACATATTTTAGCCTGTGCTCTCCATTTTATTGCGGGCCTTTTTTTTCTATTTTTTTTCATCCTTACCTTTATTTACCCCTTCTGTTATATAATTATTATTTTATCACCCCCTGTTTTCATTTTTTCCCCTCACTTTCTATACCTAGTCCCCTTCCTTGACTTTCTCACCTACTTTAATCCTTATGTGCCTTATCAATAAAGCTATGTGCACACGCTGCAGATTAGCCTGCGGTTTAGCCCTGAGGTTTCACACCTCTACAATGGAGAAGGTGTGAAACCGCTGCGGATTCCGCACAAAGAATTGACATGCTGCGGATTGTAACCCGCATCAAATCCGCGTGGAAAAATCTGCAGCATGTGCACTGCTTTTTTGGTTTTAACATTGCAAAGAATGGTACTGTACAACGCAGCAGAAACTGCTGTGGACCCGCAGGGCCAGAAACGCTGAGGATCCGCAGCAGAATCCGCAACGTGTGCACGTAGCCTAAGGGTGAGGAGAAGAGTTAGGCCATGTGCACATGCTGCGGATTTGGCCTCTTCGGATCCGCAGCAGTTCTGCAGACAGTGTACAGTACCATGTAAGTCTATGTGACTTACATTCTGCAGTGCACATGCTGCTTTTTTTCCACTGCAGAAAAGCTGTGGTTTTGAATCCGCAGAAAGAATTGACATGTCAATTCTTTCTGCGGATTCCGCTGCAGTTTGCCACCTATTCCATTGTCTAGGTGTCAAACCGCAGGTCAATCCGCAGGAAAACCGCAGGTCATTTTAGCTGCAGTTTTACCTGCGGATCCGCACGGAAAAATACGCTGGTGAATCCGCAGCGTGTGCACATAGCCTTACTGACATTCCATGTTCGTTGTAGTCCATATCTTATTTGTTCCCACCTCCAGGACATTCCCGTTTTTTTTTTTCCTTTTCTTTTCCTTATCTTTTTTTTTCTGTATTTTTGGCTATGTGCCCGCAGCATTCTGCAACCCCCCCCCCCTGCAAAATACAAGCGTTTTTAGCTTGCGGAATGCTTCTGCTTTTCCAAGTGATTTGTAGCATCGCTTGGAAAAGTGACTGACAGGTTGGTCACACACAAGCATAGCGCTTGACAAGTTTGACCACTTTTACTATTGAGGCTGCCTATGCGGCATCAGTAGTAAAAGATAGAATTTAAAATAATAATAAATATGGATATACGCCCTCGATCTCAGTGGCCCTCCTTAGCGGTGCTGCCGGCAAGTTCCATTCCCAGTGATGCAGCATTGCGAGAATGACCTCTGATGACGTAGCGGTCACACAACCACGACATCACAAAGGTCATTTTGGCGCGAAGCACGCCTGGGAACAAAGCCGCCGCATGCACCGCTGAGGACTGGGAGGACTGAGTATATCACTATTTTTTATTTTAATTCTACTTTTTACAGGGATATGGTACTCAGGGCATTGAGGAGAGTCTCCTGTCCTCCAGACCCTGGGTACCATCCGCACATGAAGCGCTCACTTCATGCATGGTGGGCATAGCCGCATGCGTAAAGTGAGCATTTCAATGTAATCCTATGGTGGCGGAAACGCCGCGATTCCGCCAAATTAATGGACATGCTGCGGATTTTTCCGCAATGCGATTCAGCAGTGGAAAAATCCGCAACATTGGCACAGCAACTGCGGATTCCCATTGGGATTGCATGGGATGTGTTTTAACTAGCATTTTTTAAGCATTTCCGCGGTGGCATTGCCGCTGCGGAAACGCTTAGAAAACGCAAAGTGGGCACACAGCCTTTTACTTATTCTTTTTCTCTATTTCCATGTATTTACTGACCGTGCAGGACGCTTGGCTTTTTCCACAAAACACCAGGATTGGCAAATTCGCCACTGGCGCCCTGTGCTCTTCACAGATGAAAGCAGGTTCACACTGAGCACATGTGACAGACGTGACAGAGTCTGGAGACGCCGTGGAGAGCGATCTGCTGCCTGCAACATCCTTCAGCATGACCGCTTTGGCAATGGGTCAGTAATGGTGTTGGGTGCCATTTCTTTGGAGGGCCGCACAGTGTTGGGCTGTGAGCACAACCCCCATCTGTGGATGTCGGGCCCTCAGACCGTCCTCATGGAGTTGGTTTATAACAGTTTGTGCAGACACATACACACTTGTGACCTGCTGGAGGTCATTTTGCAGGGCTCTGGCAGTACTCCTCCTGTTCCTCCTTGCACAAAGGCTGAGGTAGTGGTCCTGCTGCTGGGTTGTTGCCATCCTATGGCCCCCTCCAGGTCTCTTGGTGCACTGGCCTGTCTCCCGGTAGCGCCTCCAGCCTCTGGACACTACGCTGACAGACACCGTAAACCTTCTTGCCAGAGCTCGCATTGATGTGCCATCCTGGATGAGCTGCACTACCTGGGCCACTTGTGTGGGTTGTAGAGTCCGTCTCATGCTACCATGAGTGTGAAAGCACAACCAACCTTGAAAAGTGACCAAACCATCAGCCAGTAAGCATTGGTACTGAGATGTGGTCTGTGGTCCCCACCTGCAGAACCACTCCTTTATTGAGGGTGTCTTGATAATTGCCAGTAATTTCCATCTGTTGTCTATTCCATTTGCACAACAGCATGTGACATTGATTGTCAATCAGTGTTGCTTCCTAAGTGGACAGTTTGATTTCACAGAAGTTTGATTTACTTGGAGTTATAGTCTGTTGTTTAAAGGGAATCTGTAACCCTTTTTTTGGCCTTTCTCCTGCCGGCATAGACATCGGGGGCTTATCTACAGCATTCTGTAATGCTGTAGATAAGCCTCCGATGTAACCTGAAAGAGAAGAAAAACATGTTATATTATACTCACGGAGGTGGGCGGTCCGGTCCGATGGGTGTCGCCGTCCTGTTCGGCGCCTCCCTTCTTCATGCGATGACGTCCTCTTCTCCCGTCCTGTAATGGCTCCGGTGCAGGTGCACTGCTCTGCCCTATTGAGGGCAGAACAGAGTCCTGCAGTGCGCAGACGTCGGGAGAGGTCTGGCGCCTGCGCACTGCAGAATTCTGCTCTGCCCTCAACAGGGCAGAGCAATGCGCCTGCGCTGGAGCCATTTCAGGACAGGAGAAGAGGATGTCATCGCATGAAGAAGGGAGGCGCCGGACCGGACCGCAACACCCATTGGACCGGACCGTCCACCTCCGTGAGTATAATATAACGTGTTTTTCTTCTCTTTCAGGTTACATTGGAGGCTTATCTACAGCATTACAGAATGCTGTAGATAAGCCCCCGATGTCTATGCCGGCAGCTAATAGGGGAAAAAAAGGGTGACCGATTCCCTTTAAGTGGTTTAAGTGTTCCCTTTTCTTGTTGAGCAGTGTATATACAGTTGTGGCCAAAAGTATTGACACCCCTGCAATTCTGTCAGATAATACTCAGTTTCTTCCTGAAAATGATTGCAAACAAAAAATCTTTGGTATTATCTTCATTTAATTTGTCTTAAATGAAAAAATACAAACAGAATTGTCCTAAAGCCAAATTGGATATAATTCCACACCAAACATAAAAAAGAGGGTTGACAAAAGTATTGGCACTGTTCGAAAAATCATGTGATGCTTCTCTAATTTGTGTAATTAACAGCACCTGTAACTTACCTGTGGCACCTATCAGGTGTTGGCAATAACTAAATCACACTTGCAGCCAGTTGACATGGATTAAAGTTGACTTAACCTCTGTCCTGTGTCCTTGTGTGTACCACATTGAGCATGGAGAAAAGAAAGAAGACCAAAGAACTGTCTGAGGACTTGAGAAACCAAATTGTGAGGAAGCATGAGCAATCTCAAGGCTACAAGTCGATCTCCAAAGACCAGAATGTTCCTGTGTCTACCGTGCGCAGTGTCATTAAAAAGTTTAAAGCCCATGGCACTGTGGCTAACCTCCCTAGATGTGGACGGAAAAGAAAAATTGACAAGAGATTTCAATGCATTATTGTGCAGATGTTGGATAAAGAACCTTGACTAACATCCAAACAAGTTCAAGCTGCCCTGCAGTCCGAGGGTACAACAGTGTCAACCCGTACTATCTGTCGGCGTCTGAATGAAAAGGGACTGTATGGTAGGAGACCCAGGAAGACCCCACTTCTTACCCCGAGACATAAAAAAGCCAGGCTGGAGTTTGCCAAAACTTACCTGAAAAAGCCTAAAACGTTTTGGAAGAATGTTCTCTGGTCAGATGAGACAAAAGTAGAGCTTTTTGGGCAAAGGCATCAACATAGAGTTTACAGGAGAAAAAAAGAGGCATTCAAAGAAAAGAACACGGTCCCTACAGTCAAACATGGCGGAGGTTCCCTGATATTTTGGGGTTGCTTTGCTGCCTCTGGCACTGGACTGCTTGACCGTGTGCATGGCTTTATGAAGTCAGAAGACTACCAACAAATTTTGCAGCATAATGTAGGGCCCAGTGTGAGAAAGATGGGTCTCCCTCAGAGGTCATGGGTCTTCCAGCAGGACAATGACCCAAAACACACTTCAAATAGCACTAGAAAATGGTTTGAGAGAAAGCACTGGAGACTTCTAAGGTGGCCAGCTATGAGTCCAGACCTGAATCCCATAGAACACCTGTGGAGAGATCTAAAAATGGCTGTTTGGAGAAGGCACCCTTCAAATATCAGGGACCTGGAGCAGTTTGCCAAAGAAGAATGGTCTAAAATTCCAGCAGAGCATTGTAAGAAACTCATTGATGGTTACCGGAAGCGGTTGGTCGCAGTTATTTTGGCTAAAGGTTGTGCAACCAAGTATTAGGCTGAGGGTGCCAATACTTTTGTCTGGCCCATTTTTGGAGTTTTGTGCGAAATGATCAATGTTTTGCTTTTTGCTTCATTCTCTTTTGTGTTTTTTCATTTAAGACAAATTAAATGAAGATAATAATACCAAAGAATTTGTGTTTGCAATCATTTTCAGGAAGAAGCTGAGTATTATTTGACAGAATTGCAGGGGTATCAATACTTTTGGCCACAACTGTGTGTGTATATATATATATATATATATATATATATATATATAGTACAGACCAAAAGTTTTGACACACCTTCTCATTCAAAGAGTTTTCTTTATTTTCATGACTATGAAAATTGTAGATTCACTCTGAAAGGCATCACAACTATGAATTAACACATGTGGAATTATATAATTAACAAAAAAGTGTGAAACAACTGAAAATATGTCTTATATTCTAGGTTCTTCAAAGTAGCCACCTTTTGCTTTGATTACTGCTTCACACACTCTTGAAGCTCCTCAAGAGAATTCCAAGAGGTAGTCACCGGAAATGGTTTTCCAACAGTCTTGAAGGAGTTCCCAGAGATGCTTAGCACTTGTTGGTCCTTTTGCCTTCACTCTGCAATCCAGCTCACCCCAAACCATCTCGATTGGGTTCAGGTCTGGTGACTGTGGAGGCCAGGTTATCTGGTGTAGCACCCCATCACTCTACTTCTTGGTCAAATAGCCCTTACACAGCCTGGAGGTGTGTTTGGGGTCATTGTCCTGTTGAAAAATAAATGATGTTCCAACTAAACGCAAACCGGATGGAATAGCATGCCGCTGCAAGATGCAGTAGTAGCCATGCTGGTTCAGTATGCCTTCAATTTTGAATAAATCCCCAACAGTGTCACCAGCAAAGCACCCCCACACCATCACACCTCCTCCTCCATGCTTCACGGTGGGAACCAGGCATGTAGAGTCCATCCGTTCACCTTTTCTGCGTCGCACAAAGACACGATGGTTGGAACCAAAGATCTCAAATTTGGACTCATCAGACCAAAGCACAGATTTCCACTGGTCTAATGTGCATTCCATGTGTTCTTTAGCCCAAACAAGTCTCTTCTGCTTGTTTCCTGTCCTTAGCAGTGATTTCCTAGCAGCCATTTTACCATGAAGGCCTGCTGCACAAAGTCTCCTCTTAACAGTTGTTGTAGAGATGTGTCTGCTGCTAGAACTCTGTGTGGCATTGACCAGGTCTCTAATCTGAGCTGCTGTTAACCTGCAATTTCTAAGCCTGGTGACTCGGATGAACTTATCCTCCGCAGCAGAGGTGACTCTTGGTCTTCCTTTCCTGGGGCGGTCCTCATGTGAGCCAGTTTCTTTCTAGCGTTTGATGGTTTTTGCCACTGCACTTGGGGACACTTTCAAAGTTTTCCCAATTTTTCGGACTGACTGACCTTAATTTCTTAAAGTAATGATGGCCACTCGTTTTTCTTTACTTAGCTGCTTTTTTCTTGCCATAATACAAATTCTAACAGTCTATTCAGTAGGACTATTATTTATTATTATTATTTATTTATATAGCGCCATTAATTCCATGGTGCTGTACATGAGAAAGGGGGTTACATACAAAGTTGTAGATATCGTTAACAGTAAATAAAATTTACAATGACAGACTGGTACAGAGGGGAGAGGACCCTGTCCTTGCGGACTTACATTCTATCAGCTTTGTATCCACCAGACTTCTGCACAACACAACTGATGGTCCCAACCCCATTTAGAAGGCAAGAAATCCCACTTATTAAACCTGACAGGGCTCACCTGTGAAGTGAAAACCATTTCCGGCGACTACCTCTTGAAGCTCATGAAGAGACTGCCAAGAGTGTGCAAAGCAGTAATCAAAGCAAAAGGTGGCTACTTTGAAGAACCTAGAATATAAGACATATTTTCAGTTGTTTCACACTTTTTTGTTAATTATATAATTCCACATGTGTTAATTCATAGTTTTGATGCCTTTCAGAGTGAATCTACAATTTTCATAGTCATGAAAATAAAGAAAACTCTTTGAATGAGAAGGTGTGTCAAAACTTTTCGTCTGTACTGTATATCATGCTTGCGGCCACAAGACCACCTGTTCCCGGTGCCGGCACCAGAGAATCCTAACAGCACACAGTGTGCACCATGTGAGGATTCACACATAGTGATTGTAGACATGTAGCTTTAAGGGATCCTGTCACCTGTTTTGGCCAGTATAACATGCGGCCACCGCCTTTCAGGGCTTATCTACAGCATTCTATAATGCTGTAGATAAGCCCCCGATACAACCTGAAAGATAAAGTAAATACGTTTTATTATACTCACTTGGGGGGCGGCCCTATGCGGTTGAGTCCGATGGGTGTCGCAGGTCCGGGTCCGACGCCACCCATCTTCATGCGATGTCGTCCTCCTGCTTGCTTCGTGTCACGCTCCTGCGCAGGAGTACTGATTTGCCCTGCTGAGGGCAGAGCAGATTCCTGCAGTGCACATGCGCGGGGCCTCTCTGACCTTTCCCCGTGCCTGTGCACTGCAATACTTTGCTCTACCCTCAACAGGGCAGAAAAGTACGCCTGTGCCAGAAAGAGATGAGGAAGCAAGCAGGAGGATTGCATCACAAGAAGACGGGAGGCGCTGGACCTGGACCTGTGACACCCATCGGACCGGTCCGCCCCCCCCCCAGGTGAGTATAATAAAACTTATTTTTCTTATCTTGCAGGTTGGAGGGGGGCTTATTTACAGCATTATAGAATGCGGTAGATAAGCCCTGAAAGGCGGTGGCAGCATCTTATAGCGGCCCAAACTGCTGAAAGGTTCCCTTTAAAATCCGACAACCCCTTTAAGGATGGGCCGCTACTCATGGGCCACTGCTGTGTGCTTGCCCCCCAGGCTAAAATTAGCCAGCCAGCCCCTGCGTATACTGCTTGATGATCAACAGCTTACTAAAGGAAAAAAAGCTCTGACTGAGGTAGCAGGATGAGTGGCCTACAGGAGGACTGCCAGGCGCAAGAGGACTCGGGTCCTGACCGTGCTACTGCTACTTCATCCTCATCAGATGAGGAGTTTGACTTTGACAAGTATTTGGATGAAATGGAGCAGGCAAAGCATTGCCGCAAGGAAAAAGATTTCACTTCGTCTCCTAGAGCAAGCAGATTGACCATATTTCAGCAAAATGTTTCACTTGCTCTCAAAGAAATAGAAAAATTCAACCGTTCATCAAAACTGACTGTGCATGAGGCAATTCCTTTATACCCGGAAATTGTTAGAGATGTTGCCCATGTGGTTACAGCTTTGCCTCCAACCTAAGTTAATGTAGAGAGGTTGTTCTCTGGCCTTAAAATTAGTAGGTCAGATTTGAGGTCATCTATGAAGGAGGATGTGATGGAGGCAATTCTATTTCTTAGAACAAATTAGTAGACTGCACAAATGTTATTTAGTATGTTTTTGTTGAAAACTGTTTTTTGCCACTTACATAGTTTATTACATAGTGTTATATATATATATATATATATATATATATATATATATATATATATATATAAAGCTCAATGTGGATGTGTGTGTATGTATGTGTGTGTGTGTATGTCCGGGATTGGCATCCACACCGTTGCAGCTACAGCCACAAAATTTGGCACAGTCACACGTCTGGACCCCGAGAGCGTCATAGGCTATGTTGTGAGGCGAAATTTTAACACCGCGCGTTCCAATTCACCAAACAATTTTGCCCCTATCTACATAATGGGGAAAAAGTGTATGTATTTGCATCTGCACCGTTGTAGCTACAGCCACAAAATTTTGCAGTCACACGTCTGGACCCGAGAGCGTCATAGGCTATGTTGTGAGGCAAAATTTTAGCCCCGCGTGTTCCAATTCACAAAACAATTTTGCCCCTATCTACATAATGGGGAAAAAGTGCATGTATGTATTGGCATCTGCACCTTCGTAGCTACAGCCACAAAATTTTGCACAGTCACACGTCTGGACCCGAGAGCGTCATAGGCTATGTTGTGAGGCAAAATTTTAACCCCGCGTGTTCCAATTCACCAAACAATTTTGCCCCTAGGTACATAATGGGGAAAAAGTGTATGTACTGTATGTGTGTATGTCCGGAATTGGCATCTGCACCGTCGTAGCTACAGCCACAAAATTTGGCACAGTCACACGTCTGGACCCCAAGAGCGTCATAGGCTATGTTGTGAGGCGAAATTTTAACCCCGCGCGTTCCAATTCACCAAACAATTTTGCCCCTATCTACATAATAAGGAAAAAGTGAAAGGAAAAGTGTTGGAGGCAAATTAACAGCTGCCAGATGTGAACAAGGGGGACTTAAAGAATGAGAGTGATGGCACCAAAGAGTATATACTGTACAGTTGCTAAGGTGGGGCCCTGACATGGGATACCACACACGGGGATATGAACACACACACAAAAAGTGCCACACACTACCACATGCTTCAACACATATACCACCCTCAGCACACATTTCACCACACATACACCAACCTCGCCACATAAAAGTTGAAACACAAAAGTCGCCACTCAAAACTCGCCACGCTGTCCCAGAGCTGTTTAAAAGATGAAAAATAAGCTGTCAGCAACAGTTTTCTTTGTAGACAGTTGTGGTAACTGAGGCCTATTATTCTTATCATTTCTATGGTATTATCGTCTATTAAATACACGGCTCAGCAGACAGTATCACACAGAATAGGATTAGATACACGGCTCAGCAGTTAATATCACACAGGATAGGATTAGATACACGGCTCAGCAGTCAGTATCACACAGGATAGGATTAGATACATGGCTGAACAGTCAGTAACACACAGGATAGGAATAGACACACGGCTCAGCAGTCAGTATCACACAGGATAGGATTAGATGCACGGTTTTTATGTGCAATATAATCATTATAATTTGTTATAACTAACCACAGTGACTTTTTTTTTTTTCATATCAGCAACAGAATCCCAGAATTTTTAAAAACGGATGCAAACTGAAGAATAAATAACTTTGGTCAACCAAGTCTAAGAAGATGACCAACTTGAACTGATAGTACTTTAAATATAAAGGATGGACATCTTTAAAAAAAAAAAATTACCGGTAAATGATTGAAACAAAGAGACTTAGGGCACATTCAGGCATTAGAGATTTTTAATCGGTGTTTCTGTAACGAATGGAAGCGGAGGCGCAGGTGGTTAAGTTCACATTAGTTTTTCATTGATATTTCTGTGGAACCTCGGGACCACAGTCCGGGGGGCCCCGAAAGGGGCGTGACTACATGAGCCCCAGAAACCCATAGTAAGTCCCATCGAACAGGGCCAGAAGCACAGACACAACATTAGCAGAAACCGGAAGCTAGCAACAGAGGATACTTGTTGCTCCGGCGCCCTCCCTATGGCGGAGGGGCTAGAAATAGTAATAACTAACACGCCATTGGTCAGAAGTATTTTTGAACAATGCACGCTGTCTCTTTAAGAGAGCGGGAGCGCACGCGATCTAAGCACTCTACCCGGGGACCTGCTGGCTGCGCGCCAGGAAGCCCACACTCCGAGTGTCGCCTAGCTAGGGGTCCTACACTCCGTCCAAGTGTCGCCTAGCTAGAGGACCCACACTCCGTCTGAGTGTCGCCTAGCTAGGGTGCCCACACTCTGTCCGAGTGTCGCCTAGCTGGGGGGCCCACACTCCGTCCGAGTGTCGCCTAGCTAGGGGGCCCACACTCCGAGTGTCGCCTAGCTAGAGGCCCCACACTCCGTCCGAGTGTCGACTAGCCAGAGGGCCCACACTCCGTCCGAGTGTCGCCTAGAGAGGGGGCCCACACTCCGTCCGAGTGTCGCCTAGCTAGGGGTCCTACACTCCGTCCGAGTGTCGCCTAGCTAGGGGGCCCACACTCCGTCCTAGTGTCGTCTAGCTATGGGGCCCACACTCCGTCCGAGTATCGCCTAGCTAGGGGGCCCACACTACGTCCGAGTGTCGCCTAGCTAGGGGGCCCACACTACGTCCGAGTGTCGCCTAGCTAGGGGGCCCACACTCGTTCCGCGTGTCGGCTAGCTAGGGGACCCACACTCCGTCCGAGTGTCGCCTAGCTAGGGGGCCCACACTCCGTCCGAGTGTCGCCTAGCTAGGGGGCCCACACTCCGTCCGAGTGTCGCCTAGCTAGGGGGCACACACTCCGTCCGACTGTCGCCTAGCAAGGGGGCTACACTCCGTCCGACTGTCGCCTAGCAAGGGGGCCCACACTCCGTCCAAGTGTCGCCTAGCTAGGGGGCCCACACTCCGTCCTAGTGTCGTCTAGCTATGGGGCCCACACTCCGTCCGAGTATCGCCAAGCTAGGGGGCCCACACTACGTCCGAGTGTCGCCTAGCTAGGGGGCCCACACTCTGTCCGAGTGTCGCCTAGCTATAGGGCCCACACTCCGTCCGAGTGTCGCCTAGCTATAGGGCCCACACTCCGTCCGAGTGTCGCCTAGCTATAGGGCCCACACTCCGTCCGAGTGTCGCCTAGCTAGGGGGCCCACAATCCTTCCGAGTGTCACCTAGCTAGGGGATCTACACTCTGTCCGAGTGTCGCCTAGATAGGGGTCCTACACTCCGTCCGAGTGTCGCCTAGCTAGAGGACCCACACTCCGTCCGAGTGTCACCTAGCTAGGGGGCCCATACTCCATCCGAGTGTCGCCTAGCTAGGAGGCCCACACTCCGTCCGAGTGTCGCCTAGCTAGAGGGCCCACACTCCGTCCGAGTGTCGCCTAGCTAGGGGGACCACACTCCGTCCGAGTGTCGCCTATCTAGGGGGCCCACACTCCGTCCGAGTGTCGCCTATCTAGGGGGCCCACACTCCGTCCGAGTGTCGTCTAGCTAGGGGGCCCACACTCCGTCCGAGTGTCGTCTAGCTAGGGGGCCCACATTACTTCCGAGTGTCGCCTAGCTAGGGTACCCACACTCCGTCCGAGTGTCGCCTAGCTAGGGGGTCCACACTCTGTCCGAGTGTCGCCTAGCTAGGGGGCCCACACTCCGTACTAGTGTCGCCTAGCTAGAGGGCCCACACTCCGTCCGATTGTCGCCTAGCTAGGGGGCCCACACTCTGACTGAGTGTCGCCTATCTAGGGGGCCCACACTCCGTCCGAGTGTCGCCTAGCTAGGGGACCCACACTCCGTCCGAGTGTCGCCTAGCTAGGGGGTCCACACTCCGTCCGAGTGTCGCCTAGCTAGAGGGCCCACACTCCGTCCGAGTGTCACCTAGCTAGGGGACCCACACTCGGTCCGAGTGTCGCCTAGCTAGGGGGCCCACACTCCTTCCGAGTGTCGCCTAGCTAAGGGACCCACACTCGGTCCGACTGTCGCCTAGCTAGGGGACCCACACTCGGTCCGAGTGTCGCCTAGCTAGGGGGCCCACACTCTGTCCGAGTGTAGCTTAGCTAGGGGGCCCACACTCCGTCCGAGTGTAGCCTAGCTAGGGGGCCCACACTCCGTCCGAGTGTCGCCTAGCTAGGGGGCCCACACTCCGTCCGAGTGTCGCCTAGCTAGGGGGCCCAAACTCCGTCAGAGTGTCGACTAGCTATGGGGCCCACACTCCGTCCGAGTGTCGCCTAGCTAGAGGGCCCACACTCCGTCCGATTGTCGCCTAGCTAGGGGGCCCACACTCCGTCCGAGTGTCGCCTAGCTAGGGGGCCCACACTCCGTCCGAGTGTCGCCTAGCTAGAGGGCCCACACTCCGTCCGAGTGTCGCCTAGCTAGGGGACCCACACTCGGTCCGAGTGTCGCCTAGCTAGGGGGCCCACACTCCGTCCTAGTGTCGCCTAGCTAGAGGGCCCACACTCCGTCCGATTGTCGCCTTGCTAGGGGGACCACACTCCGTCCTAGTGTCGCCTAGCTAGGGGGCCCACACTCTGTCCGAGTGTCGCCTAGCTAGGGGGCCCACACTCCGTCCTAGTGTCGCCTAGCTAGAGGGCCCACACTCTGTCCGAGTGTCGCCTAGCTAGGGGGACCACACTCCTTCCGAGTGTCGCCTAGCTAGGGGGCCCACACTCCGTCCGAGTGTCGCCTAGCTAGGGGGCCCACACTACTTCCGAGTGTCGCCTAGCTAGGAGATCCACACTACGTCCGAGTGTCGCCTAGAAAGGGGGCTCACACTCCGTCCGAGTATCGCCTAGCTAGAGGGCCCACACTCCGTCCGAGTGTCACCTAGCTAGGGGACCCACACTCGGTCCGAGTGTCGCCTAGCTAGGGGGCCCACACTCCTTCCGAGTGTCGCCTAGCTAGGGGACCCACACTCGGTCCGACTGTCGCCTAGCTAGGGGACCCACACTCGGTCCGAGTGTCGCCTAGCTAGGGGGCCCACACTCTGTCCGAGTGTAGCTTAGCTAGGGGGCCCACACTCCGTACGAGTGTAGCCTAGCTAGGGGGCCCACACTCCGTCCGAGTGTCGCCTAGCTAGGGGGCCCACACTCCGTCCGAGTGTCGCCTAGCTAGGGGGCCCAAACTCCGTCAGAGTGTCGACTAGCTATGGGGCCCACACTCCGTCCGAGTGTCGCCTAGCTAGAGGGCCCACACTCCGTCCGATTGTCGCCTAGCTAGGGGGCCCACACTCCGTCCGAGTGTCGCCTAGCTAGGGGGCCCACACTCCGTCCGAGTGTCGCCTAGCTAGAGGGCCCACACTCCGTCCGAGTGTCGCCTAGCTAGGGGACCCACACTCGGTCCGAGTGTCGCCTAGCTAGGGGGCCCACACTCCGTCCTAGTGTCGCCTAGCTAGAGGGCCCACACTCCGTCCGATTGTCGCCTTGCTAGGGGGACCACACTCCGTCCTAGTGTCGCCTAGCTAGGGGGCCCACACTCTGTCCGAGTGTCGCCTAGCTAGGGGGCCCACACTCCGTCCTAGTGTCGCCTAGCTAGAGGGCCCACACTCTGTCCGAGTGTCGCCTAGCTAGGGGGACCACACTCCTTCCGAGTGTCGCCTAGCTAGGGGGCCCACACTCCGTCCGAGTGTCGCCTAGCTAGGGGGCCCACACTACTTCCGAGTGTCGCCTAGCTAGGAGATCCACACTACGTCCGAGTGTCGCCTAGAAAGGGGGCTCACACTCCGTCCGAGTATCGCCTAGCTAGAGGGCCCACACTCCGTCCGAGTGTCGCCTAGCTAGGAGGCCCACACTCCGTCCGAGTGTCGCCTAACTAGGGGGCCCACACTCCTTCCGAGTGTCGCCTAGCTAGGGGTCCCACACTCCTTCCGAGTGTCGCCTAGCTAGGGGACCCACACTCCGTCCGAGTGTCGCCTAGCTAGGGGGCCCACACTCCGTCCGAGTGTCGCCTAGCTAGGGGGCCCACACTCCGTCCGAGTGTCGCCTAGCTAGGGGGCCCAAACTCCGTCAGAGTGTCGACTAGCTATAGGGCCCACACTCCGTCCGAGTGTCGCCTAGCTAGATGGCCCACACTCCGTCCGAGTGTCGCCTAGCTAGGGGGCCCACACTCCGTCCGAGTGTTGCCTAGCTAGGGGGCCCACACTCCGTCCGAGTGTCGCCTAGCTAGGGGGCCCACACTCCGTCCGAGTGTCGTCTAGCTAGGGGGCCCACACTCCGTCCGAGTGTCGTCTAGCTAGGGCGCCCACACTCCGTCCGAGTGTCGCCTATCTAGGGGGCCCACACTCCGTCCATGTGTCGTCTAGCTAGGGGGCCCACACTCCGTCCGAGTGTCGCCTAGCTAGGGGGCCCACACTCCGTCCGAGTGTCGCCTAGCTAGGGGGCCCACATTACTTCCGAGTGTCGCCTAGCTAGGGGACCCACACTCCGTCCGAGTGTCGCCTAGCTAGGGGGTCCACACTCTCTCCGAGTGTCGCCTAGCTAGGGGGCCCACACTCCGTCCTAGTGTCGCCTAGCTAGAGGGCCCACACTCCGTCCGATTGTCGCCTAGCTAGGGGGCCCACACTCTGTCCGAGTGTCGCCTATCTAGGGGGCCCACACTCCGTCCGACTGTCGCCTAGCTAGGGGGCCCACACTACTTCCTAGTGTCGCCTAGCAAGGGGACCCACACTACGTCCGAGTGTCGCCTAGCTAGGGGGCTCACACTCCGTCCGAGTATCGCCTAGCTAGAGGGCCCACACTTTGTCCGAGTGTCTCCTGGCTAGGGGGCCCACACTCCGTCCGAGTGTCGCCTAGCTAGGGGGACCACACTCCGTCCGAGTGTCGCCTAGCTTGGGGGGCCCACACTCCGTCCGAGTGTCGTCTAGCTAGGGGGCCCACACTACTTCCGAGTGTCGCCTAGCTAGGGGACCCACACTCCGTCCGAATGTCGCCAAGCTAGGGGGGCCACATTCTGTCCGAGTGTAGCCTAGCTAGGGGGACCACACTCCGTCCTATTGTCGCCTAGCTAGAGGGCCCACAGTGTCGCCTAACTAGGGGGCCCACACTACTTCCGAGTGTCGTCTAGCTAGGGGACCCACACTACGTCCGAGTGTCGCCTAGCTAGGGGGCTCACACTCCGTCCGAATATCGCTTAGGCTAGAGGGCCCACACTCCGTCCGAGTGTCGCCTAGCTAGGGGGCCCCCACTCCGTCCGAGTGTCGCCTAGCTAGGGGGCCCACACTCCTTCCAAGTGACGCCTAGCTAGGGGGCCCACACTCCTTCCGAGTGTCGCCTTGTTAGGGGGCCCACACTCCTTTCGAGTGTCGCCTAGCTAGGGGACCCACACTCCGTCCGAGTGTCGCCTAGCTAGAGGGCCCACACTCCGTCCGAGTGTCACCTAGCTAGGGGACCCACAGTCGGTCCGAGTGTCGCCTAGCTAGGGGGCCCACACTCCTTCCGAGTGTCGCCTAGCTAGGGGACCCACACTCGGTCCGAGTGTCGCCTAGCTAGGGGGCCCACACTCTGTCCGAGTGTCGCCTAGCTAGGGGGCCCACACTACTTCCTAGTGTCGCCTAGCTAGGGGACCCACACTACGTCCGAGTGTCGCCTAGCTAGGGGGCTCACACTCCGTCCGAGTATCGCCTAGCTAGAGGGCCCACACTTTGTCCGAGTGTCTCCTGGCTAGGGGGCCCACACTCCGTCCGAGTGTCGCCTAGCTAGGGGGACCACACTACGTCCGAGTGTCGCCTAGCTTGGGGGGCCCACACTCCGTCCGAGTGTCGTCTAGCTAGGGGGCCCACACTACTTCCGAGTGTCGCCTAGCTAGGGGACCCACACTCCGTCCGAATGTCGCCTAGCTAGGGGGCCCACACTCTGTCCGAGTGTAGCCTAGCTAGGGGGCCCACACTCCGTCCTATTGTCGCCTTGCTAGAGGGCCCACACTCCGTCCGATTGTCGCCTAGCTAGGGGGCCCACACTCCGTCCGAGTGTCGCCTAGCTAGGGGGCCCACACTCCGTCCGAGTGTCGCCTAGCTAGAGGGCCCACACTCCGTCCGAGTGTCGCCTAGCTAGGGGACCCACACTCGGTCCGAGTGTCGCCTAGCTAGGGGGCCCACACTCCGTCCTAGTGTCGCCTAGCTAGAGGGCCCACACTCCGTCCGATTGTCGCCTTGCTAGGGGGACCACACTCCGTCCTAGTGTCGCCTAGCTAGGGGGCCCACACTCTGTCCGAGTGTCGCCTAGCTAGGGGGCCCACACTCCGTCCTAGTGTCGCCTAGCTAGAGGGCCCACACTCTGTCCGAGTGTCGCCTAGCTAGGGGGACCACACTCCTTCCGAGTGTCGCCTAGCTAGGGGGCCCACACTCCGTCCGAGTGTCGCCTAGCTAGGGGGCCCACACTACTTCCGAGTGTCGCCTAGCTAGGAGATCCACACTACGTCCGAGTGTCGCCTAGAAAGGGGGCTCACACTCCGTCCGAGTATCGCCTAGCTAGAGGGCCCACACTCCGTCCGAGTGTCGCCTAGCTAGGAGGCCCACACTCCGTCCGAGTGTCGCCTAGCTAGGGGGCCCACACTCCTTCCAAGTGTCGCCTAGCTAGGGGTCCCACACTCCTTCCGAGTGTCGCCTAGCTAGGGGACCCACACTCCGTCCGAGTGTCGCCTAGCTAGGGGGCCCACACTCCGTCCGAGTGTCGCCTAGCTAGGAGTCCCACACTCCGTCCGAGTGTCGCCTAGCTAGGGGGCCCACACTCCTTCCGAGTGTCGCCTAGCTAGGGGACCCACACTCGGTCCGAGTGTCGCCTAGCTAGGGGGCCCACACTCCGTCCTAGTGTTGCCTAGCTAGAGGGTCCACACTCCATCCGAGTGTCGCCTAGCTAGGGGGACCACACTCCGTCCTAGTGTCGCCTAGCTAGGGGGCCCACACTCCGTCCGAGTGTCGCCTAGCTAGGGGGCCCACACTACTTCCGAGTGTCGCCTAGCTAGGGGGCCCACACTCTGTCCTAGTGTCGCCTAGCGAGAGGGCCCACACTCCGTCCGAGTGTCGCCTAGCTAGGGGGACCACACTCCGTCCGAGTGTCGCCTAGCTAGGGGGCCCACACTCCGTCCGAGTGTCGCCTTGCTAGGGGGCCCACACTCCGTCCGAGTGTCGCCTAGCTAGGGGACCCACACTACGTCCGAGTGTCACCTAGCTAGGGGGCTCACACTCCGTCCGAGTATCGCCTAGCTAGAGGGCCCACACTCCGTCCGAGTGTCGCCTAGCTAGGAGGCCCATACTCCGTCCGAGTGTCGCCTAGCTAGAGGGCCCACACTCCTTCCGAGTGTCGCCTAGCTAGGGGGCCCACACTCCTTCCGAGTGTCGCCTTGCTAGGGGGCCCACACTCCTTTTGAGTGTCGCCTATCTAGGGGACCCACACTCCGTCCGAGTGTCGCCTAGCTAGGGGGCCCACACTCCGTCCGAGTGTCGCCTAGCTAGGGGGCCCACACTCCGTCCGAGTGTCGCCTAGCTAGGGGGCCCACAATCCTTCCGAGTGTCGCCTAGCTAGGGGGCCCACACTCCCTCCGAGTGTCGCCTAGCTAGGGGGCCCACACTTCTTCCGAGTGTTGCCTAGCTAGGGGACCCACACTCGGTCCGAGTGTCGCCTAGCTAGGTGGCCCACACTCCGTCCTAGTGTCGCCTAGCTAGAGGGTCCACACTCCGTCCGAGTGTCGCCTAGCAAGGGGGCTCACACTCCGTCCGAGTGTCGCCTAGCTAGAGGGCCCACACTCCGTCTGATTGTCGCCTAGCTAGGGGGCCCACACTCCGCCCGAGTGTCGCCTAGCTAGGGGGCCCACAATCCGTCCGAGTGTCGCATAGCTAGGGGGCCCACACTCCGTCCGAGTGTCGCCTAACTATGGGGCCCACACTCCGCCCGAGTGTCGCCTAGCTAGGGGGCCCACACTCCGTCCGAGTGTCGCCTAACTAGGGGACCCACACTCCTCCCGAGTGTCGCCTAACTAGGGGGCCCACACTCAGCCCGAGTGTCGCCTAGCTAGGGGGCCCACACTCCGTCCGAGTGTCGCCTAGCTAGGGGGCCCACACTCCGTCCGAGTGTCGCCTAACTAGGGGGCCCACACTCCGTCCGAGTGTCGCCTAGCTAGGGGGCCCACACTCCGTCCGAGTGTCGCCTAGCTAGGGGGCCCACACTCCGTCCGAGTGTCGCCTAGCTAGGGGGCCCACACTCCCTCCGAGTGTCGCCTAGCTAGGGGGCCCACACTCCTTTCGAGTGTCGCCTAGCTGGGGGCCCACACTAGGCGATACTCGGACGGAGTGTGGGCCCCCTAGCTAGGCGACACTCAGACGGAGTGTGTTCCCCCTAGCTAGGCGACACTCGGACGGAGTGTGGGCCCCCTAGCTAGGCGACACTAAGACGGAGTGTGGGTCCCCTAGCTAGGCGACACTCAAAAGGAGTGTGGGCCCCCTAGCTAGGCGACACTCGGACGGAGTGTGGGTCCCCTAGCTAGGCGACACTCGGACGGAGTGTGGGCCCCCTAGCTAGGCGACACTCGGACGGAGTGTGGGCCCCCTAGCTAGGCGACACTCGGACGGAGTGTGGTCCCCCTAGCTAGGCGACACTCAGACGGAGTGTGGGTCCCCAACTAGGCGACACTCGGAAGGATTGTGGGCCCCCTAGCTAGGCGACAATCGGACGGAGTGTGGGCCCTCTAGCTAGGCGACACTCGGACGGAGTGTGGGCCCCCTAGCTAGGCGACACTCGGACGGAGTGTGGGCCCCCTAGTTAGGCGACACTCGGACGGAGTGTGGGCCCCCTAGCTAGGCGACACTCGGGCTGAGTGTGGGCCCCCTAGTTAGGCGACACTCGGGAGGAGTGTGGGCCCCCTAGTTAGGCGACACTCGGACGGAGTGTGGGCCCCCTAGCTAGGCGACACTCGGGCGGAGTGTGGGCCCCCTAGTTAGGCGACACTCGGACGGAGTGTGGGCCCCCTAGCTCGGCGACACTCGGACGGAGTGTGGGCCCCCTAGCTAGGCGACACTCGGGCGGAGTGTGGGCCCCCTTGCTAGGCGACACTCAGACGGAGTGTGGGCCCTCTAGCTAGGCGACACTCGGACGGAGTGTGAGCCCCCTTGCTAGGCGACACTCGGACGGAGTGTGAGCCCCCTTGCTAGGCGACACTCGGACGGAGTGTGGGTCCCCTAGCTAGGCAACACTTGGACGGAGTGTGGGCCCCCTAGCTAGGAGACACTCGGACGGAGTGTGGTCCCCCTAGCTAGGCGACACTCAGACGGAGTGTGGTCCCCATAGCTAGGCGAAACTCGGACGGAGTGTGGGCCCCCTAGCTAGGCGACACTCGGACGGAGTGTGGGCCCCCTAGCTAGGCGACACTCGGACGGAGTGTGGGCCCACTAGCTAGGCGACACTCGAAAGGAGTGTGGGCCCCCTAGCAAGGCGACACTCGGAAGGAGTGTGGGCCCCCTAGCTAGGAGACACTCGGACGGAGTGTGGGCCCCCTTGCTAGGCGACACTCGGAAGGAGTATGGGCCCCCTAGCTAGGCGACACTCGGACGGAGTGTGGGCCCCCTAGCTAGGCGACAATCGGATGGAGTGTGGGCCCTCTAGCTAGGCGACACTCGGACGGAGTGTGGACCCTCTAGCTAGGCGACACTAGGACGGAGTGTGGGCCCCCTAGCTAGGCGACACTCGGACCGAGTGTGAGTCCTCTAGCTAGGCAACACTCGGAAGGAGTGTGGGCCCCCTAGCTAGGCGACACTCGGATCGAGTGTGGGTCCACTAGTTAGGCGACACTCGGACGGAGTGTGGGCCCCCTAGCTAGGCGACACTAGGACGGAGTGTGGGTCCACTAGTTAGGCGACACTCGGATGGAGTGTGGGCCCCCTAGCTAGGCGACACTCAGTCCGAGTGTCGCCTAGCTAGGGGGCCCACACTCCTTTCGAGTGTCGTCTAGCTAGGGGACCCACACTCCGTCCGAGTGTCGCCTAGCTAGGGGGCCCACACTCCGTCCGAGTGTCGCCTAGCTAGAGGGCCCACACTCCGTCCGAGTGTCGCCTAGCTAGGGGGACCACACTCCGTCCGAGTGTCGTCTAGCTAGGGGGCCCACACTACTTCCGAGTGTCGCCTAGCTAGGGGACCCACACTCCGTCCGAATGTCGACTAGCTAGGGGGCCCACACTCTGTCTGAGTGTAGCCTAGCTAGGGGGCCCACACTCCGTCCTATTGTCGCCTAGCTAGAGGGCCCACACTCCGTCCGATTGTCGCCTAGCTAGGGGGCCCACACTCCGTCCGAGTGTCGCCGATCTAGGGGGCCAACACTCCGCCCGAGTGTCGCCTAGCTAGGGGGCCCACACTCCGTACGAGTGTCGCCTAGCTAGGGGGCCCACACTACTTCCGAGTGTCGCCTAGCTAGGGGACCCACACTACGTCCGAGTGTCGCCTAGCTAGGGGGCTCACACTCCGTCTGAGTATCGCCTAGTTATAGGGCCCACACTCCGTCCGAGTGTCGACTAGCTAGGGGGCCGACACTCCGTCCGAGTGTCGCCTAGCTAGCGGGCCCACACTCCGTCCGAGTGTCGCCTAGCTAGGGGGCCCACACTCCATCCGAGTGTCGCCTAGCTAGGGGGCCCACACTCCATCCTAGTGTTGCCTAGCTAAAGGGCCCACACTCCATCCGAGTGTCGCCTAGCTAGGGGGACCACACTCCGTCCTAGTGTCGCCTAGCTAGGGGGCCCACACTCCGTCCGAGTGTCGCCTAGCTAGGGGGCCCACACTACTTCCGAGTGTCGCCTAGCTAGGGGGCCCACACTCTGTCCGAGTGTCGCCTAGCTAGGGGGCCCACACTCCATCCTAGTGTCGCCTAGCGAGAGGGCCCACACTCCGTCCGAGTGTCGCCTAGCTAGGGGGCCCACACTCCTTCCGAGTATCGCCTAGCTAGGGGACCTACACTCCGTCCGAGTGTCGCCTAGCTAGGGGTCCTACACTCCGTCCGAGTGTCGCCTAGCTAGAGGACCCACACTCCGTCCGAGTGTCACCTAGCTAGGGGGCCCATACTCCGTCCGAGTGTCGCTTAGCTAGGAGGCCCACACTCCATCTGAGTGTCGCCTAGCTAGGGGGCCCACACTCCGTCCGAGTGTCGCCTAGCTAGGGGGCCCACACTCCGTCCGAGTGTCGCCTAGCTAGGGGGCCCACACTCCGTCCGAGTGTCGTCTAGCAAGGGGGCCCACACTCCGTCCGAGTGTCGCCTATCTAGGGGGCCCACACTCCGTCCGAGTGTCGTCTAGCTAGGGAGCCCACACTCCTTTTGAGTGTCGCCTAGCTAGGGGACCCACACTCCGTCTTAGTGTCGCCTAGCTAGGGGGCCCACACTCCTTTCGAGTGTCGCCTAGCTGGGGGCCCACACTAGGCGATACTCGGACGGAGTGTGGGCCCCCTAGCTAGGCGACACTCGGACGGAGTGTGTTCCCCCTAGCTAGGCGACACTCGGACGGAGTGTGGGCCCCCTAGCTAGGCGACACCAAGACGGAGTGTGGGTCCCCTAGCTAGGCGACACTCAAAAGGAGTGTGGGCCCCCTAGATAGGCGACACTCGGACGGAGTGTGGGTCCCCTAGCTAGGCGACACTCGGACGGAGTGTGGGCCCCCTAGCTAGGCGACACTCGGACGGAGTGTGGGCCCCCTAGCTAGGCGACACTCGGACGGAGTGTGGTCCCCCTAGCTAGGCGACACTCAGACGGAGTGTGGGTCCCCAACTAGGCGACACTCGGAAGGATTGTGGGCCCCCTAGCTAGGCGACAATCGGACGGAGTGTGGGCCCTCTAGCTAGGCGACACTCGGACGGAGTGTGGGCCCCCTAGCTAGGCGACACTCGGACGGAGTGTGGGCCCCCTAGCTAGGCGACACTCGGACGGAGTGTGGGCCCCCTAGCTAGGCGACACTCGGGCTGAGTGTGGGCCCCCTAGTTAGGCGACACTCGGGCGGAGTGTGGGCCCCCTAGTTAGGCGACACTCGGACGGAGTGTGGGCCCCCTAGCTAGGCGACACTCGGGCGGAGTGTGGGCCCCCTAGTTAGGCGACACTCGGACGGAGTGTGGGCCCCCTAGCTCGGCGACACTCGGACGGAGTGTGGGCCCCCTAGCTAGGCGACACTCGGGCGGAGTGTGGGCCCCCTTGCTAGGCGACACTCAGACGGAGTGTGGGCCCTCTAGCTAGGCGACACTCGGACGGAGTGTGAGCCCCCTTGCTAGGCGACACTCGGACGGAGTGTGAGCCCCCTTGCTAGGCGACACTCGGACGGAGTGTGGGTCCCCTAGCTAGGCAACACTTGGACGGAGTGTGGGCCCCCTAGCTAGGAGACACTCGGACGGAGTGTGGTCCCCCTAGCTATGCGACACTCAGAAGGAGTGTGGTCCCCGTAGCTAGGCGACACTCGGACGGAGTGTGGGCCCCCCAGCTAGGCGACACTCGGACGGAGTGTGGGCCCCCTAGCTAGGCGACACTCGGACGGAGTGTGGGCCCACTAGCTAGGCGACACTCGAAAGGAGTGTGGGCCCCCTAGCAAGGCGACACTCGGAAGGAGTGTGGGTCCCCTAGCTAGGCAACACTCGGACGGAGTGTGGGCCCCCTAGCTAGGAGACACTCGGACGGAGTGTGGTCCCCCTAGCTAGGCGACACTCAGACGGAGTGTGGTCCCCATAGCTAGGCGAAACTCGGACGGAGTGTGGGCCCCCTAGCTAGGCGACACTCGGACGGAGTGTGGGCCCCCTAGCTAGGCGACACTCGGACGGAGTGTGGGCCCACTAGCTAGGCGACACTCGAAAGGAGTGTGGGCCCCCTAGCAAGGCGACACTCGGAAGGAGTGTGGGCCCCCTAGCTAGGAGACACTCGGACTGAGTGTGGGCCCCCTAGCTAGGCGACACTCGGACGGAGTGTGGGCCCCCTTGCTAGGCGACACTCGGAAGGAGTATGGGCCCCCTAGCTAGGCGACACTCGGACGGAGTGTGGGCCCCCTAGCTAGGCGACAATCGGATGGAGTGTGGGCCCTCTAGCTAGGCGACACTCGGACGGAGTGTGGACCCTCTAGCTAGGCGACACTAGGACGGAGTGTGGGCCCCCTAGCTAGGCGACACTCGGACCGAGTGTGAGTCCTCTAGCTAGGCAACACTCGGAAGGAGTGTGGGCCCCCTAGCTAGGCGACACTCGGATCGAGTGTGGGTCCACTAGTTAGGCGACACTCGGACGGAGTGTGGGCCCCCTAGCTAGGCGACACTAGGACGGAGTGTGGGTCCACTAGTTAGGCGACACTCGGATGGAGTGTGGGCCCCCTAGCTAGGCGACACTCAGTCCGAGTGTCGCCTAGCTAGGGGGCCCACACTCCTTTCGAGTGTCGTCTAGCTAGGGGACCCACAATCCGTCCGAGTGTCGCCTAGCTAGGGGGCCCACACTCCGTCCGAGTGTCGCCTAGCTAGAGGGCCCACACTCCGTCCGAGTGTCGCCTAGCTAGGGAGACCACACTCCGTCCGAGTGTCGTCTAGCTAGGGGGCCCACACTACTTCCGAGTGTCGCCTAGCTAGGGGACCCACACTCCGTCCGAATGTCGACTAGCTAGGGGGCCCACACTCTGTCTGAGTGTAGCCTAGCTAGGGGGCCCACACTCCGTCCTATTGTCGCCTAGCTAGAGGGCCCACACTCCGTCCGATTGTCGCCTAGCTAGGGGGCCCACACTCCGTCCGAGTGTCGCTGATCTAGGGGGCCAACACTCCGCCCGAGTGTCGCCTAGCTAGGGGGCCCACACTCCGTACGAGTGTCGCCTAGCTAGGGGGCCCACACTACTTCCGAGTGTCGCCTAGCTAGGGGACCCACACTACGTCCGAGTGTCGCCTAGCTAGGGGGCTCACACTCCGTCTGAGTATCGCCTAGTTAGAGGGCCCACACTCCGTCCGAGTGTCGACTAGCTAGGGGGCCGACACTCCGTCCGAGTGTCGCCTAGCTAGCGGGCCCACACTCCGTCCGAGTGTCGCCTAGCTAAGGGGCCCACACTCCATCCGAGTGTCGCCTAGCTAGGGGGCCCACACTCCGTCCTAGTGTTGCCTAGCTAAAGGGCCCACACTCCATCCGAGTGTCGCCTAGCTAGGGGGACCACACTCCGTCCTAGTGTCGCCTAGCTAGAGGGCCCACACTCCGTCCGAGTGTCGCCTAGCTAGGGGACCCACACTCGGTCCGAGTGTCGCCTAGCTAGGGGGCCCACACTCCGTCCTAGTGTCGCCTAGCTAGAGGGCCCACACTCCGTCCGATTGTCGCCTTGCTAGGGGGCCCACACTCTGTCTGAGTGTAGCCTAGCTAGGGGGCCCACACTCCGTCCTATTGTCGCCTAGCTAGAGGGCCCACACTCCGTCCGATTGTCGCCTAGCTAGGGGGCCCACACTCCGTCCGAGTGTCGCTGATCTAGGGGGCCAACACTCCGCCCGAGTGTCGCCTAGCTAGGGGGCCCACACTCCGTACGAGTGTCGCCTAGCTAGGGGGCCCACACTACTTCCGAGTGTCGCCTAGCTAGGGGACCCACACTACGTCCGAGTGTCGCCTAGCTAGGGGGCTCACACTCCGTCTGAGTATCGCCTAGTTAGAGGGCCCACACTCCGTCCGAGTGTCGACTAGCTAGGGGGCCGACACTCCGTCCGAGTGTCGCCTAGCTAGCGGGCCCACACTCCGTCCGAGTGTCGCCTAGCTAAGGGGCCCACACTCCATCCGAGTGTCGCCTAGCTAGGGGGCCCACACTCCGTCCTAGTGTTGCCTAGCTAAAGGGCCCACACTCCATCCGAGTGTCGCCTAGCTAGGGGGACCACACTCCGTCCTAGTGTCGCCTAGCTAGGGGGCCCACACTCCGTCCGAGTGTCGCCTAGCTAGGGGGCCCACACTACTTCCGAGTGTTGCCTAGCTAGGGGGCCCACACTCTGTCCGAGTGTCGCCTAGCTAGGGGGCCCACACTCCATCCTAGTGTCGCCTAGCGAGAGGGCCCACACTCCGTCCGAGTGTCGCCTAGCTAGGGGGCCCACACTCCTTCCGAGTATCGCCTAGCTAGGGGACCTACACTCCGTCCGAGTGTCGCCTAGCTAGGGGTCCTACACTCCGTCCGAGTGTCGCCTAGCTAGAGGACCCACACTCCGTCCGAGTGTCACCTAGCTAGGGGGCCCATACTCCGTCCGAGTGTCGCTTAGCTAGGAGGCCCACACTCCATCTGAGTGTCGCCTAGCTAGGGGGCCCACACTCCGTCCGAGTGTCGCCTAGCTAGGGGGCCCACACTCCGTCCGAGTGTCGCCTAGCTAGGGGGCCCACACTCCGTCCGAGTGTCGCCTAGCTAGGGGGCCCACACTCCGTCCGAGTGTCGTCTAGCAAGGGGGCCCACACTCCGTCCGAGTGTCGCCTATCTAGGGGGCCCACACTCCGTCCGAGTGTCGTCTAGCTAGGGAGCCCACACTCCGTCCGAGTGTCGCCTAGCTAGGGGTCCCACACTCCGTCCGAGTGTCGCCTAGCTAGGGGGCCCACACTCCGTCCGAGTGTCGCCTAGCAAGGGGACCCACACTCCGTCCGAGTGTCGCCTAGCTAGGGGGCCCACACTCTGTCCGATTGTCGCCTAGCTAGGGGGCCCACACTCCGTCCTAGTGTCGCCTAGCTAGAGGGCCCACACTCCGTCCGATTGTCGCCTAGCTAGAGGGCCCACACTCCGTCCGATTGTCGCCTAGCTAGGGGGCCCACACTCCGTCCGAGTGTCGCCTATCTAGGGGCCCACACTCCGCCCGAGTGTCGCCTAGCTAGGGGGCTCACACTCCGTCCGAGTGTCGCCTAGCTAGGGGGCCCACACTACTTCCGAGTGTCGCCTAGCTAGGGGACCCACACTACGTCCGAGTGTCGCCTTGCTAGGGGGCTCACACTCCGTCCGAGTATCGCCTAGCTTGAGGGCCCACACTCCGTCCGAGTGTCGCTTGGCTTGGGGGCCCACACTCCGTCCGAGTGTCGCCTAGCTAGGGGGACCACACTCCGTCCGAGTGTCGCCTAGCTTTGGGGGGCCCACACTCCGTCCGAGTGTCGTTTAGCTAGGGTTACCACACTACTTCCGAGTGTCGCCTAGCTAGAGGACCCACACTCCGTCCTAATGTCGCCTAGCTAGGGGGCCCACACTCTGTCCGAGTGTAGCCTAGCTAGGGGGCCCACACTCCGTCCTAGTGTCGCTTAGCTAGAGGGCCCACACTCCGTCCGATTGTCGCCTAGCTAGGGGGCCCACACTCCGCCCGAGTGTCGCCTAGCTAGGGGGCCCACACTCCGTACGAGTGTCGCATAGCTAGGGGGCCCACACTCCGTACGAGTGTCGCCTAGCTAGGTGGCCCACACTTCTTCCGAGTGTCGCCTAGCTATGGGACCCACACTACGTCCGAGTGTCGCCTAGCTAGGGGGCTCACACTCCGTCCGAGTATCGCCTAGCTAGAGGGCCCACACTCCGTCCGAGTGTCGCCTAGCTAGGGGGCCCACACTCCGTCCGAGTGTCGCCTAGCTAGGGGGCCCAAACTCCTTCCGAGTGTCGCCTAGCTAGGGGGCCCACACTCCTTCCGAGTGTCGCCTTGCTAGGGGGCCCACACTCCTTTCGAGTGTCGCCTAGCTAGGGGACCCACACTCCGTCCGAGTGTCGCCTAGCTAGAGGGCCCACACTCCGTCCGAGTGTCGCCTAGCTAGGCGACCCACACTCGGTCCGAGTGTCGCCTAGCTAGGGGGCTCACACTCCGTTCGAGTATCGCCTAGCTAGAGGGCCCACACTCCGTCCGAGTGTCGCCTAGCTAGGAGGCCCACACTCCGTCCGAGTGTCGCCTAGCTAGGGAGCCCACACTCCTTCCGAGTGTCGCCTAGCTAGGGGGCCCACACTCCTTCCCGAGTGTCGCCTCGCTAGGGGGCCCACACTCCTTTTGAGTGTCGCCTAGCTAGGGGTCCCACACTCCGTCCGAGTGTCGCCTAGCTAGGGAGCCCACACTCCGTCCGAGTGTCGCCTAGCTAGGGGGCCCACACTCCATCTGAGTGTCGCCTAGCTAGGGGACCCACACTCGGTCCGAGTGTCGCCTAGCTAGGGGGCCCACACTCGGTCCGAGTGTCGCCTAGCTAGGGGGCCCAAACTCCGTCCTAGTGTTGCCTAGCTAGAGGGCCCACACTCCATCCGAGTGTCGCCTAGCTAGGGGGACCACACTCCATCCTAGTGTCGCCTAACTAGGGGTCCCACACTCCGTCCGAGTGTCGCCTAGCTAGGGGGCCCACACTACTTCCGAGTGTCGCCTAGCTAGGGGGCCCACACTCTGTCCGAGTGTCGCCTAGCTAGTGGGCCCACACTCCGTCCTAGTGTCGCCTAGCGAGAGGGCCCACACTCCGTCCGAGTGTCGCCTAGCTAAGGGGACCACACTCCGTCTGAGTGTCGCCTAGCTAGGGGGCCCACACTCCGTCCGAGTGTCGCCTTGCTAGGGGGCCCACACTCCGTCCGAGTGTCGCCTAGCTAGGGGGCCCACACTACTTCCGAGTGTCGCCTAGCTAGGGGACCCACACTACGTCCGAGTGTCGCCTAGCTAGGGGGCTCACACTCCGTCCGAATATCGCCTAGCTAGAGGGCCCACACTCCGTCCGAGTGTCGTCTAGCTAGGAGGCCCACACTCCGTCCGAGTGTCGCCTAGCTAGAGGGCCCACACTCCTTCCGAGTGTCGCCTAGCTAGGGGGCCCACACTCCTTCCGAGTGTCGCCTTGCTAGGGGGCCCACACTCCTTTTGAGTTTCGCCTAGCTAGGGGACCCACACTCCGTCCGAGTGTCGCCTAGCTAGGAGGCCCACACTCCGTCCGAGTGTCGCCTAGCTCGGGGGCCCACACTCCGCCCGAGTGTCATCTAGCTAGGGGGCCCACACTCGGTCCGAGTGTTGTTTAGCTAGGGGGCCCACACTCCGTCGGAGTGTCGCCTAGCTAGGGGGCCCACACTCGGTCCGAGTGTCGCCTAGCTAGGGGGCACACACTCCATCCTAGTGTCGCCTAGCTAGAGGGCCCACACTCCGTCCGAGTGTCGCCTAGCTAGGGGGACCACACTCCGTCTGAGTGTCGCCTAGCTAGGGGGCCCACACTCCGTCCGAGTGTCGCCTAGCTAGGGGGCCCACACTCCGTCCGATTGTCGCCTAGCTAGGGGGTCCACACTCAGTCCGAGTGTCGCCTAGCTAGGGGACCCACACTCAGTCCGAGTGTCGCCTAGCTAGGGGACCCACACTCTGTCCGAGTGTCGCCTAGCTAGGGGGCCCACACTCCGTCCGAGTGTCGCCTAGCTAGAGGGCCCACACTCCGTCTGAGTGTCGCCTAGCTAGGGGGCCCACACTCAGTCCGAGTGTCGCCTAGGTAGAGGGCCCACACTCCGTCCGAGTGTCGCCTAGCTAGCGGACCCACACTCGGTCCGAGTGTCGTCTAGCTAGGGGGCCCACACTCCGTCCTAGTGTCGCCTAGCTAGAGGGCCCACACTCCGTCCGAGTATCGCCTAGCTAGGGGGACCACTCTCCGTCCGAGTGTCGCCTAGCTAGGGGGCCCACACTCCGTCCGAGTGTCACCTAGCTAGGGGGCCCACACTACTTCCGAGTCTCGCCTAGCTAGGGGACCCACACTCCGTCCGAGTGTCGCCTAGCTAGGGGGCCCACACTCCTTTCGAGTGTCGCCTGGCTAGGGGGCCCACACTCCTTTCGAGTGTCGCCTAGCTAGGGGACCCACACTCCGTCCGAGTGTCGTCTAGCTAGGGGGCCCACACTACCTCCGAGTGTCGCCTAGCTAGGGGACCCACACTCCGTCCAAATGTCGCCTAGCTAGGGGGCCCACACTCTGTCCGAGTGTAGCCTAGCTATGGGGCCCACACTCCGTCATAGTGTCGCCTAGCTAGAGGGCCCACACTCCGTCCGATTGTCACCTAGCTAGGGGGCCCACACTCCGTCCGAGTGTCGCCTATCTAGGGGGCCCACACTCCGCCCGAGTGTCGCCTAGCTAGGGGGCCCACACTCCGTACGAGAGTCGCCTAGCTAGGGGGCCTAAACTACTTCCGAGTGTCGCCTAGCTAGGGGACCCACACTACGTCCGAGTGTCGCCTAGCTAGGGGGCTCACACTCCGTCCGAGTATCGCCTAGCTAGAGGGCCCACACTCCGTCCGATTGTCGCCTAGCTAGGGGGCCCACACTCCGTCCGAGTGTCGCCTAGGTAGGGAGCCCACACTCCTTCCGAGTGTCACCTTGCTAGGGGGCCCACACTCCTTTCGAGTGTCGCCTAGCTAGGGGACCCACACTCCGTCCGAGTGTCGCCTAGCTAGGGGGCCCACACTCCGTCCGAGTGTCGCCTAGCTAGGGGGCCCACACTCCGTCCGAGTGTCGCCTAGCTAGAGGGCCCACACTCGGTCCGAGTGTCGCCTAGCTAGGGGGCCCACACTCCGTTCTAGTGTCGCCTAGCTAGAGGGCCCACACTCTGTCCGAGTGTCGCCTAGCTAGGGGGACCACACTCCTTCCGAGTGTCGCCTAGCTAGGGGGCCCACACTCCGTCCGAGTGTCGCCTAGCTAGGGGGCCCACACTACTTCCGAGTGTCGTCTAGCTAGGAGATCCACACTACGTCCGAGTGCCGCCTAGAAAGGGGGCTCACATTCCGTCCAAGTATCGCCTAGCTAGAGGGCCCACACTCCGTCCGAGTGTCGCCTAGCTAGGAGGCCCACACTCCGTCCGAGTGTCGCCTAGCTAGGGGGACCACACTCCTTCCGAGTGTCGCCTAGCTAGGGGTCCCACACTCCTTCCGAGTGTCACCTAGCTAGGGGGCCCACACTCTGTCCGAGTGTCGCCTAGCTAGGGGGCCCACACTCCGTCCTAGTGTCGCCTAGCGAGAGGGCCCACACTCCGTCCGAGTGTCGCCTAGCTAGGGGGACCACACTCCGTCCGAGTGTCGCCTAGCTAGGGGGCCCACACTCCGTCCGAGTGTCGCCTTGCTATGGGGCCCACACTCCGTCCGAGTGTCACCTAGCTAGGGGGCCCACACTACTTCCGAGTGTCGCCTAGCTAGGGGACCCACACTACGTCCGAGTGTCGCCTAGCTAGGGGGCTCACACTCCGTCCGAGTATCGCCTAGCTAGAGGGCCCACACTCCGTCCGAGTGTCGCCTAGCTATGAGGCCCACACTCCGTCCGAGTGTCGCCTAGCTAGAGGGCCCACACTCCTTCCGAGTGTCGCCTAGCTAGGGGGCCCACACTCCTTCCGAATGTCGCCTTGCTAGGGGGCCCACACTCCTTTTGAGTGTCGCCTAGCTAGGGGACCCACACTCCGTCCGAGTGTCGCCTAGCTAGGGGGCCCACACTCCGTCCGAGTGTCGCCTAGCTAGGGGGCCCACACTCCGTTCCAGTGTCGCCTAGCTAGGGGGCCCACACTCCGTCCGAGTGTCGCCTAGCTAGGGGGCCCACAATCCTTCCGAATGTCGCCTAGCTAGGGGGCCCACACTCCCTCCGAGTGTCGCCTAGCTAGGGGGCCCACAATCCTTCCGAGTGTTGCCTAGCTAGGGGACCCACACTCGGTCCGAGTGTCGCCTAGCTAGGGGGCCCACACTCCGTCCTAGTGTCGCCTAGCTAGAGGGTCCACACTCCGTCCGAGTGTCGCCTAGCTAGGGGGCCCACACTCCATCCGAGTGTCGCCTAGCTAGGGGGCCCACACTCCGTCCGATTGTCGCCTAGCTAGGGGGCCCTCACTCAGTCCGAGTGTCGCCTAGCTAGGGGGCCCACCCTTTTTTGAGTGTCGTCTAGCTAGGGGACCCACACTCCGTCCGAGTGTCGCCTAGCTAGGGGGCCCACACTCCGTCCGAGTGTCGCCTAGATAGAGGGCCCACACTCCGTCCGAGTGTCGCCTAGCTAGGGGGACCACACTCCGTCCGAGTGTCGCCTAGCTAGGGGGCCCACACTCCGTCCGAGTGTCGCCTAACTAGGGGGCCCACACTCCGCCCGAGTGTCGCCTAGCTAGGGGGCCCACACTCCGTCCGAGTGTCGCCTAACTAGGGGGCCCACACTCCGTCCGAGTGACGCCTAGCTAGGGGGCCCACACTCCGTCTGAGTGTCGCCTAGCTAGGGGGCCCACACTCCGTCCGAGTGTCGCCTAGCTAGGGGGCCCACACTCCGTCCGAGTGTCGCCTAGCTAGGGGGCCCACACTCCGTCCGAGTGTCGCCTAACTAGGGGGCCCACACTCCGCCCGAGTGTCGCCTAGCTAGGGGGCCCACACTCCGTCCGAGTGTCGCCTAACTAGGGGGCCCACACTCCTCCCGAGTGTCGCCTAACAAGGGGGCCCACACTCAGCCCGAGTGTCGCCTAGCTAGGGGGCCCACACTCCGTCCGAGTGTCGCCTAACTATGGGGCCCACACTCCTTTCGAGTGTCGTCTAGCTAGGGGACCCACACTCCGTCCGAGTGTCGCCTAGCTAGGGGGCCCACACTCCGTCTGAGTGTCGCCTAGCTAGAGGGCCCACACTCCGTCCGAGTGTCGCCTAGCTAGGGGGACCACACTCCGTCCGAGTGTCGTCTAGCTAGGGGGCCCACACTACTTCCGAGTGTCGCCTAGCTAGGGGACCCACAGTCCGTCCGAATGTCGCCTAGCTAGGGGTCCCACACTCCGTCCTATTGTCGCCTAGCTAGGGGGCCCACACTCTGTCCGATTGTCGCCTAGCTAGGGGGCCCACACTCCGTCCGAGTGTGGCCGATCTAGGGGGCCCACACTCCGCCCGAGTGTCGCCTAGCTAGGGGGCCCACACTCCGTACGAGTGTCGCCTAGCTAGGGGACCCACACTACGTCCGAGTGTCGCCTAGCTAGGGGGCTCACACTCCGTCTGAGTATCGCCTAGTTAGAGGGCCCACACTCCGTCCGAGTGTCACCTAGCTGGGGGACCGACACTCCGTCCGAGTGTCGCCTAGCTAGCGGGCCCACACTCCGTCCGAGTGTCGCCTAGCTAGGTGGCCCACACTCCGGCCTAGTGTTGCCTAGCTAAAGGGCCCACACTCCATCCGAGTGTCGCCTAGCTAGGGGGACCACACTCCGTCCCAGTGTCGCCTAGCTAGGGGGCCCACACTCCGTCCGAGTGTCGCCTAGCTAGGGGGCCCACACTACTTCCGAGTGTCGCCTAGCTAGGGGGCCCACACTATGTCCGAGTGTCGCCTAGCTAGGGGGCCCACACTCCGTCCTAGTGTCGTCTAGCGAGAGGGCCCACACTCCGTCCGAGTGTCGCCTAGCTAGGGGGCCCACACTCCTTCCGAGTATCGCCTAGCTAGGGAACCTACACTCCGTCCGAGTGTCGCCTAGCTAGGGGTCCTACACTCCGTCCGAGTGTCGCCTAGCTAGAGGACCCACACTCCGTCCGAGTGTCACCTAGCTAGGGGGCCCATACTCCGTCCGAGTGTCGCTTAGCTAGGAGGCCCACACTCCGTCCGAGTGTCGCCTAGCTAGGGGGCACACACTCCGTCCGAGTGTCGCCTAGCTAGGGGGCCCACACTCCGTCCGAGTGTCGTCTAGCTAGGGGGCCCACACTCCGTCCGAGTGTCGCCTATCTAGGGGGCCCACACTCCGTCCGAGTGTCGTCTAGCTAGGGGGCCCACACTCCGTCCGAGTGTCGCCTAGCTAGGGGTCCCACACTCCGTCCGAGTGTCGCCTAGCTAGGGGGCCCACACTACTTCCGAGTGTCGCCTAGCTAGGGGACCCACACTCCGTCCGAGTGTCGCCTAGCTAGGGGGATCACACTCTGTCCGAGTGTCGCCTAGCTAGGGTGCCCACACTCCGTCCTAGTGTCGCCTAGCTAGAGGGCCCACACTCCGTCCGATTGTCGCCTAGCTAGAGGGCCCACACTCCATCCGATTGTCGCCTAGCTAGGGGGCCCACACTCCGTCCGAGTGTCGCCTATCTAGGGGCCCACACTCCGCCCGAGTGTCGCCTAGCTAGGGGGCTCACACTCCATCCGAGTGTCGCCTAGCTAGGGGGCCCACACTACTTCCGAGTGTCGCCTAGCTAGGGGACCCACACTACGTCCGATTGTCGCCTTGCTAGGGGGCTCACACTCCGTCCGAGTATCGCCTAGCTTGAGGGCCCACACTCCGTCCGAGTGTCGCTTGGCTAGGGGGCCCACACTCCGTCCGAGTGTCGCCTAGCTAGGGGGACCACACTACTTCCGAGTGTCGCCTAGCTAGAGGACCCACACTCCGTCCTAATGTCGCCTTGCTGGGGGCCCACACTCCTTTTGAGTGTCGCCTAGCTAGGGGACCCACACTCCGTCCGAGTGTCGCCTAGCTAGGGGGCCCACACTCCGTCCGAGTGTCGCCTAGCTAGGGGGCCCACACTCCGTCCGAGTGTCGCCTAGCTAGGGGTCCCACACTCCGTCTGAGTGTCGCCTAGCTAGGGGGCCCACACTCCTTCCGAGTGTCGCCTAGCTATGGGGCCCACACTCCCTCCGAGTGTCGCCTAGCTAGGGGGACCACACTGATTCCGAGTGTCGCCTAGCTAGGGGACTCACACTCGGTCCGAGTGTCGCCTAGCTAGGGGGCCCACACTCCGTCCTAGTGTCGCCTAGTTAGAGGGTCCACACTCCGTCCGAGTGTCACCTAGCTGGGGGGCCCACACTCCATTCGAGTGTCGCCTAGCTAGGGGGCCCACACTCCGTCCGAGTGTCGCCTAGCTAGGGGGCCCACACTCCTTCCGAGTGTCGCCTAGCAAGGGGGCCCACACTCCGTCCGAGTGTCGCCTAGCAAGGGGGCCCACACTCAGTCCGAGTGTCGCCTAGCTAGGGGGCCCACACTCCTTTCGAGTGTCGTCTAGCTAGGGGACCCACACTCCGTCCGAGTGTCGCCTAGCTAGGGGGCCCACACTCCGTCCGAGTGTCGCCTAGCTAGAGGGCCCACACTCCGTCCGAGTGTCGCCTATCTAGGGGGACCACACTCCGTCCGAGTGTCTCCTAGCTAGGGGGCCCACACTCCGTCCGAGTGTTGCCTAGCTAGGGGACCCACACTCCGTCCGAGTGTCGCCTAGCAAGGGGGCTCACACTCCGTCCGTGTGTCGCCTAGCAAGGGGGCTCACACTCCGTCCGAGTGTCGCCTAGCTAGAGGGCCCACACTCCGTCTGAGTGTCGCCTAGCTAGGGGGCCCACACTCCTCCCGAGTGTCGCCTAGCTTGGGGGCCCACACTCCGTCCGAGTGTCGCCTAGCTAGGGGGCCCACACTCCGTCCGAGTGTCACCTAACTAGGGGGCCCACACTCCGCCCTAGTGTCGCCTAGCTAGGGGGCCCACACTCCGTCCGAGCGTCGCCTAACTAGGGGGCCCACACTCCTCCCGAGTGTCGCCTAACTAGGGGGCCCACACTCAGCCCGAGTGTCGCCTAGCTAGGGGGCCCACACTCAGCCCGAGTGTCGCCTAACTAGGGGACCCACACTCAGCCCGAGTGTCGCCTAGCTAGGGGGCCAACACTCCGTCCTAGTGTCGCCTAGCGAGAGGGCCCACACTCCGTCCGAGTGTCGCCTAGCTAGGGGGACCACACTCCGTCCGAGTGTCGCCTAGCTAGGGGGCCCACACTCCGTCCGAGTGTCGCCTTGCTAGGGGGCCCACACTCCTTCCGAGTGTCACCTAGCTAGGGGGCCCACACTACTTCCGAGTGTCGCCTAGCTAGCGGGCCCACACTCCGTCCGAGTGTCGCCTAGCTAGGGGGCCCACACTACTTCCGAGTGTCGCCTAGCTAGGGGACCCACACTACGTCCGATTGTCGCCTTGCTAGGG
This sequence comes from Dendrobates tinctorius, assembly GCF_039654945.1. NCBI lineage: Eukaryota > Metazoa > Chordata > Amphibia > Anura > Dendrobatidae > Dendrobates > Dendrobates tinctorius. The sequence continues at coordinate 4,282,768 of NW_027361873.1, forward strand.
GGCTCACACTCCGTCCGAGTATCGCCTAGTTTGAGGGCCCACACTCCGTCCGAGTGTCGCTTGGCTAGGGGGCCCACACTCCGTCCGAGTGTCGCCTAGCTAGGGGGACCACACTACTTCCGAGTGTCGCCTAGCTAGAGGACCCACACTCCGTCCTAATGTCGCCTTGCTGGGGGCCCACACTCCTTTTGAGTGTCGCCTAGCTAGGGGACCCACACTCCGTCCGAGTGTCGCCTAGCTAGGGGGCCCACACTCCGTCCGAGTGTCGCCTAGCTAGGGGGCCCACACTCCGTCCGAGTGTCGCCTAGCTAGGGGGCCCACACTCCGTCTGAGTGTCGCCTAGCTAGGGGGCCCACACTCCTTCCGAGTGTCGCCTAGCTATGGGGCCCACACTCCCTCCGAGTGTCGCCTAGCTAGGGGGCCCACACTGCTTCCGAGTGTCGCCTAGCTAGGGGACTCACACTCGGTCCGAGTGTCGCCTAGCTAGGGGGCCCACACTCCGTCCTAGTGTCGCCTAGTTAGAGGGTCCACACTCCGTCCGAGTGTCGCCTAGCTGGGGGGCCCACACTCCATCCGAGTGTCGCCTAGCTAGGGGGCCCACACTCCGTCCGAGTGTCGCCTAGCTAGGGGGCCCACACTCCTTCCGAGTGTCGCCTAGCAAGGGGGCCCACACTCCGTCCGAGTGTCGCCTAGCAAGGGGGCCCACACTCAGTCCGAGTGTCGCCTAGCTAGGGGGCCCACACTCCTTTCGAGTGTCGTCTAGCTAGGGGACCCACACTCCGTCCGAGTGTCGCCTAGCTAGGGGGCCCACACTCCGTCCGAGTGTCGCCTAGCTAGAGGGCCCACACTCCGTCCGAGTGTCGCCCATCTAGGGGGACCACACTCCGTCCGAGTGTCGCCTAGCTAGGGGGCCCACACTCCGTCCGATTGTCGCCTAACTAGTGGACCCACACTCGGTCCGAGTGTCGCCTAGCTAGGGGGCCCACACTCCGTCCGAGTGTCTCCTAGCTAGGGGGCCCACACTCCGTCCGAGTGTTGCCTAGCTAGGGGACCCACACTCCGTCCGAGTGTCGCCTAGCAAGGGGGCTCACACTCCGTCCGTGTGTCGCCTAGCAAGGGGGCTCACACTCCGTCCGAGTGTCGCCTAGCTAGAGGGCCCACACTCCGTCTGAGTGTCGCCCTAGCTAGGGGGCCCACACTCCGCCCGAGTGTCGCATAGCTAGGGGGCCCACACTCCGTCCGAGTGTCGCCTAGCTAGGGGGCCCACACTCCGTCCGAGTGTCACCTAACTAGGGGGCCCACACTCCGCCCTAGTGTCGCCTAGCTAGGGGGCCCACACTCCGTCCGAGCGTCGCCTAACTAGGGGGCCCACACTCCTCCCGAGTGTCGCCTAACTAGGGGGCCCACACTCAGCCCGAGTGTCGCCTAGCTAGGGGGCCCACACTCAGCCCGAGTGTCGCCTAACTAGGGGACCCACACTCAGCCCGAGTGTCGCCTAGCTAGGGGGCCAACACTCCGTCCTAGTGTCGCCTAGCGAGAGGGCCCACACTCCGTCCGAGTGTCGCCTAGCTAGGGGGACCACACTCCGTCCGAGTGTCGCCTAGCTAGGGGGCCCACACTCCGTCCGAGTGTCGCCTTGCTAGGGGGCCCACACTCCTTCCGAGTGTCACCTAGCTAGGGGGCCCACACTACTTCCGAGTGTCGCCTAGCTAGGGGACCCACACTACGTCCAAGTGTCGCCTAGCTAGGGGGCTCACACTCCGTCCGAGTATCGCCTAGCTAGAGGGCCCACACTCCGTCCGAGTGTCGCCCAGCTATGAGGCCCACACTCCGTCCGAGTGTCGCCTAGCTAGAGGGCCCACACTCCTTCCGAGTGTCGCCTAGCTAGGGGGCCCACACTCCTTCCGAGTGTCGCCTTGCTAGGGGGCCCACACTCCTTTTGAGTGTCGCCTAGCTAGGAGACCCACACTCCGTCCGAGTGTCGCCTAGCTAGGGGGCCCACACTCCGTCCGAGTGTCGCCTAGCTAGGGGGCCCACACTGAGTTCCAGTGTCGCCTAGCTAGGGGGCCCACACTCCGTCCGAGTGTCGCCTAGCTAGGGGGCTCACAATCCTTCCGAGTGTCGCCTAGCTAGGGGGCCCACACTCCCTCCGAGTGTCGCCTAGCTAGGGGGCCCACAATCCTTCCGAGTGTTTGCCTAGCTAGGGGACCCACACTCGGTCCGAGTGTCGCCTAGCTAGGGGGCCCACACTCCGTCCGAATGTCGCCTAGCTAGGGGGCCCACACTCCGTCCTATTGTCGCCTAGCTAGGGGGCCCACACTCTGTCCGATTGTCGCCTAGCTAGGGGGCCCACACTCCGTCCGAGTGTCGCCGATATAGGGGGCCCACACTCCGCCCGAGTGTCGCCTAGCTAGGGGGCCCAAACTCCGTACGAGTGTCGCCTAGCTAGGGGGACCACACTACTTCCGAGTGTCGCCTAGCTAGGGGACCCACACTACGTCCGAGTGTCGCCTAGCTAGGGGGCTCACACTCCGTCTGAGTATCGCCTAGTTAGAGGGCCCACACTCCGTCCGAGTGTCACCTAGCTAGGGGGCCGACACTCCGTCCGAGTGTCGCCTAGCTAGCGGGCCCACACTCCGTCCGAGTGTCGCCTAGCTAGGGGGCCCACACTACTTCCGAGTGTCGCCTAGCTAGGGGACCCACACTACGTCCGATTGTCGCCTTGCTAGGGGGCTCACACTCCGTCCGAGTATCGCCTAGCTTGAGGGCCCACACTCCGTCCGAGTGTCGCTTGGCTAGGGGGCCCACACTCCGTCCGAGTGTCGCCTAGCTAGGGGGACCACACTACTTCCGAGTGTCGCCTAGCTAGAGGACCCACACTCCGTCCTAATGTCGCCTTGCTGGGGGCCCACACTCCTTTTGAGTGTCGCCTAGCTAGGGGACCCACACTCCGTCCGAGTGTCGCCTAGCTAGGGGGCCCACACTCCGTCCGAGTGTCGCCTAGCTAGGGGGCCCACACTCCGTCCGAGTGTCGCCTATCTAGGGGGCCCACACTCCGTCTGAGTGTCGCCTAGCTAGGGGGCCCACACTCCTTCCGAGTGTCGCCTAGCTATGGGGCCCACACTCCCTCCGAGTGTCGCCTAGCTAGGGGGCCCACACTGCTTCCGAGTGTCGCCTAGCTAGGGGACTCACACTCGGTCCGAGTGTCGCCTAGCTAGGGGGCCCACACTCCGTCCTAGTGTCGCCTAGTTAGAGGGTCCACACTCCGTCCGAGTGTCGCCTAGCTGGGGGGCCCACACTCCATCCGAGTGTCGCCTAGCTAGGGGGCCCACACTCTGTCCGAGTGTCGCCTAGCTAGGGGGCCCACACTCCTTCCGAGTGTCGCCTAGCAAGGGGGCCCACACTCCGTCCGAGTGTCGCCTAGCAAGGGGGCCCACACTCAGTCCGAGTGTCGCCTAGCTAGGGGGCCCACACTCCTTTCGAGTGTCGTCTAGCTAGGGGACCCACACTCCGTCCGAGTGTCGCCTAGCTAGGGGGCCCACACTCCGTCCGAGTGTCGCCTAGCTAGAGGGCCCACACTCCGTCCGAGTGTCGCCTATCTAGGGGGACCACACTCCGTCCGAGTGTCGCCTAGCTAGGGGGCCCACACTCCATCCGAGTGTCGCCTAGCTAGGGGGCCCACACTCCGTCCGATTGTCGCTTAACTAGTGGACCCACACTCGGTCCGAGTGTCGCCTAGCTAGGGGTCCCACACTCCGTCCGAGTGTCTCCTAGCTAGGGGGCCCACACTCCGTCAGAGTGTTGCCTAGCTAGGGGACCCACACTCCGTCCGAGTGTCGCCTAGCAAGGGGGCTCACACTCCGTCCGTGTGTCGCCTAGCAAGGGGGCTCACACTCCGTCCGAGTGTCGCCTAGCTAGAGGGCCCACACTCCGTCTGAGTGTCGCCTAGCTAGGGGGCCCACACTCCGCCCGAGTGTCGCCTAGCTAGGGGGCCCACACTCCGTCCGAGTGTCGCCTAGCTAGGGGGCCCACACTCCGTCCGAGTGTCACCTAACTAGGGGGCCCACACTCCGCCCTAGTGTCGCCTAGCTAGGGGGCCCACACTCCGTCCGAGCGTCGCCTAACTAGGGGGCCCACACTCCTCCCGAGTGTCGCCTAACTAGGGGGCCCACACTCAGCCCGAGTGTCGCCTAGCTAGGGGGCCCACACTCAGCCCGAGTGTCGCCTAACTTGGGGACCCACACTCAGCCCGAGTGTCGCCTAGCTAGGGGGCCAACACTCCGTCCTAGTGTCGCC